>NC_054403.1:17536629-18171174 GCF_017976425.1 Toxotes jaculatrix
TTCATTTAGGCCTCAAATTATGGCACTTTCCTCAGGATTTACACTCAGCTGAGCCAAGTCAGTTTTTTTCCCTTCTTGGAAAAAAAATCAACTTTTGATACTGCTGTGAGACAAGCAAGGGCTTGTTTTGAGCTCTTGTGGTCCTGTAGCTCAGAAAGACTCAGAAAAAAAACATGAAATCAGATACAAACAGTCAGGCCATCATTCCTGACCTTGGATTTATTTCAATCTATTTACTGTAATGTGTGTTCAAGAAGTGTAGAAAGTATTTGTACTGCCTCCTCAGAAAAATACTGTAAAGTGTAAAAACCACGTTTAGAGGAAATTCAGGAACATAGTCTGTGAATTTGTTGTTATCGGTGTACATGAACTGCCACATTTTTCTGGCATTCAAATTATGCAGGCTACAAGAAAGAACTCAAAGTGATTCTCAACCCAACTGGGTTTAAAATAGAGCAATGTTGCCACAGGTTACACATATCAGTTCCACTAATGATTGATGTTCCCTTCTCAGATTATTTCATGAACGGCATTCACAGTCCTGAACAGGGAAAACCACAATAACAAAAGCAAAGATTATATTAGACTAAAGTACAGACATAATATTTGTATTATTGTAGGGGAGTAGTAAAAAATACATTTCCCTCTGTGATGTAATGAGGTAGACCTATAAAGTAACACAACATAGAAATACTGAAGTAAAGTACCTCAAAGCTCTACTCATGTACAGTACTTGAGTAAATGTGCTTAGTAACTTTCCATCACTGTACACTGTGTCTCCATAGGTGTGGATGACGAGCAGCTTCGTCAGATAAGAAAGCCCGGTCAGGTTAAAGGCCAGGCGGATTTCAGCACCAAGACTCCACACCTCATCCTCACCCTGCTGCCCAGTGACAGAGTCGACAACCCAGCCAAAAAGAACCGCAAGAAGAGGGCAGCCGCGACAGACTCCTCGACATGCTCCCGGTAGGCCGCCATCCAGCCACATATGTGTGTTTACATGTGACTGACTGACAGCACTGACACTGTCCCAGGATTTGTAGTTTTCTAATTCCAAAATCTAGTTGTGGTGGGCAGTGGATTTCAGTGTTTTATTTTCTCCAGACCCAAAACTCACTTTGCAGGCTATTGTGTGGCAAACAGGGAAAAACTAACAATATTGACCCTGTGTTTAGACTGCAGGCCAATGGGCATGCAGTGTTTTATTTAGACTACTTCACGCTGCAGGGGTAAACTCTGGCAGCCTTGTATGGTCATTACCTTGTGATGGATGGTTCTTCAATGGTGACCTGTGGCCATTTTCCCATGACCCAGCTTTGGGTTCTTGCCCCAGACCTTGAAGAGCAGGATGGGAGTTGAAATGTGAATGGTGTGTCTCTCTCTCTGTGTGTCTCAGTGGCTCAGACCAGGGCTGCTGCTTGCGCTCGCTCTATATCGATTTCAGGCGGGACCTCAACTGGAAGTGGATCCATGAACCCAAAGGTTACAAAGCTAACTTCTGTGCGGGGAACTGTCCTTACCTCTGGAGTGCCAACAACCACTACAACATGGTGAGTGGGGTATTTATGTATGATTAGAGCTGGAAATCAAATGAAAACACTTACTTGGTAGAGACTGAAATGTGTCTGTGATACCCAGCATGTGGCAATTAATGCCTGGCCTGATTTGTAAATGTTGTAGATCCTGATGTAAAACAAACTTTTGCCACTTACAGACTTATTTTATTAAGGCAAAGTTTTCATGACTTATTGTGTTTAGACAACATTTAACACTTTGTCCTGTTTTGTTAAATTGAAAAAAAAAAAAAGATTTTCAAAGGAATAGTTTGACCTTTTGAAAAAACACCTGTTTGGTTTCTTGCCCAGAGTTAGATTATAAGATTGATACCACCGGCAAACAGTGCCAGGAGACGATTAGCTTTGCTTAGCAAAAAGACTGGGGGCAGGGTGGAAACAGCAAGCCTCACTCTGTTTTGTTTTTTTTTTTTTTTTTTAATCACCCACAGTCTGCTCTAAAATTGACTAATTAACATGTTACATGTTGTTTGTTGTCAAGAAATAGTTTGTGTATAAACTAAAGTTTTAGTGCCAGAACATATCTGCAAAACAGTTTTAAACTTTGAGACAATATCCAGCCCTGTAATGTATGATTGGGTTCAGACATAAATACCTTCATAGGTTTGGTTTTGTCAAAAAACAGCAGTTAATGTCATGTCTGGCTGGCTTCTGTGGAACACGCCACCACAAAAATATCTGTGTTAACCACTCAGACGAATAAATTAGACTAACCTTTCTAGTAAGATCAAGACAAAGACAAATGTGCTCTTTTTTTCCAAATTATAATTTTGCTCCAATCTTGAGATTCATGACCTTTCTTTTTGCTAAATAATTTGAATGGAAACAGTAACAGACCTCTCAATGTGAGACAGCCAAATTATATAAACAGAAATCATCTGTGACTGATTAGTTAAAAACAGCTGCTAACATCCAAACAAAAACAACTTCAGAAATGTCAGAAAAGCCTAAGTAACTCCTCTGTCTCTGTAGTAAAAAGCTGTGGTTTGGTGTGAACTCCAAACCTGCTGTCAAAAATCCAGCTGCTGCGTTTTTGCTTGATTTGATTGAGTTTTTGTTGCACACGTTAAAATATATGAAAGAGAAATAGGGAAACACAGAGGGCTAATGGTTCAACAGTGATAAATGTACCAACTGAGCCTTCATCTAAAAGCCCCTGAAAAGTTCCTGGTATTTCTATACAACATTAAATATTTATGATGAAATACGCATCAATCAAAGTCAAAGTTTGGAAGAAACATTCTTTATTATATTTATATATTATTATTTATGAAGAGTTGAAGTCAGGACTGTGTCAGTGTGGTTTAATCAAATATATTTTAGGAAACAGGCTTATTTACCAAGAGACAGAGAACAAGATCAATCACTCTCACATCTGTACAGTAAATATGAAGCTGATCTGTCAGCAGCTGGTTAGCTTGGCTTAGCACAACAACAAAATACAGAGAGTCTGTCATGTGAAACAGTTCTAACCTTGGCAGAAAACTGTGTGTTCATTATTCACAGTGAGAAACTCAAAATATGTTTTCAGGGCCTTTAACTTTCCTTTATGTCTTTTCACTGGTCAGATCCTGCCCCTGTACAACAAGCTGAACCCTGAGGCCTCTGCCTCACCCTGCTGCGTTCCTCAGGACCTGGAGCCCCTTACCATCATGTACTTCATAGGCCGCACACCACGTGTTGAGCAGCTCTCCAACATGGTCGTCAAATCCTGCAAGTGCCGCTGAGAGAAGCGAGTTCAGAGGAAGAGGTGAGGGGGGGAGGACAGAGAGGAGGAGAACCATTACAGGACTAAACCTACAAACTGCTTCGCTCAGGGGGAAATAAAGACGAGAGGACAGATGGATCCTTTGCGCATTAATCTTCGCTGTTTGATCTTCTTTAGCAGATTTTTGAGATGTTATTTTTTTACGCTACCTGACTCAAATATCAGGATTTTGCTCCCATTCTTTAAGAGGCATGAAAACTTTTCAGATCATATTCCCTCTCTCTCTGGAACTTTCCATCTGATATAGGACACTGTAAATATGACAACAAAGCTGAATTAAACCTGTACTTGGAAATTAAAAAGGGGGTGTTGTGTGATTTGGCCACATTTGGTCTGTCTGCTGCATAAAAAAAGATTCTTTTTTATCAGGATTTTAATTACCCCTCCGTCGAGTTCCTGCAGCCGTGGGCAGCTTGATGTGTGCTTGTTTGCTTTAGGTTTGAAGGTGTTGATAGGAAGGAGGCGGCGTGGAAAGGTTTGCAGACGGAGATCTTGAGGCGAGGGAGGCAGGGAGCAGATAGAAAAGAGAGAGAGGAGCTGTGTCCAGGCAGAGGCCCTGCCAGCTCTCTGCGGTCCCGGGCTGAAATCTGCCCGGCGTAAACAGGATGTGAAAGATTTCCAGACACCGACCCGACCACTCACGGAACGCTAGATTTAAATGCTCCCCTCATCTCCTCTGTCTCTCTCACTCTCTCTCTCTGTTGCTCGAGGTTCTGGGATTTGTGGTGGGAGGAGAGAGGGAGAAAAGAGAGGCTTTGAAAATGAGACGTGGGATGATAGGGCTGTATTTGGAACGGCTACAAGTTCGGAAGGTGGTATTTTGCAGTCTTAGCAAATTTGTAACTATTTGGGTCTGGCTCAGAAATTCCGTAATCACACTGTCATGCTCATTTTCTGAATGTGCATTCATTATCTTATTGTAAAAAGCTGTTGACTCATTGCTGTTCCTATGCTATGATTATATTCTGTCATACCTGTGTTTATCATCAGTCTCACTGATTCACTCACGCACAAACACACACGCACACGCGAGTCTCTCTCTCTCTCTCTCTCTCTCTCTCTCTCTCTACACCCAAGTGTCCACATTGACCACTTTTGATAGAATGTCTAAATGCTGAAAATAAAAAACATCCCCAGGGCTCATTTTAAATATAGGCTCTCTGGTATGCCAGTGGTTTGTGTGTGTGTGTGTGTGTGTGTGTGTACGTGTGTGAGAGAGAGAGAGAGAGAGAGAGTGTGTGAGTGAGAGACAGAGAGCAACTGGGTGTGCTGTGTGTGTGTATGTAGCTGGTGAGGTCATGCGTGATAGCACAGAAAATACTTCCTGAATTTAATTGTGATTGTGTATGTGTGTGAAAAACATCTGGAGGCAGATGTTCTGTCTGTGACCCTGCTGAAAGTTGTGAGATGCAGATATTTCATATTTTGAGGCGTTTTGAAAACCCGATGGACAGTAAAGTTTTAGTGGAATAGGATGTAGTCCAGTTTGAGCTTGTCACAACAACATCTGGTCATAGATGTATTACCTGAGCCAGTGGGTTTCATGCATTCACTCATCTTACTGCTCTGCCACAGGAAACACTTGTTTCTGAATTCCTGGCAAATGTTGGTTAATAACCTTATGTAACTGGACACCTCAAACACTGAATTTACCACCAAGGATAGGTCCAAAGATAGAGACAAAAAAAAAACAAGAAAAACATTAACCTCTGATGCTGTCCAGTCATATAGGTAGTTTTGATTTGTCTCTGAGGTTGATGCCTCCACACGTATTCAGTAGAGGTAAATGGGGTTTAGTTTTTGGTGGCCTGATAATCAGGCAGAATGGCAGTTATGTGTTCAGCTCATTATTCAGTCTGTTACTGTGATCATTTTAGCCATTTTCTGTTCATCCTGTCATCATTTCAGCTGACACAGACGTCACATCCAGACAGACCTCTGCAGTGCTAGTTTTTCCATTTCTTAGTTGTAATCTCTGACGCCTCTGTTTAGCTTGCAAACATCTTGGGCTTATGGGAAATGGTGTTCTTTAAAAACTGCTAAAAATAAATACTGAATAAACGACAATATTGAGTTGTTTTTCGATAAACTACTGTCCTACCCACTTCTGGAGTGGGGTCCAGAAGTCTGAGACCATGTTGAAAATCTCTAATATTTTCACATAAACTTGGAAATAATCAGAAAGTTTCATGAAGATATGTCATATACAATGAAGAAGAAAAATTTGGTCAGTTAAAAAATTTAAGCAAATGTGGTGTATTAACCAACCCAACTCCTTTAAAAGATTTCATTAAGTTGTATCCCTTCCACTGAAGCATGTGTTCAGATGACTCTCAGGTGGATGTCATCTACTCATCAGAGACTCTTTGAGTGATTTGCAGCCAGTGTTCACCTGGCTGTGCCTCGGGTTTCCAGCAGATAATTGCTCACTAAGTAACACTGTGAAATTTCATCGGAAAGAAGAATTTGCTAAATAAAGAACGCAAGACTCCAATCAGCAAAAGTTCAGTCAAAAGAAGGCTGTGCATTTAAGGTCTCTGAAGACAAGGAGCAGCTTCTAAACCACGTCTCAGGACAAGAAACAAGGTCAGATGTGCTGGGATGGGATAAGAAACACCTGCATTTCACAGAGAATGACTGGGGGAAAAAGTCCTATTTACTGATAAAGCCAAGTTTGAGATTTACAGCAGAGAATGTTACCACAGTGTATCAAACCCACAGTGAAACATGGAGGTGGGAATATTCAAGTCTGGGACTGTTTTGCCTTCTCTGACTGAGTTCTCTGGAGACACCCTCACCGAATAACTACACCCTGACCAAGAAGAAGCACATGCTACACCCTCTGCTTTGCATCTCTGTGGAGAAGGATTCATACTGCAGCAGGATAATGACTCCAGAAGCACCTCAAAGCTTTGCAAGAACTACTTGAAGACCAAGGAGTCCAGACTTTCCTACACAGTAACCTGGCCTCAGCCCCACTGAAAGTCTATTGGCACAATTGAAGACTGAGAATACCAAGATCTCTATAACGTCACAAGAGGCTCTTTGGATCATTGTCAGATCATGCTGGGATCATCAGGTTTAAAGCAAAAGGGGGACAAACCAAATACTAGGACAGGGGTGTCCAAACTGTTCCACAAAGGGCTGGTGTGGCTGCAGGTTTTTGTTCCAACCAAGCAGCAGCACACCAGACTTGACTCATTTAATCAACTGATCTCAGTCTTCAGACAGTTGATTGGTCACACTGTGTGCTCTTCATTGGTTGGAACAAAAACCTGCAGCCACACCAGCCCTTTGTGGAACAGTTTGGACACCCCTGTACTAGGAAATTTGTGTACTTTTTTTTTCAGAGATTCAGCATTTCACACAAATTGTTAAGATGATATTATCGTTTGTAATGGGAAAAAAATAGTATTACATTCAAAACTGAAGTATCTTGACGAGTGGTCTCAGACCTTTGGAGTTCATTGTCTAAAGCGAACCACACAACATACTGTAGAGAGGGCCTCTGTTCCAAAGCTGGGTTTTAACTTATTAGTGTAGTTACAAATTCCAGAGGGATTTTTAATAAGCTTTTGTAAATCTGGAACAACCAAGCCCCCCCATGCCTGCCCCAAAATCTTAATTCTGTATACTGTGTTCTGATTGGCTCAGGTGTTTTTCCAGCATGGGAGGTGGACATCAGCGTGCACGACTCCTATTTGAATCAGAGATTTGGAACCAGACTTGTGGTGCTCACAGCAGTGAAAAGGACACTTACACAGACAGTTTCTTTGCAAGAGCTCCAGTGAAAAGTGTTCACAGTTTGTTATTCCAAGGATAAATATTGTTTCTGCAAAGACACATTGTTGTTGACTTTTTTCAGTGCTGTAAACACAACAAACAAAATTCCATTCACCCATTTTGCCTCTGAAAATCTGGGCGTATAAAAATCCAAACTATTTGGCGAGACCAACCACTGGGGGTAAGAAACACAATGTGGGGTTTTTATAATCGGGATGAACCGAGCCTTTAAACTGTCGGTCACCATAACAACAGTATTTCTCCAGTCACAGTTGGCAGTAAACTTTCACTGGTGAAGCTGACTACAAACACACTTTAAAAAGTAGCTGAGGATTTAAACAGCATCTGTTTTTTCCTGTGGTATGGCTCATGGTTTAGGCGATAATCCACTCAAGTTTGGTGTAAAACAAAATATAAATTTGAGGTTCATATTTTGAGTATTTCCCTTTTTGTCACTTTATACATTTCAGAGTTAAATATTCTACTTTTTTTTT
This sequence comes from Toxotes jaculatrix, assembly GCF_017976425.1. NCBI lineage: Eukaryota > Metazoa > Chordata > Actinopteri > Toxotidae > Toxotes > Toxotes jaculatrix. The sequence continues at coordinate 17,544,249 of NC_054403.1, forward strand.
TTTACTCCACTACATTCATCTCACAGATGTAGTGACACATTATGTTACAAATTAAGATTTTTAATAAAAATAAGTATTTTTGCTTTGTTGTATTGGTACTTTTTTTACTTATAACTTCTTCCACCACTGCAGAGTAGTTAGTGCTGAGCTTTTAGATCACAATCACTTGGTGCATTAGGTTGATAATTACATCACTATGTCAGTTTATAAAGGTTTTTTTTTGCCTCAGCCTTGTCCATTATGTAATGAAATCAGGATGCACACACTTGTACTTACCTGTCTGAACTTCAGAGACAACTTAATGACATATTTGGTCAGTTGTACACGTCTAGCTTTGTTTTTTTCATCAGTTCAGCCACAAGAAACTGTTTTTGAGGCTTTGCAGTTGGGAATTTTCAAAGTGTCTGTTCACTAAAATTACAAAGAAAAAAACATTTTAAAAAAAGGCCTCAATGAAAACAGTTAAACTGTTGACATTTTTGGACACAACAGCAAACAATATTCAGTTCATTGTTTTGGCCCAGAGGCAGAAATCTCATAGATGGATATTTAGATGAACCTAAACAAAATCAAAACTACCTTCATGGTTAGATGCCCCTACAGATCCTGTAGAAAGATTATTTTTCTTTTGTGATTTTGGTGAACTGAGCTTTTAATGTCCTGAGACTGGATTCAGCTGTTTGTTGGAGATTCATCTGTCTTCCCTGAAGAGAGTCAGTTTTTTATCCGAGCTGCTTCTGCTGTTAAAATAGCTTAAAGAGATACAAACTGTTCTCCAGCCATCGCTGTAAAAATTGTTTTTTCTAAGCCACAGTGAGAATGCAGCCTCACTCTGTGTGTGTGTGTGCGTGTGTGTGTGTGTTTGTCGGGGTGCTAGTGCTTGAGCTGTGGTGAGGCTCCCTCCCCCCTGAGTAAACTAGCCCCAGCATCTGTTAGTCTTTTCCACTTAACTACCCCTTGCTATATCCAACCTGTACTTATCCCACAGTAGAGCGCCTTGCTCTGTCTCACACTAGGTCCCACTGTCCTTGGGAGGGGAGTCTGCTTTGGATAGCGACCCCCACTCATATACACACACACACACACACACACACATACACACCTCACTTCACAAACCATGTCTATGCCTTTGACCTTGAGAGGGAGTGTATAAACCCTCATCGAGAGCACACCCACACCCATACATACATAGATCCGGCTTGTGCAGCCTCCATAAAGCAAAACATGTCATGATTCATGGCTCCGGTTCTTGACACACTCCCTCACACTTCCCATACTGACCAAAATGTAAGAGAGCCATTGATAAAGCTTGTAAAAAGCTATTCTCTCTTTCTTACATGCACCTTGTGGTCTGTGTCAAATATAGCTCACATTACAGGTTTTGGAAATACTTTAATCGTCATGACTAGATTGAAATAGTCCTAAGTTGTTTCTGGCAGTTAAATTAAGATACTGCTCTCGGGGCAACAGAACACTATAAACACAAAATAAAACCTTATACAAGCAACAGAACTGCAGAATAACAAGACATAGGAGTAAACAGAAGATACAGATCTGTGGCCTCAGCATTATTGAAGCCATATTCTTCGAGCAGTCAAACTTGGAGAGCAGAGCAGTAGTTGAGGCCCTGTTGGGACAAAACAGCTGGGAGGCCAAACACACAGAGGCCTGGCTGTTCTCTTTTTAGACAGATGAGGGCGACAGTTCTGTCCCTAAATTCATGTCAGGCTGATTTGCATGGATCTGAGGTAAAGAGCAAGGGGGGAGTTGTAGGTTTCAGCAGTGAGGATCACTTCTGCGTTCAAAAAGCTGCAATTCTGCAGCTGCCGCTGGGGGCTGGCTCCAACTTTACAGCCTAAAAAAAACATATTTACAGCCTGGTACATTTTTGTTTTTGGTCTCTATTGATATTTTCCACCTCAATGAACACTGTGGGGGGTTTGTACCACAACCGTTTTAGTGTTATTAAGGGATAAAATTCTTACATAAATTAGGGCGTGGTTACGTTGAGTGACAGCTCCATAGACAGGCACTGTGCAATTTCCCCATTGTGGGACTGTTAAAGGTTTATCTTATCTTATCTCTCTCTGGCAGTTTGCTATTTGTTAAAGCATCGGTTGGGCTAGGAGGCTACATCCAGAGGCCTCCGGCTACCTCCAGCGGTTGACAGGGGCTGCAGTGTCTGTTTGTTTGCCAATGTTCGGATAGGTTTTTGTGACAATATGGCTTGTTGTAATGTAGACTGTACTAACCGACCGTCGAAGGAGTCTGTGTTGCAGTTTTTTCATGAAGTAAATTTCTCACTATTTTACCTGCACTAATTAGCATGTATTAGCATATTTTACCGCTGTGGTTCGAAACAACTGCTTCATGAGCTACCGCGCATATGTCGGAGCCTCGGGTGTCAGAGGACCAAAAATTTGACAAAAAAAGTCAAAAATTTTTTTAACCTCAAACTGTCTGAAAAAACGTCATAGTATAGTATGGCGTCAAAATTTGACCAAAAAAGTAAAAAAAAATTTTGACCTCAAAATGTCATAAAAAACGTCATAGTATGGCGTCAAAATTTGACAAAAAAAGTAAAAAAATTTTTTAACCTCAAACTGTCGGAAAAAACGTCATAGTATAGTATGGCGTCAAAATTTGACCAAAAAAGTAAAAAAAATTTTTGACCTCAAAATGTCATAAAAAACGTCATAGTATGGCGTCAAAATTTGACAAAAAAAGTAAAAAAAATTTTTAACCTCAAACTGTCGGAAAAAACGTCATAGTATAGTATGGCGTCAAAATTTGACCAAAAAAGTAAAAAAAAATTTTGACCTCAAAATGTCATAAAAAACATCATAGTATGTCGTCAAAATTTGACAAAAAAAGTCAAAAAAATTTTTGACCTCAAAATGTCATAAAAAACGTCATAGTATAGTATGGCATCAAACTTTGACAAAAAAAGTCAAAAAATTTTTTGACCTCAAAATGTCATAAAAAACGTCATAGTATAGGAAGGCGTCAAAATCGGCCAAAAAAATTTTTGACCACAAAATGTCATAAAAAACGTCATAGTATAGTAAGGCGTCAAAATCGGCCAAAAAAAGTCAAAAAAATTTTTGACCTCAAAATGTCATAAAAAACGTCATAGTATAGTATGGCGTCAAAATTTGACAAAAAAAGTCAAAAAATTTTTTGACCTCAAAATGTCATAAAAAACGTCATAGTATGGCGTCAAAATTTGACAAAAAAAGTCAAAAATTTTTTTGACCTCAAAATGTCATAAAAAACATCATAGTATAGTATGGCGTCAAAATTTGACAAAAAAAGTCAAAAAATTTTTTGACCTCAAAATGTCATAAAAAAACGTCATAGTATAGTAAGACGTCAAAATCGGACAAAAAAAGTCAAAAAAAATTTTGACCACAAAATGTTATAAAAAACGTCATAGTATAGTAAGGCGTCATAATCGGACAAAAAGAGTCAAAAAATGTTTTGATCTCAAAATGTCATAAGAAAGGTCATAGTATAGTATGGCGTCAAAATTTGACAAAAAAAGTCAATTTTTTTTTAACCTCAAAATGTCATAAAAAACATCATAGTATAGTATGGTTTCAAAATTTGACAAAAAAAGTCAAAAATTTTTTGACCTCAAAATGTCATAAAAAATGTCATAGTATAGTATGGCGTCAAAATATGACAAAAAAAGTCAAAAAAATTTTTGACCTCAAAATGTCATAAAAAACGTCATAGTATAGTAAGGCGTCAAAATTTGACAAAAAAAGTCAAAAAAATTTTTGACCTCAAAATGTCATAAAAAAATGTCATAGTATAGTATGGCATCAAAATTTGACCAAAAAAGTCAAAAAAATGTTTGACCTCAAAATGTCATAAAAAACGTCATAGTATGGCGTCAAAATTTGACAAAAAAAGTCAAAAAATTTTTTGACCTCAAAATGTCATAAAAAACATCATAGTATAGTATGGCGTCAAAATTTGACAAAAAAAGTCAAAAATTTTTTTGACCTCAAAATGTCATAAAAAACGTCATAATATAGTAAGGCGTCAAAATCGGCCAAAAAAAGTCAAAAAAATTTTTGACCTCAAAATGTCATAAAAAACGTCATAGTATAGTAAGGCGTCAAAATCGGACAAAAAAAGTCAAAAAAATTTTTGACCTCAAAATGTCATAAAAAACGTCATAGTATGGCGTCAAAATTTGACAAAAAAAAGTCAAAAATTTTTTTGACCTCAAAATGTCATAAAAAACATCATAGTATAGTATGGCGTCAAAATTTGACAAAAAAAGTCAAAAAATTTTTTGACCTCAAAATGTCATAAAAAGCGTCATAGTATAGTAAGGCGTCAAAATCGGCCAAAAAAAGTCAAAATTTTTTTAACCTCAAAATGTCATAAAAAACCTCATAGTATAGTATGGTTTCAAAATTTGACAAAAAAAGTCAAAAATTTTTTTGACCTCAAAATGTCATAAAAAACGTCATAGTAGAGTATGGCGTCAAAATATGACAAAAAAAAGTCAAAATTTTTTTTGACCTCAAAATGTCATAAAAAACGTCATAGTATAGTATGGCGTCAAAATTTGACAAAAAAAGTCAAAAAATTTTTTGACCTCAAAATGTCATAAAAAACGTCATAGTATAGTATGGCGTCAAAATATGACAAAAAAAGTCAAAAAATTTTTTGACCTCAAAATGTCATAAAAAACGTCATAGTATAGTATGGCGTCAAAATATGACAAAAAAAGTCAAAATTTTTTTTGACCTCAAAATGTCAAAAAAAACGTCATAGTATAGTATGGCGTCAAAATATGACAAAAAAAGTCAAAATTTTTTTTGACCTCAAAATGTCAAAAAAAACGTCATAGTATAGTATGGCGTCAAAATATGACAAAAAAAGTCAAAATTTTTTTTGACCTCAAAATGTCATAAAAAACGTCATAGTATAGTATGGCGTCAAAATATGACAAAAAAAGTCAAAATTTTTTTTGACCTCAAAATGTCATAAAAAACGTCATAGTATAGTATGGCGTCAAAATTTGACAAAAAAAGTCAAAAAAATTTTTGACCTCAAAATGTCATAAAAAAACGTCATAGTATAGTATGGCGTCAAAATATGACAAAAAAAGTCAAAAAATTTTTTGACCTCAAAATGTCATAAAAAACATCATAGTATAGTATGGCGTCAAAATTTGACAAAAAAAGTCAAAAATTTTTTTGACCTCAAAATGTCATAAAAAACGTCATAGTATAGTAAGGCGTCAAAATCGGCCAAAAAAAGTCAAAAAAATTTTTGACCTCAAAATGTCATAAAAAACGTCATAGTATAGTATGGCGTCAAAATCGGACAAAAAAGTCAAAAAAATTTTTGACCTCAAAATGTCATAAAAAACGTCATAGTATGGCGTCAAAATTTGACAAAAAAAAGTCAAAAATTTTTTTGACCTCAAAATGTCATAAAAAACATCATAGTATAGTATGGCGTCAAAATTTGACAAAAAAAGTCAAAAAATTTTTTAACCTCAAAATGTCATAAAAAGCGTCATAGTATAGTAAGGCGTCAAAATCGGCCAAAAAAAGTCAAAATTTTTTTAACCTCAAAATGTCATAAAAAACCTCATAGTATAGTATGGTTTCAAAATTTGACAAAAAAAGTCAAAAATTTTTTTGACCTCAAAATGTCATAAAAAAACGTCATAGTATAGTATGGCGTCAAAATATGACAAAAAAAGTCAAAATTTTTTTTGACCTCAAAATGTCATAAAAAACGTCATAGTATAGTAAGGCGTCAAAATCGGCCAAAAAAATTCAAAAAAAATTTTGACCTCAAAATGTCATAAAAAACGTCATAGTATAGTATGGCGTCAAAATTTGACAAAAAAAGTCAAAAATTTTTTTGATCTCAAAATGTCATAAAAAGCGTCATAGTATAGTAAGGCGTCAAAATCGGCCAAAAAAAGTCAAATTTTTTTTTGACCTCAAAATGTCATAAAAAACGTCATAGTATAGTATGGCGTCAAAATATGACAAAAAAAGTCAAAAAATTTTTTTGACCTCAAAATGTCATAAAAAAATGTCATAGTATAGTATGGTGTCAAAATTTGACAAAAAAAGTTAAAAAAATTTTTGACCACAAAATGTCAGAAAAAACGTCATAGTATAGTATGGCGTCAAAATCGGCCAAAAAAATTCAAAAAAAATTTTGACCTCAAAATGTCATAAAAAACGTCATAGTATAGTATGGCGTCAAAATTTGACAAAAAAAGTTAAAAAAGTTTTTGACCTCAAAATGTCATAAAAAACGTCATAGTATAGTATGGCGTCAAAATTTGACAAAAAAAGTCAAAAATTTTATTGACCTCAAAATGTCATAAAAAACGTCATAGTATAGTATGGCGTCAAAATATGACAAAAAAAGTCAAAATTTTTTTTGACCTCAAAATGTCATAAAAAACGTCATAGTATAGTATGGCGTCAAAATTTGACAAAAAAAGTTAAAAAAATTTTTGACCTCAAAATGTCATAAATAACGTCATAGTATAGTATGGCGTCAAAATTTGACAAAAAAAGTCAAAAAATTTTTTGACCTCAAAATGTCATAAAAAGCGTCATAGTATAGTATGGCGTCAAAATATGACAAAAAAAGTCACATTTTTTTTGACCTCCAAAAGTCATAAAAAACGTCATAGTATAGTAAGGCGTCAAAATCGGACAAAAAAAGTCAAATTTTTTTTTACCTTAAAAAGTCATAAAAAAAACATCATAGTATAGTAAGGCGTCAAAATCGGACAAAAAAAGTCAAAAAAAATTTTGATGTTAAAATGTCATAAAAAAACATCATAGTATAGTATGGCGTCACAATCGGACAAAAAAAGTCAAAAAAAATTTTAACCTCAAAATGTCATAAAAAACGTCATAGTATAGTAAGGCGTCAAACTTTGACAAAAAAAGTCAAAAAATTTTTTGACCTCAAAATGTCAGAAAAAACGTCATAGTATAGTAAGGCGTCAAAATCGGCCAAAAAAAGTCAAAAAAATGTTTGACCTCCAAAATGTCATAAAAAAGGTCATAGTATAGTAAGGCGTCAAAATCTGAGAAAAAAAGTCAAAAATTTGTTTGACCTCAAAATGTCATAAAAAGATAAGATAAGATAAGAGATAAGATAAATCTTTATTGTCATTGCACAATCATACTTTGTACAAAAGTACAACGAAATTGAGATACTGTCCCACATCAGTGCAAAAGAAGACATACAATCACAGTGCAGAATAAAAAAGTAAAATAGAAAAAGTAGAATAAAATAATAAAATAAAATAAAATAAATATATACAGGATAGAAATATACAGTATGTAAAATATATACAAAGACAAAGACATTGTTTATTGCACATGACCTGCTGTTGGAAAGGTGGCAAACCAGATCAAGTGAGGTTTTTTGTTAGCATTGATTAGGTCTATTGCCCTTTTGTAAAAGCTGTCCCTGAGTCTGTTTGTTCGTACTCTCAGTGCCCTGAATCTCTTGCCAGAGGGCAGCAGCTTAAACACCTGGTGTCCTGGGTGTGTGCAGTCCCTCAAAATGCTGCGTGCCCTCTTTAGACAGCGGGTGTTGTAGAGGTCCTTCAGGGTGGGAAGGGGATGGCGAATGATTTTCTGGGCGGTGTTAATGACCCTCTGTAGTCGTAGTCAAAGTATAGTAAGGCGTCAAAATTGGACAAAAAAAGTTAAAAAAATTTTTGACCTCAAAATGTCATAAATAACGTCATAGTATAGTATGGCGTCAAAATTTGAAAAAAAAAGTCAAAAAATTTTTTGACCTCAAAATGTCATAAAAAGCGTCATAGTATAGTAAGGCGTCAAAATCGGCCAAAAAAAGTCAAAAATTTTTTTAACCTCAAAATGTCATAAAAAACCTCATAGTATAGTATGGTTTCAAAATTTGACAAAAAAAGTCAAAAATTTTTTTGACCTCAAAATGTCATAAAAAACGTCATAGTATAGTATGGCGTCAAAATATGACAAAAAAAAGTCAAAATTTTTTTTGACCTCAAAATGTCATAATAAACGTCATAGTATAGTATGGCGTCAAAATTTGACAAAAAAAGTCAAAAAAATTTTTGACCTCAAAATGTCATAAAAAAACGTCATAGTATAGTATAGCGTCAAAATATGACAAAAAAAGTCAAAAAAATTTTTGACCTCAAAATGTCATAAAAAACGTCATAGTATAGTATGGCGTCAAAATTTGACAAAAAAAGTTAAAAAAGTTTTTGACCACAAAATGTCAGAAAAAACGTCATAGTATAGTAAGGCGTCAAAATCGGCCAAAAAAATTCAAAAAAAATTTTGACCTCAAAATGTCATAAAAAACGTCATAGTATAGTATGGCGTCAAAATTTGACAAAAAAAGTTAAAAAAGTTTTTGACCACAAAATGTCATAAAAAACGTCATAGTATAGTAAGGCGTCAAAATCGGCCAAAAAAATTCAAAAAAAATTTTGACCTCAAAATGTCATAAAAAACGTCATAGTATAGTAAGGCGTCAAAATCGGCCAAAAAAAGTCAAAAATTTTTTGACCTCAAAATGTCATAAAAAACGTCATAGTATAGTATGGCGTCAAAATATGACAAAAACAGTCAAAAATTTTTTTGACCTCAAAATGTCATAAAAAACGTCATAGTATAGTATGGCGTCAAAATTTGACAAAAAAAGTCAAAAAATTTTTTGACCTCAAAATGTCATAAAAAAACGTCATAGTATAGTATGGCGTCAAAATATGACAAAAAAAGTCAAAATTTTTTTTGACCTCAAAATGTCATAAAAAACGTCATAGTATAGTATGGCGTCAAAATCGGACAAAAAAAGTCAAAAAATTTTTTGACCTCAAAATGTCATAAAAAACGTCATAGTATAGTATGGCGTCAAAATTTGACAAAAAAAGTCAAAAAATTTTTTGACCTCAAAATGTCATAAAAAAACGTCATAGTATAGTATGGCGTCAAAATATGACAAAAAAAGTCAAAATTTTTTTTGACCTCAAAATGTCATAAAAAACGTCATAGTATAGTATGGCGTCAAAATCGGACAAAAAAAGTCAAAAAATTTTGTGACCTCAAAATGTCATAAATAACGTCATAGTATAGTATGGCGTCAAAATTTGACAAAAAAAGTCAAAATTTTTTTTGACCTCAAAATGTCATAAAAAACGTCATAATATAGTATGGCGTCAAAATTTGACAAAAAAGTTAAAAAAATTTTTAACCTCAAAATGTCATAAATAACGTCATAGTATAGTATGGCGTCAAAATTTGACCAAAAAAGTCAAAAAAAATTTTGACCTCAAAATGTCATAAAAAACGTCATAGTATGGCGTCAAAATTTGACAAAAAAAGTCAAAAAAATTTTTGACCTCAAAATGTCATAAAAAACATCGTAGTATAGTATGGCGTCAAAATTTGAAAAAAAATGTAAAAAAATTTTTTGACCACAAAATGTCATAAAAAACGTCATAGTATAGTAAGGCGTCAAAATCGGCCAGAAAAATTCAAAAAAATTTTTGACCTCAAAATGTCATAAAAAGCGTCATAGTATAGTATGGCGTCAAAATTTGACAAAAAAAGTCAAAAATTTTTTTGACCTCAAAATGTCATAAAAAACGTCATAGTATAGTAAGGCGTCAAAATCGGCCAAAAAAAGTCAAAAATTTTTTGACCTCAAAATGTCATAAAAAACGTCATAGTATAGTATGGCGTCAAAATTTGACAAAAAAAGTCAAAAAATTTTTTGACCTCAAAATGTCATAAAAAAACGTCATAGTATAGTATGGCGTCAAAATATGACAAAAAAAGTCAAAAATTTTTTTGACCTCAAAATGTCATAAAAAACGTCATAGTATAGTATGGCGTCAAAATCGGACAAAAAAAGTGAAAAATTTTTTTGACCTCAAAAAGTCATAAAAAACGTCATAGTATAGTAAAGCGTCAAAATCGGACAAAAAAAGTCAAATTTTTTTTGACTTCCAAAAGTCATAAAAAACGTCATAGTATAGTAAGGCGTCAAAATCGGACAAAAAAAGCCAAAAAAATTTTTGACCTCAAAAAGTCATAAAAAACGTCATAGTATAGTAAGGCGTCAAAATCGGACAAAAAAAGTTAAAAAATTTTTGACCTCCAAAAGTCATAAAAAACGTCATAGTATAGTAAGGCGTCAAAATCTGAAAAAAAAAGTCAAATTTTTTTTTGACCTCCAAAAGTCATAAAAAAACGTCATAGTATAGTAATGCGTCAAAATCGGACAAAAAAAGTCAAATTTTTTTTGACCTCCAAAAGTCATAAAAAACGTCATAGTATAGTAAGGCGTCAAAATCGGACAAAAAAAGTCAAAATTTTTTTTGACCTCCAAAAGTCATAAAAAACGTCAAAATCGGACAAAAAAAGTCAAAAATTTTTTTGACCTCAAAAAGTCATAAAAAACGTCATAGTAGAGTAAGGCGTCAAAATCGGACAAAAAAAGTCAAATTTTTTTTTGACCTCCAAAAGTCATAAAAAACGTCATAGTATAGTAAGGCGTCAAAATCGGACAAAAAAAGTCAAAATTTTTTTTGACCTCCAAAAGTCATAAAAAACGTCATAGTATAGTAAGGCGTCAAAATCGGACAAAAAAAGTCAAAAAAAAATTTGACGTCAAAATGTCATAAAAAACATCTTAGTATAGTAAGGCGTCAAAATCGGACAAAAAAAGTCAAATTTTTTTTTGACCTCAAAAAGTCATAATAAACGTCATAGTATAGTAAGGCGTCAAAATCGGACAAAAAAAGTCAAATTTTTTTTTGACCTCCAAAAGTCATAAAAAACGTCATAGTATAGTAAGGCGTCAAAATCGGACAAAAAAAGTCAAAAAAAATTTTTACTGCAAAATGTCATAAAAAACGTCATAGTATAGTAAGGCGTCAAAATCGGACAAAAAAAGTCAAAAAAAATTTTGACGTCAAAATGTCATAAAAAACATCATAGTATAGTAAGGCGTCAAAATCGGACAAAAAAAGTCAAATTTTTTTTTTACCTCAAAAAGTCATAAAAAACGTCATAGTATAGTAAGGCGTCAAAATCGGACAAAAAAAGTCAAATTTTTTTTTGACCTCCAAAAGTCATAAAAAACATCATAGTATAGTAAGGCGTCAAAATCGGACAAAAAAAGTCAAAAAAAATTTTTACTGCAAAATGTCATAAAAAACGTCATAGTATAGTAAGGCGTCAAAATCGGACAAAAAAAGTCAAAAAAAATTTTGTCGTCAAAATGTCATAAAAAACATCATAGTATAGTAAGGCGTCAAAATCGGACAAAAAAAGTCAAAAAAATTTTTGACCTCCAAAAGTCATAAAAAACGTCATAGTATAGTAAAGCGTCAAAATCGGACAAAAAAAGTCAAAATTTTTTTTGACTTCCAAAAGTCATAAAAAACGTCATAGTATAGTAAGGCGTCAAAATCGGACAAAAAAAGTCAAAATTTTTTTTGACCTCAAAAAGTCATAAAAAACGTCATAGTATAGTAAGGCGTCAAAATCGGACAAAAAAACCCAAAAAAAATTTTGACGTCAAAATGTCATAAAAAACATCATAGTATAGTAAGGCGTCAAAATCGGACAAAAAAAGTCAAATTTTTTTTTGACCTCCAAAAGTCATAAAAAACATCATAGTATAGTAAGGCGTCAAAATCGGACAAAAAAAGTCAAATTTTTTTTTGACCTCCAAAAGTCATAAAAAACATCATAGTATAGTAATGCGTCAAAATCGGACAAAAAAAGTCAAATTTTTTTTTACCTCCAAAAGTCATAAAAAACGTCATAGTATAGTAAGGCTTCAAAATCGGACAAAAAAAGTAAAAATTTTTTTTGACCTCCAAAAGTCATAAAAAACGTCATAGTATAGTATGGCGTCAAAATATGACAAAAAAAGTCTAAATTTTTTTTGACCTCAAAATGTCATAAAAAACGTCATAGTATAGTAAGGCGTCAAAATCGGCCAAAAAAAGTCAAAAATTTTTTGACCTCAAAATGTCATAAAAAACGTCATAGTATAGTATGGCGTCAAAATTTGACAAAAAAAGTCAAAAAATTTTTTGACCTCAAAATGTCATAAAAAAACGTCATAGTATAGTATGGCGTCAAAATATGACAAAAAAAGTCAAAAATTTTTTTGACCTCAAAATGTCATAAAAAACGTCATAGTATAGTATGGCGTCAAAATCGGACAAAAAAAGTGAAAAATTTTTTTGACCTCAAAAAGTCATAAAAAACGTCATAGTATAGTAAAGCGTCAAAATCGGACAAAAAAAGTCAAATTTTTTTTGACTTCCAAAAGTCATAAAAAACGTCATAGTATAGTAAGGCGTCAAAATCGGACAAAAAAAGCCAAAAAAATTTTTGACCTCAAAAAGTCATAAAAAACGTCATAGTATAGTAAGGCGTCAAAATCGGACAAAAAAAGTTAAAAAATTTTTGACCTCCAAAAGTCATAAAAAACGTCATAGTATAGTAAGGCGTCAAAATCTGAAAAAAAAAGTCAAATTTTTTTTTGACCTCCAAAAGTCATAAAAAAACGTCATAGTATAGTAATGCGTCAAAATCGGACAAAAAAAGTCAAATTTTTTTTGACCTCCAAAAGTCATAAAAAACGTCATAGTATAGTAAGGCGTCAAAATCGGACAAAAAAAGTCAAAATTTTTTTTGACCTCCAAAAGTCATAAAAAACGTCATAGTATAGTAAGGCGTCAAAATCGGACAAAAAAAGTCAAAATTTTTTTTGACCTCCAAAAGTCATAAAAAACGTCAAAATCGGACAAAAAAAGTCAAAAAATTTTTTGACCTCAAAAAGTCATAAAAAACGTCATAGTAGAGTAAGGCGTCAAAATCGGACAAAAAAAGTCAAATTTTTTTTTGACCTCCAAAAGTCATAAAAAACGTCATAGTATAGTAAGGCGTCAAAATCGGACAAAAAAAGTCAAAATTTTTTTTGACCTCCAAAAGTCATAAAAAACGTCATAGTATAGTAAGGCGTCAAAATCGGACAAAAAAAGTCAAAAAAAAATTTGACGTCAAAATGTCATAAAAAACATCTTAGTATAGTAAGGCGTCAAAATCGGACAAAAAAAGTCAAATTTTTTTTTGACCTCAAAAAGTCATAATAAACGTCATAGTATAGTAAGGCGTCAAAATCGGACAAAAAAAGTCAAATTTTTTTTTGACCTCCAAAAGTCATAAAAAACGTCATAGTATAGTAAGGCGTCAAAATCGGACAAAAAAAGTCAAAAAAAATTTTTACTGCAAAATGTCATAAAAAACGTCATAGTATAGTAAGGCGTCAAAATCGGACAAAAAAAGTCAAAAAAAATTTTGTCGTCAAAATGTCATAAAAAACATCATAGTATAGTAAGGCGTCAAAATCGGACAAAAAAAGTCAAAAAAATTTTTGACCTCCAAAAGTCATAAAAAACGTCATAGTATAGTAAAGCGTCAAAATCGGACAAAAAAAGTCAAAATTTTTTTTGACTTCCAAAAGTCATAAAAAACGTCATAGTATAGTAAGGCGTCAAAATCGGACAAAAAAAGTCAAAATTTTTTTTGACCTCAAAAAGTCATAAAAAACGTCATAGTATAGTGAGGCGTCAAAATCGGACAAAAAAACCCAAAAAAAATTTTGACGTCAAAATGTCATAAAAAACATCATAGTATAGTAAGGCGTCAAAATCGGACAAAAAAAGTCAAATTTTTTTTTGACCTCCAAAAGTCATAAAAAACATCATAGTATAGTAAGGCGTCAAAATCGGACAAAAAAAGTCAAATTTTTTTTTGACCTCCAAAAGTCATAAAAAACATCATAGTATAGTAATGCGTCAAAATCGGACAAAAAAAGTCAAATTTTTTTTTACCTCCAAAAGTCATAAAAAACGTCATAGTATAGTAAGGCTTCTAAATCGGACAAAAAAAGTAAAAATTTTTTTTGACCTCCAAAAGTCATAAAAAACGTCATAGTATAGTATGGCGTCAAAATATGACAAAAAAAGTCAAAATTTTTTTTGACCTCAAAATGTCATAAAAAACGTCATAGTATAGTATGGCGTCAAAATTTGACAAAAAAAGTTAAAAAATTTTTTGACCACAAAATGTCATAAAAAACGTCATAGTATAGTAAGGCGTCAAAATTTGACAAAAAAAGTCAAAAAATTTTTTGACCTCAAAATGTCATAAAAAACGTCATAGAATAGTATGGCGTCAAAATTTGACAAAAAAAGTCAAAAATTTTTTTGACCTCAAAATGTCATAAAAAACGTCATAGTATAGTATGGCGTCAAAATTTGACAAAAAAAGTCAAAAAATTTTTTGACCTCAAAATGTCATAAAAAACGTCATAGTATAGTATGGCGTCAAAATATGACAAAAAAAGTCAAAAATTTTTTTGACCTCAAAATGTCATAAAAAACGTCATAGTATAGTATGGCGTCAAAATATGACAAAAAAAGTCAAAAAATTTTTTGACCTCAAAATGTCATAAAAAAACGTCATAGTATAGTATGGTGTCAAAATTTGACAAAAAAAGTTAAAAAAATTTTTGACCACAAAATGTCAGAAAAAACGTCATAGTATAGTAAGGCGTCAAAATCGGCCAAAAAAATTCAAAAAAAATTTTGACCTCAAAATGTCATAAAAAACGTCATAGTATAGTATGGCGTCAAAATTTGACAAAAAAAGTTAAAAAAGTTTTTGACCTCAAAATGTCATAAAAAACGTCATAGTATAGTATGGCGTCAAAATTTGACAAAAAAAGTCAAAAATTTTATTGACCTCAAAATGTCATAAAAAACGTCATAGTATAGTATGGCGTCAAAATATGACAAAAAAAGTCAAAAATTTTTTTGACCTCAAAATGTCATAAAAAACGTCATAGTATAGTATGGTGTCAAAATTTGACAAAAAAAGTTAAAAAATTTTTTGACCACAAAATGTCATAAAAAACGTCATAGTATAGTAAGGCGTCAAAATCGGCCAAAAAAAGTCAAAAAAAATTTTGACCTCAAAATGTCATAAAAAACGTCATAGTATAGTATGGCGTCAAAATTTGACAAAAAAAGTCAAAAATTTTTTTGACCTCAAAATGTCATAAAAAACGTCATAGTATAGTATGGCGTCAAAATATGACAAAAAAAGTCAAAATTTTTTTGACCTCAAAATGTCATAAAAAAACGTCATAGTATAGTATGGCGTCAAAATATGACAAAAAAAGTCAAAAATTTTTTTGACCTCAAAATGTCATAAAAAACGTCATAGTATAGTATGGCGTCAAAATTTGACAAAAAAAGTTAAAAAATTTTTTGACCTCAAAATGTCATAAATAACGTCATAGTATAGTATGGCGTCAAAATTTGACAAAAAAAGTCAAAACATTTTTTGACCTCAAAATGTCATAAAAAGCGTCATAGTATAGTATGGCGTCAAAATATGACAATAAAAAGTCACATTTTTTTTTGACCTCCAAAAGTCATAAAAAACGTCATAGTATAGTAAGGCGTCAAAATCGGACAAAAAAAGTCAAATTTTTTTTTACCTTAAAAAGTCATAAAAAAACATCATAGTATAGTAAGGCGTCAAAATCGGACAAAAAAAGTCAAAAAAAATTTTGATGTTAAAATGTCATAAAAAAACATCATAGTATAGTATAACGTCACAATCGGACAAAAAAAGTCAAAAAAAATTTTAACCTCAAAATGTCATAAAAAACGTCATAGTATAGTAAGGCGTCAAACTTTGACAAAAAAAGTCAAAAAATTTTTTGACCTCAAAATGTCATAAAAAACGTCATAGTATAGTATGGCGTCAAAATATGACAAAAAAAGTCAAAATTTTTTTGACCTCAAAATGTCATAAAAAAACGTCATAGTATAGTATGGCGTCAAAATATGACAAAAAAAGTCAAAAATTTTTTTGACCTCAAAATGTCATAAAAAACGTCATAGTATAGTATGGCGTCAAAATTTGACAAAAAAAGTTAAAAAATTTTTTGACCTCAAAATGTCATAAATAACGTCATAGTATAGTATGGCGTCAAAATTTGACAAAAAAAGTCAAAACATTTTTTGACCTCAAAATGTCATAAAAAGCGTCATAGTATAGTATGGCGTCAAAATATGACAATAAAAAGTCACATTTTTTTTTGACCTCCAAAAGTCATAAAAAACGTCATAGTATAGTAAGGCGTCAAAATCGGACAAAAAAAGTCAAATTTTTTTTTACCTTAAAAAGTCATAAAAAAACATCATAGTATAGTAAGGCGTCAAAATCGGACAAAAAAAGTCAAAAAAAATTTTGATGTTAAAATGTCATAAAAAAACATCATAGTATAGTATAACGTCACAATCGGACAAAAAAAGTCAAAAAAAATTTTAACCTCAAAATGTCATAAAAAACGTCATAGTATAGTAAGGCGTCAAACTTTGACAAAAAAAGTCAAAAAATTTTTTGACCTCAAAATGTCAGAAAAAACGTCATAGTATAGTAAGGCGTCAAAATCGGCCAAAAAAAGTCAAAAAAATGTTTGACCTCCAAAATGTCATAAAAAACGTCATAGTATAGTAAGGCGTCAAAATCTGAGAAAAAAAGTCAAAAATTTGTTTGACCTCAAAATGTCATAAAAAGATAAGATAAGATAAGAGATAAGATAAATCTTTATTGTCATTGCACAATCATACTTTGTACAAAAGTACAACGAAATTGAGATACTGTCCCACATCAGTGCAAAAGAAGACATACAATCACAGTGCAGAATAAAAAAGTAAAATAGAAAAAGTAGAATAAAATAATAAAATAAAATAAAATAAATATATACAGGATAGAAATATACAGTATGTAAAATATATACAAAGACAAAGACATTGTTTATTGCACATGACCTGCTGTTGGAAAGGTGGCAAACCAGATCAAGTGAGGTTTTTTGTTAGCATTGATTAGGTCTATTGCCCTTTTGTAAAAGCTGTCCCTGAGTCTGTTTGTTCGTACTCTCAGTGCCCTGAATCTCTTGCCAGAGGGCAGCAGCTTAAACACCTGGTGTCCTGGGTGTGTGCAGTCCCTCAAAATGCTGCGTGCCCTCTTTAGACAGCGGGTGTTGTAGAGGTCCTTCAGGGTGGGAAGGGGATGGCGAATGATTTTCTGGGCGGTGTTAATGACCCTCTGTAGTCGTAGTCAAAGTATAGTAAGGCGTCAAAATTGGACAAAAAAAGTTAAAAAAATTTTTGACCTCAAAATGTCATAAATAACGTCATAGTATAGTATGGCGTCAAAATTTGAAAAAAAAAGTCAAAAAATTTTTTGACCTCAAAATGTCATAAAAAGCGTCATAGTATAGTAAGGCGTCAAAATCGGCCAAAAAAAGTCAAAAATTTTTTTAACCTCAAAATGTCATAAAAAACCTCATAGTATAGTATGGTTTCAAAATTTGACAAAAAAAGTCAAAAATTTTTTTGACCTCAAAATGTCATAAAAAACGTCATAGTATAGTATGGCGTCAAAATATGACAAAAAAAAGTCAAAATTTTTTTTGACCTCAAAATGTCATAATAAACGTCATAGTATAGTATGGCGTCAAAATTTGACAAAAAAAGTCAAAAAAATTTTTGACCTCAAAATGTCATAAAAAAACGTCATAGTATAGTATAGCGTCAAAATATGACAAAAAAAGTCAAAAAAATTTTTTGACCTCAAAATGTCATAAAAAACGTCATAGTATAGTATGGCGTCAAAATTTGACAAAAAAAGTTAAAAAAGTTTTTGACCACAAAATGTCATAAAAAACGTCATAGTATAGTAAGGCGTCAAAATCGGCCAAAAAAATTCAAAAAAAATTTTGACCTCAAAATGTCATAAAAAACGTCATAGTATAGTATGGCGTCAAAATTTGACAAAAAAAGTTAAAAAAGTTTTTGACCACAAAATGTCATAAAAAACGTCATAGTATAGTAAGGCGTCAAAATCGGCCAAAAAAATTCAAAAAAAATTTTGACCACAAAATGTCATAAAAAACGTCATAGTATAGTAAGGCGTCAAAATCGGCCAAAAAAAGTCAAAAATTTTTTGACCTCAAAATGTCATAAAAAACGTCATAGTATAGTATGGCGTCAAAATATGACAAAAACAGTCAAAAAATTTTTTGACCTCAAAATGTCATAAAAAACGTCATAGTATAGTATGGCGTCAAAATTTGACAAAAAAAGTCAAAAAAATTTTTGACCTCAAAATGTCATAAAAAACGTCATAGTATAGTATGGCGTCAAAATATGACAAAAAAAGTCAAAAATTTTTTTGACCTCAAAATGTCATAAAAAACGTCATAGTATAGTATGGCGTCAAAATCGGACAAAAAAAGTCAAAAAATTTTTTGACCTCAAAATGTCATAAAAAACGTCATAGTATAGTATGGCGTCAAAATTTGACAAAAAAGTTAAAAAATTTTTTGACCTCAAAATGTCATAAATAACGTCATAGTATAGTATGGCGTCAAAATTTGACCAAAAAAGTCAAAAAATTTTTTGACCTCAAAATGTCATAAAAAACGTCATAGTATAGTATGGCGTCAAAATTTGACAAAAAAAGTCAAAATTTTTTTTGACCTCAAAATGTCATAAAAAACGTCATAGTATAGTATGGCGTCAAAATTTGACAAAAAAGTTAAAAAAATTTTTGACCTCAAAATGTCATAAATAACGTCATAGTATAGTATGGCGTCAAAATTTGACCAAAAAAGTCAAAAAAAATTTTGACCTCAAAATGTCATAAAAAACGTCATAGTATGGCGTCAAAATTCGACAAAAAAAGTCAAAAAAATTTTTGACCTCAAAATGTCATAAAAAACATCATAGTATAGTATGGCGTCAAAATTTGACAAAAAATGTAAAAAAAATTGTTGACCACAAAATGTCATAAAAAACGTCATAGTATAGTAAGGCGTCAAAATCGGCCAGAAAAAGTCAAAAAAATTTTTGACCTCAAAATGTCATAAAAAGCGTCATAGTATAGTATGGCGTCAAAATTTGACAAAAAAAAGTCAAAAATTTTTTTGACCTCAAAATGTCATAAAAAACGTCATAGTATAGTAAGGCGTCAAAATCGGCCAAAAAAAGTCAAAAATTTTTTGACCTCAAAATGTCATAAAAAACGTCATAGTATAGTAAAGCGTCAAAATCGGACAAAAAAAGTCAAATTTTTTTTGACTTCCAAAAGTCATAAAAAACGTCATAGTAGAGTAAGGCGTCAAAATCGGACAAAAAAAGTCAAAAAAAATTTTGACCTCAAAATGTCATAAAAAACGTCATAGTATAGTAAGGCGTCAAAATCGGACAAAAAAAGCCAAAAAAATTTTTGACCTCAAAAAGTCATAAAAAACGTCATAGTATAGTAAGGCGTCAAAATCGGACAAAAAAAGTTAAAAAATTTTTGACCTCCAAAAGTCATAAAAAACGTCATAGTATAGTAAGGCGTCAAAATCTGAAAAAAAAAGTCAAATTTTTTTTTGACCTCCAAAAGTCATAAAAAAACGTCATAGTATAGTAATGCGTCAAAATCGGACAAAAAAAGTCAAATTTTTTTTGA
This sequence comes from Toxotes jaculatrix, assembly GCF_017976425.1. Classification (NCBI taxonomy): domain Eukaryota; kingdom Metazoa; phylum Chordata; class Actinopteri; family Toxotidae; genus Toxotes; species Toxotes jaculatrix. Next base: position 17,563,883 of record NC_054403.1, read on the forward strand.
CCTCCAAAAGTCATAAAAAACGTCATAGTATAGTAAGGCGTCAAAATCGGACAAAAAAAGTCAAAATTTTTTTTGACCTCCAAAAGTCATAAAAAACGTCATAGTATAGTAAGGCGTCAAAATCGGACAAAAAAAGTCAAATTTTTTTTTGACCTCCAAAAGTCATAAAAATCGTCAAAATCGGACAAAAAAAGTCAAAAAATTTTTTGACCTCAAAAAGTCATAAAAAACGTCATAGTAGAGTAAGGCGTCAAAATCGGACAAAAAAAGTCAAATTTTTTTTTGACCTCCAAAAGTCATAAAAAACGTCATAGTATAGTAAGGCGTCAAAATCGGACAAAAAAAGTCAAAATTTTTTTTGACCTCCAAAAGTCATAAAAAACGTCATAGTATAGTAAGGCGTCAAAATCGGACAAAAAAAGTCAAAAAAAAATTTGACGTCAAAATGTCATAAAAAACATCTTAGTATAGTAAGGCGTCAAAATCGGACAAAAAAAGTCAAATTTTTTTTTGACCTCAAAAAGTCATAATAAACGTCATAGTATAGTAAGGCGTCAAAATCGGACAAAAAAAGTCAAATTTTTTTTTGACCTCCAAAAGTCATAAAAAACGTCATAGTATAGTAAGGCGTCAAAATCGGACAAAAAAAGTCAAAAAAAATTTTTACTGCAAAATGTCATAAAAAACGTCATAGTATAGTAAGGCGTCAAAATCGGACAAAAAAAGTCAAAAAAAATTTTGACGTCAAAATGTCATAAAAAACATCATAGTATAGTAAGGCGTCAAAATCGGACAAAAAAAGTCAAATTTTTTTTTTACCTCAAAAAGTCATAAAAAACGTCATAGTATAGTAAGGCGTCAAAATCGGACAAAAAAAGTCAAATTTTTTTTTGACCTCCAAAAGTCATAAAAAACATCATAGTATAGTAAGGCGTCAAAATCGGACAAAAAAAGTCAAAAAAAATTTTGACCTCAAAATGTCATAAAAAACGTCATAGTATAGTAAGGCGTCAAAATCGGACAAAAAAAGTCAAAAAAAATTTTGTCGTCAAAATGTCATAAAAAACATCATAGTATAGTAAGGCGTCAAAATCGGACAAAAAAAGTCAAAAAAATTTTTGACCTCCAAAAGTCATAAAAAACGTCATAGTATAGTAAAGCGTCAAAATCGGACAAAAAAAGTCAAAATTTTTTTTGACTTCCAAAAGTCATAAAAAACGTCATAGTATAGTAAGGCGTCAAAATCGGACAAAAAAAGTCAAAATTTTTTTTGACCTCAAAAAGTCATAAAAAACGTCATAGTATAGTAAGGCGTCAAAATCGGACAAAAAAACCCAAAAAAAATTTTGACGTCAAAATGTCATAAAAAACATCATAGTATAGTAAGGCGTCAAAATCGGACAAAAAAAGTCAAATTTTTTTTTGACCTCCAAAAGTCATAAAAAACATCATAGTATAGTAAGGCGTCAAAATCGGACAAAAAAAGTCAAATTTTTTTTTGACCTCCAAAAGTCATAAAAAACATCATAGTATAGTAATGCGTCAAAATCGGACAAAAAAAGTCAAATTTTTTTTTACCTCCAAAAGTCATAAAAAACGTCATAGTATAGTAAGGCTTCAAAATCGGACAAAAAAAGTAAAAATTTTTTTTGACCTCCAAAAGTCATAAAAAACGTCATAGTATAGTATGGCGTCAAAATATGACAAAAAAAGTCAAAATTTTTTTTTACCTCAAAATGTCATAAAAAACGTCATAGTATAGTATGGCGTCAAAATTTGACAAAAAAAGTTAAAAAATTTTTTGACCACAAAATGTCATAAAAAACGTCATAGTATAGTAAGGCGTCAAAATTTGACAAAAAAAGTCAAAAAATTTTTTGACCTCAAAATGTCATAAAAAACGTCATAGTATAGTATGGCGTCAAAATTTGACAAAAAAAGTCAAAAATTTTTTTGACCTCAAAATGTCATAAAAAACGTCATAGTATAGTATGGCGTCAAAATTTGACAAAAAAATTCAAAAATTTTTTGACCTCAAAATGTCATAAAAAACGTCATAGTATAGTATGGCGTCAAAATATGACAAAAAAAGTCAAAAATTTTTTTGACCTCAAAATGTCATAAAAAACGTCATAGTATAGTATGGCGTCAAAATATGACAAAAAAAGTCAAAAAATTTTTTGACCTCAAAATGTCATAAAAAAACGTCATAGTATAGTATGGTGTCAAAATTTGACAAAAAAAGTTAAAAAAATTTTTGACCACAAAATGTCAGAAAAAACGTCATAGTATAGTAAGGCGTCAAAATCGGCCAAAAAAATTCAAAAAAAATTTTGACCTCAAAATGTCATAAAAAACGTCATAGTATAGTAAGGCGTCAAAATCGGACAAAAAAAGTCAAAAAAAATTTTTACTGCAAAATGTCATAAAAAACGTCATAGTATAGTAAGGCGTCAAAATCGGACAAAAAAAGTCAAAAAAAATTTTGACGTCAAAATGTCATAAAAAACATCATAGTATAGTAAGGCGTCAAAATCGGACAAAAAAAGTCAAATTTTTTTTTTACCTCAAAAAGTCATAAAAAACGTCATAGTATAGTAAGGCGTCAAAATCGGACAAAAAAAGTCAAATTTTTTTTTGACCTCCAAAAGTCATAAAAAACATCATAGTATAGTAAGGCGTCAAAATCGGACAAAAAAAGTCAAAAAAAATTTTGACCTCAAAATGTCATAAAAAACGTCATAGTATAGTAAGGCGTCAAAATCGGACAAAAAAAGTCAAAAAAAATTTTGTCGTCAAAATGTCATAAAAAACATCATAGTATAGTAAGGCGTCAAAATCGGACAAAAAAAGTCAAAAAAATTTTTGACCTCCAAAAGTCATAAAAAACGTCATAGTATAGTAAAGCGTCAAAATCGGACAAAAAAAGTCAAAATTTTTTTTGACTTCCAAAAGTCATAAAAAACGTCATAGTATAGTAAGGCGTCAAAATCGGACAAAAACAGTCAAAATTTTTTTTGACCTCAAAAAGTCATAAAAAACGTCATAGTATAGTAAGGCGTCAAAATCGGACAAAAAAACCCAAAAAAAATTTTGACGTCAAAATGTCATAAAAAACATCATAGTATAGTAAGGCGTCAAAATCGGACAAAAAAAGTCAAATTTTTTTTTGACCTCCAAAAGTCATAAAAAACATCATAGTATAGTAAGGCGTCAAAATCGGACAAAAAAAGTCAAATTTTTTTTTGACCTCCAAAAGTCATAAAAAACATCATAGTATAGTAATGCGTCAAAATCGGACAAAAAAAGTCAAATTTTTTTTTACCTCCAAAAGTCATAAAAAACGTCATAGTATAGTAAGGCTTCAAAATCGGACAAAAAAAGTGAAAAATTTTTTTGACCTCCAAAAGTCATAAAAAACGTCATAGTATAGTATGGCGTCAAAATATGACAAAAAAAGTCAAAATTTTTTTTGACCTCAAAATGTCATAAAAAACGTCATAGTATAGTATGGCGTCAAAATTTGACAAAAAAAGTTAAAAAATTTTTTGACCACAAAATGTCATAAAAAACGTCATAGTATAGTAAGGCGTCAAAATTTGACAAAAAAAGTCAAAAATTTTTTGACCTCAAAATGTCATAAAAAACGTCATAGTATAGTATGGCGTCAAAATATGACAAAAAAAGTCAAAATTTTTTTTGACCTCAAAATGTCATAAAAAACGTCATAGTATAGTATGGCGTCAAAATATGACAAAAAAAGTCAAAATTTTTTTTGACCTCAAAATGTCATAAAAAACGTCATAGTATAGTATGGTGTCAAAATTTGACAAAAAAAGTTAAAAAATTTTTTGACCACAAAATGTCATAAAAAACGTCATAGTATAGTATGGCGTCAAAATATGACAAAAAAAGTCAAAAAATTTTTTGACCTCAAAATGTCATAAAAAAACGTCATAGTATAGTATGGTGTCAAAATTTGACAAAAAAAGTTAAAAAAATTTTTGACCACAAAATGTCAGAAAAAACGTCATAGTATAGTAAGGCGTCAAAATCGGCCAAAAAAATTCAAAAAAAATTTTGACCTCAAAATGTCATAAAAAACGTCATAGTATAGTAAGGCGTCAAAATCGGACAAAAAAAGTCAAAAAAAATTTTTACTGCAAAATGTCATAAAAAACGTCATAGTATAGTAAGGCGTCAAAATCGGACAAAAAAAGTCAAAAAAAATTTTGACGTCAAAATGTCATAAAAAACATCATAGTATAGTAAGGCGTCAAAATCGGACAAAAAAAGTCAAATTTTTTTTTTACCTCAAAAAGTCATAAAAAACGTCATAGTATAGTAAGGCGTCAAAATCGGACAAAAAAAGTCAAATTTTTTTTTGACCTCCAAAAGTCATAAAAAACGTCATAGTATAGTAAGGCTTCAAAATCGGACAAAAAAAGTAAAAATTTTTTTTGACCTCCAAAAGTCATAAAAAACGTCATAGTATAGTACGGCGTCAAAATCGGACAAAAAAAGTCAAAAATTTTTTTGACCTCAAAAAGTCATAAAAAACGTCATAGTAGAGTAAGGCGTCAAAATCGGACAAAAAAAAAGTCAAAATTTTTTTTGACCTCAAAATGTCATAAAAAACATCATAGTATAGCAAGGCGTCAAAATTGGCCAAAAAAATCAGATTATAGTAAGACCTCAAAATGTCATAAGAAACGTCATACGGCCGTAAGTAGTGCTGGATGATCGAGGAAGTGCCTTCAAGATGTGTCATTTATTGGTTCATGAATTGTTTGGGATTTTTTTTGCCATGCACATTCTTGATCAACTACACTTCATGTTTGTATGGTTTCAAGCTGACACAATAAAATACAAATATAAAATATAAATACATAAGATATATTATTTGACATGTCTGATTGTTGTAGGAAACAGCGATATACTTGGCCTGATATTTTGTGTTATGAATCGTAAGCTATCCTAAAACAAGTCTAAACAGACCATAACTTAAAAGATGTTGAATACTGGGTGTTTAGTCCCCAGATGGCAAATGTGATCTCATTCTAAATGTCTAATTCATGAGCTAAATAACACGCAGCTCTGACGGGAATCGAACCCACGCTACATTGTTGCAAGACAACTAAACCATTGATAGAGTTTCGATACCGAATGAAGCAGTGAAGTGGTTCATACATCAAAAATCACGTGATATTCCTTACCAAAACACACACGTCTGACTCAGAGTCTGACTATCATGGAGCTAGATAAATAGTACTTTTCTGTTTGACTGATGATAATGTGGTTTCTAGTGGATAATAATAATAATAATTAAAGCAAATAGCAAACTATGTTTATTTACTTAACGAAAAAACTGCAACACAGACTCCTTCGATGGTCGGTTAGTACAGTCTACACTACAACAAGCCATATTGTCACAAAAACCTATCCGAACATTGGCAAACAAACACGGACACTGCAGCCCCTGTCAACCGCTGGAGGTAGACGGAGGCTTTAAGTAAGACAGCTACTTAAAGATGAGGAAAAAGACCTTGAACAGGATTGTAGCATCTCTTTCCTTTATTCTGTTCAAAGCACAATGTAATTGATTTTTTGCACAAAACACATCATAGGTAAGTATAATATCGTTATTGTAACTGTAGCTGTTTTGTTTTGGATATATGTTATTGCAAGATGTATTGACTGTATTTGGCATAATAAGAACTAATTGATCTAGAGTTAGACAGTGGTGGAAGAAATATTCAGTAATATTATGGAATATTATATTATTACTACTTGTGCAATAACGTAAAAGCATTTATCAGTTGTATTTGGTTGAAGAGGAAGTAATTGTCAACTATAAATAATAGGACTGTAAGTAATGCTTATTTTCATTATGCATTAATCTGCTGTTTATTTTCTCGAGGCCACAGATCGGCATCTTCCTGATTGTTTGGTTTATAAAAACATGGTTACAATTACCCAGAGCCCAAAGTGACATTTTCATGTAGCTTGTTTTGGCCAACAAATAGTCAGAATCTCAAAATGATTAAAAAGGAAGTTAAATTATGAAAATAATTAAAGAACAGCAAAAAACAAAACAAAAAAACATCACATTTGAGAAGCTGGAAAAAGCATTAAACTGAATAAAAACAAAATACTCAAGAAAAGTACCTTAAATGTGTACTACTATGTACACTACTTGAATACATGTACTTAGTTCCATTCAACCACTGGATTTAGGCTGTAATACGTTTAGGATACTGTATGAATCTTATTAGACATTTTGATTAAGAACTTAGATTTAACACTAAGATGTATGGTTGACATTTGAATGTACATTCACATTTAAATTTAATACTTTGATTAACAAAGCAAATGTGTAAAGTAAATTAACAGGAAAGGCATTTAGTAAACAGATCGGAAAACGTTTTCTAATCCCACACAAACGTCCCCTATCTGAAATTTAAGTTTAGAGCTTAAGAGTCACATGTTTTGTCTGAAACTAAGGAGTTGTCAGTGAGACACAATTCAAATATCCTGACTCTTCAGCTTCATTTTTTATTGCATGTATAGAAGAATTAAAAGAAACAGAGAAAGAGGAAACGCACCCTTCATTGGGTCAGGAGTCAGACTCCACATGACAATATTGCTGATGGGCCATGGTCAGCACACCAGTGCAGTGCCATGTGAATGTCTTTCTCCTTCCAGCCCTCTGTCAACAAATTACAAAATATGCGGTAGCCTGAATCTGAGTGTGGATTCAGTCAGTTACTTATTTTGGCACTGGTAGAGGGCATAATGCCACGATAGCCTCGTGTAGTAGCTCCTGGTTCTGAGTAAGCAGGAACTGGCTGTTTGTCCCACATCCCAAGAGCTGAGTTCATTCAGGACTTGGAGAGTTCAGGGTTCAGGTCATTTCACATCCACTGCTCTCCAGTGGACGGAGGTTTGGGATCAACAGTCTATGTCCCGATTTTATACCGAATCCTAACTGTATACAGTGTGTACTAGAAACTAAACTTTACTCTTATTAGGGTTAGTGTACAAGTAATTAACATACTTTATTATATACTAAGGAAATGATATGTCAATCAAAATGAATTTTAAAATGTAAATTCCAATTAAAAGAGACAGCAATACGTCTTTCTAGAGATTCTTTTTTTTTTTTTAGTTGTTTTGTTTTCCAAGATCTCTCTGGAACTATCAGCACCTGTGAGCATCAACACACTCGAAAACAGTCTAGAAACAGCAAGTAGTATGAAACTTGGATACAGGTTTGGTTTTATACCACTCATCATCACTTCATACACTTTACGGGCTTTGTACAACTTAAGGCGCCCTGTGGAGTTTTCTTCTAGGCAAAGTTTTTGTTTACATTTACTGTTTTGCACCAAAAGGCACTGTGCGTATCCCTGAAGTCTCACAAACTTTCCTTGTAAAACTTTTGCACAGCCAATTTTCTTCTTTATTGTTTGAGACCTGCATTGATTACATCCATGTTTATGAGTTTGAAGTTGTCTTCTTTGTCGCGTTAACAGTGTTTAAAATCTCCACAAGGAAACTTTGAGAACACTGCCACAATGATATTAAAAAGAAAAGAAAACACAAAGGCCTCTGCACAGACAAGCCCTGTTAATATCAGTGTGTGTTAACAGAGATCTGATAATCACATCTTTAATGTGCCACTGCAAGACAACATGAGGCAACTAACAGAGTTCAACTGAGGACAAATAGCACTTGAAAGGTGTGTACAAAACTTGAAAAACCTGCTTGGTTATTTATGTGGCAAAGGGGCCGAGTCTTTAAAAATAATAAAACCCATTAAAAACTGTGTCAGCCAAAAGGAAAAGTGGTCACAAGAAGAATCTTGCCAACAGTGACTTAAGAACACTTGATCGTACATTTGGTAAACACCACAAGCTTAAAAATAACCTTAGCATTGCTGTTACAGCTCTCTGACCACTTATATCCAAGGCAAGCACACAAAGATGTTTATCATGGTGTAAGGAGCACAAACGCTTTAACACGTAAACGCTACTTGGTCTGACTTTTTATTTTTTTTAACCCTTTTTATCCATTAAAAATATTCAAGAGCCACTTCATGAACCATGAAACACCTTTAAGGGGAGTAGTCAGTCACCTGTTTTATCTGGACAGTTTCAGTCTCGAATAAAGTTTAGTCAGGACTAGTTTGACAGCATTACACAGAGGACCGACACTGGCCCTGCTGTGCCTTGATACTGATGTACTGTTGTGGTTCAGTTTCTCCACCCACTGCAGGGTTTTCCCCAGGGAATTTTTTCACCCGAGGTGGTAAGCCACCCAGAACCTGACGCATCGTGTCTTGTGATCAGTTTAGTTAGTAGATGATGCTGACATTTACTGAATATATGGCATTTGCTGTGTAAAATTCTTCCTCTGCTCTCTTTCCTTGTTCTTTTTTTCCCTTTTAATGTTCTATTTTGTAAAAGTGTATACATTTTTCTGATGTTAGCAGAAGTGGTCTGGTTCCAGGTGAGGTGACCCACCTCAGCTGTAAAAAAACTGCGGGAAACCCTGCACAGAATGTAAAGCCATTGGTCAGTCACCAAAAGTTAGCCTCACAAAGCCAGCTTCACCCTGATGTGTAGCGACAAATATGTCTCCTGAGAGTCGACCAAGCTCATTGGCCAAAAGCCAGATCAACAAAATGTGTATGTGTGTTAATGATGTCTGGTTACTGATATGACTTACTGCCTCCTGAAACCTCTAAAACTCCTGACAAACTGTTTACACCAAGTGTGGTCGATTTTAACATGAAAAATAATTCCTTCATTTGAAAGGCCTGTTTGTCTCTCTCTCTCTCTCTCTCTCTCTCTCTCTCTCTCTCTCTCTCTCTCTCTCTCTCTCTCTCTCTCTCTCTCTCTAGATTTATTTGAGAAAAACATGGAATTTCCAAACTGGGCCTATGATTTTTTTTTTGGCTGTTTGATAATCTCAAACCAAGACCAAGGACATCCTAGCTAAGAGAACATTTGTCCCAGTCACGAGGACTGGGTTCATGTTGATGTCTCAGTTATAAATCATCTATTGTGCAGCCTATTTAAAGGGACTCCTGTCCCCAGCAAATGTCTGTTGAGCTTTGCCAGATCACAAAGTAACAAAGCAAAATTTGTGGGCTGACTCTGCAAGGCTAACCATAAATAGCACTGATTAATAGCTGACTTGTAAAGTGAGATTTGGATTTGGTATGCACATTGTGTGTGGGTAGGAGTATCGGGTTTGCTGTAACCCCACAGCCTTGTCTTGTCATGTCTCAACCTTGGCACCATGTTGTGAGTGTGGTGGTCGTCAGAGTCCAGGAGCTGAATCTGTCTGCTTCCCCGCTTGGGGCAGGTCTGAAAGAGAAGAGTCTGGAGGTGGTGTAGGGGGATTGGATGGTGGCTGCATGTCACTGTTGGGCCTCCTCACCTGCAGGGGGCTCCACCTGTGTGAGAGCTGTCGCTTTATGCTCTTCCTCTTGGGCTTTCGCGGCCGTCCTCTTCTCCTCGCTCCCCGCCGACTGGGCACGGTCACTCAGCGTGTCTGAGGACTCGTCAATGTACGCCAGGTTCTCCCCGAAGAAATCCAGCAGCTGGCAGCTGGCTGATGAGGCAGTGTTGAGGGGAGGGGAGGGAAGGAGGATTGGGGGGAGGGAAGGAGGAAAGAAGGGGGGAGGAGGGGAGGAGCGTGGACAAAAGTCAAGGGTAGGTGTATGTTTGTGGCTACTGTTTGCTACGGATCCACATTTCTCTGCTGGAATCAGTTTGTCTTTCTCTTGTGCTGTGTCCATATCTGCGGCTCTCGCTCCTCCCTTCTCCATGGTGCTGATGGTACAGCAGGGCTGGAACCGGTGGACTGCGAAAGAGGAGGAGACTGAGGAGCCGTCTGATCTGGAGTCATAAGGAGACTCAGATCCAGAAAGAGATCCCCCCTGCATGGCTGCACCTGCGGAGTCCAGCTCTAAGGTGGAGCGGGCCACAGGGAGGGAGAATGAGCGGGCAAACAGGTGAGGAAATGACCTGCCTTCCACCTGCAGACTCACAGCGGGGTCGACTCTCAATCCAGGCCCTGCTTTTGGGACCGTTCCCCCTCCAGTAGCACTGACCCGTGGCTTGGACTTAGGCACTGCCGCTCTCTCAAGAGACGAATGGGCCTCCAACTGGCTCATGGAGTTGGAGAGGCCAGCCCAGCGGTTTGGTAAATGTCCATTCTCAGATCCCCCTCGAACCCAGTATCCCAGAGTGCCCTGGGCTCCCCGACGGATGCGCCGACGCTCGCTGCGTTTCCAGCGCCGGCGCTGCAGGAGAAAGGGGTCATTGAACTCCAGAGGGTTTGGGATGCGGAAGTCCATGGACATGTTCTGGATGTTCTGGGTCCAGTCTGTGGCGTGGGCCCTCAACTCCTCCATCTGAGAGAGAAAGAGAGAGAGAGAGAGAGAGAGAGAGAGAGAGAGAGAGAGAGAGAGAGAGATACAACATGAAGAGCAGAATAGGAGAGGTGTACAGCTGTTCCTCTCTTGGTAAACATTCCTGCAACGTACACCTCTCACCTCAGCTCGAGTCCTCTTAGACAGCACCCTCAGCCAGTTGCCTATCATAGTGAGGATGGAGGCAAAGTAGGCGAGACCAAACACTATCCACAACCACACCAGAGGCTTGAAGAACATGCCATCCTCATGACCACCACCTGGACACGGAGGAAGCAGTGGTTGATGTGATGTGACGTTCCACTGATCTCCACAGAAATATTCGGCTTTCTTTTTCTCTCCACAACAGACAGACGGTCTGATACAGAAAATACACCACTGTACTCCCAACATTTTTTGCCTAAGACCAAGTTCACTTTTGCACGTCTCTTCCATGATTGTGTACAGGGCTGCAACTGATAATTTACTTTAATCAAACTTTTTTATCTGCTGTTTGTATGACCAACTTCTTGAAAAATAAAGTTTTTAAAAAGTTGCTGTTTATTTTTCTGTTCATCAACTAACTGATTAATCAACTCAGCTCTAATTGTTTTATATATGTGCTACAGTCCTATGACACTGTGCTAAAGTTTATACGGCAGCACCATACTACACCAAAAGTTCAAATTTGTTGAAGTTTGACCTCAGACAGATAAATTCATGTGTTGCATTTCTAAATGGATCTATTCAGTGACAATTATGCTATGACAAAACCAAAAAAAAGTTGCTGGGTTAAATATGAGCCTTGTAGTAGAGTTGTGTGTGATTTTTTTCAAAGCCTGTAGGTCTTTTTACCTCTTCAGACTTGTTCCCTCCTCCATGTAGTTGTGCCAGAATTTTTTAAACTTTTAGTTTCTAACACTATTTTAAAATTGATATTGGCAATAAGTTGGCAAAGCAGCACACACGGCTCCAGAGCCTCGTTTTCCACTATAAAGTGAACACAGCTTCAGGACAAAGCGATGTCTGTTCCAGAGGTGACTTGCAAACTCTCATCACAGGGTGCTTGTCTATGAGCCGTTGCAGTTTAATCAAGTAGTAATTTTCGGTTATCAAACTGTATAATTTGAATTTTTAAAGACCCGCAGAGATCAAATTACACAGTATTTCACAAGAAGAAAGATTTTTTTTTAAAAAGTCTGAAAAATAAACTGAAATTTGTGTAGCAGAATTTATTTTCCATCGTTATCATCTTGTGATCCTTCAGAATCATCATGATATTTCTTGCGGGTGTTTCTACACACAGGTTGGAAAACACTTATCTAGACCAGTTTGAAATGAGGCACACATGAATTTGTGTGTAACTTGATGTGTGATCTTGTGCGTGTGTGTGTGCCTGTACCTGGAACATAGTCTCCAAACCCAACAGTGGTGAGAGTGATGACCACAAAATAGAGGGACTCCAGAAATGACCAATCCTCCACTTTCTGAAACACGACTGCTGGCACAGCGAGGAAGATCAGACAGCCAATCAGGATGGAGAGGACTGCTGAGATCACACGCACAGTGGTCGGCCTGACCTTGCGTTTCTGTGGGAGAGAAGGAAAACAACAAATGCAGAGAGAGAGTGAATAATAATGATTACTTAAGACTGTTATAGATACAAATTTCAAAACAGAACAAGAATAAAATTCTACTAAATGAAACAATGAAATCAGTAAGAATTGTCACTCTTGGTTTGATCACACAGATCATCGTGTTTCATGTCATGTCTACACTTTTTTACATGGACAATGTGCAATTTATTGGTGGACCCTTCTTTAATTCCATGAATCTGTATTTAATTTAATATTATGCATCATGTGCTGTCCATTTTATATTCCTTTGTAAACATTGCTATCGTGTTTTGACAAAATGATCTTAATTAAAAGTCATCTTGCTGGCTTTTTCCAGTGCTTTGCTTTTGAACAAACTGCATTTGCTGATGAGATATAATTAAAAGTTAAAAAAAAAAAAGTGGATCTTGAGTCTACTATTTCTAAGGTCAAGAATGAACTTTCACATCTAAGCTTTTTTTATTAAGCTGCTTAAATATTCAAGCTTCTTGGTTGATGACTATACAGGTGAAGGTAATAATAGTAATAATAGTAATAATAAAAATAATAAAGTACTTTAATTCTTCAGCTATCACTGTCATACACAGGCTCATGTATAGTTGCTCAGTGTTGAGCAGAGGGCATGAGCTCCAGTATTTTGTTGATATGCTTCAAAACAGTAAACTGAGAATCCCCCCGTTCAAGACTGCACAAACTTGAACATGCCCCTACACTATTAATGAAGAAAAAGCAATTAAAAAAAAAAAAAAAAACAAGGTCCACGCCCCATATACAAAGGTGCTTAGATGTGATTCAGACAGGTGTAAATCCAACTGAGGTTTGGTTCTTGGGCAGGACAGACCATTCTCACCAGGAAGAGGGTCTCAATCTTGGCCACAGCTCTCCGCAGCACCGTGCCCATGTGGTCGCTCACTCCGGCCAGAAGTATGCCAAACATTGGGATGCCCACTAGGGCGTAGCACACGCAGAACAACTGGCCATACCATGTCCGTGGAGACAGGTTCCCAAAACCTGTTAAAAAACACAAAAATAACCGTAAGCTACTGACATAAGTTAATATGCAAGTTTTAAAGAGACTCCTTATGAAGTTATCTTAATTAGAAAGGATTTTTATATAGTGTACATAAGCTCCCTATAGTTTATAAACATATTTTACATCAGTAACCAACTCTGAGGTGTCTATTGGACTAACATGAGGAGTAGGATTGATTCATACAGACAAATACTTGGGTCCAGATAAAAAAGAGAATTAAAGAAGGACATGTCCACCATACTGATACAGATGATATGTACATAATGTAGTTTACTGTATAACAGTCATGAATGGATAAAAAAATGTTATTGCCATTTATATTTTTTTAGATGATCGAGCCTCTTACATTTCCATTTTAACAACCTGATTCTTTGACTGAGAATATTTTTCAAGCAAACAGATAATGTCTGCAGTTTCTCAGACCACAAGAACACTTGCATATAAAATCTTCCATTTAACAGTAAGTCATCATCGTTATTCCCATGGTCATGGGTTAATCAAACTGTCTGTTATCAGCAAGGACAAACCAAAAACTAAGTTACAGACCTGGCGTCTCATTCACAAAACACCCTGAGGCAAAAAGAAGCCCCTAACTGGAAGAGTTAGGAGAAAGAAATGAAAAGAATAATTCACAAAGCGTTTTGAGAGCTAAAAATATGTGTGACAGTCCAGAGGATTCCTGAGTCATGACGACCATTTCTCATCTGTATTCATCAAACCAACAATAATAATGTGCTCTTTTTATTCATATGACTGACAGATCATTAAGTGCACATTAAATAATCACCACCTGCAATAAATAAAGAAATAAAGTTGATTTAATTTCCGCTTTTGCTCGAAGAAAATAAGAATGAAGAAAAGATCCATTGTGAATTCGTCCTCAGGCCCGGATCTGTAGAATATGATCGGATCTCTCTGTGGACAGCTGTTTTACTAATAACAATTTCCATATCAGGTATGTAATCTTTACAACAGAGGTCTTGACATAAGAGATCATTTTGTGAATGGAAGATGTTCACAGTTTCCGTCTGAGGGTAAATCCTTCCACCTACCTATGGTGGTAATGATGGTACCACAGAAGAAGAAGGCGGAGGCCAGGTCCCAGCGGCTGGTAAAGTTGGCAGGGAGGCTGCTCACATCCAGGCCTGCGTCCACTGCAGACACCACTCCCTGAAGGGGAGGGATGCAAGTCATTTAACTGTAAATTTATCCTCTAACACAAATCTTTACAGAACATTATCATGAGTTCAAGTCCAACACACTTAAAGATCTTTGTGTCGTAAGTGCCAAACATAAACGTACAAGACGTGTAAGATGCAATTTCACATGAAAATAACTTTCAAGTACCAAACAGGACCCCAGCCAGCTTTTCAATGTTACAGCAAAGATATAAAATTATTTGCATCACTTGGTAATTATTACTTAGTAATAATGTCTCTGGCTCTGTGGCAAATACATCACTTAAGTAGACACTTAACTACTCGCAAATACAGTGTGGGTCGTGGGATGGTCCCGAAGTGCAGCCTGAAATCGAGCCCAACCAGGGTCAGGTTACTCAGTTAGCTTCCTTCCCGATTTCAGACTGATTTAATTTGGTTTATGAAACGAAAATTCAGAGGTACTATGTTAATAACGTTATTTACTTACTTCATGAAGTTTTCATTAGTTGTGTATCAAAAATAGTAAGGCACTTTTAGCATTCTGTTAGAATGCTCTCTGCTGTGCATCAGATCAAACTTCTGTGTCACACAATAATTACATGTCTGCTTTATGTGGAAACTAACGTAGCATGCCTTAAAATAGACATGAGAGTGTCTCCTGTTAAGTTAAGTCAGAGAGAGAATATTCTGTATCATTTTAAAGTTGTGTGTTTGAGTGGGATTATGATACCTTCACAAGCTTGTGGAAGTCCAGCTCGGTGACACAGGAGTTATTATCGAGGAAGTTTTGCTTGGTTTTAAGCAGGTCTTCGTACGCCGAGCTCTCCTTGGGGGCCTCCAGGGTGCAGAAAACAAGCGCTCCCATCACCAGGTACAACATGACCCCTGTCAGCAGGGCCAAGAGGGTGGGGTACCGCATTTTCTCCCTGTTGGCCCCCCCACCCCTCCAGGGTTAGAGGTCAGAGCTCAGTGGCCAGGATCTTCTCGGGCGCTCAGCCAGGATACACTGGGGCACAGCTTACCATAAACAGGAAGTTCCTTTAGAGAGGTACTGTATGTGTGAGCAGGGAAACATGTATATGTACATGTTTATTTATACATCTGTGCGTCAAACCAGAACCAGAGTGTTTGAGTGGGATTATGTAAAGAGACGATTACTGACAGGAAAAGTGAGAAGCTAAGACTGCTGTGCTGTACGGATGGAGGTTTTAAAAAAAAAATACATGGCCATAAAATATTTACACTAACCAGTGCAGTATGCAGTTTGAGAGCTACAACGTCAAAGGACGGGCTCAGATTCAAGTTTATCTTAAGACTACATTCACATGCCTGCATTGTAAGTACACTGATAGATTTTTTTATCGCTACAAGCATTAACCCAGTTCATACAGGCCATAAAGAGAATCCTTCATAATATGATTCTGCGACAGTCAGTTAGGAACTTCTTAGGAATTATCTTTGGCTCCACCACATAGCATCAAAAACAGTACAATACAAGGTGATTGACAATACAGGATGATGATGAGAACAAGTGGCAGGGACACAGTATCGACTAATAACAGTTGAAATGCATTAAATAAGCAGGACAATGTCTACAGTCCTCATTTGGTGCAAAAATGCATTCCAAGGACTGTGGGAGTTTGTCCTTCATCTCTTAACGTGTTACCAGACTCCCCCACTTTTGTGCACAAGCCCAAAAGTAATGTACCCAAAATAACATGGTTACTGTTCTTCAACCCTTTTGATTACAGCCATAACCCTGGTCTCCTACGAAAGGGAACGCTTTAAGTTTTACAACCAGAAAGTCAGAATGAGTAGAAGAGATACTGAACCAAAGCTACAGAGACACGAACATGGCATGGTACGACTGCTGAAGTTTTTAGGCATAAAAAAGGAAATCTAAGGCCTGTACTTGTGTCTTTTATGTGGAAAACACGTTGGAGCCATCACCACAAGTCTTAACCAATTATGTGTCATAAGCTGCTACGGTGATATGAGGATCCTAAAAAGCTTTGGACAGATACATTCAGGAGACTCTGAGCTTTCAAACAATGTATAATTTGTCAAGGCTGTGTGAAGACCGAGTCCCATACAGACCAAAATACACTATACAAAAGTAGCACTATGAAGGCTAAAGTGTCAAACAGGTGCGACACTGTATTTTAAAAAGGGCTAAAGCTCCAGTTAGGTTTTGCAGATTTGAAGCATGTTTTACTTGGATTCTCAGAGCCACAGAGGATATAACTGTTTTCAAAGGCTGAGTAGAATTCCTGATCAAGTGTAAACTAAACTTGATGTGTAAAATTGGTGGAATGCTCCTTGAAGTCCCTCAGGTAAACAAATGCATCTCTCCAGATACAGATTTTTGTTTCCTCTGTGTCACTCTGCGGCGCTGCCAAAGCTGAGATGTGTTTAAAGTGGAAACAGACAACTTTTCAACTTTCCCCAAAGACTTGATCGCTCTCCACTCTCCTCAGAGCAGAGACAACTATCCAAGAACTACCAACAATACAGGACGCGAAACGATCAACGCTACGTTGGAAATAAGAGAGAATAACGAAACAAGCTTACTGAAGAGGTAAAGTGACATTGTCATAATTTTATCACAGTTTTAGTATTGCTTCGCACAAACAACTACAGTAGGAGTACATCTCAATTTAAAACTAGAAACCCTGATCTCAGCACTGTGATAAAGCCAGGGCAAGTTTGGTTACTTACTGATGTAGTAGAAATAACGCCAGCTGAATGTGAACCTTCTCAAGTACCGGAGCCTCTCTCCATCGAGTGAATACTTTTCCTTGGTTCACTCTTGTTTTACCTCGCTTTCTGTAACTATCCCTCTTCGCCTTCGTTTGAATGGCTCCAAACACAAACCATATCTAAAACCCAACTTGGCTCAGATAGAGGGAGATGTGCTCTGTCCACGATCAAATAACTGATGGTGCAGTGTGATAAGAAGATGCAGCCAATGTGATCACGGCAAAATGCAGCATTATTGTAATATTGAAAGGAACTATTCTTCACTTTCAAATGCTTTCTGTGGTTTTCTTTTATGACAGCTTTTATGATAGATAAAGAATGTTTTATGTCTGAGCAGATGATAAAGACACTACCTTAAGTCACTGATGTCAGGAGCTCATCCCATGTTAAAGCTCCACAAATCAGGTGACGGAGGGATCTTTGACTCTTCTTACCTCTTCAGTCTTTCTCTCAGATTCCCTCTCTGCGTTCTCTCTGGTTTGACTGTGCCTTCAGTGTTCAGGAGTGGAGGATTGTGGGTACATTTCTTTCTCCTTCAAGCCCTTTGAAGACCTTTAAAGCAAGACAAAATGCAGATTACTTTAGATCAAAAATGTAAAGCGTACACGTGTTAGACAAAGCAGCTTCAACTTGGCACAGTTCCCTGCTGTTTCTCTCTCTGTTTCAGGAGGGTATGAGTGGCATTAAATGAGTGTTCACATTGTTGGAACTTTGTCATAATAACCAGGGAGAGACTGACACACACCAGGCCGCCCTGCCAGTGATCTCACAAATGATTAGACGCTGCCAAAACCCCAAACATACATCTTGACATTAATCGAAAACATGTTTATCGCCTGTCTTCATTTAGCTTCTAATGTTTTCTTTGAACTCTGTTTACCTTTGAGATAGACACACACATGAACAGAGGACTGGAATTTAGGAGCTTCTTGTCCTGGGTCGCTCGGCCCTGGTCGTTTCCACATGGACCTTGACAATGTTCTGAGATTTCCCAGAGTCTGGCCGACTGTTAGCATTCTGCGCTAATGGACTGTTGGCTTTGGTTTGTGTGGACAGTTTCGCTCTCTGCCCCTGACTTCAACACTGACAGATATTATTAGTTATCACTGTCTAAACCTACGCTGGCATATTTTGATATTTTGCTAAGATATTGAGTGAGGGGTTTAGAAAGAGCAGGGCTGTGGCTGACAGGCTGTGATCTAATCTTAAGTTAAACAGTGGGGCAGGTGGGGAAATAAATCATGAGGTGAGATGTTTGAAAAGAAGCACGAGGCTGGAAGAAGATGTACATGGGCTGTTCTTAGGTTTTACATTTAAGGCAGGTGTGTAAGACAAATCTGACCAAGCTGAGATGAATGACAGAAACAAAAAAAACAAACAAAAAAAAAAATCTACAACAGCTCCAGGTTTTCCTCTCAATGCAATTTTTAACTAGTCTAAATCTCATGTTCTGTTTGGGGTCCTGAAGATCCCTGGCCCCTTTTTAACAGCTAAAAAAAAAACAAAGCTACTTTAAGTCCCCTCCACTCAAAAATGTGTTTTCCTTATTGTCACTTCACTTTGATGTTTGAGCATCACTGAGCAGAGTTTGATTTTTTTGGCAACACAACTCGTTTGGAGCCAATCATGGTTCAATACGAAACTCGCACAAGTGTGATGTGAAAACTTGAACCTCGCTGAGAACAGACTTAGCAGTGAAGTAGGGAACATCATGTATCCAGCAGTTAAACCTTCGAAATAAATATTTGCATTTTCACAGATTTTTCTTTAATGGGGGAAAAGAAAGAGGCAACTGGAAGTTTTGTGGATAATACATATCCAACACAAAAAATAGTTCAAAGTAGCAGAGTATTTCTATATATCTTAAAAAAACATCAGAGAGGGTCTTTAACATTGTTTTACCACCTTATAAAAGGTTGTTGTCTAATGTTATGAGAATTGATTTATTTGATTGATTGATTGATTGATTGATTGATGTTTCAGAAGCCAACTGTTAAATACAATGGATTTTCTTGAGCTCTGTTTCTGTGATTGATCTGTCAGCAGTTTATACACAGCACTACTAATCTCAAATCTAAAACAAGTCTATCTAGATTTCTGTTATTGGAACAGTTCGGTCATAAGAGATCTGACACGGAGTAATACCACTCAAACATGATTAACATCATCCTGGAGCAGGATGTTGAAGCATTGCCCATGTAACAAATATGACACCTTATTTGGCTAAGGAACAATGCTTTATATTCATTTCTGTAGTTTGTATTAAAGGCAAGGGTCACCACTTCAATATTTTTCAATATGAAAAGAAAATCTGAAAAAAAAAGCAGATTTTTGCATTAATTCTATTATTTTAACATATACAGCTGTGGGACAGTGAGTAAACAAAGCTAATGGCAACATAACTCAGAGGTTAAAAGTTCACTCTGGTGGATTTTAGTGGCTCTTTTGTTCCTACTGTATATGTCAGTTCATTAAAGAGGCCTGTTTGGGAACGTGACTGTCTGCCACAGCCACAGAGACAAAGATTTTGTCTCACCCCTTTATCTGTGCCTACAAGCTGACAAACCTCCAGGGACGAATATGACGCTCTGCGGATGAGGATGTAGTATCTACTGAAGAATTTACAGTGCTGAGAGATAATAAAGCTCCTTTAGATGTAATTACCCCCCAAAGTATTTGCCTCCTTTTCTGTGAGCCTCAACACTGACGTCAGAAGGAGATCACAGGTTATAACTCCTATTTTCTGGTTTCCCTCTCTGGGGAAGAATGATCCTTAAAAATAATGATAGGACTGTTTTGGGCTACAGACGTAGCATAGAAAAAGATAAACTGGGGGACATTTTGCTCTGGGGCTTCAAAAGAAAAAAAGAATATTTCCAAGGGAACGCTTATCAATTGCACCAGCGCTGCTCAAAGGAACACAGATGCATGGATTTTAAAATATGGGTTTGCACTTAAATTACTGTGTTTTCTGTAGTGTCAGGGTTGAGAGAATTTATATGGGCAGGAATGTTAGAGCAGGGGACTGATCATCTCTTTTTAAATCAGTGTGACAGTCTGCTACTATACTTGGTAACCTTTAATTAAATAGAAAAAAAGGAATTTTGGAGAAAAGGACTGAGAACCACACATGCAAACTAAATCTAAACCCAAGCAGCATGCATGCTAAAGAAAAAAATCTGCTTATAAATTGAAAATAAACACAATCTGTCTCTTTTAAAAAAAATACTGATGTTATAAATCCCAGTGACTCCCCCGCCCCGAAAGAAATTCATTTTGCATGTCCTACCTTCAGTTTGGAGAAATGTTGCTATCCAAGTTCGTCTCATGCGGCATGTGTCGTTCTCTCACCATTCAGCACTCAGAGAGGAGCTCTGTGTGCGTGTGTGTTGTGAAAGTGCATGTGTGTTTTCTCCTTGGAAGGTGTTTCCCCATTCTCGTGATCTTACATCACTCTGACAGAGGAGAGCAGATCGGAGGAGGAGGAGGAGGAGGAGAAGAAGAAAGGGATGAGGCCGAGGCGTGAGTGCATGTGAAGTCCATTACAGAGCAGCAAGTGTGATTAAGTGCCTTCACTGCAGAGGAAGAGCAGAGGGTGCAGGGCTTCCTGAGCTGGATGTGGAGGGGTGAGGGGGGCCTTCCCAACTTCTGTCTTTTTGAGAAGTAAAAAGAGGCACTTGTTTCTTCAAAGCCAGAGTTATGATCCACACAATTTTTCTTACACTTGAGGAGGAACTGCATCATGAAATAAAACAGACTCTTAAATTGGAAAGCCAAACTCCTCCATCCACTCTTTAATACTTTAATCCAAGTCTGCTCCTTGAAAGCTTTCAGCACCTTTTTAACAATGTGTTCATGACCAAGAGGCAAAGGGAGAGGACTTTGGTAATTGCGGAAATACTTACGTGATTTAACCAAGATATTCCACTTAAACACTTTGAGGCTCTTATCATTGGACCATGGCACTCATTTAGGCTTAATTGTACGCCAGAAGTAAAAAAAAAAAAAAAAACACCTCCTCGCGCACAACTGACAGTGGACCAAACAGAAGTAGATGACAGCATGAAATACAATAGAACACAGCCCGGCTTCTCCGACTCAAAGGCGCTCAAGGATAAATGAATCCAAAAGAGAGACAACCATTAAATTAAGAGCAAGCCTTTTATTCTAGCCGCAAACACAACACAGATACATTCACATTAAAGTGTCCAAAACAAGGCAACAAGATCCACAGTGAGCTTCCCTGCTCAGTGTCTGACTGTCCCAGCTCACTGCCAAAACAACTACAGATCCCAGAGATGTGAAGGCAGCTGAAAGGGAGGGCAAGTGTGTGCATGTATGTGTGTGCATGAGGGTGTCGACATGGCAGGTGAACAGCGATGGCATCGAGTCATGGCAGTAACAGTCCGCTCTGTTCTGAACCAAGTTAACACAAGTTAAGACCAGGAAGGAACAGCTCTACCTCCTCGTAAAAAAAAAAAAAAAAATTACTCCACACTTTTAACATGTCTATAAACCTTCATCTTAAATAATCTCAAATATCACTGATAGAAAGCACTACAAGGCTTTAAAGGATAGGTTCATATTTTTCCCAAGTTCTGTTTAAAACAATACCCACATGCTAATTTGTATATTGAAAGAATAAATGGTTATCTGAATTATTCCTCCTGTCCATACTGGCTGCAAAAGAACCTTTCTTAAAGCAGTGTCAATGTAATTAAAGGGGGATAAACTCACCAGTGCCGTATCTGAAGCCAATGTGAGGCTTCAGCAGTTTCAGTTAGACAAATCAGTTAGAAATATCAAGCAGGTATCTTCCATCTTTATAGTATGACATTCCCTCTTTTAGTAACTATCCCTCCACTAGAGCTCAGCAAGTAAACACTGCCCAGAGAGCAGGTTATACTGACAGTGCTGACCAATGACGGGATTAGCTGTGTGAAGTCCGTCACCAACCAGGACCAAAGTGGTGCATAATGGTGAGCAAAATGTCAGGAAGAAGTACAAAGAACAGCAGATGTAAAAAAGAAAAAAAAAAGAAAAACAGAATATCCTCCCAGTACTGTCACCATGTCACCAAACTTCCAGATCAAATATTTCTCAGAGACGTGCAGACTGTATCACTTTCTGGTTTGACTAGGCCTTAACTCAGATTGTTGAAGGAGACAAAGAGACAATTACAATGACCAGTAGCCCTTTCAACATACCTATGGACATGTAAGTATAGTTCTAAGACTAGAACCTGAAACAATGTGAGTCTATCCTTCTTTCACTTTCATCAAAAAGTGATTCTCCTCTTTTATAGGGCATAATACAAACTGTACATGGGCTCCAAACTCATTAACAAAATCTAAAGTGTAAAATATGTGGGCTACTGTTGTCTATGGCACAGTACCAAATGTGCAATAAACAAAACCTACCAAAATGGTCCATAAATCAAATAAATTATATCTGATCAAATCTAAGAAACCAGCTGATCTATCAGTATGCTCTGCTGATAAAATAAATACATGTTTAGTTTTTGATAAGTTCATCACAGAGCTACTGACTAATGAGAGCTCGTTAGTGTAAGACAGAGAAGCAAAGCAGCAGAGGGAGGAGAGAGGGAGCACAGTGTGTATCACCATACATGGAGCGGAAACCAATGCAAGTTAGACTGAGTCATAGATGTGCTCAGCCCTCTCTGTCTCTCTCTCTCTCTCTCTCTCCCACACACACACACACACACACACATGCACACACACACGTGTACAAACAGTAACGTCAAGATGAGTACACATGTTCATATTCACAGCTAACGTCTCACATGCACATTCCCTGTGTTTTCACACAATTTTTGGAAACACTTGTTCTCCGCTAAAACACATTCAAGTATCCATAAATAAGCCACCTCAAAAATAAAAAAGAAAAATATACATATCACATTTTCACAACAGACCTTTCTTGGCTTCACCCTTTTGGAAAACAAGTCAAACTTATCTTGACAAGTGCTTGTTTAGAAAAGTGTCAACTAGGCACTGTTTCATTCAAAGTAGGCTAAGGCTAGACCCATAAGTTAATTCAGAGTTACTAAAAACTAAACAGTCCCTTTGGAAAAGTGGATGTTATCTTCAAGAAACATCAACAAACATCACTAAATCACCACTTCTGCACCTACATATACAGGTGGGTGTAAAGTCACTCCATCATGATGGACAGCAAAGTCTCCACACAGCAATTACAGGATAAACTAGTGACCATTAAGACATTTTGGATCCACAGTGGAGGTGTTTATTCTGCCAGTGCAGGACCGGTTACCTGCACACATGTAAAGAGGTCCATGGGTGACTGCAGCATTTTTTAAACTGTCACTGTGATTTAGGTTGCTTGTGACTGGAGTGTTCCTGTGGAGCTGTTGTCTTCCATCACTGAGGTTCACTCTCAAGTCACAGTGATCAGCTCAGATCAGACCTGTCTAACAAATAAATGAGTCAGAATCTTAACCAAACAAAAAACAGAAACAATCTTCCAACAATGATTTAATACAAAAACTCGTTTTGTGACAGTTTTTTTTTTTAAGTCAGGCCATATTCTTAATTTTCTTTATTGTTAACAAATCCTATGAAAAAAACAAAATTCATCTTTTAAAAAATTATCATAGTAACAAGTATCAATGAGTTCCATCCTATGCTTCATTATTATGATGAATGTGGACACTGGAGCTGCAACTAATGATTAATCATCAATTAATCTGCAAATTATTTGTTTGATTAATTAGCTGTTACCTGTAGCCGTTATTCAGTCCGTCTCCTCCTCCTTTCCCGGGTCTTTCTGAGTGACAGGTACAACAGTTGTCCCTAACAAGCCTCGTCTCACGATGTAGGGACACGAGGGACCACTTGGGATGTCAGCGAAACCTGCAGGATGGAGAGAGGGAGAGACAGAGGAATGAGTAAGAAATAACAGGATTAGGGAACAAAACAGGATGAACTGAGTGAAAAAATACACAGAGAGAAGACAGAGAGGCAACAGCACAAGCAGCAGGAACTTTTTTTTGCCATTTGTCAACTTTGAAGATGGTCATGATATCATGCAGTGCCTGGGAACATAAATGGAAATATGTCCATCCATCCATTTTCTATACCGCTTAATCAGCCAAGGTCACAGGGAGCTGGAGCCTATCCCAGCGGACTATGGGCAAGAGGCAGGGCACACCCTGGACTGGTTGCCAGTCAATCTCAGGGCTGACACACAAAGACAGACAACCACATACAAATACACCCACACCTACGGGTAATTTAGAGTAGCCAATTAACCTAATGTGCATGTTTTTTGGGATCGTGGTAGGAAGCTGGAGTACCCGGAGAAAAGGCACAGGCAGGCACAGAAGAGCAGAGAACGGGGTTTGAACCTGGAACCCTAACTGGAACAGTGCTAACCACTGCACCACTGTGCCGCCCTGGAAATATGTCATATTAGTGGTGATCATAACAAAAATTTGAGAATTCTCTTCGCTTTCTCTTGGTCCAGTTCTATCATAAGGGAAAAAATATGCTTTATGACAACACTACAGTTGTTTGAGGAGACTTTTCCTTTCAGCACAGTTTGCCAACAGAGGACCTAGACTGTGGGTGTGACACTTCCTTTCAGCTTAGACAATTCAGTTACCTTTCATGACAACTTCTGGCAGCCCATAAGGTTCATACTCTGTGTCGTCAAAGGCAGCTGACAGCTGAGTCCTGTTACGGCGGATTCTTTCAGCCAGACGGGCTGGGTCAGCCGGAATGGGGAAGGAACCTGAAAACAACATTTTGTCTCCTAACGCTGCCCCCCCAGATGATGGGACAGGGGAGACAGGAGGGGAATCCACTAAATCTTCTTCATCTTCTTCCTCCTCCTCCTCAGTCTGTGTGTAAGCACAGCAGAGTTCAGATTCTGCTGGAGCACTGTGAGGATAAAATCTCTCCTCTGTTTGACTGCTAACACTTTTCATTTCTGTCCTGACAGCTCTGGCTGAAGAATCATTGGTTGTGTTTACTTCATTTGTTGCTCTGGAAGCATTTGGTTTGGCCTCAGGATTTCCCGTGTGACACCCGTGTGTTGTTTTGGTCTTATTTGGTCCTGAGACTTTATGGAGATCTTTGGTAACATGTTGTTGACCCGTATTCTCCGATGACATCTGGATGGGTTCACCCTCGCTCTTGTCTTTGTGTTTTGTCGGACAGGTATCAGACAATTGTAAGAAGTTGATCTCCTGATTTTCTTTTTCAGATTCCTGCGTTAAAACACAAAACACAGCAATGAGTGGCCTAGTTTTTGATCCAACATGCTGACAAACATGTTCGCACACAACTGTAAATCAAGACTGAAAACTGCAGCATTTTTTCCATGTAAAGTACTGAGGCTTTGAATTCTGATGCACATCTGTCAACACTTCATTTTACAGGTCCTTCATTTTGCTGTCATAAATTATAGAGAAAATATGAACCGCTCTATATAAACCTAAATACATATTCAACCATTAATCATTTATTATTGGAAACATTATTCTCCATATATGCTGAATTGCGTGCTTCCCTGTAAACAGATTTCACATTTTAGCAAATTTAGCTGGCCTGTTGTGCACTGGCTAACTCTCTCTGAATTACACTACCAGTGACTTTGAATTATTTAGTTTGAGTTCTAATTTAGCAATAGCTTTATTTTCCCCATAATTTGCACCACATTACACAGCAATTTCAATGAAACTTCCAGGGAAATTCTTAGGAAACTATGGATTTGCTAAATTAAGTGTCACTGGAAAAACAAATTCAGTCCTTTCAGCATTTATCTAGCTCTACTAAGTGGTCTGGTATGTGAGTGAGTGATGATTTAAAAAAGATAAAAAAAAAAGCACCTTGTCAATCTTGGCAGCATCCTGAATATATTCCTGAAGTGCTGCAGTTTTTTTAGAGGGATGGAAACTCTTTGGTTCGGGAAGGTTGCTGTGCTGCAGCCTTATGGTAAAACAAGAAACAAATGTTTATTCCAAGCACACACACAGGAAGAAAACAAAATCCTTTAGACAGACATACATTAAACAGGACAAATATACATAATCACCTAACATACGTGCATTTAACACGAGAATTGTAGCCTCAAAAGTAATTTCCACGTTTTGATTTGCTTCCCTAGCTCTGGTATAAGTGTGTTACCTGGAGAACAACATGCGGCCCTGCAGTTTGTTGGAGGAGCAGGAGAGGAATAACTCATCTTCTCTGATGATTGTTAAATTAGCAGGGCTTTCCTGAATACCAGGTGTGGGTGCCTGAACCTGAGCCTGCGCCTCAAGAGTGAGACCCTGGCTCTGGATCCCTGGTGGGATGTGAGTCATCTCATCAGTCTGCTGCTGGTTTGACTGGGACTGTCTGACAGCAGAGCTCTGGTCCTGATTATCTGTGCTGGGAAGGAAATGGTCAAATGTTGGAGCTGGGTGGGAGGCCAGCCTCCACAGAGCGAGCTCCTCAGCCTGCTGCTGGGTCTCCTCACTGAGAGCTCGTACCTTCATCTGCAGCGCCTCCACCTGGACAGGACGGAAAGGACAAGATAGATTGAATAAAATAGACATTCCAACTAAAACTCACCCACCTCCAACGAAAACTAGGTGGTCGATCATTCAGATGACTTCTAACATTTGGTAGAAAAGAAACTGGATTAATGTTTTCCTTTACTGATGTAATATACTGCACATCTATTGAATTTAAAAGCAGGGTATGAATTCAATTTGCCAGGCAAAGATTACCAACATCTACATAATAAACTCCATGATATATTTAATTTTCCTGTCTATGTGACAAAACATATGTTTGTCACTCTTCTTCAGTAAGACATATCACATTATTGCTGTGATATAAAGACATAGTACACTGTCACTACCTGTTGCTCTAAGTGGTTGATCTGAAGCTGACACACCTCCTCCAGCTCTTCTTCAGCCCTTGTTTTCCTTTTATCTTCCCTTGTTAGATCTCCTCCTTCATCTTGCCTTCTACTCTCATTCTGCAGCAGTGACTCCTGTCCTTCAACGTTGGTGTCATTCTGCACACTAGGTGGCCTCTGCTCTGTCAAGCAGGACAGACTAGAATTTCCATTGCTCTTGCTATGCTTGACTACATCTTCTTGGTTTTCACTGTCAGTCTGTACAACCAGGGTGTTGGTGTCTGAGATGGTCAAGCCCTCTATTCTTTGTTTCAGCAGCTGATTCTCCTGTCGCAGAGCAAGCAGTTCTGCAACCATGTCTGCTGTTCCTCCAACTTGACTGCACTCTGTCTCTTCCATCACACAAGCAGAGTCATGGTTACTCTCAGTCTTGTCTGAGTCTACAGAGCCTGGACGCTGTTCCCCTAACAAGAGTGCTTCGTTTTCTCCCTCACTGCTAAAAGGTGTTGGTGTTTGAGCATCAGATGTCTTTGGTTGATCTGCATCCCTCGGTGCAATAGCATCGCCATCTGTCAATGAGCTTGTAGTGTGAAAGGTGACAGCACAGTCCTTTTCCTTGTTTGGTTGGAGATCTGTGGTCTCCACTGGCTTCTCATGTCGCCCCTTGTCTCTTTGATCATCATCCTCCACTTCTTTGGCCTCTTTCCTGGCCTTGAGTGCATACAGCTCTTGCTTGTATCTCTGCAGTTCCTCTCCTTGGCTGAGGAGGGCACTCTCCTTCTCCTGCAGCTCAGCTAGAAGCCCTGAAATGTGCTGACTCTGCTTCTCAAAGGCCATGGTTAGCTGCTGGGTCTGACGTGTCACCTGAGAAGGAAAAAAAAAATGTAAAAAGCAGAGGAAGACAGAGAAACACAGGTAATAAACCACTACACACCGTACACACTGTTTTAAGAACAACTACATGGGGCACAGAACATTTTTTCAAAAGCAAACCAGACAGAATCTAGATCAAGATCAAATGTAGACATTTTATATTTGGCCATAATAACCTCTTTGAGATCTGACTACTCAAAGTCCAAGTGTTATGATTTAGCATATTAAACTGTTTTACTGAGGCTGGACAAACTTAATATATCAATGTATATCCACTATAATTTACCTGACTCTGCAGGACCTCTAGTTTAACCTGGTACTGCTTAGCACGTTCTGTCTCCTTTGCATTCTCCTTCTGCAGGCGCTTCACCTCTTTTGCCAAATCTGATGGGGCAGACTCACATTTCTGGAGGTCAGAAAGTGTCTCAGAGGCCACTCCATCTGTTTGTCCCTCATCTGACAGAGGTACGTGTTCAGGATCTATCACCGTTGGTTCTTCTTGTATGAAATCTCCTGTTGCCTGAGATACAAGCATGTTGAGTTGGTTGGTGGACTGGCAGAAGAGGAGGTGCTGCTCTGGAGAAGGGAGGGATTTGTTGTCACAGCGAACAACGTTGGAGTTGAGCTCATCATCACGGAGAGTCAGGTACGTCAGTGGGCTGTTGGCAACAGACTGTTTCTCCTCTTCCAGTGAGTCTACTTTTCTGCTGCGCTTTAGTTCTTCCAATTCAGCTTTAAGTTCAGCCAGTTTTGTGCTCAGCTCGTTCTTTACATCCACGTCTGTGTTTGTTGTTTGGCTCCTCTCCTCTTCATCTCTCTTTCTCTCTTCTCGTTCTAAAGCCAACTGGGCTTTCACCTCCGCTAGTTGCTTCTTCAGCTGGATATTAAGCTCGATCATTTCACTCTCTCTGTCTTCTAGAGCTCTGTTTTTCTCCTCCTCCTGCCCCTCTCTCCCCTTGTTTTCTCTATCCTCTCTTCTGCTCTTCACCTCTGTCTCCAAAGCAGCCATGGCCTTCCTCAACCTCTCTGTCTCAGCCCTCTCACTCTCTAGCTGTGCCCTCCATTCCTTGTCCTGCTCCTCCTTTTCCACAGCCTGGCTGGCATGTTTGCGGCTGAGCTGTTTGAGCCGGGTCCTGGTTTCTGCCTCAGCCCTTCGTTGGGCTTCCAGGTCATCCAGTCGTTTCTGGAGTTCTTCACGCACATCATTTATCTCTGAGCGCAGCATGGCGTTCTCCCTCTGGAGGTCTTCAGAGGCCTTAGCCTGCTCAGGCTTGAGAGAAGCTGTCTTTTCAGCAGAAAGCATCAAACTGCAATGATCACCATCAGTATAGGTGTTGGTGGACATACCGGCAGCAGAATGTGAGGAACTAGGGAGTACATGATCAAATGTGGAGTGCTTGTTTGTCCCGGAGCTGCCGCATTCTAACGCCTCATCTGTACTCTTGTTCTCTTCATCGTTCGTTTTTCTTCTGTGTCCTCCCCTCTGTAAACTCTCAGAGTCTGTTGAGATAAGGACAGTGATGTGTTCAGAGTCAATGCCTTCTCCTGGCTCTCTGTCAGGAGGGTAAGGTGCTGTGATTTCTGCCCTTCTCTCATCCACGTCCTCTTCCTCTTCCTTCTTCTGTTCGGCTCGGATGGTACCAGTGGGTCTCTTTGTGTGTGTTGATGGTCGAGAATGAAGAGCGTAAGCAGGTTGAGGGGAGAAACTCTGTCCAACAGGGCTAAACTGCACAGATTGTAGAGGGGGTGCTGGTGCAGCTTTTTGCTCTGGAATTAAAAGGAAAGAAATACATAATAGCCTAGACAAAAAGCAGTAAGATAAAGACCCTGTGTTTTTTTTTTTTTTTGGAATGAACATATGCATTAACAGTTTATTATGTGTGTTTTATTTGTGAAAACGATGATGTATCACTGACGCGCCGGGGGCAGCACTGGGATAAGAGACTTCTGCATTAAAGGTTAATTAACATTGCATGTGCTGTAGAAGCATTCATGAATACTGAGCACTTAGTTATTAAGGCTCATTCGCGTGAATTATGAATGTCCATCACTGCTTCTTTACTAAATTATAAATGAATCAACAGGGCGGCGTAATTACAAGGAGTCCACCAGAGGGCACTGGTTCGAGCCAGATACTGAATCCCTACCATCTCTGGACCTCCCTGTGGAGGGTGACAACAATAGCATAGTTCAATAGCATTTTAAATTAGCATAATTATCATCAGTATACATCCCATGACTGATGGATTTGCCCTCTCTCCCACCCACAGTTGCTCCTCACCCTGCAGTTCTTTGAGGAGACGCAGGGCATCGACTCGCTCCTCTGCCAATCTCCTCCCCTCCTCCTCCAGACTTCTTTCTCTCTTCCTGCTCTGCTCCAGGCTCACTGCCACACCCTCTGCCTCACGCACCGCTTCCTAATGAGGGGGGAAAAACAAATGAGGTGGATTAAGCATAATCAAATTCTCCACCATAGGAACTGAATTCATTTAAGGCTGTATAGAGTGTTCAGATAAGCTGCAGTGATCAGCTCTGACCTGAAACTTATCAATATCGTGCAGATAGTACATGCTACATGGAAACTATAGGCCTTTGAAGCATCTACATCTGCTTGTATTAAAATGTTTCTTCCAGATAAGACATCCATAATTTCTCACACTTTGGCATTAATAAATTGATAGGAAAAGTGAGCCATTTCTGCCAACAGTGTCATTTTAATATTTAATTTTTGTGTTTGTAGTGTTTTTATTTGTGCAGCTGGACTTCCAGATAAGGAATGACTGTCTAAGAACTATGTACTGGGAGCTACATATAGAGCACAGTGTCACAATAGCAATAAACCACAGACAAACAAGCCACAGATAAAGGCAGCATTAGTGCTGATGTTGAAAGCAGGTGTACATGTAATCAGCTGCCAGAAACAAACAGCTCTGGAGTGCTAAACTTCCTCAGCAATGTGGCTGTATCAAGCTTTGATCTGATACTTTAATGTAAAGTTTTAGCAAAGGATTTCTGGTGTATTTCTAAAGGGCAAGTTCAACAGTTTACCAACAACATTCAGTATTTTACACTTGAGCTTTTTTTCCAGTACAGTAGGATAAGAAGGTTCATTCTTTGCCAAAGTGACTGGTAGGGAAGGCTTTACAAAATATATTTTTATCTCTCTGATAAAAGCAGCTGGATGATTAAAGAATCCAAAATTTAGTTATCATTTATTTATAATTCACTTACAATCCAAATATTAGACTGACATATGGCACATTGAGATGCTTTTTAAAAATTGACAGAACACCCAATGCTGAGCCAGTGAATAATTGATGCATGCAGACCCTGACTCACTAGATTCAGGACCATCACTGTCATGTGTGTGTGTATGTGTGTGTGTGTGTGTGTGTGTGTGTGTGTGTGTGTGTGTGTGTGTGTGTGTGTGTGTGTGTGTGTGTGTGTGTGTGTGTGTGTGTGTGTGTAATACCGTCAGTTTGGCTTGTGTCTGTGCTTCTTTCTTCTGGCTCTCCTGCAGTTGTCTCTCTGTCCACCTCAGTTTCTCTTTCAGTGCATCCAACTCCTTTTCCAATGCTTGTTTCTGTAGAGAAAGCTGATAGAGGATGTTATGACTCAGCACCTGCTAAAAACAGGGAGAATGAAGACAACTGGATGGAAAGGATATGAGAAAAAAGATCAAGTCGGGGGGTAAAAACAACAAAGAAGAAATACGAGGCTGAATGGCTGTTGCTGCAGGCGTAGGTATCAGGATCAGCAAAGGGAACGGGAAGCAGAAGCAATCAGTGATCAATAACCAGCATCAGCTGTGTCTAATGCACTGTCTATCTCTCCGGGGAAATGAATGAAGGCTTAACATACTGATCGGGTTCCTACCAGTGCTTATATAAAATTCTGCACATTATGTCATGTCATTGTACACATGAGCAGTACGCAGGTAGCATTATTGTAAAGTACAATCCAGTTTTAGTTCTCACATTATAATTACTAATCTAACAAAGGGGTTGTTACTGTCATGCTACCTTCACGCTTGTTGTTGGCAATGCTTTCTTTACTCTACCTACTGCTGTTGAGAATACATACAATTATTGAGGTTCTATGGGTTACTCAAGACTGAAACTGCATGCATGTGCAAACTTGAACTTGTTAAACACATATTCCACTAAAGGCAGTGTAAACTGGTCACTCGAGTCTCATGAAATATGCACTATCAGCACAACGCAAACTTTGTCTCTATTGTGTGTTTGCTCTCTGTCACCTTATCAGATATAACGAGATAGAATCTGTGTGGTTTACAAAGGGCTTACAGTAAGGTTTTACAGGGTCACTGTGAGTACAATGAATGGTCATTGTTAAGAATGTTTTACACCATGTCCAAAAGTGTGGGAATTAAGGTCAAAGAATTTTTTTTGTATGTGTCAAGAGTCTCACTCTTGTGCTGAGCTTAAAATCTGTTACTATTCTGCTGATAGAAAAAACATCATATCGTTCCTTCATGTAAAAGAAATCCAAATGTCCTCAACCACAAACACACTCCCTCCCTCTCTACATTCATGCAACCTGCCTCAAACACACACCTTCACACAAATATTCTATCCCTCTTCACCCTCATCCTGCAGCCATGCCTTCACGCCTCTCTCGATGTGAACTCTTATTTCTCACACACAGGTTACGGGTTATATGTTTGTTTCATGCTTCCATAACCAAAACATTCTGCACCGTCAAACGCAGTCACACTGTTATTACCTTCGCTGCTCAACCTTTCCACTGGAGTGAAACCGAGAGTAGGGGAGGACGAAGCGGAGAGGAGAGCAGGTGGGGAAAAAGAAAACAGATACATAGAGAGCAAGAGAGTGAAACAGAGAGTAAGAGAAAACAACAAGGGCAAGAAGCAAGCGTGGGAGAAGAAGTGAGATAAGTTTATTGACCTCTGGTACAAATAATCCATGTCCCAGGAGAAAGAGAGAGGGAGAGAGGAGAGGGGATAGCGACAGAGAAAGCAAGAGAGAGAAACAGGAAATAGCTGAAAAAACATAGCAGACATATGGACCAAAATATAAACAATATGTACAGAATATATTTTTGGTCCTCATTTTACAGTGTTAATACAAATCTGATTTAAAGGCTTTGCTTTGGCAAATTTATTTGTAAGAAAATGCATATTATAAGGCTTGTTTTCCTTGTTCTTTAGTATGATTTTGTAAGTAAACACACAATGTACCTTTTGTATGCATTTACCTTGTCAGCCTGGGCCTGCAGGGCATTGTGGAGCGTCCTGGCCTGCTGGAGCTCCTGGTTGAGCTTATTTACCTCCTGCTGATGTTGCTTTTCCAAACACTGCCTCTCCTTCTGAAGCTCCGTCAAATCCTGTAATGTGGAACAAATTTAGTTTTTTTTAAGGATGAAAAAACCTGAACATTTTGTCTCAGTTGTTTCTCCAAGTGTTAATCATCAATCCGTCTGTCTCACCCTCTGGTGTTGTTTCTCTAGCTCTTTAGTGCGCTGTTGGTGTTGCAGTCGGCTGCTCTCTGCATTTTGCCTCTGACACTTCAGCTCCTCTTGTAACTGCTTCAGCTTTTGCTCAGCTCCTGATGCCTGCCACGCAACCGAACACAAAATATCTCTCTTTAGTACTGACAAGAAGACAACTTCAGATGTCATCTTTGCTCGCATCATGGGCTTAGAGCGTGTACCCTGCTAAAGATCATGCAATTAAAAATTAATCAATTATTCTAAAGTGTACAGGTAAATGGTAAAATCTGTGGGTGTTTTTTTTTTTTTTTGCATTTATATCACTTCTCTAAATTTTAATTGACTTGTTTGTATGTGATGTGTTTTAACACATTTGTTTTACTTTGTTTATCTTATAATGCTTTGTATCTTGACATCTTGTAATGCTGATCAGGGTTCTGCATTTGACATTCTAACATCAGGAAAGCATCAACATTTTGTTGAGCTTAGCATAGCTATTAACAAACAGGACAATTAATGTTGAGAACAGGCAGCCTCGCCCAGTCTCTCTTTGGATTGTACATTGTTTGCTAGAAGGTTACATTTCACAAAACATCAACTGGAATGTTTTACAGAACAGAAGAGAACATGGGCTCAACATTTTAATAATAACAGATTGTGTCACAACTAAAATATTCTCAACATGTTTGTCATTTTCAGAGAGGTCAGAGAGAAATGTTTTGACAAATGAGGCCAACACCCATTTCGTGACAAAAACAGCAGGGCTTCAGGAAAATATAGAGCATTAGCACATGTTTGAAACATGTTTGTTTTCATTAACAGTAGCAGTACCACCAGCAGCAGTATCAGATGCAGTAGTAGTGTGTGTTCTTACTCGTTCACTCTCCTGGGTCATGCGTGTGTGTGCCAGGCTGAGCTCATCACGAGCTCTCTGTAGGCTGAGCTCCCTGGCAGCGAGCTCCTTCTTGCTTTGCACCATTTCATTCTGAATCGACTTCAACGTCCCGTTCTTCGCTGACAGCTCCTCCTCCAGACAAGACACACGACTCCTCACTTCTGATAAAGATACTGGTCATGGACCAAACACACAGAGAAATACTGGTTAATAAGCTCATTTGGGCATAAAACCAGGCCTCAGAAAAACTAATTTCACCACTAAGAGAATTTTGAAAAACCCAAATGGAACATTTCAAAACGAATGACATTTTCTCTTCTTCTTAGGCTTTAAAGGGCTAAAGCTGTGCTTATGAAAGTGTTACCTTATTTACTACAAATTATATACAGTTGGGATTACTGCCCACCAGAGGACACACATATTCACAATAGTCACAAACATTTGGTTTTCATCTTAAATGGGTCAAAGGTGGCTGAGCGGGTGGATGGTGACAGAGAGGAAAGAGGGAAGATAAGATACTTTGTCTTTTAAACATATTTTTGACTAATCTGTTCTCCACAGAATGAGTATTAATATTATCAGCAAGAATTCCTTGGTTTCTCGCAAATTACCACCAACAGGCAGTAACACAGCAGCAACACACAGTTGGGGTCTTCACAAAGGAGGTCAATCCATACAGACTGGCTCGCTGACAACCACAGCTGTTGTTGCTCTGTCAAATGTGTAGTTTTGTGTCTTTTTTCCTTGCCCTTTATTTTTACAGCACTGTTCAACTTTTTAACTGAAGAGTGGTACCACAATGAGGTATCAATTGACTAAACAGAAAAAAACAACAACAATCTACTAACAAAAAGGTATGTTTTGTAAAGTTTATATAATCAGTTGCAAAATCTGTATTTGTCTTTCAGATATAATGGTAACCATAATTTGTTGTACTACTGAGCTAAAAAGTACCTACTGTTGCAAGAGCCTACTGTTGTTTTCTACGATTTTTTAATTTACCATACAACTCCATTGAGAATCAAATCTGAATAAAATCCTGGAACACATATGTGTGTGACCTGAATGATTAAAATGGAGAGAAGCATAATAAAAACACAGCAGCAGGAACCAGGAAAAAAGCACACCTAAAGTAAACACTGCACTGCCCCTCCCCCCCGTGTCCCAACAACTAGAAGAAGCATTTATAGTTTTACAGTGAACTGTCCCCTTCCTCCTCTGAGCACAAACACACTTAGAGTGGAGCTAAGAGAAAAAGGAGTGTTATATCACAATTATAAAGTGTACTGAGAGCCACTCTTCGTCACAAAGCTGGCCCTGGAAGCAGGCAGAGGAGTCTCCAGCTGAGCCAATGATTTCCACACAACCTCTTATGTAACAAGTGCTGTTGAGGCTGTACAGAGTACATGAGATTCAGGATGATCTCATTGCTTTATGTATGCTGATTTTGAAGAGGTAGTCTCACCAGAGCTGAAAACTACACCAGAACGGATTCTCATTTCATCATTATTTTGGCCTTATTGCTCAGCGTTAGATCACAATGACATTTCAATGTAAACCTGAAAATTAGAGTCATTTCAAAGGTGTTTTTAAAGATCAAAGAATAGCCATATTATATGTTTTCCTTCAATAAATATCATTTAAAAAGCCCAAAACTAACAGTGAATTGATCCTACTAACAAATACCGAACAAATACTGTTTGAGTAACATTTACTAAAAGCTACTAAGTATTGAGAGACTAAAACATAATGGGTTTTCTTTTTTCATGGGATTTGTTGATATTAAGAAAAATATAAAATCTCAGACTTTGACCAATATCAGACTTTGACCATTGGTCAGTACAAAATTATTCTAACCAGAGTTTGCTAGTCATCTCTCAGTCAAAATTCAAGACCAGCTGTGGCTGAGCTTTTGATGCTGTGGCCCCCACGCAATGGAACAACCTTCCTATTTACATAAGATTGGTCAACAATGTTAAAAATTAAATGTCAAATTATGAAATCAGCAGGCTGTAGCACACAATGTCTTAAAGCATCTCTTTTTGTCCAACCAACAGTCCAAAACCCAAGAATATTGCATTTACTGTAATGCAAGACCAAGAAAAACAGCAAATTATCACATTTGAGAAGCTGGAACCATCAAATGTTTGGCATTTATGCTTTGAAAATTTACTTAAACAATTACCTGATTATCAAAAAAGTCAATCAAAATCAATTAATCGCTTAATCCTTGTAGTTCTCCACAGCTCTGAGTATGACCAAAAACTTCTGCTAACTTCAGTTGATGCAGGGTCCCAGTCTAACTTAATACAGTCATCCAGCTTTAACTTTATTAATCCTGTTTTAAAAGACAGGCTACCAGGCCAAGCCTTTTTTGTGAATATTTTCAAACTGCAAATGTGCCAAACCCAGTTGTGCCATGTTACCAAGGTGATCACTTGACATCCACACTCACTGTCTGTCTCTGTCCTGTGGTCCCACTCTTTCCCACAAACCCCCAGCACTGACTGGCCTTGACTGATGACATCGGTGGAGGGCGCCTGAGGAGAGGATGGGGATTGCCTTCTGCCTGCTGGTCTTGAGTCATCCCGTTCCCACGGAAACGCAGCCAAGGGAGTGGAGAAGCACTCCGATTGGTCAGATGGGTGGCGGTGGGGTGTGCTCTTGTGTGGTTGTCGTGGCAACGAAGTTGTGGGCACGTCTGAGAACTGAAGCCGCTGCTGAAAGGAGGAGAGAGGAATTAGACAAAAAGAAAAAGGAGGGCGTGAGCCTGAACAGGAAAACTAGACAAAAACATTTTAGCCAAATTCACAAACAACAAGGATCCAGGACTTAAGCTCTTTATATCTGATTTCAACAAGATTTTTATTGAGGAATGACTGTTTCATTCATGATACTTTGTGCAGAGTAGAAATCACAGACTCTGCAATAACACTTGTTTCTGAATAAGAGAAGAGTGTAGAGAAAAGTCACAGATCAGGTGTGAAAAGTAAAGGTAAACTGCAACAATAGTTAAACTTTTTCTTATTTCTTTTTTACCTATAAATAAATACAGCACATTTTTAGCACAATTTAGCAGTGCGCAAGAACGAACAACTTTTCTTATCACTAAAAAAAAGTTCTTATTGTAATCATACCAATACCATGAAAAGACCTAAACCTGCAATAATTTGACACTGATAATAAAATATTGTCTGTGTAGCTAAAGCCTGATAGAGTTTTTGTTCCATGGACCTCTATTATTCAAAAATTATTAAAAACAATCAGTGAGTCACACTGTTGCCCTGGAAGACATGTTCCTTCATTATGAATAACACGGGCACTGTCATTTATTTTGAGTCCATCCCACATACACAGCACCAAAAAATAGGCTCTACCAAATAAAGTATTTACTCTTGTTTAACTGACATTTGTTAAATACTGCAGTGCCCAAATTCTTTAGGAAATCATTAAGAATTAATGTTTATGTTTGTAACCAGTTTTTAAAGATTTACATCTTCAACACAACTGTGTGCTTGGGTCTGAGACAAACGATTTTGGTTGATTTTGTAAACATAAGCGTATGCTGGTACTTACTCGGATGTGAAGTGCCCGGCTCTGTCCCTCATCTCGCTGCCCTGACCTCTCTTCGTTTCTGCTCCCTACAGGCCAAAAACACCGCATATGGATTATACTTACAACCTAAAACCAATCACCAAAGCTGAACGGAAACAACAGCACTGAATAACCCAAGTAGTTTAAAGACACGAGAGCAAAGGCAAATACAACAGTCCCCAGAGAGTGAACAGCTGTGAGAGGACAAGGGCTGAGAGAGTTTATTCAACCTCTCTATTCACTTGGGAGTCTTGCAGTTTCCCGTTTAATTTTCCAAACTATACAGTGCCTTAATAACAAGATGTCAACAAAACCATCAGAGAGAATAAACATAGGAGTCATAAAGTTACAGGACTGTACCATTTTGTTCCCAGGGTGATGGTGCAGTCCAGGAGGGAGTAGAAAACAGAGTGGTATCTGCCGACCTGCTGCTGTTCTGCAGCTTCTCCAGCTCTGCCTCCAGCCTGCCAGAGAGAGATGGAGGAGAAACACCGAGAGGGAGTTCAGTGTGGACAAGGAGAAATTTCAGGAAGAAACAAGAACAGTCCAGTGAAAGAAATGAATGATTTGGCTTTTAATATGGCACCATCAACCTTTATTAACCAATGAGAATGATTACAGTTTAAAGCCAAATAAAACTCACAATGAGAAAAAGCACAAGGAAAGAAGATAAAAGAATACAAGCAGTTATTTTATTGAGCCCCATCACTATCATTCTGCACACAGTGATGGACACTTTTTACATTAGTGATGGACTAATCTCAGTTTCATACCGTTGATGCCAATTCAGAAAAGGGCTGATCTGATCTGTTCCTTTCACTGAATTGCTATAATAGCTTTTGATTTACAGGACACTATCAATTAATATTTGATTAATATTGTACTGCTAAGTTTAATTTTTGGATTAAATAAAAACTGACAGAGAAGCTTGTTGTCCTAAATGATTTCCAGTGGTACTGACCTTTTGACTTCCTGGGTGAGTTTGTTGTTGAGGGTGCGAGCAGAATCTAGTTGGCCCTCCAAAGAGCATACTTGCGCCTGTTTGGTCTGAAGCTCCTGGGTAAGACGCTCCCTGCTGATCACTGCGGTCTTGGCTTCCTCACGAACACTCTGGAGCTCTCTCTGCACAGACTGGAGCTCCCCACGCACCTCCTCATACTAGTCAGGAGAAGAGTGGACAAAGAGGAGATGTTAGGATTACAAAAACTGAAAACAACAAATCCTGCAAGAGATGACTATGACAATGTATCTTGATGTCAGCACAAGATTGTTAGTTTGATACCCACAAACCAACATGGCTGCTTGTACCTTCACTGTCTGTTTTTCAAGGCTAGTATGGATGTTGTCCAGCTGCAGTTGTTTCTGTTTGTTCTCTCTTGACAGTCGCTCATGATGGACCTGCAGCTCCTTCACCTTTTGCAGGACCCGTCCAGACAACCCCACTGTCCAGTCCTCCTCAGCCCAACTCATCTCTCTGTCTGGGCCTAACAGGATGAAGAAATTACATCAGAACAAAAACTCAAATAAAAGTTCATTTTTTACTTCTGGATTTTTAGCTTGCCCGCATTAAAGACACTTTCAAGAAGGATTTCCACTGCTATTCTAAAAGGCCACTTAGTTTCCGAGATCTGGGGGTGGGCAATTGTGTTTAGCATCCACAAAACAATGTGCCAGCTGACCTGTCCTATTCCTGCTTGACCGATCCAGAATCAGCCATGGGAGTCAGTTGCTGGAGTGAAGAAACCAGCAACACACAGAGTCTGAAACAGAGAGGAAGTACAGGCCTGTTAAATAAGGAGCAGGTATGTTGTGACAGAGGATCCAGCCAAAACCACATGTATCTAAACATGTTTCAATCATCTGTGCCTCGGGCTGTGTGTCCTGAATATGTTATGTTGCTAAGGCTTTGATCCCTCAGGGAGATGTTGGTTGTCACCACTGGGCAGCTGTGACTCAGTGTTTTCCAACACAGACCAGCTGCAATGTTCCAATAGCACTTCAAGTTAAAAATGAATCCCTTCTCCCTCAAAGTTCTGCAACAACAGTTAGATGTTCACATAAAACAAGACATTTTTGCTCAAAATACATCACATGTAACAACTGTTTCAGAGTTAGCTCTACATACACTGTATTTACCAGCACTGTGTATTTATGGGTGAACATTCATTTATACAATTATATATATTTATATATAAATCGGTGAACATTTATATACAAACGCATAAGCAGTGCAAAAAGTGAGAGTGTCGGAATGAAGAAAAGCCTGACTGAAAACGACGGCCTGACCAAACCTGTAGAGTTTAATTCTGAACTGGGTTTTGACACGTACTCCAGCCTCAAGGCTAGTATCACCATAGCTCCAGTCAGAGAGTTTCTGTCATAGTTCGCAAGTTGTGTCACACTGTTTACCTGCTCCTAAAAACTAGAATAGCAGAAATACTCAAATGAACTGACAGATGTATGCATGAATTATGCACTTCATATAACACCCAGAGCAACTAAAGAGACTACACAATAACACTTTTGTGAAGCGATTTCTTCCAAGTGAGTGTGATGTGTGATTTCATTATGTTGACATGTTAAGCCTTGCATCAATGAGAACAAGCTGTTGGTTGAAAAGTGGAATTTGGGTTGATTTAGAGCTGTAACTATAAATTTTTTTATTACTGACTAATCAATCAATAATCTTCATTATTCATTAAGAAATAGCTTAGTGGGACAGAATCCCCATCACAATTTCCCACCACCCACATGGCATCTTGAAATTGGTTGTAGTCCAAGTAAACTTAAAGAAAATTGTCAACTATTCTGATAACTGATTGAGACCTTCAAATATGCATTTTCCAGCTTCCAGATTCCCAAAGGTGATGATTTGCTGCTTTCATATATGACAGTAAACTGAATTGAATATCTTTTGGTCCATTAGTTGTACAAAACCAGCACACTGAAGACATCACCTGCGGCTCTGAGAAACTGTCAGTGGTGCTGCAACAAACAGTTATTTACATTATCAATTAATCTTTTTTTTTTCTTCAATTAATTGATTAGTTGTTCAGTCTGTTAACCACCACACAAAAGCAAAATACTGGTATAAAGTGGCCAGTCCTCTCACTGCAAAAACTGGAACCATCAAATTCTTATGTTTGCTTAAAAACTGATTTCTACCTCAAATAATTGCTGATTATTTTACTTGCAATTGCTTAATTGATTAGTTTTTTTAATCTGATTTTGAACGCAATTTTTTTTACAACTATACATGATATAACATTACATCAGTCTTGTACCTATATTTATGTTTGCCACACTGGCTCTAGTATTATGGCCACTAACTTGTCTCACCTGCAAACAAACTAAAGGAAGTAAAAGTTCCTTCTCATTAATTCTTATTGTTGATTAAGTAGTTAAGAGCAGGGTCAGCATATGAGGACGGAGGAGGCAGAGATCCAGAGGTTGGACGCTGGCCTGTGCCGAACCAACGTCTGA
Organism: Toxotes jaculatrix; assembly: GCF_017976425.1. NCBI lineage: Eukaryota > Metazoa > Chordata > Actinopteri > Toxotidae > Toxotes > Toxotes jaculatrix. Next base: position 17,605,086 of record NC_054403.1, read on the forward strand.
TCACGAGGTGCAGACACAACAAGAGACAACTCACAACTTCCAGAGAACAAAAAGTTGAATGTGAGTTTAACGTCCACCGTGACCTGTGCCAGTGAGTGAGCCACAGCCGTACCCTGACCGGCGGACAGAGACTTTTCTGCCGGTTACTAGCGTTTGGTCCATCAGCGGCCGGTGACTGACAACTAACCTAGCCACGATGCTACAGGCTAACCCCGCACTAAAGCTACTTACCCTTCACTCTGAGGGAGTCACAAAGAGCCGCCAGCCACCGGGCAGACTCCCACACCGAGAGCGGTGACGGTGTTCTGATACCACCGTTTAAGCCAACAACGGTGTCCAGGTCTTCGCTAACGGCGAGGTCGTCTTGAACAAAACTGATAAAACAACGGACGTTAGGTGACAGTTTTTCATATCTGACACGAGATGCCGCGCGTCTCGTGCAGCTGACGAGCAGCGGTGGGGCGGGGGCTAAAAGTCCTCGCGGCTGCGGCGTGAACCTCTGATGACCTCTAGCGACTACACCTCACCTCAGAAACATCAGCGCCCGTCTGTAGCTCTTCTTTGTTTTGATGCCACCCCCCGGAACTGTCATTCATTTTCATTTTCCCTTTGTTCCTTCTCCTGATGCTTGGCTTGCCCTCGCAACAACAAGAAGAAGATTAGAGCTTTTTTTTTTTTTTTTTTTTTTTTTACAGCATAATAAAGTAATAATACCCAGAGTGGTTTTGTGGGAAATAATCCATGGAAGAAATTCAGGACTTTGGTCTTCAAATAATAATGCGAGAGATGTCACTTTCAGACAACTCCATAAATTCTACCCACCTAAATCAGTTCCTCTAAAATACAAAAACACTCTATCATAGTTTTTTTGGTCTCCACTACACGTTGTTGTATTGCATAATCCTAATTATTACTGTATTCATCAAATTATAATTACAATAAACTTGGAGCTAATCAAGTGGTTGGGGAAAACCAGACACAGTTGTGTGGAGAGCTTGGGAGGAAAGGGTCTTAACTGAGGCCCAGCAGATACATTTTCCCACCACACAGCTTAAATCCAGCGATTTTTCCAGCAATAGTTGTTTTTTGTTTTTGTTTTTGAACTATCAGGTTACAAATTCAAATAAAAAATTCACACAGCAGAATTTTGAGCTTTGCAACCACATCTTTATATACACTCTTTATAACTCTTAAACAGATTTTGAGTAGGAGTTTTTGGAGCAATCGAAATGAATTTGATTGCCCCCACCAAACCCAAATAAGATTCTTAAAATCTGATGACAGAAACACCTTTGGCAACAGGAATGTGGTTGAATTTCATCATAAAGATGTTGTTAAAAACTGCACTAAAATATATATAACAATATTATTTAAACAAATTCTAAATTCTAGCAAAAAAAGATTGTATTTTTTTTTTCTTCAGCACCATTATCATTACACTTGGTTTCACTGGCTCTAACCACATAAATAATGGATGAAATTGAGCGGGACACCACTTCATTCCAGATAGTTATTAATCTCCTTTTCTTCTGTTAACCTCCTTTAGACTGCCCATGTCGTATGTGGGTGACCTTTTCTGCTTGTTAATCCACTGGGTGACGGTGCAGAGAGACAATGAAGAGATTTGTGTTCAATAAAACTACATCTGAAATTTGAAACAATAAAAACAATAGAAATCTTTCTGCATAGATACACACTCACACAGATACATGTTGATGAGGTGGCTATTTCACTATTTCTATTATAAGTGCAGTTAGGATACGAGGAAACTTCAGCTAGATTATAAACCAAACAATAGAAACAGTGACTGGCCAGCAAACAAATTACCCATCACACCTGAAATATTCATGTTGATGGCCCTGGAAATGCAGACCTGAATAAATTTCAAGAGAGATGTGGTGATGTAAAATGCAACATTTAACATATTTTTTAAGGGGAAAGTAGATGCTACCTTTGACATCTACTGTTAATGTAAACAAGAAGTTATATTAACTTACAAAGTATGAGTGTGGAGTCCCACGAGGTAGTATTTTCGGTCCTTGCCTTTTGAATGTATATGAACAATTTTGCTCTACTAATGTCTCGCTAAGACAAAATGCATCTCTCAGTATGAATCTCTTACCATTTAGAGATGAATGATTTTTGTGCATGGTCCATGTTTAGCAAAGAGAGAAAAAAAGGACTCTAATCTTTTACTTAGGCTACATAAAAATAGTAACATTACAGTGTAGAATTCACATAATTTTAGCCCCTCTGTGGGAATGTATGTTTGACTGGTGTTATGTTGTTTGTTGCATGAGGACAACAGTGAAAGTAAACCTTTAGGTTTTACTTATGTTTTATCCCTGATAATTGTGGCTACTGCCATGTAGCATCATAGTATTTTTAATCAAATAAATTGTGTCAACTAACACAGGTTAAATAGTTATAGTAATACAGGGCCATTCTTGTTTAGTTACAGCAGTAACAGCATCAACTGTAGACAACTGTAATTAGATTATAATGGTCACTACCAGTCATTCTTCCAGGTAGGCTCTGGATTTGAACGTAATCTGGGATTTGGTGGCTCAGTGCTGAGTGGTGCGGAAACCCAGGAACTGCAGTTCCTTTATATACAATACCATATGCAAGCTAGTGAGACAGCCTGCTAACACCTGAGGGTTTAAGTGCGGGAGCGAGAGATTAAGTGGGCAGTTATGTAATGTTAGTGCAAAGCTTGGCCATAACAGTTTGGTAATTACAGACCAATTTTCAAGGACTGAGCTGGGTGTAGAGGCAGTAGGCAAACAGTCTGAAACCATAAAGAATGCTGATTAAAATTTCATGACAGCCCAGTCAAGTCTCTGTCAGTGGAATTGGTTTGAAATGTCATTGAGCACGGAAGTGTCTAGCCTGCTTGTGTATATGAGCTGAAACTGTCTTTACAGCTTTATCAGACACATAAAAAGGAGATAATATTGGAAAAAAACACACACAAGAAATAAAACATTTTTTAAAATGAAATGGGAACAGCTTAACAAGTCCAAGTATTATGTAAACACCCCCACATGAATTCCGTTGGCCACACAAACAAACACACACTCCTCGTCCAGGTGTATGCTCATGTCATGAGGTAAGCTCATCTTGTCACTCATTCTATATTAATACAGGATTACATTTATTCTCAATCCCAAACTCACACACACACTCCACGCGCTCCTCACAAAACTATACTCACTGTCTGCCAGGGACTGTCAAAGGTAGCAAGGCAGTCAGGAAGCTGCTGGAGTCGGAGGAGTTTCTTCCTTTTTGAATGTCACAAGCCCATGGAGGCCAGCTGTTCATCTGGCTGCTAACAGAGGCTTCACCCTACAACAGGTGGATTTTTTTCAGACAGGAACACACAACAGATTTGTAAATCCAGTTTCATGAAGGTAAGACAGTAATTAAAAATCTGTTTGGTTAGAGAGGGACCATTTACAGGTGATAAAGATCCTCGGAAGAAAATATAGTTTATATAGGGCAATGAGCTGTTTGAAGTGACATGTGGACTGTTTTATCTATTATGAGTCACATTCCCTGAACCGGACTTCAAACTGATCAGATAAATCAGGTGTCTGTCTAAGTGTGAGAGCTTAAATTCTCTAAATATCCGTAGTAGCCATGATTAAGTTATTTGCATCAAAAATGTACAGAATTTGATTGACAGACTGGCTCTTGATGTTTTAATGCTTCCCAAATGTTCCTATAACATTTTCCTTTGTCTTTATCCTCCAATATAACTCTAAAATATTACAACCTCAAATATGAACTTGCTATGAGTTAGGTATAGTGAATGCTACATGCGCTTATAAAGGATAAGTTTTACATTTTCTACCTTAAACAATGGCATAACTCTCCACCAATGTTGTGCTTCTTTCCCAGATGTTTCCTTGGTCCGCTGTTTTCTCCCTCGAGCCCAAAGTACCTGGACAGCGCACCACTGAGGAGTTAGTGACCAACACTCTGATGTTGGAGCTGGGGGCCATGGTGAAACGCACTGAACGTATCCGTTTAGAGAGGGCGACAGAGGGCCGGCGCCGCCGTCGCAGCTCTTCCTCCACAGCTGACTACAGCTGGCTGGCCAACACCCCAACACCACAGCCCTACGAGCTGACACCCAACGACCTGCTGGAGCTGCAGGACCTCTGTGCCAAGATCCCTCCTGCACAGTGTGGCCCTGTGATTGTCAGGTGAGGAAGACAGCATGAAAGACAAGGATGCATACTGAGGGGCAGACATACTATAGATACAAATTGGCAGGAAGAGAGAGGTATAACTGTTACTGAAAGTGAAAAAGTATGAGACAGACTGGAACAGAGAGTGAGATGTGGAGCCACAGACTTTCAAGTTCAAATAGAGCATGAAATACAGGTAGGAACACAATGTGAAGAACAAACACAAGAAGAAAGAAATGCAGATTTTCAGTCTAAACCCTATAACACCCTTTATTATAATTCAGAAAGTAAGCTGATACTTTCTCTAACAGACAACATAACCCAACCAGAGATCCTACACAATGCCCAAACGCCTGTTCTATCCTGCTTACAACTTGTTTAGCGGCATTTATGTAATACATAATTTACGTAAAATGCTGCAAGGATTTCAAGGTCACTGAATTGATAAGCTGATGGACAGCAAATGTACTGAGCAACAACTTTGATAACTGATGAAATGTTTCAAGCAAAAATCCACATTGACAAGTTTCTCAGATGTGAATAGTTGCTGGTTTTCTTAGCCTTCTGTGGCTGACCAAAACAATTCACTGAAATATGTAAATCTGATCTTTAAAAGGTTTTGTTGGTCATCACTGAAACAATGGTTGGCTTCAAACATCTGCAAACAAATTCTCATTGAATTATGTTTCATTTACTATTATTCAACAGCAGGTTATAGGTTTTATTTTATCTACCTTGATGCACACTTAAGTGTAATCAAGGTTCATATCCTGCCAGGGACGTAGCTAGAGATTCTGGAGCTCTTTAAAAACACTGGACTGTGATGGCCCCACCCTCATGGCTACATCTCTCTCTTTCTGCCCTTCCGTCTGCATGTCTGACCTTTGTTTCTGTCTTGTTTTGCTGTTTCTGTAAACCTCTGTAAGCTTACGTGTTAACCCAGATTCCTCATCATCACTGTTCCTTATCCCTCGCACTGCAGGTTCAGGAGGCTGGTGTCGGAGATGGAGCCTGAGGTTCATGAGGTTCCCCGGCTGTTTCGCTCGGTACTGCGCGACTGTGTGGACGAGGTGAACGGAAACGAGGACGTTCAGACGCAGGACACAGTGTTCGAGAAGCAGCAGCGCAGCAAGAGCCTGTCCTTTGTTACTTTTCGCACAAAGTTTCGCACAGGGCACTTCTTCAAGGGCGGAGGCATGAGAGGCTCCAGGGGGAATCTGCAGCAGCAGGTGGATTGGTCTGACGGGGAAGAGGATGGAGAAGGAGAGGAGGAGGTCATCAAGGCCAGGGCGAGGAAGGGAAGGAGCAGGAGCATGCCAGAGATTACCCCTATGGAGCAAAGCGCCCAGGGGTGAGAGAAAGGAGGGAGAGTCAGGGGAGAGATGATGCCGAGGGGATGGTAGGATGGAGGGAAAGGAGTTCTGGAGGAGTTTTGGTTGGGGGAGAAAATGAGAAGAGTCAGAGAGAGAGAAAAAGGAAGCCTAAATTATAGAGAACCAATGTAAATATGTGGAGGAAAGACAAACACATAATGTTAAGGAAGATGGGAAGATAGCATTCAGGGAAAAATGGGGACAAAATAGATTTGTTCACAAGTTTTCTTTTTCCTAGTAATCTGGCTTCTTTTAAAGGGAGGAGGAAAATCAAAAGAGAGGGCGTTTAAAAGGAAACCTGTCTACTTACCTGTCTTTGGTCCAAGCATTATTGTTTTGGTTTTAAGATGTCTGAAGCAGAGTTTTGTTTCGTCTCTAGCCGCGATAGCTGCTCTTTGACACTGCCAGCATCATGCTAACACGCTACAATGACAATGCTAACATGCTGATAAAGCACAATGTTTACCATGTTAGACATCTTAGTTTAGCGTGTTAGCATGCTAACATTTGCTAATTAGCGCTAACCAGAAAGTACAACAGATGGAATGATGGGAATGTGAGTACCTTTGTAGGCATTTGGTCAAAACCCAAAGAATTGGACAAATTGATATTTTGACCTAATGATGGTGCTAAATGAAATTTATCACATGAACCCCTCCAATAGTTGTTCAGATATTTGCTGCTGACCTTCACATGCTTCAGATATCTCTAAAACCAATAAAATAATGCTCTCTGAACAACAGTTCCTGATGAATCATCCAGACAACATGAACTGTCCCTTTAAAAACATGTTACATAACAGACAGGACAGCTGTCAGTAGATGAGTGGAAGTTCAGCTCAGGCCACTCGTCTGGATATTCAGCAGCCAGTTTGGCTCTGGATCACCAGCTCAGTTAGCGGGTGCTCTCATAGCGTATCCATTAAGCAAATCCTTGCAAGCAGGGAATAACTAGAGTCATATGTAAACGTATTTTTTATTGTGAATATAAAATCTATTTGGGGAAATAAATATACAGTGTTCTCATCACTTATGTGATTAAAACATTGCTTTTTTCACAAATATGTCTGTGTTTTTTGGTTTTAATATAGGTACATTTATGTCACTTTTGAAACTGAATGTGATTTGGGCGCATTAAGTATCTATTGATTGTATATTTTCCAAATCTAGTTGCATTTACACAAAAGGAACAGAAGATTTATGGACCTTTCTCGCATTATTGTGGTTGACAAGGCAAAATATTTATATGTAAATCTGTCTGTGGCCTGTGTAGGGATAAATGAAAGGAAGGGAAAATAAATCCATATGAATATAAACTGCAGGGCCACCCTGTTAGCACCTCTCTGTTGGCTACTCTCATAACCCAGGGAGGCTAATTATATCACTGCTGACTAATCCTCTTATCCCAAGAAAATCTCAGCCATGAATGCCAGCACCCCATTATTATTTTTATTAATATGCACTTTCTTATCAATACATCATTATCACTATTTGCACTTTATACACTGAAGTCAAGGCATTTGTCTTAAAAAAAAAAAAAAAAGAAGAAGAGACTGGGGAAAAATAAGAAGAATGTTTTCTTTTTTCCTAAATAGCTGTGGTCATTTAAATAACATCCTGTACATTAGATAAAGAGGGGACGCAACTACAGCAGTGACATCCAACCGGACACTTCAGGGAATCTGGCTGATTGAGTCACAACCAGTGTAACCCCTTCATAAGCATTGATATCGAACCTAGATCCCATTAAGAGACTCATAGGCTGAAGTCTTTCTGGAGCACTGACTGTGCAAGATTTACACTTGTTCAACAATTGAACCTGCCTCATGGCTGACCACCATACAGTTTAAAACAGTTTTGTTTCACAACTTACCATTTCGTACAGCTCGCGCCTGAATTACACGAGCAAAGCTCCCTTCAGCTGGCTCAAACTGCCTTCCTGTGCCTTCAGGAGACAAAATGTTGGACCACAGCGAGTGTCTTCATATTGTGTCACAGTTCAATAAGAGTACCCATTTGGCAAATAGACTTTTAAAGAAAAACAGGATGTAAATGGATAAAAAAATATTTCACATCATAACTGAAAGGTGGTATGCGAAGAATTGCTGATAAATGAGACACAGCTGTGTTCTTCAATAAAAAGCAGGTAAACTAAGAAGCAAAATAATCCAAAGATAAACTCCGGTTCTGTTATTTGGCTTTGAAACAATAATAAAAATGGATGATGTGGCAAAGGGGGCTAACAAGAAAAAAAAATCTAAATTAAAAAGACAGTTTGCAGAATCAAACCATTAAATTATAGCCATTTTGATTAAATGTTTATGAATAGTTGGTCAAAGTACAATAAAGAGCAGTTTTCTGCTCTGTCTATACAAAGTGGGGATTTTAGATAATTTATTCTCTTTATTTGGACAGTTCAGAATCTTCATTCTTTCTGAACTGGCAATTTAAAATCGAGAGTCTGTGGCTTGGGAATAACCTAGAAGTCTGTATTATTCGGAGTGGATCCCAAGCCTCCATCAAACCGTCACTTTGACACAGTCCTTCAAATACGGCGTCTGGACATGCCACCTCAGTCCAGCTTTAGTTTTAGCTTTAGCCTCCCCTCATTCCATGTGCGTACTTCCCTCCCCTCAGCCGCACTTCCTTACTTTAGGCAAAGAAGACGACAAAGATGATGAAGAAGACAATGAGGACCAGAAAGATCTTGATCATCAGCCAGCGGTTGGAGGAGACTGACTGGAAGTATCTGAGTATTTCTGTGTGGGCGGCCTCAACGTTCAGCTGAGTGTCCTCCACGTTTGCATCGATCCTGTAAGCGAGGCACGACAGGCAGAGCAATTTTCTTTAAACTCTGTTATTCTTAACATTTTACTGACAAAATGATTGGTCAAGTAATCACTAAAATAACTGTCAGACTAGTCAGTAATGAAAAAAATAAAAAATCGCTGCATTAGTTGCAGATCTTGATGATCTTATCATGTTGTTCTAGAAATTTCTGGAGCAAGTTGTAAAAAAAAAATACTTATTGAGATTTGTGTAATTTGATAAAAATCTCATGTTCAAGACTGTCATTGTTCTCATACTAGTTGCTCTTATTTCTCTTAATTTGCTTCTTTTATTCACAGTTTATTTCTTGTAAAAAAATCTTTTATTTCCTTGGTTTCTGAGAGTCCTCTGTCCTTGCTCCTCCATCTGTTTCCGTCTCCATCTTACCTCTGGACTGTTTCCTCTTGCTCCTTGACCATGTGTGCCAGCTGCTGGAATATAGAGCCCAGTTCCACAATGGTGCTCTCAATGTTCTGCATGGTATCTGCACGGCTCTGGATGTACGAGTCCTGTAATGACACGGTCAGCAGGATTTCACAAAGGGCCACCCACATTAGAGCACATAATTGGTGACAGTTTTCACCAAAGAGTTAAGTCTACCTGCTCATCAATGAGCTGGAGTTGCAAGGGATTAGTCTGAGAGTCCATATCGATGGCCACATCCCCCAGACTCCGGGACTCATCCTGCATCAGGACTGAGCTCTCTGAAGGGAGACAACAAGCAAAACACAAACAAATGTTTAACGAGATCAGACAGAAATCCTCAATGGTAGAGGGGAAAAGCTGTGAGAACAGCGGGCTCATACAGTAGCTAGTTACACCCGCTGGGAGAGTCAAACGTTCCAGGGAAATACCTTTTAAATTTGAGGTTGTATAGCCCTGGTAGTCATTGCGCGGCTCGCGAGCTGCATGCGGCTCCTGGGCCCCTTTTTTGCGGCTCCCTAAAATATTTTTTAATTTTTGCATTATAGAGGACCAAATACAATAATAATCATTCACAAGGACTTTGAGCAGTTCCCTATTACAACAGCTGTTGTTTTGAAAAGTACACTGACAGTAAAAGTTTCTGTTCTGTTGTTTTACACTGAGCACTTTGCTTCAAATGTATTTACTGAAATACGATAGGCTGTTCGTGAACATTTTACTGACAGTGTAAACGCCTGCACAGGAGGCATGTGAGCTCCCAGTGTTAAGAAGAGGGTCTCTGGTAATTGGCCTGTTTAGCTATTTGTTTAGCAAAATGGTGAGCAGGAGCCAGACATGTTGAATATTGCCTCAAAGCCAAAACAAAGATGCTATAAAGGTGTGTTCACTCTATTACACTTTATGAAATTGGCAGCACAAGTTTCCATGAATTAGGTGAACAAATGAAGAGCAGGAAATGTTATAGGTAAAGACTCACTTTTGTAGTTGGGAAATTTAGATTTTTTTAAACAAAGGCGCATGAACCAGGGCATAGTTTGTGAGGGTAGAGTTTGTGCTGCATGTAAAGTTAAATTACTCTGTATGGAACCAGACTGTAACAACAGAAACCTAATATTTACCTCTGTCTGTGATTCAGGAAATGATTTTTTGTTTGTAATTTCAATGTAAGACAGCTGCTCGCTGGTAGCGGAAAAGTTCAAACCTTGTGAAAGATTTTAATTGGCATAAAATGTGTCTGAACAGATCAGTATAGAGTGAACACTCCCCTTAAGAAGCTACAACAGCGTGCTTTGTTTACCTGTTGCTGCCATTACTTTAATGCGAGACCCTTGTAAAAAAAATCACAGTGAGTGACTACAAGCATGAAGTTAAGATGTGGATAAACTTACTGAAGTTGTTGGCCATCAGAGGAGAAGACGAGACAGGAGGTTGGGAGAACTGCTCTCTCCTGCTGCGCTGCTGCTTCAGGTTCTGCAGAAAAACAGACAGATGAGAGAAAAGGTGAACACGACTCGAAGAAACCTGCGTCTGATGCAAAGCTTTAGTTTTTTGTATTTTCTGACGCTGAACGAGAAGGTGTACTGTAAAGTATACCTCACCTCTGTTCTGACTTCTAGGACTGATTTGAAGTCATTGGACATCGAAGCCAGTTTGGACTGTGGACAACAAAAGATGAAGTTAAACAAAGTGTAATTTAATTCAGCAGTGTATATTTGTTACAGGCCTCCAACGTAGGAACAAGATTTCTACAAAAATTTTCTGATGCCATTATGGTGTTTTAAAATTACAAACTTCACTCTGTTTTATTGTATGTGAACAAAAGCGCTTTAATTTAAAGGTTCAATAAAATAATAATAGAAATATGTTGATAAAAATCAATATTTTTAATTCAAAATGTTAGTTTAGCCATTTTTATTTTCAGACTACTTTCAAAATTCCTGCCTCAACTGGCAAAAACCACTGGCGATGAAAGCAGTTTAACAGGATTTAAACAGCTCCGGTGAAAATATACAATAACAATACAGTATGAATATACCTGTAATGACACCACTATAGTGTTAGAGTGGGTTTGGATATGTCGACCACCTGGAGCTCCGCGGGACCTCACCAAGTCCTGCAGCTGTGCTATCTGTTTGTTCAGACTGTTGATGTCCTAAAAACAAAAGCACGGGAGAGATAGAAAATAATTTACTCGATATTTATGGGACTGAAGATAGTTGCTCTGTTCATGAATAATGTATAGTGTGTTTGCAAAACCATGTCACAGGATGTTGCCAATTCAACTCACTTGTTTAATGATGTACGTCAGCTCCTCGATCTCCACTGCTTTGTCGTCAAATAGAGATTTTCTTTTTGCCACTAAAGCATCAAAATGACAGCATGTAGAATAAGAGCTTTGGACGATATCACACACAAACTGAAGATTTTTGTAATAGTTTAATTGATGTTAATATAACACTAAAGGAACACTTACAAATAGTGAGCTTTTCCAGTTTGGCAAATGTATTGCTCAAGTCTTTCCCAATCCTCCTACAAGAAAACAAACAAAAATTTAGCTTTCTTTGTCACTCTGGGAAACATATTTGCTTAGATTCTTACCAGGAGTTAGAAAAAAAAGATTATATCATTACTATCTGTGTCTGTGTCTCACTGCTTACATTCTTTAAGACAGACTAAGCCAAACATGTCCTGGACAAATCTATCCACTAAAAAATTAAATCAATCCTCTCGTTTCACTTGAGGTCATTGCAGTATTTCCGAGCATCCTATACAACAAAAATAAAGGTGTATTTCATATGCAGTAAGGATGAGAAGGATAATAATGTGTGAATAAAAATAATTTAACACCCAAAATCAACACAAAAGAACAACTACATTCAGAAAATATTCATGAGCTGTTGAAACACGTGAAAAAGAGACTATGAGGAGCTTACTTGGCCATAACTGTGAAGTCACTGCGCTGCCTGAGAGCGCTGAGAACTGGTTTACTGGGCTGGACTCCATTCTGTTGGGTGAGGTAAACACATAAGTATGAAATGGAAAGGGAAATCAACATAACAGGTCTCCTCAACATTGACTCAGGACTGATAAATTACATTCATTGATTCCTATTTTGTTGACCTACTCCACACATATATTAGATAGATCACTGAAAGCCTTTAGGGAACCAAAACTTGGCGCAGAAAGAGGAATAAACAAGATACCAAAAGCAAAAGTAACCAAGGCAAAATTTATCAGCGCCACAAAATCTACAGTGAAAACTCATACATGTAAGACGTGATCCCTTTATTATTGTGTTGTCAGGTGTCCTGTCCCAACATACCTGTCTGCCCTGGAGAGATTTACAGGCTGACTGGAACTCGAGTGTCCGGTCACGGCACGTCATCCTGCCGCCGGGAAAGGGTCCCCCGCCCGCTGTAGACTAGAAATCACCTGGGAGTAAAAAGTCCTCTCCCTCCGCTCTGTGAGATGGATAAATACGTAGACCTCCCGGTGTGCGGATGGACTCACATCCAAGGCGGGGTATCCTTCATGGACATATGTACACACATGTCTGAAAGAGAGACGTATCGAACCAACTTTCAGGCAATCACAGTTTGAACTCTACCTGATAAAGCACACGGTTTGATCACGTTGGTTTGGTAGTGAGTTTAAAACAGAGCCGGTACCATTAGCCCACAGCTGTGTTCGCTCCTAGCTACCAAGCTAAACCACAACAACCAGGCGACAAATAGTAAACAACCGCCACGACTCGTAAATTAAGCCTCAGGTAAGCTAAATATACACATTATTAGGTAAGAATGATTATCCAAACTGTGGACCAGCTCTGTGTGTGAAGGCCGCCCATCACGACACAGCTGATCGCGGCCTCACCGGCTAACCACAAGCTAACGTTAGCTTGAGAAAGCTAACCGGGCTTTCCAAACGGTGTCTCCCGCTTTGCCTTCGTAAAATTCAACCTAAAGCAACCCTGGGAGGTTTGACCGCATTTAAAGGACAAAAATCGATTGGTTTGACTTACTTGAATCGCTATTAGATCATATTTCGAGAGCTCCCGATGTTTCTGGTGAAAACTAATCAACCCAGGAGTTAAAAGTTCCAATCCGGGTCATTTCCGGCATTGACGTCACTGCCACGTCTACTTTACCGAGGCGGAAAACCCCTGCAGGTGCAACACACCGCCACCAGGGGTCCCCCCGTGTCCTGTTCACACTGCAGTGCGATTGACATTAGAATTTACAATTATTTATTGTTTAGGATGACACTGTAAAGTCTGAAACTTACAGTACTGTGCAAAAGATTTGGACACTAAGAGCAAAGTGAGGATTCTTTCAAAAATAATGCAGAAAAGTAAAGTTAGAGTGAAGATCAGCAAACAGAACAAACCAAAATCAAATCCATGTTTGGCGAGACTTTGCCTTTAAAACAGCACCAATTCTCCTCTTGCACAGTTTGGAGAACTTACCACAGTTCCTTAGTCTCCTTGATGTTGAGATGGAGGCTGTGTGGGGACCACGCCATCTGTTGCAGGCCTTCTTGTCTCTGAGAATAAATAGATTTATGACTCCATCTGTATGTTTGTGCTCGTGGTTGTGCTGTGAAAGGAATTTAGGACCAATCTGATGTCTCTTTGATGGTTGTGCATGATGGAAAATAATTTAAATATCTAAAGCACAAAACTACCTAACATTTTGCACAGTACTGTATTTCCATTGAAGTTTTTGATGTAAAGAAAGTAAAGATGCAGGGTCCAGATGAATAGGTGGCATCCCAACAAACCAATAAAATAAATACCCAAATGATCATCATTAAAATTACTCCATGACAAATTTCCAAATAAAATTGTAAAACTTACATACAAGTTGTAATTAGGACGATGTGTTTACATTTCCAGGTTTAACAATTAGGACTTATTTTTAAAGTTGTGGGAATTACCTGTTTATTAATGTGTAAAGGTACATCATTCCATGTCCAAAGTTGGATTAACCTACTATGAGGCCCAGGAGTAATAATAGGCCCAGGCCCCCATTAAACCCCCTGAGCACAAACCTGATAAAATGAAAGTCTCAAAACCACATTTTGACACTGGTAATCTCTGAAACACAGAGCCTCAAGAAATGAAGCTGGGCCAACATTGTGACCCTTATCCTGTTAGCAATGTTTTTATGTGCTTTAATACTGCATATTCATAAACATGTTTATGAATAACATGTTTCAGTCAATTTAGTACAAACCAGTTGACAAACCCAGCGGGTGGAGGTGGGGTCTAGCTTCATCTTCAGAATGAAATGGGAGGTAAAAATGTCTTTCACAAGAACTCTTACATTCAGAACAAAATCAGAATCAACTTTAGACAACAATGTTCAAGCATACAAGGAGGCTGACTCAAGCTCTCTCTCTAGCTCTCAACATACTTATTCACAGTAGTATACATGATAATATTGGGAAAGTTGGGATCAGTGTTTATTGTGCCTTTTCCTACTACTGTTGCAGTAGAGATAAAAATAAATTAAATATTAGATTTTATTAAACCTACATTGTCACACACACTTATCATCAAAAGAAAAAGAAAACTAGAAGATCATTGTGTCACTTCAGACTGATGCCAGCTGCAAGTAAAATATGATGCGTAACTAGTGAAGCTATGCCGGTGTAAAAGAAATGAACCTTTAAGTTAGAGGGCGCAAAGGAGGCATGAGCGGACAGAGAGAGAGAGAGAGAATGTGATTGGCTGCTGGCTCAGGTGAGTCGACCTGCAGGCACAGTATGGTATGGGGAGAGAGAGATAACATCCAGCAGGCTCTCTGATCTCTTCTCTCTCCTACTGGTACCCACATCCTCCACCTGACAGGATCGAGCATGCCAGACCACAACTATGCCCTCACCTATTTTACCTGCTAGACCCTCAACCACAAAAACCCCCAGCCTTTCACCCTCCCCCTATGCCCCGCACCACCCCTCACCCCTCATCCACACTCCCCTTCATCCTTTTATACCCCACTTTAATCCCCCAAGCCCATCTCTTCCTCAAAATACTCCTCTTTATGCTTTCACACATTATTTGATGTTTCAATCTGATGAACAGAATTACCCACATCAGGGCAGGAGAGAATAGTTTCTCCTTCAAAATCTGCCTGCTCTTTTTGATTGTGCTTTTAGCTCTTTTCATCTATTCATTACATTCAGTTGTTGAACTGTATCCCATTTTATCATGTATAGTACATTCTTAAATGGTTTATATTTTTAGCCATGCAAGCAGGGGTGCTCTGTGAATGGCAAAGCATGATTTGCCTTTCGGTCTGTCCACCTCTTTGGTCCAGACTAAATATCTCAACAATTATTTGATGGATTGCCACAAAATTTTGTACAGACACTTGTAGTCCACAGAGGATGAATCCTGCTGACTTTGATGCACCTTTGACTTTTCCTGTAGCGCCACCAGGAGTTTGACATTTGTGATTTTGTCTCAAAAGCTACTGGATGGATTGAAATTGTCATGTCAACATGCTATATGTTGACAAGAGCATTCAATCAAAGCACCACTATGGATTGGAACAGCCTCACGAAGCTGTTAGCATGTTTTTTTTTTTTCAAATGAGGGGAATTAAACCTCCTCATATAAAGGCTGCCATGTTTCCCATGTAGTAAAGAGAACCATAGAACCATAAATCTTTCATCAAAGCTGACGTCCTTCAGTGAGCTGAGACAGACGAGGCCTGTGGACCCATGTTTCTGTTGGAGATAACGCTGTTTGTTTGTTCTGTAAAAATAAAATGAAAAAGTTCTGTGTTCACAAGAGATGTTCAAAAACACTCACTTTCCTGTCAGAAAACACACATGACTCTTCTTTACACTGCACACAATGAAATCAGTCTCTCTTTTTGTCTCAGTTTTTTTGTCCCTCTCTCTTTCTCTTTCACACACATACACACAGGAGTGCTGATACCATCTAACAACACACACTCGCAGGCCAGATAGTGTACAGTACCTGCTTCAACACAGCTGCTGCTACAAAAGCAGGGAGGAAACCATGGCTGGAGTTGTTGGAAAAACACAACTACGAACGCAGAGAAAGCAAGGTGGAAAAATACAGGAAGTCCTGATACAAGTGCAAAGACTGAGCTTGTCAGAGGGAGATGGATGATGAAGCGAGGGGTGCAGAGGTGATAGATGGAGACAGGCGAGGACAGAGAGAAACTTGTGGACTGCTAGTTGAAAACACACAGGAAATCAAACTAATGCACAAGATGAGAGAAATATTGTCAAAGAGCCACGTGAAAGTCTGAGCAGAGACAGTGTGTCTGTCTCTCCGTGATTATTCACCAGCGTGGTGACACATTTTTGGGGTTTCTGACGAGCACAGAATTTGGAGTAAAGGCATCTTTTCTGTAACGTGATGCATGAGTCACTATATCCTTTTCTTTTTCTCTCTCCCTCTGTCTCCCTAATCTTGCAGCTAAATTTAGTACTGGCACAATGCCCTTCCAGACAGATAGGTTGGCAGCAGCATTAGCTCCTCTCCTTTTCTCTTCTCTTCATCTCATTTCATCCCATCCTTTTCTTCCTTTCACTCTCCTCTTCTCTCTTTTGTTTCCTCTTTGCTTCCTTCTCCTTTCCTCTTCCTCAAAACAAATACTCTAAAACCCTCACACAATGTGAGGTCATGATGACCAAAAAATAACACCGCAAATATACACCACATTCAATCAATGATCATTGATAAAACTCATGCTTATCAATTTATGACCAGTGACTGTGGCAGACATGGGCTGTCATTAACATTATCTCCCTGACTTTGGTCTGAAGTTTGCTCTGTGAAGTGAGGACACACATGTGAGGGCCGAACATCGCGTTGCCATAAAATTTCATCACCACCATCATCATCCTCAGCGTCATCATCATCATTACTGATGGGAGGAGGAAGAAAAGCCCAGTGCTCAGCAGTACCAGTACAGACAGGTACGGTGTGTGCACAGAACACACAGACAGTATGCTGTGTTATCAGTCTCTGACTCTCACAGACTCTCACAAAAACAAAAACACAAACTGCACTGTAACATTTGTTGAACAGCAGCCATTGAGACCACAACTGACAATTTGGAGTAAGTGCTGAAACACGGTGGACCAGAAGCACAAATACAGAAGGGCCATCAACTCAGCCAACACAGTCAATTACACAGAATTTTCTATTTAAGTTTGTTGTTAACAGTGTTTAACATTATGTGTAATGAACTGAGAAAGAGTGAGCTTTATTGCTTATGAATTCAACCTTGTAGATATAATGTTTGTAAGGCAGTTTAGCTCTCAAATAAAAAAAGTACAATGTTTGCCTCTGAAATGCAATGGACTCAAAGTGTAAAGTAGCATAAAATGGAAATAATCAAGTAAAGTGTGAGACATCATGACAGCACTTTTTCCACACACAAAGCGTGGGGCTGCACACCTTTGTGCTTGACGAGTTTCTGACTCAGCAGTACACATGAGAGGAGGAGAGGGAACAATATTATGTCTCATAACACCACGTCACAACAGGGTGGCACTGTAATCAAAAATGCCTGTTTGCCTTTCATTATGGTCAAATGAGAGATTAAAACAAAAGAAACAGGGGTGACGGAGGAGAGGGGAGGGGAGCTGCGAACAAACCAGAAGGACATTAGGGACACAGGGACAGCGGCATGGATAAACAGCGACAGGAAGACAATGAGAGGTTTATATGAAAAATAAGACATTTCCTTTAATAACATCTGTAACATCATGGTTGCATCCTGGTATCATTTTCAATATATTTGACGACGCAGTATACACTTTCATGTGGACATTGAATCGATTAATTGGCATTTATATACTAATACAACATAAAACTGCATTGTTTTCTACAAAGACATCATTATAGGGCACAAATGGTGTAGCAGCAAAAAAAAGTGTAGGTTTTTTTCTTTATACATAAGCTACAGTAGTACAATGTATTTGCAGAGAAGAGATTCATTGCAAAGTACAGCTAAAACGAAGTTACAAATACATTTCTAATGTATGCTGTACGTCATACACATGGTCATGGCTGAATATTAGAGATTATAAAATGTTATATAGTTAGTAAGTGGTCTCTATAGGCTTCTAAGACACTGGAGGCAAGAACAGGGCTACCTTTACACTGGACTGTGCGGACACAAAGCACACTGATGTTTGATACTGACACAAGATCAGGACATTTGAGTAGTATATTAAGCTGTATATCTTAAAGAGTTGTGATGCAGAATTAGTACTTTAAAATGAGAAAATCTGGTCACAATAAGTAACAGTCGGAGCCCCAGAGGCCCCCAAAAAGTCATCTCAGCACCACAACTCTTTTGGTGGAATGTCTTTGATATGTCATGCATGTCTGCATGAGTGGAGCTTTTCAGTCCAAGTCCTTCAGTTCTGCCCTCAACAGACATTTTTTTTTCCCACCCAGTGGACTAATGTTCAGTATGTGCTTTGCAGTCTCAAACACAAGTGCAATCTGTACTGAGGTTCATGGCTTCCCAAAACATTTGTTTGCTTGTTCATGAAATGCAGTATTAATAAGAAATGAAGCTTGGAAAATATTTACACATCTCATTTTACACAAATAGGTGCATGTGCAGAAATGGCTACAACTGAGTAAGAAAAACCTAAAAGAACAGTTGAAATTTTGGGAAATACATTTATTCACATCCTCGCAGAGTTAGATGAGAAGACTGATACCATTGTCATGACTCCATGGTAAATATGTAGCTTGACCAGCTATCGGTTAGCTTAGCTTTGCATAAAGACTGGAGACTGGGGGAAAATGCTAGCCTTGCTCTGCCCAAAGGTAGAGAATAGAAGGTAGAGAGCAGAAATTCTGCATACCGGTAACTCTAAAGATCACAAATGAATGTGTTACATCTCGCTTGTAAAATCTGTGAAAAAAACTGAAGTGTAAAAATTACAATAAACTGTTTTACAGGGGACTATGAGCCAGACTATTTCTTGGCTGAGAGCAGTGACTTCTTGGAGCTTTTGTTGGTTGCAGGTTTCAATTAATAATTTGGCATACAACCTCTGCAAAACCACAACTTGTCATTTTTTCCACTTTGGTCTTAATACAGATTAAGCAGAAGAGACATAACATGTTAACTAGAGGTGAGTTTTAGAGGTGCTGCTACATAGATTTTGTTTCATTCTGACCGAGCCACACTAGCTGTTATTCTCTGTTTCCAATCTTCATTCAAAGCTTAGCCAACTGACTGCTGGCTTCAGATTCATATTTACAGTACAGGCATGGCATTTATATCAATCTTCTCATCAACTCTCAGCAAAAAAAGCAAATAAGTGTATTTCCCAAAACCTGTAACCATTTCTTCAAAGCCCAGGTTGGTCACCAATAGTCTGGGGCAACATAGGCTTTGGGAAACCATCTCCTGTTCCACATTATCACACAGTGTCTGGTCTATACTCAGAGGACCAGGTCAGCTCTCCTCTTGTGAAAAATGCTTCCCTTCAGATTGATAAGAAGCGCTCAGAAATCTCCTATAGGTTCCTCCAAACCGGTGATCATCAATACATATCTGCCGCAGCTCCAAGTCTCCACACTGGAGACTGCGCTTATTGCTAATCTCAATCATCACTATCTTAAAAGAGGTCTGGGATAACGCAGAGAAAGTAACAACAGTGCTCTAATACTTGGTCATTATTATGTTATGATATAGAGGTAGTGATTGAAGCATTGATTGACAGTAATAACAAACACTGAACAATGAACTTCAGCATGGACAAAACTAATCTCATCAAGGTTGACACACACATAATTGAGACTCTGGACTGCACGCAGTCTCTGAGTGACTATTCTTCAATCAGCAGGATGGCACAAGTCCCAGGGGAGAGTATGGATGTGAATCATGGAGTTTAAAAGCTACAGTTTCTCATGCAGCTAAAATTTAACACAGGCTCTGAATGAGCATGTCTAAAATGGGTTTCAACTCCCTGACCTGCCATAATGGGTCCTCTTCACGACAGTCATGCTGACTGACAAGCTGCTCTAGACCTCATCCTTTCTGAACCAGTCACAGTTCAAATCCCAGTTCCCGCCCCAGCAGCTGAGCAGCTGCGAACCAATGTGGAGTTAAACCGCGAGATTCAGTCAGAATATAAACAAGTTATGTTCCAGATGAATAACACTCTTTCCATCCCGGCTCGAACATGCAACAACAACAGCCATGTTTTCCTTTCACTGCACTGGGAACTGCTATTTGCTTGGATTCTGAGTGCTGTGCACAACACTGGCCCACTGATTGTTTGAATTACACATTATAATGTATATAGTCTCCCATTTGTGGCCTGTGTGAGCCGTCTCTGTTTAAATTCAACACATTTGGGTGTCGGTTTAGATGCTGAGTGTGTACATAGCTGGCCACCCAGCGTGACTCTTTATGCAGATGGATTAAGGATGAACAAAAACAAAACAAAGACACATTCTGCAATATAGAATATCTGTTCAATCAACTTGACAGAATTATAATAAAATATAAAACACAGGCATTTAACACAATACTTAATGACAACTTTGCAAATATAAACAACTGACATTTAGTTGCACACTTGGTGTGGCATGAACAAAAGCTTATGGCTACCTGCATTTATTTCACATTGCATGTGTGTGCGCATATACATGTATGTAAGTGTGTGCCTGCTGTAGCACAGAGTGAGTGAGGTTGTGTGTGTCTGAATGTGCAGTGTCGTCTGTGTTCCTGGTATTATAAGTGTGAATGCTTGTGTGTGAAGTAGTGGACAGCCGCCAGGCCCTCATTATTGTCATTCTCCTCACTGCCTAAAAGAGAGGCAAAGAGAGGCAAAGCGACTGCTTTCAATCGAGGTGCCGAGAAAAGATGGAGACAAAAGGCCCAAATTAAACAAATGCCGAAAAGCGGCTTGGAGAGCCAGCCCGTGGACATATGCTTTGAATGAGAGAGAACGGCTGCAGGGATAACCCATCTGGGTCTTTCAGAGGGGAGACCACACAGATACACTCCATCCCAGCATTCAGCTCAACTAAAGGTCCGCACACACTGGGGTGCCAGTTCATGTGCATGTCCTATGTCCTTCTGGTATGTCTGGGTGTGTTTGTGTCTACCAATAATCTGTTTCCCATGTTTTCCAAATCCTCTGCACAAACATTGGCCTTGACTTAACATCTCCGTGTGCAGTTTCCTTGCAAGCAACAAGTCACAACTTCCACTGAAGCATCAACACAGAAGACACCTGATTAAGACCGGTCCACTTCATCTCTGCTGTTCTTGTACAGTATGATCATTCCTGTTTCCATTGTTCTCTTGTATTTAAACTGCAGGAGAAAGAACTTCTTGGGTCCAAACTCTTTCCCACAGCAGGACAGGAGTATGTTCACGGTGGGTCTGTGTCCACTGACAAATTTTTTTTCTGGTTATTTCCACGTCTCTCAGTTGCCATTTTTATGCCACTTTCATCCCTCCACTCGTGGGATGAGCTTTGTGACTCTACACATCTGTACATGCACGTACATGTGGACTGATGGAAGCTTTTCCACAGAAGCACGGAGGTGGTTAGATGTTTGGCTGCAGACACGTACACACACCTACACACAAACACACGTAGATCTACAGTATATTGAGGCCGTAATGCAGCATGTGTTGCTTTAATAGAGCACTACTACAGGTTCTTGGGTGTGCTTCTGCTAATATTTCCTTCACTCTGAGATACTGGATGTCCAAGCGTTTGTATGCTCCATGGCAGTGAAGCTGAGAGTCGACAATGAATCAGCAGGGGCAGGTGGAGAGAAGGAGGTGAAGAGAAAATGGGTGGACACATCAAGTCCTCATGGCATCACACCTGGAACAAAAAGCAATAAAGAGAAGATGGTTTGGGCGTAAAATGTTTTATCTTTTTTATTTTTGAATTCTCTCATGTGTGATGGATTGTGCAGCTCTGCACAATAGGAGTCTGGTTATAACTTGAGCATGTACATGTATTTTTCTTGGCAGAAGCGCTTGACTGAAATAGCTTTTTTTTTTTCCATCAAATACATCCACACAGAAGAAGAAGAAGAAGAAAACTGGGGACACTCTAGTTGTAGAGTCAAAGTGCTGACCCTACAACTAATAGCCAGCTCTACCACATTAGTAACGACTGCTTCTAGAAAAGCTTTCTCAGTGCAACAAATGTTCAAGCAACTGATCAACCGACCAGAATCTGTAGTTATATATTTTTAAATGTGCATATAAAATTATTTTTGGATAAAAACAAAAGAGCAATTAGAAACACACTGCTTCAGTTTGTACAAGACACAGCCTGATACAGTACAAGTAGCTTCACTGATTGCATTTTTCTAAAGTTGAACTCTGTGTATTGTGCTTCAGTTATATACCTATATGTCAAATTTCCCCAAGGGACCTCCCAAAGGGATTAATAAAGTATATTCTATTCTATTCTATTCTATGTTCAAAAACCAATAAACAGAAGTTCAAGCAACAAGTTTTCATTTTTTGGTTGCATGTGGACTGACCTGCAGCGGTGAGGGTTGAGCCTCCTGCCTTTCCTGCTGCAGTTCTCAGCTGTGATGGTGCAGCGGCACTGACATGACGTTGAGTCCAATGCCCACTTCCTGCCTTTGCAGGGGCGGCAACACGGCCTCGCAGAGGAAGACGGAGAGGGAGAGGAGGAGAAGATAGTGGGAGGAGGTGATGGAGGAGGAGGAGGAGAAGATGGGGGCGGAAGAGTTCGGGGAGCAAGGGTCCTGGATGAGAGAGGGGTTTAACCAGTGATGATTGTTGTTTAACAAGAGTCTTCAGCTGCACTTTAAAGTATAGCAGAGGCTTTTGGGAATGTTATTAGTTTTTCAGGTATTTGGTCATAAAAGAAAAGTATTGGACAAATGAAAATTTTGACCAGATGGTGCGAGATAGAAAATTAAGGAAGTTTTTAAGTTATTCTACATGAATGTCTGAACCAAATTTTGTGACAATCTACCCAATGATTGTTAAGATGATTGTTAAGTCTCATTTAAAAACCAACAATATCCACTTTTTGGTTGGGCTACAAGAAAGGTCAGGGGATCATCAAAGTCTGTAGGCTTCATCATCTGGGAACAATGAATGTCTGAACCAAATTTCATGACAATTCACCCAATAGTTGTTGAGATGTTTCAGTCTGGACTAGAGCGATGGACCATACAACGCTGCTGAATGAGCCATTCTCAGGGATTAATACAGGTTCTAAAAGATTTTGCTGTTTTGCTGTTGATCCCACACCACGTCACTAGCGTGGCTAAAAATGAAATGCAAGGCTTGTTTAAACATGCACAGTGCCAGTCTGGATAAAGCCCACACAACGCAGTGCGTGGGAGATGTGTGACTAATGTGGGATACTGTTTCCTTAACTACTGACAAACTCTCTGTCCGTCTGTCTCTCTGTCCATGGCTGTGGCTCTAGTCTCTTAGCTTCCTGGGAGACCCTCTGTTTCTCTTCCAGACGCTATGCACTTCACTCTACTGAGTCTGAGAAAGTTGCCTGCATCAGTTGGTCCATTAACTGGAGCTGGTTCTGTCTCTGTATTCCCTGGAGGCTGGCGGCCTTAATGAAGTTACTTAATGAGGCAGAGAGGGGCCATCTTTGTTCAGATCCCGATGACCACGCCTGCCACTGGCATGGACAGAGGAGATGGCATTCGGAAGCAAATTACACAGATTTCACCCCTGCCAAAGTCTGAATAAAGCCTCTTCTGAGTGATGGATGGGTGCCGGGGGATATCACACCCGAACCAAGCCACCTCTGGCCTCCAGGGGGGATGGAAATGACTGACAGCAAAGTGAAGGGGAAGCAGATGAAGGAAAAAAGTTGCAGGGAAAAGAGTGCTAACCCCTTTGTCCTTCATTGGTCTGCATTGAAACATGGGAAATTGTGGCACATGTAGCTGCACGTCTTCCTCTCAGATCCCAGAGTAACAGGTTAACAGTTGTGTGTGTGTGTGTGTGTGTGTGTGTGTGTGTGTGTGTGTGTGTGTGTGTGTGTGTGTGTGTGTGTGTGTGTGTGTGAGGTAGACCTTGACTGGTGTCACTGTAAAACAAATTGTCCTTCAGTAATAATGTAGACCAGATAACCTTTTTTTTTCTAATCCAAACATTCACACTGAGGCTGACAGTATCTGAAAAATACTAACACAAATAAATACTTAAACTTGAGGCTCGTAACTGAGCTAAAGAAAAAAAAAATTAAAAAAATCAAATGTGTATACTGAATATTAAACATACGCAGCTCTGATGGCTCCACTTGTCTTCTGTCTGGACTTCCCCCTCTCCTTTTTCTTGCCTTTTCTTGTTGGCTTCAAATATGGCCTGAGAACATCAGAGACACAAAATGTAGACAGAAAGAAAGAAAGTGGTCACAAGTAAAATTTTTAATGTAACACACCGAATTAAGATGAGTCTCCCTGTATCTATTCAGTGAATATGTCAACTCGATCCTTAAATGAATCCATTGTACTGAATGTCTTCACTGACCATTAACATTTGTATTATTTACTCATTCTTTGATCAGAAAATGTCTCATTTAAATCATAATTCTGCCAGTTAAGTCTGTATTTTATTTTATTTTAGGCAAAGTTATAGTCTTATACAGCTGATAGATAACAATATTTGATACGTTTGTCTTCATTTGTTAAATGAGAGTTTTGTGGAAAAACGTTTATATTTTTCTTCTTCTTTATATAAATATTCTTCCACCACTGTGTGGGACAGATTGCTGAACAGGAAGTACCAAAAAGCGTTGATTACTATCATCTGCTCTGGTTTTAGTTTTTCCAGCTTTAACTTCTCTATCTTGCTGCTCAAATCCCATTTGAAGTAAACTGTATTAAACTACTTTCAATTATGGAAACAGTGTTTACAAGCTTAGCCCTGACATTATTAACAGAGTCTGCTGTTGTTGTCTTTGTAGCTCAAAGTAATTTACTATCGTGGATGCGTGACTCTGCTTCGTCAGTCTGTGCGAGAGCACATGGCAGGGGAGATAAAATTATCACTATGGTGACAACAGGATGAGGGCCATCCCAGGGGATGCTGGGAGAGAGTCACACAGATGCAAACTAGCTGAGGGACAAACACTCATGTTTGCACATACCACACAGAAACAAATATTCACACCCATGAAAACTCTAACAAACATTTTTACTAATACACAAAGTATGTACACATGCACAGATACATGAAAAGATTCATCAGAACCACACCCACACACAAACCCTGGCTGAGTTTTAAGAAACAGAAATGTACACACACATACATTGGAATCCTTTTATTTATGTCCACATCCTAACAGGAAGCAGGGGGACATAAACATTAAAGATGCGATCATATGATTGTGTGGTTGGACCTGCCAGTATGAGGCACACAAACAAACATCAGAGACCCAGCAGCAGAGTGTGTTTCACAGTGCACAGCTGTCAGTCCCTGCTGACACTCAACAAAACCTGAACAACACTGTGGCTACCCCCTGAACAGAAAGATTTCTTTACTTGCTTTAGATTTTTTAATGTAGCATGTTTTAATGCTTCTATGATGTTTTAGTCCACCACTCAAATATCTTGAGACAAATCACTCATCACTACATCACATTATTATTTTGCATCATGGTTTGCCAGCTCTCTAAGACCCATGGATCCACAATTTGCCTGGTTTGATTCCATATTTGTTATAGGCTAATGCAGCTGCAACTGTTTTGTAGACTCTGTTGAACACTGACATGTTTCATGGACTGACATGACACTGAGGATGTGAATTCACTAAGTTCTTGCATTTAAAAGGTGAACTACCAGCCTGTGATTTTGGACTTTTGAAGCAAAGAAGAGTTTCAGAAGTGGTCAAATCAACCCATACAACAAAATGTCTGAAAGCAATTAACACATGCTGGCGTTGGATAATGAATACTAGAACAAGTAGCTGAAAAGTGTAACCTCTTTTCAGCATTATTAAACCACCTGTGGTTACTTGGGTTCATCCGGAAACGCTGTTTTTGGCTGAAACACTCCTCTGAACACCTCCTCCTCATTATCAGTAGAATTATAACAGCATCAGTAGAACATGGACATGAGTTTATAGACAGGGTTTGATAACGTTCTTCGATAAGATAATGAAAATAAGATCTCACTAAAACAACTCACTAAAATTTAATTAAAGACAAACAACAAGAGAAGAGACAGAGAGACAGAGAGAAATAAGATGAGGGAGAGAAACTACATGCGTTACCTTGTTGTAGGTGTTGGCTGGAACTGTTCTTTTAATCTGCACACGGGTAAAACAAACGGCGTCAGTATGAATGTGCAGTGAGGTCAATGAACAGCAGGTACCTTTGTGCACAGACACTGAAAGTGCTTTTATTACCTGCACTCACACTGGCTGTGCTCCACAAAGGGCAACTCAATGAGCTCATGCTTCATGAAGGAGGTCCTCATCAGCTGCACACAGATTGGGAAACATCATGTTAAACCATAGACATCCTCTCACTGTTTCATTTAGTGTGTGCATGTCTGCACGGATACCTCCATGGTGAGTGTGTGTGTGAGCAAGGGCACACACTCCAGGGCCTCGTCAGCACAGCAGCCGCCACATCGCCTCACTGACACGCAGGACGGGACAAAGAGGTGGTGGGTCTCCCCCGGCAACTCCCGCCAGACCTCCACCAGAGTGTCCCGAGGCTCGCATCCACTCCTCGAGTACACCTCCAACCACCGCCGCACTGTTGGACCCACACAGACAAATAATGTGTTTTAGATATTTTACTCCTTCAGCTCTATGAAGTATGATTCTCTGTAGGAACAGGGAGCTTACCTTCTCGACCCTCTCTGGATTTGGGGGAGTCTGCAGGCCGCCAGTGAGCAAGCTGTATGGAGAAATAAAAACAATGAAAACATTCACGTGAAAAGCATGTTTTTAAGTAAGTTTATGATTTTGTGATCAAGTTGACCTGTTAAATAGCATTCAGCATTTCACTTTGGAGTCATGACAAGTGGTTTCGTTTCAGTTTAGCAAATACCTGACAAAAAATGCTGGAAAGTAAAATAAGATGTATGGCAGTCATTAAAAAAACTGATAAATTTGTACTGTGGTAACTATTCAAAAGATCCAAACAATATTTTCTATACCTTAAATATCCTCAGTGTTTTTGATGCTGACTCACCTAACCCTAAGAATTTGTTCAATAAATAATCATGTTGACCTAAAAACTTAAATTTTCATGTCAAAACCAAACGTTTGGCAGTCTGAATTGATCTGACTTTAAGTTTCACCAAATGTTTTACAATTAAACCAGAATATAACAGTGTTTTGCCAATTAAGAGCACAGAAAACTGTAAAAACTTTTAGGAAACTTAAAGGAAAACAGTTTTTTCCGTTTTTACCTATTGAGTGTTGTAAAATTCTTCTTACAATGTGTTTAAATGTGTAATAGAACATGGTCGGGGGTTGTTTTTTTTTATCTGAATTAAACCACTGTATCCCAGTTTATCTGACTTTTGAGTTGATGCCTGCAACCTCTAGTTTAACATTGTTGTGAAAGGGCTACTGATACAACAGATTTCCTGTTAATGAACACCACAATATTTCACACCTGGCATATGTTTATGAAAAGCTGAATAATGTTTGGTGGTAAGTGACAGGAAGAAAGTGAAAACACTGAACTTTGATACACACATACACATGCAAGAGAGTAAGAGCAGGCTTCCTTTAGTGTAACACCTAAATTAAACCTGCTTCATTTTAGGTTCTATTATGAAATATTTACTACACACGAAGGGAAAATTGGTCCATTTGAGCATATGACTGAAAATGTCATTTTCACATCCAAAATTCACCCGTATTTTCAAACTCCATGATTGTCTGAGGGAGGGAGCTGTAGTTGTACCTGCTACCTTTGCCCTCGAGTCTATCACATGATTATGGCGTCTGAAACACTTTCAGTAGCCCCGCAGAGGTAGATAGTAGAGACAGCCTGCCACTGGATTTCTCAACAATTAACTGTCACAGTCAGTGTGTAGGTGGGAGTCGGCCAGCAGGACAAATAGTACTATTGAAGTACTATGAAGACAACATACTAGCTCATTTTAATACAGGTTTTGTTCTAACAGCAACCTATCAGTCCAACATTTTTCAAGTCATTTTTATTTCACCTCATGTTTCCCAGATGCAGTTAACTCTCACATCCCGTTTCCTAAAATCACCTTTGGGAGGGAAAAATACAAGTTTTTACTTAATTACTTAGTTACTAAAGTACAACTCTGAGGTACTTGTACTCTACTTCGATATTTCCATGTTATGCTACTTTATACTTCCACTCCACTGCATTTCAGAGGTCAATATTGAACTGCATTTGTTATTATTCATCTCATTATGCCTCAGATTTATCTTGTGACCCTTTGGAGGGGCTAGGCCCCTAGGTTGGAAATCTCTGGAAAAATTTGCCAAACTGTATGTGAAGTAGTTAAAACTTGCTTCACTTTGTACTGCCACAATAGTAAAATGCTACTCACACATTGATGCTTCAGCATTAACAATCTAATATTGTCACATATAATAATAAATCAGATTTTTTTGATAGAGAACAAGAAATTTAACTTTTAGTAGTTAAAGTACATTTAGCTTATGATACTTCTGTACTTTTAGTTAAGTAGGATTCTGGATGTGTGACTTTTACATGAAATGGAGCATTTTTACATGGTTGTATTTGTACTTTTACTTAAATAAAGGATTACTTCTTCCACCAATGAAAAACAGAGAAAAAGAGAAACTGGATTTTACAGCCGTCTGTTTTATTTTCTGTAACACACACAGCTTTTATTGGACTTATGTGTGTGTGAAGACCAAGGCCACTAGTAAGGGAATGTAGACTTTGTCCAGTTGCCCCCCTTTAACCGCTCCACCCCCTTCAACACACATGCATACACTCACACACACACAGACACACTGGTTTGGCCCACATTGATTCTGACTTAAGCTGGACTGAAGCCATTTTGTGAATGGTAGGATGTGAGCTGAAGTAAGTGTGTCGTTTCTGTATAGGTCTCTGAGACTGGGCTAAGATTACCTCCTTTTGGCAGCAACATCTGTGAGGAGCTGACACACACACACACACACACACACACACACACACTCCTGAGTGCCAGCCCAGTGCCATCTGCACTGGTATTGCTGTCTGTCTACTGTCTAACAAGTCGAACTCCCAGCCACTCCCAGAGCACACTATGCAGATGGGCCAAGTGTGTGTGTGTAAGAAACCCTGCCCTACAGCTATACAACGCTTCTCGCACACCCACACCGAGCTTTATCACTACAGGAGGAAAAGGATGACCCCTTTTTCAAACAGGCAATCAGAGAAGCAGACAGCATGAGAGCACAGAGTCTCGGGTGTGAGACAGCAGCTGTGAGCAGGTGAAGAGGCTTTTCTGTGCAGGTTGCTGTGTGCCATGTAGTGTCTAGGATGACGAATCACTAAAACATACAGTATAAGCCTCACAGAATCAGGGCTGGATCCCACACAGCCTCTGAGTACTGCTTGTTCCTGATAGAAGTCTCCAGACATAAATAAAAAACCAGCACATGCAGGACTCTCCATGTACGTGTGCCCGCCGCTGTGTGTGTGTGCAGAAAAATGAGCCCATGTGTCACATAGGAGACCACATCAGTACAATCAATCAACATTTCTTATTAATTATAACTCTAACAAGCCTTTACTTAACTTACAAAAATTTGATAAAGATTTATGGGTACCATTTTCTAATAGCACCCTTCATGAAGTATTATAAAAGGTGGCAATTAGAGGCCTTAGAGCTGAGATGATTAGACAATCAGTCAGGTGACAAAGAATTAATTGCCAACAATTTTGACACTTGAATAGTTGCTCAAGTCATTTATCTTCACTGTGAGAATGTTTCTGATTTTCTTCTGTTCCATATCACTGCTAACTGAACATCTTTGGGTTTAAGAGGGTGAGTCAGACATAAGCAATCTAAAGACTTTACCATCAGCTTTGAAAAACCGCAATGGGCTTTGTTATACTATCTGTCATTTCACAGACCAATGAACTAATCCCTTAGGCTATATAATAATCCAGAAAAATCGATAATGAAAATATTGGCTGGTTGCAGTCGTAAATGGCTCTGTTACTGGTTAACAAATCCTTCACTAATACTTTGTAGATCACAAAGTCATTAATCAAGACAGCAGGACATTTCCTTTGTCTTTTTAGCTAACTAGCTCTTTGAGTCATCAGGAATACCTCAAATGGACTTATGGCATATGTTAATACATAAATAGTTATATATATATGTATTAATATAGTTTGATTAATTAATAGTTTTACATTTTGGGAAATAAACATATTCACATTTTGCCAAGAGTTAGATGAGAACACCGCTTTCGTGCCTGTTCAGTGAATATGAAGTAAAAGGTAGCAGCAGTTAGCAGTTAGCTTAGCCCAAAATCTTGAAACAAGAGAAAAGAGCTAGCCTGGCTCTGCCTAACTAAAAAAAAACAAAACAAAAACTCCTGCCAGTATCTCTAAAGCTCACGGACTAACATGCTATATTTAGTCTGAACAAAAAGTATGTGTAAAAACAATATTTCACTGTTTTTACAACTGGTTTTGTGCCACATTATTTCTTGGGCGGGAACAGTTACCAAGCAACCAATGGAGCTACTGGTCCCAGCCAAAAAAAAAAAAATTATTTAAAACCATACAACAAATGTTAGAAGCGCTAGCAGGGAGATTTTGTTAACTCTGGACAGAGCCAGACTAGTAGTTTCCCTGTTTCCAGTCTTTATGCTAAGTTAAGCTAACCAGCGTGTTATGTTCACTTCCACCTCCTATGAATAATGTGAAAATATATGCCTATATGTGCATATTGTCTAAAATGTCAAACTATTATTGCATTAATGATGTTATTGATTGGAGTTCAGGTCCAAATACCCTTGCAGATTTATTTTTTCTGTGCCTCAAAGAGTTGGCTAAGGAGACAAGTGCCATGCTGGTGGACAACCTGGCAATCCAAAAGACAGCCTTACCAAGCTTGTAACTGATCTACAAAGCTTCAGTAAATTATTTATTACAGCATATAAACTCTTTATAAAAGGTACCTCATTAGAAAGTAGCACTGAATTAGTCTATGATGGAGACGGGGCTCCATAAACAATGTAATAAACACCATAATGTGACTATAAAGCAATTACTGAGCAACAAAGACAAACAACACAACATCCAACATGGGGCCTAAAGTGACAGGTGTCACTGACCTGGGGGATAACTTCCACAAAGCCCCACATGATCTCCACCAGACCAAATTCATTCAAATTCAAAAAAGGGATGTTAAATAGCCTAATGCCAATGAAGTGACTATGAATATAAACTAGAGATAAATCTCACAAGCTGTCACCATGTCTGGTGGAAGGCTGACCACCTCAGACATGCAGTCTTTTTGGGTCAAACGTTCAATACATTCATACCTTGGCATGGGAGGTCGGTATTCTGGTGAGCAGCAGGAACTGAAACATTCCTAGAATAACTTGAAGCATAATCCCCATTGTGCAGGAGTCCAAAGGGGCACGCAAAAAATATTTTTTGGACCAATCCAAAAAAAAAAGAAAAAGAAAAGAAAAGAAAAGGTGACTGTCTCCTTGGTTCGCCTCAATGTCCGGTTAAAGGCACAGATATCCCGCTTTCATTCTCCAGTCTCCGTTCCCTGAAAGGACTCCCACGGTGGCATCCTCAGTGCTGGAATAATAACTTTATTTTGCTCCATTTAACCAAAATTATCTAAACTGGCCTGTATAAGGAAACAGTTCTCAACCTCAAACTCTATTTATAGTTTGTAATATTCTCTTAATTAGCGATCCAGTAATTTTAACATGTAGACAGACAAAATACGCCTTTCCTAAGTCATTATTTAATATCTAATCGCGGTACAATAACCACAAAATCCTACTATTTTGGTGACAGTTGAATAAACTTTGAGTGATGCCGCCTTTTATTTATTCTAGGGCACCGTCAGCCTTTTGGTCCTCATCCCATGAAACTGGTCTGGGGGGTCCGGGGTGGCGTGACTGGAGGATCATCCAGGTTCCCGCTGAAACGTGGTGCGATCATAAATCCTCCGTGTGGCCGAAAAAAAAAGAAAAAGAAAAATCACATCATCCAGCTACAGGACGTTTATCCGGTAATGATCCAACGCTTTGGTCCGACGTGCGGAGGGAGAGTGCCGCATATTCCGCTCCCCGGCTCGGTCACAGTCTCTCCACACTGTCGCTCCCACTGAAAATGTGACGTTTCCCCTCTAGGCGCATCTTCCCGTTTTTTTTTTACCCTCTTATAAATAAACCTAGAATAACATCCTCCACTGACATGGCAGAACAGCTACAGCAGAGCCGGTACAGCAGCGGGTTAGTCCGCAGACAGAGGGAGGTCTGGAAAGGTGGGAGTCTTCATTTGTTGTGATCGGTTTCCTCATTTCCTTTGCCCTTGAGACGCACACAGCGTAACCATTGCGCTGCCAACTTTTTCCAAATGGGACAGGCGCACTGGATACAGGTGCAGCGTCTCTATTGGTCCCAAAGTGGGGAGCCGGGGGGCCTCCAGGGGCCCTTCACATGTGAGGAAGAGGGCTGTAGCTACCACAAAGGACACTGAGGTCATGTCCCCGGTATTTTTTTCTGGAAATCTGGGTGTTTTAGCAGCTTAATTCTACAATTAAAACATGTGTTGCTGAGCATTTTATACGATGATTCTTGCTTTTAAATAAGAATCTAAAGCTGAAATAAGTCAACTAATCTATTAGTAAATTGACAGAAAATTAATATGAAACTCCTTTGATAATAGATTCTTAATGACATATTCTCTTGACATATTCACTCAGTGCTCACCTGTGGGGAACTGACTATATTTGTTTTTAGATTCCAAAACAGGCAATGTGGAGATGTCACCTTGGAAAGTGCGATGGGAATCATTCCATATTTCTGACATTTCATAGAGAAATTGATTATTTAAGAAAGAAATCGACCATGAAAATAATTGTTAGTTTGCAACTTGTTATGAATATATTTAAATTTGACTACTTTTGTCAACTCCTGTATTGGCAGTATCAGAAAGAACGAACCAAGCAAACTCTAACTAAAATAACAGATCCCTGTCTCTATAGGTTTTTTTCACAGCAGACAACACAGCAGTAAAAGCACAGGTGTTACTGATAACACTAACAAAGACTGCTCTGTTATATTCAAGTGTCCCACTAAGTCCTGACAGTGTGACACAGAACCAGCACGTACAACACCAGCTAAATGGAATACAAATATCATTAAGTTTATTACTTAGACCTGTGCTTCTCCTGCTGTGACATTTTAAAGTGTCTCATGTAGAAAAAGCCTGTTTGCCCTTTGATTGGTACTAAAATTACATCTGGATACCTCCAGATATTTTTCAGAAGACAGAGAAGAGACAGAACCACATCAAATAAGGCAGCGTGGCGTAAAAGTCTGAGGGTCAATTTGTTTTCGACCGAGTCAATGATTTATTTTTCCACTGTGTACCGCTATCTTATTGTTTTCCAAATAATAAATCACAGGGCACACATCAGACACACAGAATGTTATGTCAGTGCGTGATCTAACACACTTTTCCTCTGAAGCTCATTAAGCTAAAGATAAAAATCAATTAAATTTGTCTCTATAGCTGGTTTTCCTGTGCAGTAGCCCCCTCTCCCATGAGTCTTGTCTTCCACCAGTGTGTGTGTGTGTGTGTAGTGGAGGCATGCTGACACCAGAATCTCAGTCATTATGGTGTGTTTGGGTTATGACAGGGCACTCACACGCCACATGAGGGTGAGGGTGTCTGTATGCTATGCGGGGATAAGTTATCTCCTGCTGCCGTCTCAGGACAGGGGGCCGCTGGTGACAAGAGGACAAGATTCACAGTGAGAAAGAAAAAGACAACATCTTTTACTCAACAACAATTTACAGATATTCCTAGTATTGCATAAGTTCAGTCAATACTTGCGCAAGTATTCCTTAAAAAAAAAAAAAAAAAACTAGAAACTAAGCCTGTTTCCCATGATTTCATTTGCAAATGCTGTGTACGCAGGGAAAATGTATGAATTGTTTCACAACCAACATGAAACACATTTCATGTTAATGTAAATCTGTAAATAAACATAATACCTATCTGCGGAGTCTGTTTTGTTTTTCCCCACAAAATAATCTTAAATTGAGAAAAGATATAAGCGAGTAATAAGTAAAGTCTGAAATGCAGCGTCACAAGTCTGTTCTGTATCACAGAGAGCGTGTGAGACTGAGAGATGAACAGAAAAACAAACAGGAAGTAATGATTGATGAGAAAAAGTTGATCTTTTAATCACTTCTCAGTGACATCCCTCCAGGGAACAGATAAGGCAGTCACAAACAGAAAAACAACAACCTCTAATATCTAAAAACTGAAAGGCAAAATAATGGTTAAACATTGGCTCTGGAGGTTGAAATAACCAGTGAACTTTCATTCATAATTACGAACCATCTTTTCATTCAATTTACACATTTTCATAGTCTCAATGTCTTCAAAATATTATTAATATTCTTATTTGACCATAAATAAAAGACAAAGTGTCCCTTTTTTCAAGTCGTAATATTGATCATAAATAGTTTCCGTCTCAAACAAATGTATAATTTTGTTATAGGTTGGCTGTAAATAGAGAAGAGGAGCTGGGCTACTATGTCCCAAAATACAAGAACTGGGAATTTTAGACAAGCCCAGTAAAATGTCATGTTTCCACCACACAACCTGGAAAAAGATTCATGCTGAAAATACTTTGCATGTGTCATACAGCGTCCTTCATGACTGTGTCCACCTCAGCAGAGTGAGGCTCAGAAAACCCAGGAGGACGTTAAATCACTGTCCTCTTGTTTGCAACCCAAGACATGATCTCAATTACTGCCAGTTTCTTATAGCACCAAGAAATGTACTGGCATCACAATCATGACTGAATGAACACGCCTGCCATCACGTGCCATTAACTCACAGACATCTGTGAGCCCTGCACACTGTGTACCACTTACACATAGAGGAGGCTGAGGACAATAACTAACATGTCCCTGTGAGTTCATTAGAGGCAGTTTGACAGTGTTCATTATGGCTCCTTTGGGCAAACAGTGGAAAAGGTCTGAGAACATTCTTCTGACTGTCCAGCCGACGCAAAGCTGCTACCAATTACAAATGGTTTAGTCCAAGCTCATGTACAGCTCAGCTTGGTCAGGACTTTACACCTTTGCAACCAAAAGAAACCCTCCCACATCACACCCAAGCTCCTGTGCGTCTTCAGCTCCTCGATATCACATCTGAAGACAAACACAGATTCTTTAACATCTTTAAATAGGCAAGAAAAACTTTAAAATCCTAAAACTAGCACCACATTCAGTCTGACACCTTCCACTTGCTGACGGTTCAAACTCCATCATCAGAGAGAAATAGCTGGAGACTCTCCTACTTGCTGTCTCCACCTTTGTGGTTTTTGTATTTCTCCAGGAACTCAGCATGTTTGTGTCGGAGGATTTCTGTCTGTTTCTTAAACCCGTTGATCCTGAGAAACAGCACAGAAGACACTTTCAGACTCAGCTTCATATTTGGGCATCAGAAAACCAATTTACGATTACCAGCCAAATGTACCACCAAAGGGAAGAGACAAAAGAAACTGATGTGAAGGACTCACCTTGCCTTCTCTTTGGATTCATTATAAATCTCTGTGATGATTCGATCTTTCTCATCCATGAAGTTATTGTGAATGTCTTCCAATTTACTGAAAGAGCCAGACAAACACTCGAGTTAAGAAAATCTTAACAGAATAACTTTGTTTAACCTAAAAACTCACGAGCTCAGCAGGTGTGCCGTATGCTCAGTTGTATTTATGAGTTTGTACAGCTGTTATAACAGCTCTTCAGGCCATGAGGAAGTGAATCTCCACAAACAGAAGTGGCATCGCGTCAGTGTGTGAAAACAAATACAGCGACAAAAGCCCTGAGCTTGTGTGCAAACAGAAGAAGAATTTGTGCTCACACCATTTTAGAGAAATTAAATGTCAAACTTTTAAGCATAACCCTGTTCTGCCAGCACACCATTAACACCAGAATGACTCTCAGTGGTCAAACAACCTCTCTACTGTTATCATTATTTATTTATCTGATGTTTAATGCTCATAACTTGAGAATTAATGAAGTAGAAACATTTGTTTGTCTTGCACAAATGGGCACAAATGATGCACAATCAAATGAAAATGGTTTCATTAATACCGTGATCATATAAGATGCCAGCTTCAAAGAGGTACAAACTTAGCCTGAACTGGTGCAACTTCCTGTCCTGTACACTTATCTTATTAGTAAAATTATGTTTGGAGTCTGACAGCCTATTTTTATTTACAATCAATAAAAATAATGTTAGTGATTTTCTGTGTTGAGGGATTTCATTCTATGGTCATTTAAAGCTAATCCTCCACCAACGGGCGTAAATACGGGCCCTGTGTTGTGTGTTAGTGGGAAAAAAAAATCCTGGGAGAGCATTTGACAAACCATCAGTACAGCAACAGTTCAAGAACAATTACTACAAACTTTATTGTTGCATTATTTCAGACTAATGTTGTATTTTCTGAGATTTATCTTTGAAATGGACTCTAGCTTTTGTTTCAAAAAAAATTATGAAAATATGGTGAGCACCACAGTATGTAGGGTTTTTTTTACCTGAAGAAGATCAAGTGGGCTCCTACGCTCAGCACCATGGTTAAGATACAGTAGCCCACCAGGCGAAAGTTCTTCCTCCTCCTCTTCTGCTTCTCATCTGGAGTCATGTGATCTGTGCGAGACTGATGAAACTGCTCCCAGTAACTGTTGTCATGGGTGTCCATATTGGGGCTGAAGGAGAGGATCATGAGTGGTGATGTTAAACACAAGTCAATGTGTTACCATTAAATACATTTATGCATTTTATAACTCAATCATTTGCACATATTTGCACTTCCCTACTTGCTGTGCAAACAGGGAGTTTATTTATCTGTATCTCTGTGTATATTTTTGTTTTGGACTATTTGTGCATGTTATTATTAGATGTGAACTGTGTGTTTTTCAAAAAAACTTTTCAGATTCTTCTACCTGTATGTTGAAAGAGACGGAGATGAGACGGTTCCTCTAAAATTATTATACAACCTGCTAAAAAGCGGTTCATACAAAGTGTCGGGAGCAGAGTTTCTGGATTTGTGCTCTTTTTTCTTTAGGAAGGTACAGAGATGTATTCGTTCATTCAGCGTTACTGCAGAGGTAGAGGTTTCAGGTGTGCAGTCTTCAAAGTGCAGTGTGTTACAGCAAGCAAACACACGCCACATGCTCAAAGTCTTGAAATTAATTACACGCCTTCTCCTGCATTTATTGCTGCAGAACAGGTTTTTACTCTGCCCACACTAACAGTGTTGGATTGTGGAGGAGGGTAAGAATACTAACCAAGCACAAACTGACATGTTATGTATATTCACCTGGCTCTGTAGACAGTGTTACTAGAGGAATATCTGAAGACCTGGTCGCCACTGAATTGGTGTCTCATTTTGAAGTCATACTCCTTCCTGCTCAGCTCTTTGCTCAGCACTCGGTATGCTTCGTTCAGCTCCACAAACTGGCTGTGCAGCCCTGGGTTCGATGGGTCGCTGTCTGGGTGCAGCTACAATGACATGGGAGGATCAGTGATGATCAGGAAGACAAAGAAAACCATTCAACCGTGAGCTGATCTGGACACAAATACTTGCATTAACACACAAAAAAATGTCTTACTTTCTCTGTCAAACAAATGCATGCATATGCACGCTTTGCATTCTCAAAAGGGTGAGCTGGCTCACCCTTCAATTACGCCAAAACCACAAGGTAAATACACATGTCGAATCTTATTTACACTGGAAGCCACAACATGAAAACAAACAGTCAGGAAGCCCAGTGTGGGAACAGTTTACAAGCAGAAAACAGGCTGTGAAAGGCCGCCCTCAAGTGGCCAGACAATTTGTTTAAATGCACAGCTGGTTAACAAACAAAGCCCATTTTCACAAACGTGGTGAAAAGAATGAGATCACAAAAATCAGTAAAATGAAAAAGTACAGTTTCTCATTGTTTTGGGATGATAAGTCAGTTTAATTATAATGACTTACAGGATCTTTTTTTTCCAACATTGCTATAAACAGGCTTCCATACCTTACCTTCTTAGATTTGTCAAAAAATGCCTTTTTAATTTCCTCCAAGTTGGCATCAGATTTGATTCCCAGGAGATCGTAGTAGTTTGCAGCTTTTCTGTGGCGAGAAAACAAATAACTCAAAACCAAACAGGCATTCAAACCTGTGTAAAGCAGAGTAAATAAACACAGTCACTCAGTTGTTTTCAGTAATTGTAATTCTGATTAAATTCAACACACAAACATGCACAAAGTCTACCTGTGTACGTAGCTCTGAGAGAACAGACGCAGTCCACTCTTACAGCACCAAAGACAACTTTGACACAGTCGCAGCTGAGCCTCCAACTGCATGATGGAAAATGTCTGAGGTTCCACAGAAGGGACCTATGCAGAGATTTTGAAATCAGCAATGACAGAAGCAGAAAGAAATGTGAAAAGAAAATATTAACTTCTAAGTGGGCAGACTGCAAACCCAAGTCTTAAGCCAGATTTATTGTGATATTGCACTCAGACTATACAAATCTTACATATCTACTTCTGCTGGAAGGATATAATCTGGCATCTTATGACTCTTAAGTTGAAATTTATACACGGGAGCTCTGACTCTGGAGACAGTGCACTTCAAAAAACAGCTCATCATTTTCACATTTTCTGGACTTGCTTGTTAATATGATCATATTGGCAACAGATCTGAAAATATTTTTTCTCTTCATTTTACTTGGAAAATGACAAATGATTAATCAATTATCAAAATAGTTGCCCGTTATTTTTCTGTTGATTCACTGACTGATTATTGAACATATTATTTCTGGTCTAATTTTTACCATAATTGTATATATAGATATAAGTGATAGCAGATATCATTGAAAGATCCTGATCTTTCATAATTGTTCTGTTAGCCATGTCAACCCAACTGTTTTAACTGTTGAGCTTTAAAAGAAAAGATGTGCCATTGTGCTTGTTTTTCTGTCTTTACCTTTCACTGTGTTTCCATTGAAAATACTGGAATCAGCAGCTCATCTGTGGCCATGTGACCTGTCTGAGGCCCACAACAGAGAAGGAGGTGAGTGAAATATTTTTTGAAGAATTCCTTTAACACTAACCAATCAAAAATACCTCTCTTATTTTCCGCTGAGAGGCAAAGCACAACCTGAGATTCACTTTAACACCATGTAGTTTTGCTTTGGGGGCTGTGTTGACCCTGTAAAGTTTTACACAGTCTGGATTAAAACTCACTTTCATTAACTACATTGAATTTCATTAACTACACCGACATCTGCAGACTGTAAGCTTTGCACAGGTGTTATTATTTGATCTGTCAAGTTAAAAGCAGACGGATCATATGAGTTTCCAGGAGGAACACATTGTTCTGCTAACTGAGCAAACAGGCCAGTGCTAGCCGGGCTTAGCTAGTAGTCATTCTGTGCTACTGTTAGCGCGCTGATGATTATCCAATGAAGCTAGAAGTGTTCTGGTGGACATAAAAAAGCCAAATGTGCAACAACTATTAAAAACTATAGCGAGTATAAATCCAGAACCACCACTTAAAGGAAGAAATGTGACATACCACCAAGGCTCAGTTTCATAACAGTGTAGCTGTGCTGAGAAGCCGTTGCATAAACTCAGCGGCTTCAAGCTAGCCGAAGCTAAACCGGAAGACGTGAGGCTAACCTTCAAAACAAAGTCACCGACTTTTAGTCACAATTCTAAAATATAATAGGTAAAAAAAAATGCACTGTGCCCAGGGGCTCCCAAACCTTTACATACAACTACATAGAGCCTAAGTTATTTTGAAAACAAGACATGCTTAATTGAGAGGTGAAATGTTTTATTCCCCTTGCATTTGCTTCGTTAGTGTGTAGTACTAACAAACTGTTGTGGCACAGCAATAAAGTTTTTAAGTTTTTATTCAGACCGGAAATTGTTGTTGTTTCCAGAAAACTTGACAACACACAAACACGCCCCTTCACGTGTTTGTTTTTCCAGGATTTTAACCCTGTGGTTGCCGTGTTCACCTACAGAGGTGAAATAAAGGATTTAAGCAATGTCCTAAAATCTGCCTATGTGTCTTGTCTCTCGCTTTGACAGTAGAGCATCAGTAATAATAATCTAATTATATAACAATGTATAACACTCACAGGGGACATTTCAACGTATAATGTATTTATAATGTAATTATTTAATTACATTTTCTTGATGGCTTTTGTTTAAGTAACATTTTAATACAGGACTCTGGTAACGGCGTCTGTTTACAGTGTTTTATTTGTACTTCCTCCACCACTGCAGTTCGTGCTCCTTGTCACTGGGTGGTGATAATTAACACCTTGTGCAATGAGTCATAAAGCAAGAGGAAGAAAGTATTGTTTCTGTTTTGCGGACTCTTCCTCCTGGTAAGGTAAGATAAACTAAGACATTTCACCTTTTGTGTCCAAATTTGACAGATTGTGACCTTTGTCCAAGCTGCTGTAGAAACGCTGCACGTCACAGAAGACTGGAGGCATTTGAGGCTTTTACATGAGAATCTGTGGTTTGAACTCAGTCTGTGGTCCCGCGGTCAGAGCTCAGCTCCAGGATGAATTAAAGTTAGTGATCAGTTAACAAGTTCAGCAGTTTACAACATTTAGACTGAGTAGCCTCTGGCAGGTAGCACCAGCACTGTCACAGTGAGGTGTCTCTCATTTCACTTTTGTCTGTTGACTCTTTTCTCAAACCTGAACAACTCTAGTCCTGAATAGCTGGATGATCTATTCACTATTTTTTAAACCTGAAAATAAACAGTAAACCACATTCTGCTGCTCTGTGGGCTGAAAATTTCAACATGTCAGCACTTCTGGTTTCACCCCAGTTGGTGGGTGCTGTTGTCACTGCTGTCACTTCCTGACATGAAACATCATGTACAAACAAGACAATTTATACCAGGAATACAGACAGAAAATGTAAGCAAATACATATAAAAGGACTGTCAATCAGTTAAAAGTAGAGAAAAAATATATATATAAACACATTAAAACGCTATGCGTTCATACCATATTTATCAAAAGTACTACAGCTCTTCACTCGCCTCATTAAAGCCTATAGACCTGTAGACTGACTGTGTGTGCTCTTGGTGTGTCTGTGTTTGAGGAGGAGAAGGAGAGGTCAGGAGAAGTATACACCTACAGTACACAGCAAATTTCTGCATTCAAATGTCAACAGATTTGTATGTTTTGTGATAAATATT
This sequence comes from Toxotes jaculatrix, assembly GCF_017976425.1. NCBI lineage: Eukaryota > Metazoa > Chordata > Actinopteri > Toxotidae > Toxotes > Toxotes jaculatrix. Next base: position 17,646,380 of record NC_054403.1, read on the forward strand.
CCCTGTGTTGTGTCTTTTATATAATTTCCTATGTGAATTAGTTACACTTTGCCTTTTACTGTTTGTCCAGTGGTTCCTTTTTTATCATTGGTTATTCTTTTTTCCCTTTTTGACATAAAGTATATTCTTAGTTTTATCATCTACTCGTTTTCCCAGCATTGTTTGTACTTGTGTTTGTCTGTTTGTTGCTGCCTGTTATGAATATGTCTGTTAGTATATGCATTCTTGGTGATGTTTAATCGACTAATAAGCTGCTAATCATTAAAAAAGTTTATAGATTCAAATTTTTGCATGCGTTCTTGGTTTGTTTATATTTTTATGTGTGTAATTTTAATAAGGGAACATGCAGAAGTGACATTACAGAAGTGCAGTGCTGGGAGAGAAGAGATAAGCGAAGACTTTGATAATAATCCAAAGAGATGATGGACCCTGAGGTGTCTGTGCTGCTGCACTGTTCTGACTGGAGGGGGCTGCTGCAGTCTCAAGTACAAGTGGAGCTTTCTGAAAGGTAGAAACGTAAATCAAGGCCTGTGAACCACAGAGTTACAGATCTAAAATCATTTGTTAGATGTAAAAATGTTACAGTTCAAACCTGTTATGAACATTTGGGGGGGAAAGAAGTGTAACCTTTTGATCATTAATGACATTCAGTGTATAGCAGGGGTGTCCAAACTGTTCCACAAAAGGCCGTGTGGCTTCAGGTTTTTGTTCCAACCAAGCAGCAGCACACCAGACTTGACTCATTTAATCAACTGATCTCAGTCTTCAGACAGCTGATTGGTCAAACTGTGTGCTCTTCATTGGTTGGAACAAAAACCTGCAACCACACCGGCCCTTTGTGGAACAGTTTGGACACCCCTGGTGTATAGGAACATACACTATGGCTGTATCAGGGTAGGAAAGTGCGAAACAGCATATAAATACGATACACCACACATTATATTAGGGCTGCAACCAACAGATATTTCTATTATCAGTTAATCTGCATATTATTTTCTACATTAATCGGTAGTTGTAGTGACTTGATGAATTTGTTTTACTTCCTTTTTCCTCTCCTAAGATTTAACAGGCAGACTGATCTGGCTCTAGAGCGCCACATAGAGGAGGTGTGGACAGAGCGGGTGTCCAAGGAGCCGTGGCTTTTCAACGGGGCCAAATTCAGACTACACTCTTTCTGCTTGGCCTCCACTGAGCGCCCCTCATCATCCTGTGCTTCTCCTAGATATCAGTCCTGTGCTCATTCCTCCTTAGACTGTGTGGAGGATCAGGAAGGCAAATTGCCTAACAGAGAAAGACAGGAGGATTTGTGTGACACTGATCCTCTGCATAGTGCTGCTCAGAACGGTTTGGACCAAAGAAACAGGTGTAGAAATCAGACAGAAAATGTAGATGGTGTCATCCAGCAGACAGCTAGTGCACCGGAACAAGTTTCATCTGCTTGTAGAGCAGCTGAACTTTCTTCTATTTCTGATAAAGACACAGATGATCAACACACCGGGCCGCTGCTCACTCTGAGACTCGGCCTTACATGCTACAAGGACTATCTGGGAACCAACTGGTCGTGTCAAGTGGTGGAGATCCGTCAGCGTGGAGAAGTGGAGTTTGGTGACCCTCTGGCGCTGCTGGCTCAACCTCTGGGTGTGGGGGCTGTCCTGTGTACAGATGATGGTCAGGTGGTGTTGATCAGGAGGAGCCAGAGGGTGGCAGAGGCAGGGGGGCTTCTGGACATCCCTGGAGGACACCCAGAACCAAAGGTGAGGTGAAATAAAATCAGTGAATTAATGGCACTAATGTCCTCAATGTGTCGTTTACACCATCACTGCTCTCCTCAGGCGGTGTGTGAGGAGGTCAGTATGGCCATGATGCAGCAGAGGCCGGAGGCTGTCATCTCGGAGCTGTTCTCGTCTGTGTGCGCTGAGATCAGAGACGAGGTGCGTTTGTCTGCATACACCTCAAGAGTCAACTGCAAACTTGTTAATCAATGTCTAGTTAATATGTAGTTCAACAGCAAGGCGTGGCCTTTTGGCCCTGACAAAAGGGATGCGCGCTGCCCCTTGGTGATAGAGTGATATCACTTGTTTTGTCTGAGCATCAGTCAAAAATCCAAAAGATTCAATTTACAGTGATATAAAATAGAGAAAAGCAACAAATTCTCACATTTGAAACCTGAACATATTTGGAGATTCACTATTAGATTAGATTATTTATTAGATATTTATTAATAAGTCCATCTGCCTGCAGGTGAATGTTCCTCTGAGCTGCCTTGGAGAGCCAGTCCTGATGGGAGTGGCTCTGAATCACACCAGCGCTGGAAGACCGAGTGCTGAGTTCTACGTCAGGTTCTCTTTCCTCCCATTTTAAACCTGATAACAAACTGTAGCACTGTAGGTTTGTTTGTTCATTTATTCGTTTTAACCTGAATTTAAAAGCCTGATCAGGAACAATTGGAAAAATGTTTTTCTTGCTCTCTGGATTTTCAAAACAAAACCCCTGGGTAACCTCGCTGTCAGGCCTGTGAATACAGACTGGTTTGAGTTAAGAATGTCAAAAATGCAAACATACCTATTTTTAAATGACATGACATGGCAATATCAGAAATCTTTGCCTGTTGTCCTGATATCTCTTGATAGGAAAAGTGTGTTTGTGTGCCCTCAGTTGCTCACTGACACGTGATGAAGTCAGAAAGATGTACTGGAAAGGAGGAGCAGAGGCCCACGAGTCCACAGACATCGTCTTCCTCAGCAGAACGGTACATAAACTGTAGTTACAGATGTATAATTGTCTGCATAGCAACTTCAGAAAGGAAAATACAGTTCATGACAAGATGTAGGCACACAAGTTGTGTTTGAAGTGATGGGATTTAAGATAAATATCTAATCACACTGGAGTGATATCTGGCATTTTATGTTCTTTATGTTTTTTACAGGAAGTTTTGCAGCTGGACAGGAGCAGCCCTCTGTGGTCAGAGCTGTGTCCTTCAGCTAAAGGTGCTGTGCTGCTTTATCAGACAGTGAAACCTGACGGAGACTGAGACCAGAGCAGGCGACCTGGCATTCAGTTGATCGCACCAAGACAAGGATCCAATATGCAAACACAAACCTTTTGATTAAAGTTCAGGGATTTATTCACACTTTGACTTTAAGCACTCTCTGACCAATACAGGTGTCAAAACTGTGCAAAAATACTGTTGTTGTTTTTTTTTTAATTTCTCCACTGTACAGTAAAAACTAATTATAAAGTTTTTAAAATGTTTTGAATAAAAATCCTAAAAAATGTTTTTTAGTGTTAAAATGATTAAATACTACAAACACTGATTGGTCGAAGCAGGGAGTTCAACATACATTCAGTAGTACTCTTGATCATTTAGCCAGCTTCTTTTTTTTTTTTTTTTTTTTTTAAATCAGCTGACTGATCAATAGACCTTTTGTCCTTGTAAACACAGGTAATGTAGCAGCACTGGTTTCTTCACCAGTAACCCTCATAACCGCTGTAACCAAAGTCTCTGTTGTAGCTGTAGCTCTGGTCCTGATAAGCCACGTTCCACTGCAATGTAAATGACACAAAAGGACAAAGTGATTTTGTTTAGTCTGTGAAATCAACTTGAACAGGCTGTTTTACTAGCTGAGCTGAGGCTTTGAACGGGATCAATTAAACCAGAACTTTCAGCAGTTTTAAAATGTAATGTAACATTAGTTTGACACTTGTGATAGTTTTTCTTTCATAATGAAAATTTTGAACATAAAGTAACTGCCCCAAGGAGAAATATTGTTTCAGTGAGGTTTGGTTTGTTTTCTATGTTTTGTAGGATTTCACAGCTGCATGTTACTCACGTATCTTGGGTGCTGGTTCCATGACTGCATGTTGAGTCTTGGGTCGTTCCACCCTGCAAACACAGAGATGGAAATCATATCAACAATCATCTTCAAATATCAAGTTTCCCAAAATCCTGTCCATCATTTTTCATGCTGACCCTTTATCCCAGTCCACTGGATCCTATGTGAAGATGGAAGGCCGTGAGGGTGGGGTCTTTTCTTGTGAAGTCGGGGTTTCTTCTTCTCCTGTTTGGGGATGGGGGGCAGCAGTCTGCGAGCACAGTCTTTGTATTCCTGCAGGAGCGTCTGTGCCTGGTCCTGAGGCAGCTCAATGTACTGCAGATCCTCCAGCAGGTCAGTCTGTGGCTCTGGAAGACTGCAGCTCACTGGGGTCAAAATTCAAGTGGCATTACATAGATTATGTCCATGTAATGTTCAACTGACCATGTTTTAACACAATTTTATACATAAATATAGATAATTCCAAAGGGTTCATTTTCCACTGTTATTATGTTAATATGACCTGGATCCAGATAAGAGGCTGAAAATGGATGGACAGAATAACTATTTACAATACATAATTTAACCCATTACCCACAGAGAGAAAAGAACAGAGAAATGTTTTCATTCCTAATAGAAATGCCTTTCAGATCAACTGCCAACAGCAGATTAACCCACTTCATTGTGTTGGTCTAAATTGGCACTGACCGCTCCTCTTTTTAATCACTGGGACGTTATACATCCTATAAAAAAATGCAGTCAGAGTCAGACCTTGGAGCTTGAGTAGGGCGATTTCTGGGATCTCCTCTCTGTTGTTCGTCTGGTGCTGTGCCAGTCGTCTTTTCCATTCGTCTGCAGATGGAAAAACCACCACCACCACCCGCCTGAAGCCTGTGAACAGCTGCAGCTTGTGACGGCGTGCCGAGAAGAGGATGTTACACTGGAGACAGATGACAAAGAGAAAAGAGAAAATGGTGAATGTAAACAAGTCAGTTTCACAAGTCAACAATGTTACAACTGAATTTTCAGAGTTAAAGTGACACGTGAAAAATTACCTGGTCAAGGATATAGTTGCCAGGAGTCTGAGCAGCTATCTTGATTAAATCAGTTAGACACTGAGAGGCCTGCCGCAGCCTGCTGTCCCTCTGTCCACCACTCTACACACACAAACACATACAGGTCAAATGTATTTGGATCAGTTGGTCAGAAGCTGAATATCATCCCTTGACATGCAAGTGAAGGCTGGAGGTTTGACTGACAATCATACACGCGAGCAGCTCCTCTGTGCCCAGCAGATTGTAACGTTTCTCTGAATGCTGCTTCATGTGAGTCCTGGCCCAGTGGCTCTTCCCAGAACCAGGAAGACCCACCATCAACAACACCTACAGGGAGGAAGAGCAAAATTAAAATAATAATTGTGCCATTCAGCCCTTATATAATACACATACAATATACGTTGGCATGACCTTCATAGTAACCACATTTCCATCCTTCACATTTTTTTTTTTGTTTTAATTTATTTTGTTTATGTTGATGTTTTGTGTTCAATAAGTTGAAGTGGGTGGATGGGTTTATATGTATGTTTTTAAGAAGTATTAACATTTTAAATTCATTGGTGGAAAAATACATTAGATGGAAACCCAGCTATTAACCATGTTTCTCACCTCACACTGTGCTCTAGAAGAAGGGCCCAGTGTAGAGCGCACCCTCTGCCCAGCAGGGAGAGCTGCCAGAGGTGTAAAACCTGGAGGGCTGGGGTACCAGGGAGGAGTTGTGGGGTCCAGGAGGAGTCTGACTGAGCAGCTCTTACAGAGCACGTGAGGAAACAGGGGACGACCCAGCAGCACAGAGGCACTCAGGGAAAAGGCTACACCCATGAAACGACCGTTCTTATGGAAAGACAGTTGAACGGCACCATCTGTAGAGAAAGACTGTGGGTGTGCAGGTGTAAACATAACACACATGCATACACAGTTGAGATGAAAGAAAACACTCTAAAACTAGATCCCAGAGAATCTAAAGAGATTCTCTGAGAAAAACTTAGGCGAAAACTACAACTCACAGCGTAACAGCCAATGATATCCCCCTCTGAGAAAGGTTCTCCAAACTCCTCCTCCTTGCCACCTGTCACTTTTTTACTGCACCCATCATAAGCAAAAGAGAGTTCATCCTCACCTGGTGTGAGACACAATGAAAACCAGAGGAGAATACAGGAGCACATTGCCATTAAAGGCACTTTACCAAGAACAAAAACATCTCTAGAAAAGGTGACTGTTCATTTAATTTATACTGGAAAACAGGATGAAATGATGATAAACCTTACCCAGCAGCAGAGAGGTGTCGGCCAGTGACCAGCCCACTCTCAGACCAGAAGGCTCCATGACCTCTTGTTCTTCTAGCTGTGCAGTCAACAACTTCCTCTCCAGCCTGACTTCAAAGCCCACCCTGCCCTGCAGAACCCCGTGGGTGAGTCTTGAGCCTGACCACAGTGAGGGGAACTGATCCCAGAACCGCGGCTGCCCACAGGATCCATCAGGACCCACCTCAAAATGGAGGTGACTGTCATCTGTGGAAATAACAAAGAAAGGTTGAATGTGCCTGTGTGCTGCTGTTATGACTTTAGATTTTATTTCATGACACTGCATCTTCTGGGATCACTTTCTCGACAAAATCAACTTATCATAGTTCAAAATACTGTAGCTAAAGGAGGGTTGTTTCAGGTTTCTCCACCAGAAAGTATTGTCCAAAGACTCACATGGATCTAGTCTGACTTTATCCTCATCCTTCTCCTCTGCCTCCTCTGTGTCCGGTGGAAGTTGTGGTGATTTGGCTCTGGTTGTGAAGATAGACAGACAGACAGACAGATAACCCTATGAAAATGTTGTTTCCCGCTGTGTCTGATTGAAGAATCCTCACTTTACTTTTACTTCTTGAAAGTTTTGCACAGAATCTGCTTTAAGTGTTTTTTTCAACTGAACCTGAAGCCAATCAACGACTTCATCTCCTCTGTGGGTGTTTATTCACAACGCTTCTAACTACTGTTTAGCTTGCATTACCTTTTGTATCGTATCTCCTCTTTGAACTCGTAGAAAGCTCTCCCCCTTCCCGTCTCCTCTGATGACAGAGCTCTCCTGTCCTCCCCAGGACCATCCCCTTCTCCTCTCTCAGCCTGACACCCCGTCACGGACTCCGCAACAGACTCAAAGCCGTGTTGGAGTGTAGTTACACCGGTATCAGTCTCAGTCTGTGTACCGATGTCCGTATACTCTCTGGTGCGGCCTGGGAGATGTGGTGCAGTAACACACGCTTCGGTCGGTGGTGATGAGGGCGGAGTGCGGACCTCCACTGTCTCCGTCAGTGCTGAAGGTGTCGGTGAGCTGTCATGTTGTAGTTTGACCCGCGTTTCATCGTCTTTCCCACTCTGTCCTCTCTCTAAAGCAGTCCACAGCCTGTCCACCAGCTCAGCCTTCAGTCCTTTACTGTCCAACCCAACTTCTTTAAGTCTGGACCGCAGCTCCGCCACTTTTAACTTTTTGATATCCGTTAGCTTCATTGTTACCGTCTGAGGATGGATTCGGTCTTCTTATTCAAGCTGTGGCTTCTTTAATCAGAAAAACAAACTAGTAAAAGAACAAATGTTTGGCTCAAAACAATGGTTCAATATGGTGCCCTGGTTTCTGATTGGCTCGTTTTCTTCTTCGTTTGTCTAATTACTGGCAGAATAACCACTCGGGGAACTCTTTACTGCCACAAACGGCGAAAAAAAGGCACTACATCTTATGTTGATTCGGGGTCCACGTTTTTTGGGCTTTCTCTTTGTCTTTTTTTTCCGGAGCTGCAAGAAAAAAAATCAACAATAATTAATTAATTATTTTATTGGCATTTGATTGAAATGATTAAACAGAAAAAAAAGAAAAAATCAACAACTTAACCAATAATAAAGGAAAACTGTCAATGTGTGATGGGCATTTTTCACTGTTTTTTTTTTTTTTTTGGTTTGGTTTGGTTTGGTTTGTTTTTTTTTGACATTTTAGACCAAATCATTAATCAATCATTAAATTAATTGATGATGGAAATAATCTCCAGTTGCAGATATATTTTAAAAGTCATCCAGTCAATATTGATGTATATGGATCCACTTTGTTGAGTATGTATGAGTCAAGACAACATTCTTTCATAATGGAAAGATTTTTATTCAATGAACAAGACAAATGCAAAAGCATGAATATGAATAAGCACAAACAGATATAAGAGGTAAAAAGCAAGATCACGATCGGGTATAATACAAAAACATTTCATATGTTAGAGTTTGTTTCCAGTGACAATGCTGACTCATCTCTGTTTTCTTCAGATTTCTTGCTCCACTGTTTGTGTGTCATTACAACCACTTGGGTCAAAGAGAAAGAAGTTTAAACACAACTTAAAATCATTTGTTTACAGAAACTCAGCAAAGTTAGTAGCTTCTTTCCTCTACACTGACCCTTTTGGGCTCCGCACAAATCTCTCTCATTAGGAAACTATCAGAGTTTGTTGAACATTTACCTCCTAATTGTTATAATTATCCTCTACAGACTTTAAATGGATCATTAGAGGAGATTTGACTGCTTCATTAACGCCCTGAGAGCGACTGTGTCCACACAAACAGCATCATAATAAAAATCGTCACAAGAAGGGAAACGGTCAGTAGCCATTCTTCTGTTACACAACAGAACATTCAGGTCATGCTCACACAGTGAGCCTGTTTCACATACACGGTGGCTCAGTCACACTCTCACCACATGCTTCACAATAAAAGCGCCTCAGTGCTACATCTGAATATTAGACTCAGAACATGTAAACAAAAATGTATTCTCCCTGATGAGGACATCTCACAACTGTGCAAAATGTTAGACTCCAGCAGAACTGTAAACAACCATGCATTTTAAATATATTGAAATCAGACTGTAGGATAAACACCATCTGAATAAACTGTATTAATTCACAAGGGTCAAATGACAAAGATAAGCTATAGCTTGAAAATAACACTGTGGCTATTAGATCACTGTATACATCTGGTTAATTATCCAGTGTATCTTTCTTTGCATTTTTTTTCTTCTGTAAAATCCCTTTTGTACCAAGAAAAAGTTGAGAATAGTCCCAGTTTGTGCCTCATATGTGTTACCATTACAACCGAGTCACAGAAGTAAGCCACAGATTTTTTGAAAAATATGCTCCAGCAGGGTTTTAAAAACCAAGCAGCTTGTTCGACAACACATACTGCTGTTCTGAAATCCTTTAATTTTCTTTGAACTCTAAAGATAAAAAAAAAATCATGCATCTATCGATTTTCTATCAGCTCTCTCTATCTAATTATGCTCTAAATGATATGACACAAACGCGACATATCACGACTTTCCAGTGATCTGGACGGGAAATCCAGGAGTTACAATTTGCAGGGCATAGAATATCTTTAAGGATTTTAGAAATGGGTTTTTGAGTTTTGAGTTAAGATAAACTAGTGTTTATCAGAAAAAAGGATGCTTAATTCTGTGACTCACAAACTGATGCTAAGTTGTGGTGTCATTGAGGTAATGGGTGCTTGACTGAGGCAGTGCAATATAATGAAAGTGATGCTGGCCTTTCTTAAACATCATTTCATTATGTAAAAAAGCCTGTTTGATAGTGGATTTTTTTAAGCTGGGCCTGAAAAAATCATCCGGCCACAGATTCACAGTTTGCCATAAACAACCACCATAAAAAAAACATAAGGATCCCTTAAATTTGGTTATCAAAGTATTTTAACCTGCTTTACAATTGAAATATAAACTTGCAAGTACTCTCTGAAGGACAAACCGCCTCAAAGATATCTTTGGCATTTGCCTGCTCCACAATTTCTTGTTACTTATCATCTGATATATATATATGCTCCTATGTGACCTACTGGTCAAAATCTATTATGTAAGATGCTGAATTATATCAAAATATAAAGATAGCTTTAATAGTATGTCTTAAACCATACTTAAAACATTCATATTCTACATGCATTAGTAATAATTGTAGAATGGAGATTATCTGTAGTTATAAGGGGGAAAAAGGTTTAAACTTCATTAACATAGTGGAGTTATGTGTAACACCTTATACCACAACTTCATTCACTCTCAGACTAAGATGGTGGGTGTTGCTGGAGGATGTGGAGGTGAGGGGGAGATGCTGTCTGATGGGCTGTGTCCCAGCAGTAGCTCCTTCTCTCGGGGAAGACAAGGCCCGCTGATGTGCTGGCTGTGGGAGTGGTAGAGCCGCAGGAAAGCCAGGATAGACTGAGCCAACCACAGAGCTGTCACACACCACAGAGACACCTGAGGACACAAGGTGTGAGTCAATCTTACAGTTAACTGACAGAAAAAAAACTTCAGAATAAACTTAACAGCTGCTGTATGAGCACAGTAAGTAAAGGCCAGGGGTGCTGTTATGCTTACTGACCGCAGTTTCACAGGTTTGGATAATGTTAAGAACAAATCAGAGTTTTATTGGATGGATTAAGAATGAGGATGTCATATTTTTTTGTTAGAAGAAGTTTCATCCATGGAATGGATGCTATATTAAGTTCTCCTGGCAACAGCTACCACAGGCTCTGCATCAAGTGAAAATGATGTCAGTGGGAAGGACACGTCATTTGCTCCTGACTGACCGTGGTGAGATAAATAAATAAATAAAAACAAACAAAATCACTCTCCTCCCACACCAAAATGAACACAATGTAAGACTGAATGATGCAGCAAAACAAAATGGGAATTCAGTCTGATTATCAGGCTAGTTTATGTACGGAGTAGAATTTAAAAAAATAAAACACAAAGCAGCACTAAAATTAAGTTTTTCTGTTTTCTGGTTCATGTGCAGTGAGTGTCTGTGTACAGCCAAAGATTTTGACTGAACAGACATCTCACTCTGTAACACCACTGTACAACGGTGAGTGGCACAAACAGTGGCGACTCTTCACTAGAACCTTGATCAGTTGATCCCCTGTGTATTTAACATACATAGCATTAGCTGTATATCTATACACATAGTGAAGGCAGGAGAGCTAATGGCCTACTGAATACAAACAAGGCCTGAAATATAGTCAGAAAAGCCCAGCACTGTGTCTCAAAAGTGGGTGTGACCTTGGCTATCTATGGTTCACAATGTGAGTGTTTGCGTGCAACTGTAAGCACTCCTACCTGTGCCAGATTGAGGTCTGTGTAGAAGGAGGACGTGTCCACATCCAGGTAAAGTGGGACAGACTGGGACTCTGCACAGCTAAACACAAACAAAGGAGGGGATGAGAAAGGATTCCCAGCCACACTAGAGTACAATGACCCATGAGCGCAGCACCAAAGAGACTTGGTAGTACCAGACTACTAACCTGTATGGCCGTGTGTTATCATCAGTCACGGTATCACACCACGAGACCAGACCCAGAGACAAGATAACACTGGCCCCTCCAGACAGGAAGAGCACACACACGCTCAGCAGCACCGTCAGGAAGGACGAAAACAGGGTGCTGGGCACAAACATACAATACACAAATTAGACATACTGCACATACTTTTCGGTTATAAAGCCAATAATGATTATTTTCATTATCGATTATTTTGTTAATTATTGTCTAGATTAATCAACTTCTTTTTCCAGTCTATAACATGTTAGAAAACAATTAAAAGTGCCCATCACAAAAAAGCCAAATCCCATGGTGACATCTTTAAATGAAAATATGAATAGCATTTTCTGCATCACAGTTTTTGACATAATTAAAGCTCCAATGACTCATCATACGCAAATGAATTGTGAAAAAGTTCACATGAATATTTCTCAGAGTCCAAGGTAATTCCTTCTGATTGTACTCTGAGAGTATTTCTATGCTGATTTTCTTTGTTATGTATCATTGTTTTTGTGCAGTTAGTTGGGTGAAACAGAGCATCTGAAGATACCATCTCGGGCTGTGAGAAACATTAATATGCACTTTAACACAGTTCATTTTCATTTCTTAAACAAAAGATGTAATCCCGTAACTAAATGCATTAATGTTCAATTACTTGATTGCGCGTAAAGGTTCTGCATTCAAAGTCCAACTAGTTAAAAGTACAGTAGAATTTTTTAGCAAAATGTACTTAAATTAAGTAAAAGTACTGGCTCTACAGAAAAAAAAGAAAATGTGAGAAATGTTTTGTTATGTATAACATTATTACTGTGTTAGTCCTGATATCTCCATGCAAAAGGTGCGTTTTACAGATGTAGCTGGTCGAGCTGGAATTTTACTTTCTTTACATATAGTTTGGTAGTTTAAGCTGGATTTTCTGGTCAGTCCCGTCGAGAGGGCTACAAGATAAATCTGAGGGGTTGTGATGCTTAATAAAAGGGGAAACCAAAAAATAAAGCTGGGCTACTCAATTTTTTTTTAATGTTTATGGAGTTTTCTGTTACCTCTTTGGGCCTCAAACAGTTATTTAAATGAAATCAAACCACCTGAGGGGATTTCACTTTTTGGTGGAGCTGTTTGTCTTTAAAGTTGTGAGAAACACTGCTTTAATCTTCAATAACATGTTTTATTTTACACACTTATCCTGTGTTTACCCGTAAAATATTAAATTGAAAAGTAAGAGGTTAATAAATGTTATGTTGTGTAGTAAAATTATAAATATAAAAAATACTCAAGTACAAGTATCTCAGACTGTTCTTACAGTATTTGAGTACATGTACTGTGTTGTTGTCCTGTAGTTTTCCACCTCTGTTTATTTGCTGTTTAGATTGTGTCAGTGGACTCACTCGTCATGTCGTCCGTGCAGATAAAAGAGGCTCCTCCATCCCTGCGCTGCACCGTACAGCACCGTGAAAATACCGACAAATGTGGCGAACTGACAGGCTGCCGGTGGGCCCCACTGCTGCACCACCAGGTGAGGCACGTCTCCAGCCTGTCCTGTCAGCTCGGCCCGGTTCTCGGTCCTCCAGTAGCCGGTGGAGAAGAGTGCGCAGCGGCCTTTGAAAGCGGAGCCGTTGAGAGCCATCGGCACGACAACGAGCAAGCCAGCCACGATCGACAGGGCGTGAGCCGCACAGTGGGCCAGCAACAGCCGCCGGTCCAGCTCCATGTTAGAAGTCAGATGAAACTAAACAGTAAACGTATTCACGCTGTAAAAAAATATTTAGATACCATGTAATATCAGCACATCCCCACATTAATGTCCCATTAAACTGTTCATCGGGATGGTGGGTATTTAAAGAAGTCAGGGCGGGGACCGACCGACCTACTCTCTCTGAATTCCGACCGTTACACAACGGAGGAGGAGCTTCCGCTGAGGTCTCACTCTACCACTATCCCCAGGAACCAGAACCAAAGAAGAGTCACCATCGCCATCATTAGAGATAAGATAATATTTCACAAGAAACTATAATATAAAATAATAAATATAATATAAAAATATAAAATATAAAGTAAGTAACAAATAAGCTAAAATTAAATATAGAATATACAGAATAACCATAAAATGAAATGCCCAGCGGTGTAATTATGTCCTACTTTATGGACGATGTTAGGCCCATTTTAGAGGGGCTTGACCCCCCCCTAAAATATCCTTAAGCCCCCCCAAACAATCTGGGTGGAGTCAACAATAGTTAACCATATTTCTGGTTGTTTCTATCAATTAAGTGTAAATTCCAAGCGACACACCAATCCAATCCGCTTTTTCGCTGAGAGAAAGCCGATATCAACGAAAATCCAGTCCATGTTTTGCTGCTCCCTTGAACAGGAAATCAAGGCGATGCGCTGCTTCAGCGAATCTGATACAGTCTGTCTGCTCGCCGAGAAGATGCCCGTGTTAATAAAAAAAAAAAATCCACTCCACAGTTTCACTGCTACGCTGCATAGGTGTAGGGTAGTGACGGTACTGACCAACGTTTGTTATGGTTAAAATGAGCGCCACCGCAACGAAATGGATATTCGGAGGTTTCTAAAGAAGGAAGTTAGTCATCGTTGCTGGAGGTAATAATTAGTTAACTCCAACAGCACAGAGTCCCTTGTCAGTAATAAACCAAAGTATCCTCCCTATTCTGACAAATAAAACCTGGCCATCAGCCATCATGTTACCAGGTGCTTGCCTAGGCAAATGGCCAGTGGTGTTTGCTCTAAAAAAAAAGAGCTAAGCTCCTTCACTGGCTGTTATCATTATCATCAATGGAAAAGAATAGCACAATAAATAATAATAAGCCCACCACCCACTCCCGCTCTTCTCCACATCTAGGCACTAGATGTGAGAAGTAGATGAGAACATGTGGCCAGTTTGAAAGGACAGAGTAATGTTGTATATCTATATGTATAGCTATCCCACACTAATTTGTATAGTGAATATGTATTGTTTTGTATTTCATTATTAGAATTAATAAACTATACACTTTGCTGTAATAGAACCTGGGTTCATGAGACATAAATAAGACATTACTGCATAATAACAATATATTGTAATGCAACAAGTAAAAACAACAGCCGCTGACCAGATACCCGGTACTGCTGTGTTTTTAATTTACGAGATACAGTATTCTATTCTTGCTTTAACGCCGCCTCCAGGACTGGGGGGTACAACGGGAAACTACAGAGTTTGTTCGCGGTATCAAAATGCCGAAACCCGGGATCGAACCAGGGACCTTTAGATCTTCAGTCTAACGCTCTCCCAACTGAGCTATTTCGGCGGTGAGAGTTCGACGTTGTACACGCCCAATTTACATAAACATTATAGCAAGCACTGTGCATTTTATGTGTGTTTACTTTGTTTATCGTTAGTTAACAGGTACATAAATGGTAGCAAATCTCCCGTCGGTCGGTAAGTTGACTTTGTTTCCCCGTGGCTCTGGGCGGGCAGCAGGACTCTACACGGTGACGTAACTTCGCTCCCACATTCAGCGCAGAGGCTGCTGGGAAGAAAGGTCAAGAATCGCTGGCTCTTGAAGGCACGGATTTACTGCTACAACAAAGACTATGTAACTAATACCACTGGTAAAACAAATCTGTTATTTCAAAAGAGACCGTGAGTACTAAAATGAGTACGTTTTGCTGCTCATAATACAGCAAAATTAGCCAAATTAAATACGCTATCGTCCGTTTTTGTGTGACTCAGTCGCCGACACAGTACTCTGGCTAGCTAACGTTAGGCGGCTAGCAGCTTCATTTATTATTGTTTTCGCGTTATTTAGCGGCTATAGAAATACGATTTGCCGAGGTGCCCCAGCCGAGGCAGGGGTCTGGACTGCCTGAGTGATGTTTTTCTGTCCATCCCGGGAAGATGGATGAGAAATCCAGCAGCAGCAGCCACCACCGGCTCCTGATCGTCCTGCTCATGGTGTTGCTCTTTGGCGTCATTATGGTCCAGTACATGTGCCCGAGCAGGTCCGAGTGCCAGATGCTGCACCAGGTGGGATCCTGGTTGAAGGTCGGCAGCGCAACTGGTTCCCGGAGTAGTGGCAACGAAGTCCAAGACGGGCTCCCAAAGGATCCATACATTGCTGAAGACGGCGCTCTGGTCCGCTTTGTCCCTCGCTTCAACTTCACCAAAGCCGATTTAAATCGTGTTGTAGATTTCAACATAAAAGGGGATGATGTTATAGTTTTTCTGCACATTCAAAAAACGGGTGGCACGACGTTTGGTCGACACCTGGTGCGGAACATTCAGCTGGAGAGGCCGTGCGAGTGCCACGCAGGTCAAAAGAAATGTACCTGTTACCGGCCAGGTAAAAAGGAAACCTGGCTCTTTTCCCGTTTCTCCACCGGCTGGAGCTGCGGGCTTCATGCGGACTGGACTGAGCTGACCAGCTGTGTGCCGTCACGCATGGACTCACGAGAGGTTCCCAAGAACATGCCCAGGTTGGTGAAAGCGGACGGATACCATATAATCATTTTACATTTCTCATAATAATGGTTATATAACTGCAGGCGATTCAGCAGTACATTAAACGGCAATATTAGTCTGTGTCCTCAGTTTTGCATAAATGTATACACTGCAGGTATGCAACAAAGTGAACTAAAGTGTAATACAGGTCAGACGTTTTGACATTATATGTATACTACAGCTGTTAACATATCTATTTAACGAAACAGAAAAGACCTGTTCGATGTTTTATCTGTTTATTTGTTAATTTGATGTAGCTGTTTACCCTCATCTTCAGCGTGAATTTGTTTTAACACTACAAGGAAGAGGTGGTCAAAATCTGGTTTTAACGTGATCTCTGAGTATGTACTGTGAGATTTTGAAAAAGAAAATCAGCATCAAACGTCGTGCACAAGTGCTTCTAGTCCACACGGCAAATAAACAGACCACATAATTGCAGGACTTCTGTTTCCCCTTGTAAATCAGAACCACTTAACTATGATACAGCTAAATTAAAATGAGTTTCTTTTATTTAACACCCCCTGTTCTCCCTAGTGTACATACTGCTTATAGTCAGCTGCATCTATTTATCCAAATGCTATTTTGAATATTTTGTAATTTTTTACATTAAGCAGTAACTGCCACACTGCCATCTTGAGATTTTTTTGAGTTAGCTTGTTGCAGACCTAATGTTCTCTTTTTCTCTCCAGTAGGAACTATTATTATATAACCATCCTAAGGGACCCAGTGTCACGCTACCTGAGCGAGTGGCGTCATGTGCAGCGTGGTGCCACATGGAAAGCCTCCTTACATGTGTGTGATGGACGTTCACCAACACTGTCTGAGCTGCCAAGCTGCTACTCAGGAGACGACTGGTCAGGTTGCTCACTGCAGGAGTTCATGGACTGCCCCTACAACCTGGCCAACAACCGGCAGACCCGCATGCTGGCTGACCTAAGCCTAGTGGGTTGCTACAATGTCTCTGCCATGAGTGAGGAAGAGCGCTGGGCAGTGCTTTTGGAGAGCGCTAAACGTAACCTACGGGGCATGGCCTTCTTTGGGCTGACCGAGTACCAGCGTAAGACCCAGTACCTGTTTGAACGAACCTTCAACTTGGAGTTCATTGCACCCTTCACACAGCTCAACGGCACCCGCGCCTCCAGTGTTGACGTACCTCCTGAAACACAACACAGAATCCGCCAACTAAACCGATGGGATGTAGAGCTGTATGAGTACGCCCGTGATCTTTTCCTGCAGCGTTTCCAGGTGGCGAGGCAGCAGGAGCGCAGGCAGGCCAGAGAGAGGCGGCAGCAGGAGAGGAGGCGGCTCCGTGGAAGGCTCACAACAAAGCAAGGGAGGCAGCTGAAACCCACAGAAGCACCCCTTCAGCCGGACCGCCACTTTGTTGTAACTGAAGAGCAGCAGAGGGAGAAGGTTGGTGGAGACAATGTGGAGTCAGAAGTGCTATTCCCAGAATGGTGGGATCTGGATGAGAATAGTACCATGGAGGACTACATGGACAATGTGGAACAATGGTAGTGATGGGAACAAGCATTAGAGTCTTAACACTAAGTGTGCCATGTTCGGCCTTGTCTGTTGTTAATGAATCCAAGCTATTTTTAGTATATGCCTTCCACTATTTTTTTTCTCACATGAACTGTTTGAAATGCTAAATTTATTTATTGATACTGATTGTATCCCTTTTCCACAACTGACATTCATAATGGATAATGGATGGAATTCTTAACAGAAAGAAAGGCTGCTGTAGCTACCTGCAATCCTGTACCTTTCAATGTTCACACAAGCCTTCTAGACTGTTCTCCTGGTTTTTAAACACATCTGAACTCTTTTTTATTTTCAATCTAATACTTGTTTATCTTAAAAAAAAATATGCTACTGTTTGTGATAAACTAGCTATATGTTGGTCTTGTACGAAATGTGTACATTTTACAATGTACCTGTGTTTTTAAGTGTCTCTTAAGTGATATGAAAGGAGAATCAAATTTTCATAGATACCTCAATGTGTTGCATTAACTAATATTGTAAAATTACTGAATGTGTCACATGTCTCAGTTTTTATATAAAAATCCTTTTACATTTACTGAACTGTTTTTTTTATTTGTGCCATACCCCAATATCTTCTCTCTGCCCGTTCTTTTGTCTGATCATGTGCACAAAAGACTGCATGCTTTTGTGTTGTACTTGCAAACCTCTGGAACACCAGCAGGGGGCGCTGAAGTACTTTCAATGAAATCAAAGCTTCCTGAGAGGTAGTCTCAGATAGTGAGGTGATAGTTGACATCACAGCTTATTTTTAAATTTGGTTGGATAGGATTTGAACCATTTTTCAGTCTGATCCTCGGATGATTAAATAGAGGGATCAGCTTTGACAGCTGCTCCTAAATTTTGAAGAATTATTCTGAAATGTACTGAAAATGCTCAGAATTTTAAGGAGGTTTTTGGATTTTTAAAAGGAGGGATTACTTTTTTTATTAGTACAGTTGCATTGCAAAAAATGCTTGAGGGATGATATGCTTATATGCCATCATTTGTCTACATCATATTTGCTAAAATATGAAAACTAAGTTTTAGTGTTTGTTTAAATTTAGACTAGAAGTATGAAAACCCTGAATCCTGAGGTCAGATTTGTTGTTTATTGTTTTGTTTCTGTCAAATTTAGAATATAAAAAACGGAAAACCCAACAAGAAGGCACATACAGTATAAAACCATTACTGCAACCACGTAGCCTAACTCTGGTCCTTGATTAGAAAGCATGTTGCTTGGCTAACTTCATTTCATGTTTTAGATTAACCTATAACAGAACCCAGGATTACAGTTTAGAAACCCCTAATAAATGGTGCCTTATCAGAGTGGTACTTATTGTCTATCCAGATAAATATGAAAGAAGTGTGCTAGCTGGTTTTATTGTGAAAAATCATACGGTGACCGGATGTACGATGTTGGTATAAAAGCAACTTACTAGCATCAGGTGGTACAACTGAAGAGCGCTCCTCTACCTGCATATTTTGGCTGTCATCTGCATGTAAGAAGCGAAAACAAATACTAACTTTATGTGTCATTTTTATGTTTTAAACCGCTAAAATGATGAGAAACATGCACACATCACCGCCGTGGTTTACATGTGTACGGTTCTGAACGGGTTTTGAATTTTTCGTTTAGGCGGACGTTAAGTTTAAAAATTTGACCGTTAGTTAACGTTAGCTATTTTAACTCTTAACGGGTCACTTTAGCCCAGTCGCTATCCAGATATTTCAAATACAGTTAAACTGAGTTAGCCTTTAAATTATATCCTTAAAATGACAGCACGCACTTTGATCTAACCTTATGGCTGGATTTTTTGGCTATCGTTAATCTGACCCGGTTGACAGAGGGTGAAATATCTTGGCGGCACTGAGCGTCAGTAATAGTGAAAGGGACGTCTTTGATCCGCCTTGCATGTGTGTAAAATAATGCACACATGCCTATCATGTAAGGTGTACCTACCTGAGACGTCTTCACGGCAGCCTACCTTCATGTCGTGACCTGGTCGTGACTTTGATTTCCCCCCCAAATGTTATCTAATAAACGTAGGCAAACACACACGCTCCCTCTCTCCCAACTCCTCCCTCACCATTTTGCCCTGCCTCTGATTTTTTTTTTTTATCTGTTATTCTGCTGTGTGTTGCAGCCGAGCAAATTTAGTTGCAGCTAACATTTCAGCTGCCAGGCAGACCCCCTCGCTTGTTCTTTCTTTCGCTCCTCGGCGGTAACACGTTTTGTTTATTTGCTTGCTTCGATTTTATTATTTCTATTCAGCGATAACGCGCTTTTTTCTCACTCTTCTTTCACTTCCAGGTAGTGTCGAGTGTATATCAGACCAACAACGCGTCTTTGTGGAAAATAACCACCAAATAAACATTTTACCCGACGTTATTTTTGGGGAAGACATTTGAGTCTGAATCCGATTGGACTACAAACGGGTAAGAGGCTGAGCACAGTCTGGCGCAGTTTACTTTGCACCAATATTAATACCTGACGCATTTAAATAACTAAGGTTAGCTGTGGATTTTACATTTAATCCATGTTACAGTCTTTAAAATGCCTTTTCCAGTCTGCCTGTTGCGTGGAAGCTCAATGCTGCCTTTGTTATTGTTAAATACGGGCGTAATTGTGGTGTTACACATAGGCAAAACATCAATAACATTTACATTTAACATGCCCTGGGAAGGTCTGCTGAGAGCTGAAGCTCTCAGTATAGATACAAATAATATTGCAAGCAGCTGTAATATTTTAGTCATGGATCTGTATACAAGATTTCGCTTGAATATGATATTTTGGCTTTTCTTGTCCTCACAGTGCCAGTATTTTAAATCCAAGTTAATTTTTGTTACCATGCCAGACAGGAAAAGAAGAGAAAAAAATCAATGTAAAATTACTTTCTGAGTCACTTTGATCACTGTAATTTTGAGTTCAGATCTAATAAGTGAAGAGCCCTTGCAGGTTGCCTCTGGGTTATCAAGATGTATGTGTGCAAGATTTTGCAGCCAAAATCCATGCATGTGAGCAGTCAGTGCAGGAGGTTGGGTCTCGTCCTTGTTTACCTTAAGGGGGCAGACACTCAAGCCACCATGGCATACTGTGTTGTCAATACTTGCCTACACTGTATGCATTTCCAGTGGACGTATTGCCATCATCTTGTCCTAGTTAACAATACAGCCAGTCAAGACAAGTTCACTCTTCCTTCAGGCTGTGGACTCTGCACCAGTCTAGCTAGTTTTTCTTTACTTAATATAAACACAGATAAACTGACACACTCACACACACACACAAGCAAGCACACAGCTGTATTTCCCACATAACCTGTTTTCATTTTCCTTCTCACACAGACACACATTAACTTCACAGGATGCCCCATCTTTTATGGTACAAATAAAACGCTTTACCAACAATGTTGCATCAATAACAAATCAAAAATGTCACACTGACAATACATTATCGGTTCAGCTTTAATATCTAATTTTTCCACACAGTTAACTTTCATTATCTCACTACAGGGACGTGAAACTAACATCTCAAACCAGTTTTATACTGCAGTAAGATTAAACCCACACTTCATTCAGTCCTCTCTGAAGTAAAAAATGTAAGTGCAATGGCAAGTTATACTGTATCATTCCAGGTGTTCATGCTCTGTGTAGGTTATATTGTCCTGTATAATGGAATAGGGTTGTTGTATGTTTGCTTGAATGGGAGCTGTGGTGCTTTAATGAGCTGAAAGGATTATTGATACTTAACCTAATTACTTCACTCCCTCCCTCCAGGCTGCTGGCTTTCACTCTCATTGTGATTTAGGGTTCTTTCACCTTGTGCTTTTTAATCAATCACCTGGTCAGTGATGTTTTCCTGTTTTGCACTCGACCTTGTCACTGCTCTCAAAAGGGTTGTCTGTTTAGGGAACGGTAACACAGATATAATTTAGATGGCGATCAGAGTTGGGTTTTCACAACTTTATTGCTTGTTCTAAAACTACCTGTGCATGAAAAATGGAATTCACCAAACTTATGGGAATGGGGAAACTCCAGGTTAAAAAAAAAGTCCCACAGGAAACACCACAGATTCTCTTGTGAAACCAAACTGACACACAGGTCTGAGCTTAAGTGTTTTTTTCCAGTGTATAAATACTAAAATCCCTCACTGGCTTTCCCCACACTGAACTCAACAGTTTTAGGATCCTTTTGTTCTCATTTTAGACCCCCTGTATTACCCTATAACACTTCACATTTGCATTTTACACATTTCCGCAATAATCTAAAGCAGTTCACTAAAAGTACAACAGTAAATCAAGCTTAAATTTCTACATGCAGGCATTTCAACTCGTTTTAGTGCTTGAAGTTTGACTGAATTTTCAACTCGTTTGGCACTTTCACTTCAGCTACTTCACCTTAAATCAGTGCTCACACTTAAAGTGACACTTTCAGCTCCTCCATTTTAACTGTTATTTAAATAATACTTTAAGGATTTGCATTCAGTCAACTTCAGTCAGTACTTAGTGTTAAACTGAAATTTTAACTTATTTCAGTACTGTTACTCAACTTTTTCAAGTACAGTAACTGTATTTCAGTTACCACTTCAACATCTTCCCCTATTTCACCTTTTTCAAATGTTTCAAGTGTATTTTTTTTTGTAGTGAGCACACATTAGTATAGCTTTGTAATTGTTTTGTTCTCTTTGCTGTATTAGCCTTTAAGACTTTACATTCCCATTTTATGTTTTACCTCTTCACTTTCTTTTTATTGTAATTCTTTTATTCTCTCTCAGCCTCCTCTATTACTCTGTAACACTTTTACAGTTTCCCACATTCCCATTTACTGCATTTGCCCAGTGCTCTTAATCTGGTGGAATCCAAAATAAATGCATCAGCAGAGCAATCTAAAACTTCTAAACCACCAAAATTGCCATCAACCACTGGCAAGTAATTAATGCACAGACAGGGCACTTCAACTATTCCCCTGCCCATACAATAATCATGCAAAGGAAAGGAGCAAAAATATGCTAATAGGAGAAACAAAAGGGGTTTAATTTTCCTTTCATTGAATGCATGTCCGATACTACAGTTTTGTTGGTATAAAGCTATCTAAACACTAGCTAAAGTGTGAGCAGACAAGGTGCAGGGCAGTGTGTCAAGGTGGCACTCAGCCTACACACCAGCCATAATGCAGACGTCATAGCTCCAGTGAAGGTTACAGTGTCAGTTACCCTTTGGTGCACTGTGTTTGATGAGGGACGCAGTGCGCTGGAGTCAACAGCAGCCACCCCTATCTGTCCTCCTTATAAACGCCCCCCCCCCACACACACACACATACATCCTATTCCACCTACATGTTGACCCACACCTACTGACTACTGACTGTTGGAGCCCCTCTTCTCCCTGACAGACAGGCAACAGCATGAGGCTGTTATAACCGGGGCACTCTATATTTATTCACCATTCTGCATCCCTGCATATGACTGTTCATGCTGGATTGTAAACGTCGGACAAGTTCAGTTGGCCAAAATTATTTCTGTACATGTACACTCTTTAATACAGCTGGCTTCATAATTAAGCAGGAATATGGTTGAGACATTTCTAAGTAGATCTGTGTATTAGAGCTGAAACGATTTGTTGATTAATTGATTAGTTGACTGACAGAAAATTAATCAGTGGCCATTTCATTAATCATTTTAGTCTTTTTTTTTCATGCAAGAAGCAGAATAAAATCAGAATTTGCTGCTTTTGAATATCTTGGTTTTAAGATGTTGGTCAGACAAAAGAAACTGGTTCTTAGAAATTGTGAGTGGCATTTTCTCATGTTTGACATTTCATAGAAATAATGAGTAACCGATTAATCAAAGAAAAAATATAATGAGCAGATTAATAATGAAAAAAAATCAATAATTCCACCCCTGCTGTGTATATTGGAGCTGTAAGGATTAGTTGATAATGGATTAATCATTCCAGTCATTTTTTAAAGTGGAAATGCCACATTCACGGCTTCTCCATTGTGAGGATTTCCTGCTCTTCTTTGTCATATATCATATATCTTTGATTTTTGTGATGCTGGTCAAATAAAACAAGCAATTTAAATAAATCTCCTTGTGCTGTGGGAAATCATCACAGGCATTTTTCTCTATTTTCTGACATTTACATTTTTGTCTGACACTTTATACAGTAAAGAATTATCTGATTAATCTAGAAAATAATCAGTCTGTTGATTGCCAAATGAAAGCCTTAGTGTCCACCATGAGGTTTAATGACACTTTTTTTAATTTAATGTCCTAGCAGCATGGTTAAAGCTTATTTGCATGCTTTCTTATTTATATTTTGTTTCTGAAGTGCTGTAATCCATTCATCAGTCTTGCAAAGGCCAACAGTGAGATGGCTGTGGTGTGTGGGCTGCAACTGCACAATAATGTGGCCTCAAGTTCGTAGCATCGAGCTTTTGTCTCTTGAACAGAGTTCTTGATCAATATTTTGCTATAAGAGCACTTCAAGCCAAACGTCTCCCTTTCTCTTTTTATCCCTCCTATCGTTTCTTCATCTGCACCTTAAATAGTTGCTTCTCAGCTGTTTGTGAGGCTCATGTGTCTTCTGGCCTCCTTATGTTTTAGGTCTGCTATGGTAGGTAGGTAGTGTTGTGCAATTTTTCCTCTTGGCAGTAAATGTTTCATTACAGCATGAAGGATCTGTATTTCTAAAGAGTACTGTCTTTAAAAAAAAGTGGTTATGAAGATGTAAAACATCAAATAAATGAGAGTAGGCATATTTTGCTTAATGCAGACAATTCATGTGACCATTTTGGTGCATTTTGGGGGACTGTGGCTACGCTTGTTGGGTTTCTTACAATTTCCTGACATCTTTGAAGACAGTCATCTGTATGTTTTTTTGTCCTTAACCCTGAATGTTGGGTTACGTTAGGTGAATTTGTTGCACTTTAGAATGAAGTTTTCTATTTTTGTAAAGATGCCATGCACTGTTGGATTCACTCCTGGTGCTTATATTTACCTCTGCCAGGGAGATTATGTTTTCACTTGTCTGTTTGCTGGTTTATTTATTTGTCACCAGGATTACGCAAAAAGTACTGAGCAGATTTACACCCAACTTGGGATGGGACATGGACCAGAGAAGAAGCCATTAAATTTGGGGAAGATCTGGATCATTCACATTGAATTTGAGTCTAATGTATGGTGTTTGACATTGGCCTTGGCAGAGGTCTGTGCTCTCTGAGTGCCCTTCTAGATGCCTACTGCTGTTACTGAATTATTAATTGACTAATGTGCAGATTAGTGACAAGGTCTACTTGCACAGCAGAGTCCATCAAAGCTCTTGGTGGTGCTTCTTAAACACAGTAGAGGCATGGGTCTTTGGATGGCAATGTCAGGGTGCTGGTCTATCAGTCTGCTTTGGTTCAGATTAAAATGTCTCAGCAACTTTCATATGGATTGCCATGACATTTTGTAGAGACATTCATGGTCCTCAGACGTTTCATCCTAATCACATTCATGACCCTCTGACTTTTCATATGGTGCCACCAGTAAGTCAGAGTTTTTACTCATCCTGTGTAATATTTACTTGATAGATTGGAAAAAAATTGGTACATTTATGACATTCATGGTTTCCAGATGTTACTTACAATATTGGTAAATATTGGTTAGATTTCTGTTGTGATGAAAAACTTGTGAACTGGTTAACTTATGATGGAAGAAGTTTCAGGTGACCTGTCTAAAGCAGATACATTTATTAAAGCTCAATCGAGGAGACTAGAGATGAGCAATACAGGTTAATACCAGGTAATGTCATCCAATTCTGAGGGTTATCTTCATTGCAGGGTGTATTTAAACCCATACAAAACTTATTACATGTCCAAATAAGGACATAAGAATGAAATGAGATTATGTGATAGTTGATACTGAGGACAAATTTTGTACAGTGAGTCATCTTTCCATGGTCATCTCCCTACATCTCTGCATTTGGAGATAAAGTGGCTGCACCCACTTATTAGTAACTAATTAATAAAAACTTGCTTACTTACTTACTAATAGCTCTCATAGGTTTCTCTGTCTCTTAATGAATGTGTTGTAACAAACACAACCCCCAAGATAGGCATGTCACATTTAACCCACTTACACATTATGCCATGGTATGATTTCTCTATTTTTAACTGTCCCCATTGTCTTCCATTAGCCGTAAAGGCCCTGACAGAGGCCAAAGGCATAGCTAACACGGGATTCTTGGTTAAACAGTTGGTGAAATTTTTGGTGGACGTGGGGGTGAAACTCCTGGAAAGCATTTATCAGTGATGGGTCATGACTGTGCATATTCAAAGGTACAGGGTGCAATAAAAACTGGAATGGCTTTGGCACCGAGCCAGCACTGCTGCGTAGCTTTCCAAGAATGGTGGTAATGGCAACTGTACGCCATTTGGCGTCTGGTGTGGCGAGATCAAGGAGAGGAAGCGAGGAGCGTTGCTGAGGAGCATTTTGATGATGTGGTTTGCATATTGCTGAGCTGCGTCGTCAGGGCGTGCGTAAGCAAGAGCGCTTGACACTGATGTGGACGTGAATGCAGGGCAGGCAAAGCTGCAGAAGGCGTGCTTGTCTTGTCCCCCTGAGAAAAGTTTCTATCGATCTGTAGGTAGGCTGGCAGGAGGAGGAGGCACAGACAAGCATAATGGTTAAGCAAGCAAAGCAATTGCTGTACCTGCTCATCTCTCATTCCTGCCTTTTTTTTTTGGGTTGGGACGTGTCTTTGTTCTTGTGTTTGAAGGTGGGTGTATCAATTCAGTTACCACCTCCCTTTATCCCTCCTTCTCTCACTCCACTGCAGTGTGCTCCTACAGAGCTGTCTAGCTGCATGCTCTCATATACACACACTCGTTCCCTCACACTACCCCCCCCCCCCCCCCCGCTTCCTCCGTCTGTGTCTGCCACCATCACACACAAGGACTGATAATATCTGCTCCAACCCCCCTCTCCTCCTCCTATTTTTTTGTACTCCTCCTCTCCTGCATCTCGCCTATTGTTTATTCACTTTGTGCATTCATGTACTACCATGTCTCACACAAGGTAGCCCTCCTTTCTCTTTAATTTGTCTCATGTTCGGAATCCAGTTTGGACTTTGCTTTTCCCTGTGAAGCTAAATTGTAGTTTCTTCTGTGTGTGTATGTCTTTATTGAGCCACCTCACTGATTGCTATCTGTATTCAGTTAGTGTCCGGACACGTCACTCTGCCCCCTCACAGCATGCATCTTCCTTGCATCACACTGCAGTATAGTCCAGTGTTTGAATAAGATAACTTGCTCCTCCTTGTCTGTGAAAAGACAAAGCTGTTCAGAGTCATCTCAGAGTTGTTGTACAGTTTGAATATTAACATGTGGCTGAGCCATGACTGTGCTGTGCCAGTGAAAAAAGCCTGGGAGGAACAAGGACGGGCTCTGTGGAGGGAGGAGCTGCTGTGGAAACTGCCCTGTCATTGGTTGGTGATGTGTTCTGCCTGCCTGCAAAAGTTTGCCCGATTGGCCGTTGCTTTGCAATGAGCAGAGCAGCTGCAGTTGTGAAGAACTACCCCTTCTCTTTCTGCCCTGTCTCTCTCTTTGCTGCTTCTTCCCTTCGCATTAATAACTGTCTGGGAATCATCGGTGTCGACCACATGTGCCAGCCAGTGCCACTTCAAGGACACTGCTTTTCACAGTATATTGCAGCATGATTCATGTCAAGTTAGTCAATTACTTTCTGCTCCGTGGAGCTCAGGGGAGTTGAAGTGACGTCTCTGTCCTGCCTGCAATCTCCATCCATCCCTTTATTCCCTCTCCCTTTCTCTCTCGTATCACTTAATCAAGACATAGCTTGCCCTTTGCCGTTCATTGCTGCCTCCCTCCCTCCCGTACACTCTGCTCTCCTATTTGTTTGTCCTCGCTTTTTTCTCTTTGGCTCATTCCCTTCCACCCTCCTGCCTCGTGGTCCTCATCACCCTCCGCTGAAACAGGCTCCACACGAGGTTGTAGCTTTACATTAACAACATTTTCTCTTCAACAGGCTTCTGGTTTGTTAATGCTTTGGATTAATGTTTGCCCTTCTGTTTTTACAGTCAACAGCAAGACAACAAGCAAGGACATGCAGAAGAGAGGTCAGTGAGGAGGATGACAACAGAAGAATAAAGGACGGCAAAGGAGGGATGAGAAAGCGGCCGAAGTAAAAGGAGGAAGTGGAACTCTGAAGTGCCTACTGTGAGGGGTTGTCTGCTGCCTTCTGACTTTGCTGGATGAGAGCAGGACGGGGCTCAGTGTCTGTTTGGCCTTGAATGGAGGCTATGTTTTATCCTGACAGCCACAGAGTCATCCATCCCATGTTCCAGAGACGCAGTCCCCACATACCCTGAGCTGAGCAGCCACCTCGTCTGCAAGGAAAGCATCCCTATAAGGTTCTGCTTTTTTTGTTCTATAGACATCTTCCTTTTCAGGCTGTTCAAACATAACTAGCTCAACAGAGATTGCTACAGCCTTGGCCATGTTGACGTGAATGTTACAGTGACTTACGGTGGGCGTCATTTGATTCAGGTAAAGACGCAGATGCTCAGCGGCATATCCAAGCATTCCAGAGTGATGTCCTCAGAGTAGTTTCTGTTTTTTTCCTTTTTTTTGAGACAGAGCTGGCCTCTGCTCACAGCCAAACCCCTCTATCTCACCCCAGTGAGACCTCAGCTGCCAAATTTCCCAGGAAGAACTAATAAACATCCCCTAAAATACATTGAGCAAAAGGACTCGCTGTCTATTTGTGCTGAGGAAAAACTGAAAATATTCTTTGCCTCTGTTTCCTCTCTGTTTTGTTGGGGACTCTTTTTCTTGCGTCACTATTAGTCACCCTTGCACTCGTCAGGCAGTTTTCCGTCCATCTGCCCCCACCACTGTTCAGTGTTTGTGAGCATCTCTGATGGCTGTCAGCATGACCATGGGACGGGACACCAAATGGCTGACCCTGGAAGTGTGTCGTGAGTTTCAGAGAGGTACTTGCTCAAGGTCTGATGCCGAGTGCAAGTTTGCCCACCCCTCCCGGAGCTGCCATGTGGAGAATGGCCGAGTCATCGCCTGCTTCGACTCACTGAAGGTAACAATGCAACAGACATTTCACTCATCATCAATCCTTGCCATATTACATCATGTTTGTTTAGACACATGTATTATGGTTAACATCAAGTCAGTTGATGCCTTTTGACTCTGCGTAGTATTGTATAAATACTAAAGGTAAAGTGACGCCCACTTATTTTATACACAAACACACCCACACATACACACAAACCAGGGTTTCCTGTAGTGTTATATAGCGGAGCTGATCTTGATTTCAGGTGAAGTGACTCACCTTTAGGGAAACAGCAGAGGTGCTGTTTCACACATCAAATGCCAAATACTTAATGAGTGTGACTGTGGTGCAGGGCGTCATCTGCTAATTAAATTGTTCAAGTTGTTCACAATTGTTCGCAATCAGTTTAACAATTTCCTGGGGGAAACCTTTCGAACTATGTCAGTTGGTCAGCTGATCCACTCTTTTTACAGCTACTGAAAATTTTAAACACGGTTTTTGTCAGAATTTTTCAAACTGCATCTATATTGCCTTGTGATTCTGGGGCTGCGTACTACGAGGATAGTTATCTTTATGTTTTGTCCTAGTGATTGTGTTGTGGCTTTTTAATATTGTGAATTATGATGAACAAGTTTATTATCTATGTTAATCATTAAAAGAGTCGCATTCATCCCAGAATGATTTTTAAATTGTTGAGAACACAAGCTGAAAATTACAGTTTTTACATTTATTTTTAATTTTTTTAAATCAAAGTTTAAACAATTCAATTTCATGGTAGCAGTATATTTTACTGTCATGATGTTGCACATTTAAAACCTGTAGAAGAAATACCTAATTTGAATGTACTTTTCTTTGAAGTATTTCTTTAATGTATTTTTGCCTGTTTACTGCTGAGAGACACGCAACAAATGTGGTTAGAGAGATGGGGGATGACTTACGAAGGCCAGATTATAACCAGTAACGTTGCACCTACATGGTATGTGTCCTACACCACTAGGTTACCCTGACGCCCAATCAAGGTACTTCATTGCACGGATTAAAAATCCTGTAAATCTATAATATTGCCATAAGGCAGTCTTGTTCACTGATTTGTAACATTGCCTGCAATGATAATAACAATAGTAATACAACCACTTGTATTACAGGGGTAGTTACC
The DNA here is from genome assembly GCF_017976425.1 of Toxotes jaculatrix. Lineage (NCBI taxonomy): Eukaryota > Metazoa > Chordata > Actinopteri > Toxotidae > Toxotes > Toxotes jaculatrix. The sequence continues at coordinate 17,675,828 of NC_054403.1, forward strand.
GTTGTATAAATGTTACTGAAAAGTCTGTAATGGTGGACAAATTTTGTCTCATGGTACAGACTCAAGATAATATCCAACACATTTGGAATTAAATTTTCATCTCTCTCTCTGTGCAGCTATTTAGCTGTCCTTTTTTTTTTGTTTGTTTTTTGATTACTCAATTTACCCTAGCGCTAAGCTCTTCAGCTAAACCTCAGTATTACTATGGCTACTTATAGTTTAATACTGTTTCATTAATTTAGAACTGAAATCAAACATGTACATCATAGCTGTCCACTTAAACTGTTTGGTTACTAAAAGTTACTCCACACCTTTCAACCAATCAGTGGCCACAGTATAAATTGCCATATTCCCCAACTTTAATTTAAACCAGTCAAACTGACATAGGCTTCTCTATACCTAAACACATACAGATGCATAAACAGTGTCACACAAATGTCTTCTGTTATCAAGATATTTATTGTTTCCATTTTTCCAAGTTGCAATCTGCTGCTCTGCTGATGGTCGGTTTCTCCACCACTGATGTGGGCTAGTCGGTCGTGCTGCTTCAGCCTCGCTGCAGCTGCTCTCCTGACTCTCATCCTCCACCACAGAACCACAACACTAGCACTACTCATACGTAGCGGAAAAACTAACAGTCTGACAAGTGATGATGCTTTACTGTATTTTAGAAGAGCTCCGACTATCAATGGCCAATTGTGCTAAAATGGAGAATAGACTGTTGCTGTGTCGGCGTGTGTGTTTGCGTCTGGACGCACGTGTGTTTGCAAGAGGTTTTGCTCGACCAGCTTTCCTGCAGTGAAAAAGTGAGACCCAGACAAGGGGCTTTCTGTCTGAGTGCAGCTGCTGTCTCCTCGTTTATTGAGTTAGAATTTATTATTCAGCCATTTTTCTGTGTTATGTCCTCCAGAGCAGGAGGGAGATGGAGAGGCAGAGAGAGGGAGAGAAAGAGAGGGGGCCTAGCAACAGCACAGGAGTGCGTACCCATTGGATAGTTTGATCTTCCTGAGTGGCACGGCTGTTTTTAGCACAGAGCAACAGCCTGGCTCTGTACTGGTTGCATTGATGGGAAAAGGAGGCGAGCTGCTTTGTACCAAAGGCAGTGAACAAGCATTAAAGGCCACGTTGGGCTGTTTGAAGCCCCGGGGTCAGGTTGTTAGTCTGAGACAGAACTGAAGTTGGTGACAGTTGAAGGTCAAAGCGGCTTTCTTTATCAGGAGCTGCAGCAGGGCTGCCAGTACAGTGTGACAGCAACCACCTCTTTACAACAGTGTTTCTATCCTCGTTGTTCAGGATTATACTCAGCTGACAGTGGTTGTTTTTGGTCAACTGACTAGAAAAAACGAAGCACCACACGCTGTCCGTAACAGCTGCCCTGCAGCATCACTTCTTCCTCCTGCTCCCCGCCCAAAGAAGGGTGTTTGTTAATTTCATGGATTTATCCGCTAATGGCCTCCCTCCTCACCATCCCTCCCATATCTGGCATCTCCCTGTCCGAGCCAACCGCTGTCATTCCCTATTGCTCCTCCATTAGCTCTGTGTGGTTGGTCTGAACCTGCTGGGAGGGGGGGGGGGGGCTCATCGCCTAGTTCTCTTTTACCTTGTTAACTGGAGTGCTGCTGTCATCTCACATGATTGGTGTGGACATCACATCTGTTCAGCATACAGATTTAAGAGCAGAGTCACTTCTGGATGACATCATAGTAAGGCCTCCAACTGCAACAATTATTTTCATTATCTGTTAATCCACAGAAAATAGGTAAAAATGGCCAGCCCAAGTTACCAGACCCAAAGGCAACTAAATTGCTTCCTTTGTCCAAATAACAATTCCAAACCCAAAGATACACAGTTTACTATCATTTAAGACAAGTACAAACTGGAAATCTTTACACTGGAGAAGCTGGAACCACCAGATCAGTAGGATTCACGCTTCAGGGACCGTGAATGTCTGAACAAAATTTAATCTTATTCCATTCAATAATTGTTGAGAAATTCAACTAGCTGATTAAACAAGTATTTTTTTGAGCTCTTCGTCATTGTCATATGAGAATGAACCTATACTTGAGTGTGGTGATCCTCTAACTGCAGAAAAATATACGGCTCCAGAATTGTGTGTAAAGGTTTGGATCTCTGCGGTAATCCTGTTTATCAATGTCCCATCTCTCTCTTCTCACTGAGTGCATCAGCAACACACTACTGTACTTACAGGGACTTTCTCCGTGTTGTGTAGTGCGTTGCTATGGCTACCAAAAGGAGATTCCTGACCCAATATTCTCCTCAACACCATTTTTCATTGGCCTTCTCCTCTTCCCCAGATTTTATAGCCTCTATAAAGCTGTTGTATCTGTATCAATGCTCATGCTACCAGAGCACAAAATTAACATTAATTTGGTCTAACATTTGTGTTTTGGAGCACACAATGCATAAAGTTCATCATTAGGCTCATTAATATGTACTTTTCTTTCCCTCTGAGCCTGAGCAGGCTTCCTGGGCTCATGGGCCTCACTCCTCATTACAGCCTCATCCCTAAACACACAGCTCGCTGACGCAAACTTGCTCTCATCTCCAGTGTAGGCGAGAGTGTTTGTGTAAGCCTGTGTACCATCCTGACCATTTTTCATGCTGCTACATGTTATGTGCTTGTATGCTTTATGTCTAGTGTGTGAGGTCGCGCAAATCCCTCCTGGGTGCTGGTATGGGAGACACTGCGGTTTCTTTCTGTCCTTAATACATAGTTCTCCTGCTGCCAAACCCTTTTTTTTATGTGTCCTCATCTCAGCACGACATCATCCATCATCGTCAGAGTCTCTGCACCATGACGTCAGTTTGTCTTCAGAGTTTTTCATTTACCGTTGCTTTAGTGCTTCTGTCAGTTGTGCGGCATGCTCATGATCACCTAATGCGAGCTGTCTTGCGTGGGTGCGGTTTGATGACGGAGCATGTGGCTGATGCTCAGTGGAGGTAGTGTAGTTGGTTAACAGCTCATCTGCAGGGGCAGACAGCTGCTGTCGGCCCAGGGGCTTAATGGAGACTGCAGTTCTTCCTCTGAGTGTGTGTTGACCTGCAGTGTTCCTGCAGCACCGTCTTCACCTTCACCACAGACTCAGGCAGGGATGAAGGACACTGCTTTAACAACATTGTGGGGCAAAATGAATTGCTTTTAGATGCACGGTTCAAAGTCTGATGTACCATTTGTCAAGAAGCCAAAAATGATGAGTGAAAAGGAGCATGAAGAATTACTTCTGATCAAAATGGTTTGTGGCAGTGACTGGTGATGCCCGAAAAGCTTCAGCTGACTAAAATACAGAAATATATCAACCTAAATTAGTATTAAGTCATTAAAGCATTTGTTTTAGATCCAAAATTTCATTCGGGGTGTAAAACATTTAGAGCTATAACAATTGCTGCATTATTTTATCAACAAATTGGAAATGAATCAGCAATTATTGTGGTTACTGATTAGTTGTTTAAGTTAGCTTTCAAGCAAAATGCCAAACATTCTTTGGCTCAGTGTAATGATTTGCTGCTTTTCTTTGTCTCAAATTTGCTTTTAGAAAATTGTCATTTTAATTTTTGATTGATCAAGAAAATCAGAAGATTATTGTGTAATGGATTAATTGTTAGTTGCATCCCTAAAAACATTGCATTGCTTGCAGTGTTTAAATACAGATTCCCATATCATTGGGGAAAATTTGAGAGTTACAGTCTCACCACCCTGCATTTTATGGTTCTACGTTGTTCAGCTTTATTTCAATAGTCTTTTTAACTTATAAATCAAAATATTTGCTCACTGTGTGTCCTCTGGAAATGTTTTTACAACCATGTTTTGCTGCTTCATCGACATTTATTCTAGAGTTCATCTAGTTTGCTCGTACATGTTTTACTTTGGTTATAGTTATTAGGTTATAGTCTGTCTGCTGTCATTGTTAAAGCTTGCATGTGTTGAATGAAGCTTTGCATACAACTCAAACAGAAGCCTGGACTATGCACATAAGTCCAACAGGAGAATACTGACTGTTCTACTAACATGTCTCATGCTGCGTTTTATATATATATATATGTAGAGAGAGAGAGAGAGAGAGAGAGAGAGAGAGAGAGAGAGAGAGAGAGAGAGAGAGTTATGAGTGGTTCTCTGTGCACATTAGATGAGCATGTATAACAAAATCATATTAGAGCAGGAATTTTGATTATCTAATAGTAGTTACAGGGACACATTGGGCCAATAGAAAGCCATGACAGCTGTTTGTGTGTGTGTTCATTTAGCAGGACATTTCCAGCTTCAGGTGTTTTGTCTAACCTTGTTCTGACTTACAAGAGGTGAGGAGTGATTAAGATGATGAACAGAGTATACAGTATTAAATGCTGATGTAATAATACATTTATTATGAACAAAGTAAGCTTACTGGTCTCTGTTTTCCATTTAATCCCGTTTTAGCTCTTCTAAGAACTAAACAAGTATGTGCTCTGCAATCAGACACAAATACTTTGAAACTTGCATTTTCTCTTTCTAGAAAGTAGGTTATTTGACTACTATCTACCAGGTTGAGATACAGAATCGGTCATACAGGACGGTGAGAGTCGAGCATATGTTTTCACTCTCCAGCTTTATCTCTTGTCAGTGTTGTTTATTTGATTTCTGCTGCACCACTGTGGAAAATCTAAAGCTGGCTTAAGTACTACACCTGTCATTTCACATCACTTTGAAAAAAAAGACTCATTAATAGTTATTTTCAAGTTAAATGTACAAATATGTAGTTACTGTGTATTTGTCCATATAAATAAGAATCTTCAAATGAGTACTGGTTGTTGGTGATTCGAGCATAATAGACTTTTAATGCAATAAACATTTTTAGAAAGTGTTGCATGAATTATGCAACATAAAATCTTCTGGGACTTCATTAGTACTTTATTTCTTTATAACATAATTTACAAGACATAGTTCTTAGACTGTTTGCAAAACACACTTGACTCTTGGTGTTTAGTTTAACAAATTGTACTTGATTATATGGACGAGGCTTCACTACACTTAAAGGATTGATTTAGCTTCTCAGTCACGTTATTTTCACCTCCCTGTTCTGTGACTTCATCTCATTTCACTAAGACTGTAAAGCATCACCCTGTCTGTCTGCTCACACGCTCATCTTTCCTCCTTCCTCTCTCCTCCTCAGGGGCGCTGCACACGTGAGAACTGTAAATACCTGCACCCACCTCCACACCTGAAAACCCAGCTGGAGATTAACGGGAGGAACAACCTGATCCAGCAGAAGGCTGCAGCAGCCATGTTGGCTCAACAGATGCAGTTCATGCTGCCTGGAACACAGCTGCAGCCCATAGTGAGCAGCCCACACTAAAGCTATGACTTTTTTTTTTTTTTACTTTTACTAATTAATGCAAGTGCCCCCGGTCTTGCCTTCTGTTCATTTACAGTGAGAATTACATTTAGAAGTCCCTGCCACATACAGTGAAATAGATAATCAGTTAAGGCCATATTGCATTTTTTGTGTTTTTTGTCATGCTTTGTTTAAACGTTTGTTGATCAAAATCACTTTGGATGGTTATGATTTTATATTTGTTCAGCCATAGTGAAGACTCTTTAAAGAGAATGTGGAATTGCCTGAATATCAAAAGTGACATGTAAAAAAAGTTCTGCCATAACTCCTTGTTTTGTTTTTCTTGTGTCGGCTGTTCTCTTCCTCCCTCAGACAACATTCCCGGTCACGCCCTCCCTCACAACGAGTCCAAGTATGGCGTTCAGTCCATATCTGAACCACATGGGCCCAGGCATGGGCTTGATGCCTGAGCTGCTGCCCAGCACTCCCCTGCTGGTCCCTGGGAGTCCCACCGGTCTGGCAGCCATGGGCAACGGCACCTCTGCACAAAAACATGTGCGCACAGACAAGTTGGAGGTATGCAGCTTGGATGCAGTTGTTGTGGTTCTATGTTTGGCCAAAGTATGATGAAAGGTAAATGTTGATCAGTGCTCCCACTTGGTCCTGCCAGGTTTGTCGAGAATTCCAGCGCGGTAACTGCACACGGGGTGAGAGCGACTGCCGCTACGCTCACCCCCTGGAGGCGGGCATGGTGGACTGCAGCGAGAACTCAGTCATTGTCTGCATGGACTACATCAAGGGCCGCTGCAGCCGAGACAAGTGCAAGTACTTCCATCCGCCTGCTCACCTGCAGGCCAGGATTAAGGCTGCACAGCACCAAGCCAGCCAAAACACAATCACCAACACAGGCTTGGTGAGTCCTTCTCAACAATGTGACAGAGACAAACAATTAGAATGCTATTTGTTTTTTACCAGAAGCTAACATTAGGCAACCAAACATTTTATCAACTGCTTTTCTATGATATGTAGAACCCTACAACAGAAACACACAGGGGTAAATAAATATTTACTTTTATAGAGGTTACATGTCAACTTTCATCATATCTGCTTTACAGAAATGGTTGACTTTCTTGTTCTCCTCTTGGATATTATTTACTGATGCAATGAAGGATCAAGGTGTCACACTATCCCTCAGGCAGCTTGAAATTTGATAATGTAGTCTGTGGATTATGTTTTTCATGAATGTCCGCTACTGTGTGTGTGCCTGTGTCAGTGAAGCAAGCTACAAGGGCTGAAGTTAACAATGTGAGCAGCTGTAACAGAATCATATCTATCTCCAATGCTGATGCAGAAAAACAAGAAACACAGTTTTGGAAAAAGATACGGAAATACAAATGAAAATGAATTAGAAACAAAATGTGCCCAAGGCTGCTGTTACTTTTCACATATTTAATCTGAAACAAAGATGTTTAATTAAAAACATATTTCTGCATCAGTCTGGTATCACATCCTACAATTCTGTACTGTGCGTTAAAGTTTTTTCCCCCCAGATTTAGGGGGTATTTGTATGTTAGTAATATGAGTCAAACGTTGTCTTGGTATTCTTCCTCTACAGTTTGATGTTTCAGCACTGGGCCCATTAGAGGATGAAATCATAGCAATCTCATTTTGCTCTTGGCCTGACCTCTGGGCTGTCCCACATCAACTCAGCTAATCTTAGATGCTGCAGTGTCCTCTTGTGGTGGTAAACAGAAACATGCACATCAACTGGATGTTGAGTCTAAAGAGCACTTAGATATACAACAGTATATTTACTCTTTACGATATAATACCAGATAGGTTTTTTAAATTCATTTATATAGGGAGGTTTTGTAGTCTGCAAGAGCCACTGCTAAAGAAAAAAAATCTGTTTTCCTTCCTCTGGTTCTCCTTCTGGCCAGCCTCTGCCGCCAGGGGTCGTGCAGCAGCTACCAAAGAGGCCGATCTTAGAGAAGAGCAACGGAGCAGCTGCCGCTGTCTTCAACCCCAGCATGTTCCACTACCAGCAAGCCCTGGCTAACATGCAGCTCCAGCAACCAGCCTTTATCCCCACTGGTGAGTCTCTATACATGAGCAACACCGAGACACAGCCCATCCTGTGTTAACATATATATATGGGCTAAATTATCTTGGAACTTGATTAAAAAATGCTACGGACCGACAAACGCAAGGGTTTTTGTGTTAGACGACTAGGTAATATTGTGGTATACAGGGAGTTACACCTGAGGCCTGTACTACAAAGCAAGTTCAGCATACCCAGGATATCTTTTGGTTATCTGGCTTCACTGAGCCTGACATTGGCAGCCCTGGACAGCCTATATTACGAAGCTGGTTATCAACTAGCTCGGCAACTGGCTCGGTTTATCTACCTGGCTACAAGCGTGTTCATGCGAAAGAGTGTTAATTACAACATCATTAGAACCATGAATAAAGTATTCAATATGACATGAAACAAACGGTGATATGTGCAGGCGACATGCAGAGGTGATATTCAACAAGGTGAAATGTAAACAGCATGAATACAATTGATTAAGTCAGGCTAAGGATTTACTGTAAATGAGTACAAGAATTATTAGGTTTCTTATACTGAAATAGTAACAAATTATGAACACGTGAAGCAGGTAAAAAAAAGTTCATAGAATGTCAGACTGTTTCTTTTAATATATAATGATGGGAAATATTTAACAGTGTGTGGATCATTTTTCTAAAACATCAGAGGGTTTAGTTTTAATGAACAATTATCCTCTCAAGGTCTCCTCATGTTTTTCTGAGCTGCAGTGATAAAAGCATCAACACTGTCAGGTGTTCTGTAGGATTAAAGAATCTTTATGCAATTAAAATGAAGGTATACTATTTATTATCTTGTTTTAGTGATAAAGTCTCCCTCCATTTGTTAAAAGCTCTGTTTTAAAACCAGAGTGGACACAAGGAAAGCCCCCAACAGAAAAACAATTTTTGTCCCTGTTGGGATCCTGTTGGAATGATGACTCTGTTTTTGCAGTGATCTGATTGGTCAGTAGTCGGGGTGGTGACAGGTTTTGATCTGATACTAGAGCAGGTTACCCCAAATCTGGGTTCGTAGTACAGGCTTCTGTAGTGGTAACAGTATGCATGCTATGTCTGTGCAAGGCTTGCTTCTCTACGGTGTAACATGCTTTCCTTTTCCTCTTCTATCACACTCTCTTCTTTCTTCTGTCTGTTGTGTTGCTTGCATTCAATTCGCTCTTGCCTGAAATGCGATGAGAGTTGTTGAAACACGTTACAGTAATCAGTACAAACACTATTGGTGCATGCATTGCAGGATCATGGAGATCTTGGTTGTCCTTCTTTTTAAAAAACAAAGTTGCATGTGTTTTGGATGAATGTAGCAGTTAGCTGTGCAAACAAACAAAATAAGACAGAACAAACGACAAAGCCAAAATAAGCCCTAATGTTCCTAACCACATTAAAAGTCCTGTAATTTTGTTTTGTAATTTTAGTTCCTTAATCTTTTTCCATGTTTTTTATGTTTGTGTATGAAACTGTGTGGATGTTACATAACAAATCAGGAAAGACTTTATTTGTACTGTTTGGTTTAGATTTGTAGGAGCACATAATGGCTGGAAATGTATTATCACATTTTATTTGATGAAATTGGTGCTGAAACGATTTGTCAATTAATTCATCAGTAGAGAATTAATTGCCACCAGTTTTAAAAATTACTTAATTGTTTGACTGGTCAGATACGAAATGCAATTTGAAAGTGTCGCCTTAGGGTGTTGAAATTTACAATTCACATATTTTTCGCTATTTTTGACCTTTCATCAGTTTAACAGTTAATTAACTAGATTAACAATTACTGTATTAATTTAAAAGACAATGAAAATAATCAGTTGCAGCCCTAGATGAAACTTTTCTATACTAGAAGATCATTTAAGATTTAAGAGACATAAAACCGTTCACAAAATGCTTGAAAATGAATTTTTTTATCATATACGTGGCACCTAATGTCACAAGGGAAACCAGTGGGTATTAACACTGAAAAGACATTTTTCAGTTCATGGGAACTGCAAAGAAACACTGCTTAGTCAAAGGCCTGAAGGCTGTCAGACATGAATTATTGATATCCCACATGCCTAAATTATACAGCATAGAGGTCTACAGCCAAAACTCCCACATACTTTATGTGTTCTGTTCTGAAGGGAGAATATACTGAAACCTCTCGCACATGTAATATACACAAGTTTTCTGTTTATTTTTTGCTGCTTGGGTAAAACAATACTTCACTGATCAGGGCTTCAGTGTATTGTCTATGCAGCAGCTGAAAGCAGTTGGCTTTTGTGCTCTTATCTTTCACTTATCAACAACTTGTTTTTGTGTCTGTAACTGTAACTAACTTTTCCTGCGCTAACCTTGCCTTTATCTGCTGCAATGCCTGCTTCTTTATCACAACTCTTTGTCCTTGTTTTCCTTTTGTTTTCCTCTTGTTTTCTTTCTCATCTGCTCTCATCACCTTCTAGTTTTTAAACCCATGTCTGTACATAATGTGACAAGCTCTTTTCTGTGCATGTTGCCCTCCGGAGCCTTTGGTAGGTCAGCTATATTACAGCTGGAGATCAGCAACTACAGTGCATGTGTTAGTGGACAGAGGCCTTTATTAAATGATCTTATATGTACTCCAAAGTCATAGTACATTAAAATGTTAGTGCATTTTTCTTGTGATCTAGGTAATAGTTTGTTTTAATTCATACATATAACGTGTAATTAACATGAGGAAATGTGACACTTTCCTGTGATAGGTAACGTATCACAGTGAATCATCACATTACATTATTACATTTTCCCTTTTGTCACTTAACTGGTAGCGTCTGTTTAGGATTGTTTGAAATGATATTCTTTTGTGAGAGACTTGGCAGAATACATGGGGAGAGAGAGACATGGGGGATGAAATGAAATGAACATGCCTGGTCAAACTCATCCTGGGATTGCAGTTACATTGTCTTTGCCTTAAACACTTAGTCCATCGGGCATGAGATTGCGTAGTTAGTAAAACTCTCTCTTAAACATGCAAGGAAGCTCTGACACTCACAGTTTGACTTTTGACTGAAAAAAGTCTGAAGCTCAGAAAATGACATTCAGAACAGATGATACTAAAATACAGATGCGGACACATTGGTGTTTGCTTTCATATCATTGATTTCTCTAAAACAAACCAGCAATGAGGAAGTCCTTGCTCACAACTGCATTATGAGACAATAATGTTACTGTTATGGAGAGTAAAGGTGACTGAATGTTTGCTGTGATGGTTTACCTCAGCTGATTTTTACAGTATTCTGTACTGAAGAGAAACTAGTAGAGACCAATAGTTGGTCTGCAGAAATATGAAGTATATCATATTTTCAGATAATGAACTTGAGCTGCTATGGTCCTTCATGGTTGTTGACATCAACGTACATTTGCTTCTTCGGGAGAACATACAACAGATTATCATGTTAGCTTCTGAAGACCATATGATAGACATTCATTTTTGACATTCCTGTTTGATTTTTTTCATTGCATCATGTCTGCCTGTCTGCAATCACATTAATGTGATTTGTTTAACGAGTCGTGCTCTCTGTAAGCGGTTCATTAATGAATTTCAACTCTGTGCGAGCATGCATGGTGTGTGTACTGTATGTGTATGTGCAGGTTCAGCCAGCTCAGGTAGCTCAGGGAAGCAGGATGAGGGGCCAGCAGTCAGTGTTTGTTGTAAGCCTTCCTCCTGTCTCTTGTAGGGCTTATGAAAACCTTTGAAAAAATGAAACTTTGAGTTCTGCGTCCACAACACGTTTACCATTGCTGCGGCAGGCTGATATTATGAAAATAATATGCAACATTTTGAAAATAATTTCACTGTCAGTAAAACTACAAACTCAGGAGAAAAAATAAAGGAAAAAATGTTTTCATGTGTCTCTTGCAAAAGAAGTTTCCAGGATGGATCATTCTGCTGTTGGAAAAACGGAAGATTTGCAACTGCTGTGATTATTGTCCAGATTTATCTTTCATTTGTCCGGTTGGCTAAAGGGTTTTGTACTCCAGTGACTTTGCATTTCACTTCCATAATGTTGGGCGACTCACAGACACTTATATGGGTCTAGCTTCAAAAACACTAGATCCTACATTTCCCATAATACAGCCAAAGGCATAATTTCATTAGACTCTCGATACCTGGTAAATGCACACATCTAAAGGTTCACCACACACACACAGGTGTTTTCAACCCCTGTGGTTGATTAGACCTCTAGTTTGGAGTAAGTTTGCTGGAGCTGTGCTGGGACTGACAATAATGTGATGTGTCTAAACCCTTTGTCCTAATAAAGGATAATGGTGCATTAGCGCTGTCTTTATCCACAGCACCCTCACCATGGGACTTTTACGAGTTGAATGCAAAGTAAAAGGGAGATGTTGAACTATGTCTTGCAAAGCCGGTCACTAAATCTTATGCAATCACAAAATTATCAGTGAATATAGGTCACATTCAATCTGCAGATTTCAATCGATATTATCAATATATAGTACAATTTCTAAAGAGATAAATTAGTGTCACGTTGTAGCTGTGACGTTATTGATAAAGTTTTTGTTCTCTTATGGATCATTTGCTCCCTCCATACACATGCTTCGTCCATTGAATACAATTATCAGATACTCCAGTCTGATTAGATTGTATGACTGTGTATTGCCTTGTTTGTTTAAGTACCATTTGTTGGTGGACAATGCATTTTTTTTTATTTTGTAACTTGTTGGTTAATTAAATCTGTAATTTTCTTTGTCTCTTATTTCGTTTGCATGTGTCTTGATACTTGTTCAAATTCATCCTGGCAATATCACTTGACTTGTGCCATGACTTTTGATCCTACACATTTTGCCATGGTAACCATATCATTCCTGTTCCCCCTCCTTCCCGCCCACATCCTCGTCCTCTGTCTTTCGTCTGACTCGCCTGAATAAAAGTTCCCATGATGCACGGTGCCACCACCTCCACTGTTTCGTCGGCCTCGACCCCAGTCACCAATGTTCCTTTCGCTGAATCTGCCGCCTCGAATCAGGTTTGCTCTTTCATTTCAGTTCTCTTTTATTTTAGCTCTGTAGTTTCTGAGTCTTTTTTCATCTGGTTAAACACCTGCTTGTAGTGTGACAGGTATTCTGTTCACATTTCATCTGTCTTCATCACTTCTGAGTCTATTGTGATGTGAGCAAATGAAAACAGAATTTATTTTGAGTTGTATCTTGAAATAGGTAACTGTAATTGAACCATATCATTACTCATGATCTGTTCCCATCCTCATTGTTGTTCTGTGGAATCTACAGACATAAAGTGTGTGGTCTGGCAACCCTGCTGTAATTTAAATACAATAATTCTTCTTTTTATTTCAGTGAATTTCCCTCTACATACAGTCTATAACATTTCAGCAGGGGAATTTAGCAGCTGAGTTACAGAAGAAAATACTTGCAGTAATCATTGTGGCATTTTTAAAGACAAAAGGTGACATAAATTACCCATATATAAGCAGCTTTTAAATTCTAAAGCTCTATTTGAAAAGAAACAGCAACAGGTTATTTCTTTTCAATGCATTTGACTGTTTGTTTCATCTTATTCACTCACTCCTGAACTAAATGTAATAATCCAAAATAGACTGTTGACTGTGTTTGTTTGTGAAATGGTCTGGTCTGAGAAGGATTGTGATTGGTTATTTGTCAAGCAGAACGAATGTCTGCTTTTAATATTAGCCATTAAAAACTAAAGCCTGTTAAATTTTATTTTCTATCAAGCAGCAAAATTTCTATATACTGTAAAATACAGTGATTGACCTTAATACATAAAAAACACTTTTATAGTGGGGCTCGTTTTTCCTCCATTTAGAAAGCAACTTTATCTGCTGTTCATTTTTGTATGTTATGACAACTTCCACAGACTTAAACATTGGCCAAGCTCCATGATGTATCACAGTAAACATGCAAACAAGCATCACTTTTGTTTTTGTCAGTATTTCTGTTATCACAGGATTTTACAATGCCCACTCAAGCTCACTTACTGCAAATGACCTGAAAACCACAGGAGATAAATCAGGATTTTTGTGTATTTGCTACAACGACAAATCCAGTTGCAGTGCAAAATGGTTTTGCATTTTTTATTCTGTCTGCCTAGGGTCTGAATGTTTTCTGTCCTAAATGAAGAAACAATTGTTTTTTTTTTTTTTGGGGGGGGGGGGGGGGCACTTGCTTTGGTCATAATTTTAAAAAGTGAATATGGTCATGTTTAAACCGAATTGTTGAAATCTGGAAAAAACTGGCTTTTTACTTTGTGAATATTTTTCACACTAACTTCATCTTATAGAAAAATCTCCTGCTGAAGGTTATTAAAAGATGTTTGTGTCAGGTTGAACTTACCGCTCCTCCTCTCTCCCTGCTCTCTCTCTTTCTCTCTCTGTCTCCTCCAGTAGATCCCTCAGAGCTTCTGACTTCTGATCCAGTGGGGCTCCAGTGCGTTCCAATGGAAACCCATTTCTGTCCCGTCCCCAAACTGCTGATGGCGGCTCCAGTGGCGCTCAACTCAGTAAGCCTTTCCCGAAACCCCAGTTAAAGTCCCTGAAACGTGCGCAGCACCAGGGCGGTCATCTTTCTGAATGCAGCAAACATGTGCCTCACCTACAGTGCACACTGACTGAGTGGCAATGTGAAACTTCTTATGAGATGTTATGTAAGTAGTAAAGCTGCGATGGTTCACGCAATACAAGCCTGGACGTATTACTGTTGCTTTAAAACAGCCATCCTGATGCATATTGACTCGATCAGGCTGAGCAATAGAGCTCCCTCGTTCTTACAGCCATACATGCCCACACCTTAAGAGTGCAGCAGACACATGCACACGAACACACACACAAACAAACACATACACATTTAAGACTAAAAGCCCTTTATGGGTTGGAGCCATCACATGCGGCGACCCAACACATTTGACTGTTCCAAAGTCAGAAACTCTGAAAAGTAAATTCTGGAAATTCAGACCATTCAGGCGGCACCTGTGGACCTGCTGCCTGGTCTACAACCATTACGTGTTGTCAAAATGAAAGCGTGTTTCATATCATGTCTTGTTTACGTTTCAAGATGGCTACAAATGTAACATTCGTGTTGTACCATGTTATACCATTCAATTCGTTCTCATGGTCTCATCTTGCCTGATGAAACGTCAGTGTGTTGTTAATTTGTTTGTGCCTTTGATTTGTCAGCTCAGCTGCAGAGGAGACTTAGTTTCCCAAAATAATTCAATACACTTAACAGCGTACAGCAAAAGATGTTATTTGCAATTAAAGGCAATATCTGTTGTAACAAAAATGCTGTGGAGTAGCCCTTAGTTCCTGTTGTAAGAAAATCTCGTAATTACAGTGATCACCACTTGATATTGTTTCATAAGTGCTGAGTATGATTTAAATCGGTTTTTGTCCCCAGTTTCATAGTCAGTATCTAGTACTTACTGGATAACAGCAGCAAATGAGACATTACTTTTGTCATTACTTACATTTTATGCAATTACCTTAAAAAAACTGACAGGGTGACATAAAATTAGGATACAGTCACACCTATCCTAAAGGAGATGAGTTGAGAGATTTTTCAGAATGTGGCTCTTAATTTGGATTTATAATAACTGGATTTAAGACACAAACTGCCTTAAAGCAGGTGAGTTCTCCATGGGAAGGTCAGGCTCTGTATAACTCCACTAGTAATAGACCAGACAGCTCAAATTATTAAAACTGTTGGATTGAAGTGATGAATTATCTTGACTCATGACGTCTGATCAGTAATTGTTTCCTGCCTGTGATGGGTAATTGTCTGATGACTGAAAGTTTGTTTGTCCTGTTTTAACCATGACTTGATATCCAAACAAAACAAAAACAAAAAACAAAACAAAGAAAGACAGGCACATTAATCTTCACTTTTTTGTCATAACAATGAGTCTTGGCTTCAGCCACAAACCCCAATTTTCTGTGTCCAACTTTCCTGAAATCAAGACAAAAAGATATTTGTGAGGGTCAGAGCTAAGATTACAGACTTTTATAATTGGCACTTCTTAAACTTTCACACCTGATGTCAGAAATGGAAGCTGGATTTGTTTCCTGATGTTGTGCCTGAAGTCTGTGTGTGCCAAGTGGTGGTATATGCAAGGAGCTGCCCCATTCAATGCAATACCTGAATAACTCCTCCTAAGAATTGTCTCCCTTTTAAATGCAGATATGTATTTTAAAAAGGCAGTTTGTTTGTGTAATTGTCTCCTTTCATGCAGCTTTTGGATTGAATGAGTGGCACAAGATTTTTATGTTTTATGGCTCTTCAGGGAGAAAGCTTAGAACTTGAAAATGTCCTGTCTGACTTTAAAATGTGTCGTCTTTTCTACTGATGTCTCCTTTTTGTCAAAAGTCGTCAGACTCTAAAAATTGCAGCGACAGTTGCTATAACCAGAACTGGGTTGTGGCAAAGTCAGGAGATGGAGGAATAAATCATACGTTTGATGTCTGATGGTAAAAAAATTACAAACCAGTTGGACTTCTGGTTTTCAAATGTCCGCAAGGAATTGCTCTGTTGGCGTGTAAAATTGAACGTAACGGCTTTGGAAGCTGGGCTGAAATCACTTTTATCCAAATTCAAATGTGCCTCTTTCAAGTCTCCTCAAACCACAGCTGTGAGTACACTGTAAGAACAGACCAGTGCTCAAAGATAGATGTGTTATTTGGTACATTATTATAATAGTCAGTCACATCTGTACTAGTTTCTTCTCTGAGACAGCTGTGCTGTCTTATTATTAATGTAAAGAAATAAATCAGTGAGTTGTGTGAATAGTTAAGTGTGCTGAAAGAGACAATGAATCACATGTTTGGTTAGTCGGTAAATGTAGGTAAATGCTGCAGATATTACGACATTTCCCACTGAACATTATTCATTTTAAATAATGTCATTGTGTCGTGAATGTATCTAATGCAAAAACTCTATACGTGCCCTCTGAAAGACAGGCATGTGGAAATGTAATGATTCACTATATATAGACTATTTCTGGGGTCACACAGGTACCATGCTGATACTGTGTTAAGACATATTAAAGTATGTGTATTGTTATATAGATTTATATTTAATGTCAGTGGGTGGTGTGACTACTTTTAGAAATATCTTTCACTCTCAGAAAAGGTTGAGCTGAGTTGTACTTTTTAAAGTACAAATGTACATCGTTCAGGTACATTACAGTACCATTTCTTGCTGATCAGCTTTTGTACCCCAACCTTCGAAAGTAGCCAAAGTGCCCAAAATGCACCAATAAACAATGATATAATCATTGGGCAAAACTGAGAAAATCAGCTTGCTACCCTTTTTTTTTTAACACGTTTTACTTTTACGCATGATGTGGGTTGGCCAGTTCTCCCCTGTGCTGCAGTCCTTGTTTTTGCTGACTCCAACTCTTGTTCTTGGGAGACAGTTTGCAAAAGTAACTTCCAACTGTGTTCAGTGAGGGCAAGTTGGAACCGCCACTTCAGCTGAACCATTATCAGTGTGTGTCCCTTAAAGGAACAGTATGCTTATTTGCTTTGTCTTTGTAAGTTAGATGAGAAGATCAATATTGCTCTCATGTGTTAAATATAAAGCCAATTAGCTTAACACAAAAAAATGGAGGCAGGAGAAAACAGCTAGCCTTTAGTCTAAATATGACAAAATACACCTAATAACACCCCTAAAGCTCAGTGGATAAAACACTGTATCCAAGAACAGCAGTTTGTAGTTTTAGGCCAAGTTTTGTGCTGTAGCTGTTTCCTGGGGAACAACAACCAGGCGCAGTGACGTTCTGGCATCTTGTTGTTGCAGTGAGGTTGCCAGGCAACCAGCACTAAAGCTGGAGACGCTCTGCACAGAAGTCCTGGATGGTGGGATAAATTGTTGTTTGTGAAGAAAAAAAGTTACAGGATGTAACTCTCTCTAAAACCATAATCTGTCATTTTGACATTTAAGTTTTTATAAAAAAGTAAACAAGATTTAATGTGTTAATTAATGAGCCAGTAGGCCAGGACTCATTTTGAGACACAAACACATAGCATTATATTTTTATTTTGAATGTTTTGTTTTTCCTTCTGTTTATTTATTTTTCTTTTTAAGAAGAATTGAGACCAGTATTCATTCTATGTGGGACATTTCATAATTAGAAAATCTACTTGTCAATGCTCTCTGGCGGGCAGTTTGGCATCTCTGTAATACAGTTTCTTTTTACTTATTGGCCAACGTGTACAGTGATACAGATTCTATAGTTCAACCAACATACCATACAGACATGAGAGTGATATCAATCTTCTCTTCTAATCCTCAAAAAGAAAGTGAATACACGTATTCTCTAAAAACAAAAGCTGATAGATTTATTTAGAATATAATTTACTTTTTATCTACATGTGTATCAAACAGTATGTAGCCTGTTATACACCTGGTAACATCTGTAAAGCAGTATATGCTGCTTTATGTTACGGACATACACTTCTCCTTTACCTCTGTTTTTGTGAGTGATTAGCAGCTATGTTTTCTCAAGTCTCTGAGGAGTTTGAATGGAAATGTTCCTCTCCTGCTCAATGACATTGATTATTAGAATGTCCAGACAATTTGTCTAAATCTTACAGCTTTGAAAGCCTAGCTTTGTCCAGCCAAGAAAACTCCTCCCTCTAGCCTTCATCTCCTCCCCCCTTCACATCATTATGCCTTCACAAACCACCGTCCAGCTGGAAAAAAAAACAATACTTGATCAATAAACGGTGCCTCTTGAGGGCATTTGAATTTTTAAGTACATTTAGACCTATATGGATAAAATGCACAAGAGCGTGTTAGTTAGGGGATCTGCGGTGTGGCACGAGAAAAATTACGTTTTACCTCTTTCCCTTTCTCATTCTCTTGTACTTGATTTCCTTATATGCAAAATGCTCTGATCACTGTGTCTAGTGACCAGATCCTTTAGCATGTGGACAGTTAATTCAGTCCTGAGCATACTTTTGTTTCCCGGGGCACAAACAAAGGGCCTTATTTCTCGATCACTGTATAAAGATGTGATAGCTGTGTATAAAAATGACATGTATTAATGGTAAGTTAAGCTTTTTTTTTTAAAAAAAATCTGACATAAAAAAAACACAGCATGAAAATAAAAAAAAGACTCATTTATACATAGTTAATAGTTTGTGTAGACCAACAAGGAAAAAAAGATATGAAAATCATTTGTATACAATGATGGAGTCATTGTTAATGGTAATAGTTGCTGTTGCTATGGCAACAAAATGACAACATGGCTACCTTTCTATTATCCTAATTGTGAATTTTTTTCACATTAATTGAAATAACATACAACACTAACTTATTAAAAAGGGAATGTCTAATTAGTTTGTCTTGTTATTGCAACGTGATTAAATATTTTGTATGGAAAACTTAAATCCTTGTAATATCCAAAGGTCCTTAGGGGAGATCAGGTGTTTATTTTGTTTTGTTTATTTGACTTTAATTGTTTTTGTTTGTTTTTTGTTTTGTTTTGTTGTTCTTGTACATGGTGTTTTTGAGAAAAAAAGAATGGACTTTGGCTTTTAAAGCAAACACCTATCTGTCAGGGAGGCAAAGAGGCTTTTGGACTGACTGAAAGATCTTCATCTTTTTCTGTAAAATCAAACTAGTCAGCAATCCTCACAGTTCACCTCCTGCCTGCAGACTGGACAGCCCTCGCTCAGTTGTCCCTGTGTGGAGGTTTGAGTTTTCATCAGTGAGTTTTGTTTCAGTTTTGGCCAGGAGGGCGGTCCAGAAGTCTCTTCCTGCCCAGCTGTGCTGGGTGATGTTGATCCTTACTGAGGTGTAAATGAATGTGTGACGTTCACCTTGTTTGCACTTATGTACATACTGTCAAAATACTCAAAATTTATTTTGAATAAATATAGATAAAAGAGTTGATTAAAAAATCAAATCAATGTATTGTTAATGATATGTCTTATCATTTTATTACAGTACAAATGTTCGCTTTGAGGGGTCTGTTCTTTTGTTTGTTTGTTTGTTTTTGCTAGAGCCCTGTTCTTCCCCAAGCATGACATTGCCTCGCTGTAAACCATGAATGGTTTGCTTTAAAAAAAGCTTTTTGAGTTCATTAGGGGCGTTTTCTGTTCAGTAATATCTGACACTGACATCCAACAACTGAGGTGGGTCAGAAGAAATAATCAATCTGGAATATATGTAATAAACCAGTACTAACCTTATACTTATATACTCATCATAACACAAATGCAGGTGAATTCCTCTCTCCCATAATGCACCAAAATAAAGCACAGGGTAGCTCCACCTGAAGGCTGCAAAACAGCCAGGAAAAAAGAGGAGCAGATAAAAATCAAACTGTAGAGGAACATGGATGTGAGAAGTGTCCACAGCATTTTAAATTCACTTTAATTTCTGTCATTTTGTGAAATGGGTTATTCTTTGCTCCCTTGTTGTCATTATCCAAAACAACAATAAATCTGAATTCTCCTCAGGATTGTCAGAATTGCAAACAACCTGGTTTTCCAATGTTATTCTTGCATCAGCAACAACATCCTTACGCAACTTTGTTCCTGCAGATTTGGACATTTGATGCTCTTCAATTGCTCTCAAAGCCAGCGATTTTGTTGCCATGGCACTTGTCCTAGTGGTGGACTGACTGAGTCATCCTTGGTGAATCGGTTCACAGCCCTCTGACTGTTGAATATTGACTTTCAAGTGTCTGTTCGCAGAGACAGGTCTCTGTACGATGTGTACCCAAAGCTCACCAAAGCTCCTCTACTGTGAGTCACCAGCTTCCATTATCACTGCAGCATCAATGCACAGTATGGGGAAAAGTACATGTGGAGTGGTCTTAACATACTGTGGGTTTCCAGTCATCAATAATGGAAAAAGATTTTGTTTTTGTTTTGAAAATGATTTATTGTTGCCATTGTTTCAAAACAGTTTGGTTGTAATTGTGCCTTTATCATGCAAAATGTAGTTTTCCTTTTATGTTCTACATTTGAATCGACTCATAACATCACGTGTTGAGTGTGTGTAAAACATATCCCTTTATTTAAAATCCTCTGTTGGTGAGTCGTTAATACATTGGGTACAGTCACAGACTGAATGGCAACCTGCGGAAGGTGACGAGGGCCAAAGACTTGTTCAGGACTAAGCCATATGAAAAACTCTCTCTGACACACTAGGACAGACTTGAAAGTGACTGCTGTTTCTTAGTCACCTATTGCTTCACTCTGTTTTCTGCTTGTGGTGCTTGTATGTGCTGCTGTGCTACATGCCAATTTATTTTGCAGTGTATCGCTATTAAGAGTAAGTTACTGTGCCTATGATGAGTTCTGCGATTTCTGTTTGACCTTTAATAAAACACATAATTGTGAATCCTCTTGTAGTGTGATTTGTTTTTTTTTTCTACCTGTATGTTTATGAATGAAGGTTACATTTACAGTGTAAACAAGGGATTTATAATGAACATCTATAATGAACATAAATTGAAACGTCACTTAAAAAAAATCCAATCAGTTAAAGCAAGTGTTTTGATTGTTACTTGTTGAAAAGATGTAGACCACACCTTTCAGAGCCTTCCAGCTTACTGACGTGCTATAAACACCTCACTACTGATGACTAACACCTGCTACACTAGTCTGTGTTTTTTATTTGAATGAGAGACTGAGAGTCTGAGAATGAGAGTGAATGAGTGATAGAGCCCAGATCTATGCTCTTCCAAGAAGACACTGATGAGCAACAGTAACATGAAGCATAAAAAAAGTTTCATAACAAGCAACAGCAGGGGTCGCCACTAAGCACTGACACATTTGCACATACCACTACCATTTAACTAATTTCTTTTTTTCCCTTTTTTTTTTTTACCGGACCAATGTAAAAATTCATTGTACTAGATATGATTAAAACCTCATTTTCATCTGTGGTCCCCCAAGAGAGCTGTGGTGAATTAAAGCCTTACACCTTTAAAAACAGATACGACAAAACAGAAAAACAATAGTAGTTTACAGCTAAGAAACATGCCATCAGTAATCGCAGTATCAATTAAAATTTTATTGAGTTTTAAAATCAATTTTATAAGTTCGTTACATAAAAAGTAACAGTGCTGTAATGTTTGAAGAAACCCTCTTTTTTTAATGTCTGTTTGCTGTGAGGGGCTGTATTTGCTCAGACCCCTGTTCCTAAACATCTCCCTATGTACAGGCTCGCAGAAAGGAAGCTTTTATTCTGAAACAGTCCCACCGGACGTCTCGCTCTCGTTAGCGGAAGCAAAGCTGTTAGCTTCAGGAAACCCGCTGGTGGAAAAAGCTTTTCTTTCTGTAATCAAACCATCACAGCACGGAGTCTACCACACTCTGGAGCCCCAACAAACTGCAGCCAATGGACCCTCGGAGTATAATAGTGAATCTGAGGGTGGTCCGTCGATAGCACGTCTGGCTGCCGAGGCACCGGGCCGGAACCAGAACCAGGCCCGGACCGACGGACAGACATAACCAGCACTGCGTTTCGCGACGCCGGCGGGCTGGTGTGTGTTCGTGTGTCGGAATTGGCATGCTGTCTGTAGGGGAAGTGTAACGTGTATCACCGTGACTTGCTGTCTGTAGATAGGCAGCAAGTCCCCGCTGCCGGTGGTCGATGTAGAGGCTTGAGGCTCGAGCATGGGACAGCAAGCTAGCTTTACTGCTAGCTAACACCGGAGTCAACGGTCATCAACTTCTACCCGCTAAGTATGAGCGGTAGACTTGGGTTTAGTGAGTGAAGAGGGGTTATTTTACATCGTGTAACATTTGTCAGTTGATTGCTCTTTTAGAAGCCTGATAAATGTTTCTGGAGCGAGTACAGCAGTATAGCTAAGTCGTTAGCTGCTAAGTTAGCCTGCCTCCACCGCCCCAATGAAAGAGTACAAAGTTGTCGTGCTGGGCAGCGGCGGCGTCGGCAAGTCCGCGCTGACCGTCCAGTTTGTCACCGGCACCTTCATCGAGAAATACGACCCTACCATCGAGGACTTCTACCGCAAAGAGATCGAGGTGGACTCGTCGCCCTCCGTGCTGGAGATCCTGGACACGGCGGGGACGGAGCAGTTCGCCTCCATGAGGGATCTGTACATAAAGAACGGGCAGGGGTTCATCCTGGTCTACAGCCTGGTCAACCAGCAGTCATTTCAGGTACCTGTGTGTGGCAGGACACTAAACCACGCAGACACGTGGAAACATTTCATAGCTATAGGCATTTGTGATTCACTCAACGCATATAGTCAGTGTTGCTAATCTGAGCCCAGCACCATCCACATCTAACTTTACAACTCAAAACCATAATTTGGCCAAAAACTGCATAAATATAATCTAGCATCTCTCTCTACATTAGGCTGCAACTAACGATTATTTTCTCAATTAATCGATTGGTCATTTAGTCTGAAAAATGGCACAAAATTGAGTTTCCCAGAGCATAAAATGATGTGTTCAAACGTCTTGTTATATCCGATCAGCTGTCCAAAACTCAAAGTAGTTTTATTGACCATCATGTGGCCTGAAAAGGCATCAGATCTTCACACTGGAGAAGCTGAAACCAGCAAATATTGGGAATTTTTGTTTGTTAAATGGCTGAACCGGATAATTGATTGCAATTTTTTTTCCGAATCAGAATGAGTTTTATTGGCCAAGTTTTTGCATGCAAACAAGGAATTTGACTCCGGTTTTTCTTTGCTCTCAGCCAGTACAGAACAATTCAGTGCTTTATTAATCTTATGATAATATGATGCTGTCACTGTAAATTGGCAATTGACATAATTATATAAGCAGTTTTGTTGTACTTGGTATATTGCAAAACAATAAATGATTACATACTTCAATGTATTTATAACTTTAGAACTTTTAAACTAGAAAGTAGTTCTAAAAGGAAGATGTATTATGGGGCTTAACGTCTACATTATTTGTATGTCTGCATTTCCTTTTTTGCATTGTGTTTTTGGAAAGAGAAATCATCAGTCTGTATGTGTATGTAAGCATGTTTCTGACTTTTTTGCTTATACTTGGTTCCACTGTTGTTAGTTTTACCACTGATAAGACTTTCTTTGTAGTGGAACTGGGACACAAATTTAGTGTTATACTACTCCTGTTTTCAGGACATCAGACCGATGCGAGACCAAATAGTGCGAGTGAAGCGCTTTGAGAAGGTGCCGTTGATCCTGGTTGGGAACAAAGTCGACCTGGAGTCTGAACGTGAGGTTGCCGGGTCGGACGGACGAGCTCTGGCTCAAGAGTGGGGCTGCCCTTTTATTGAAACTTCTGCTAAGAGCAAGACCATGGTGGACGAGCTGTTTGCAGAGATCGTCCGACAGATGAATTATTCCACGCTGCCGGAGAAGCAGGAACAGTGCTGCACCGCCTGCGTGGTACAGTGAGGAAGAGGTATGAGGGCTTGCATCCATTCCCATCTTCTTTAGTCAGGCTGCATTCATACTTGGGTTGCTCCAAAGAGCTCACAAGCACAGCACAGTTGGCCACTCACTAATTTTACAAAATGTGATAAAATGTCTCTGCAGTGCCTGTGTAAAAATGGTTCACGAGCTGAGGAGAAATGTGACACATGGATGACTGTGGCGTTTCAGTGCAGTGTGAGGGAGAGGAAAAATTCGGCTGGAAGTGCGAAAGATGAGTGGGCGGTGCTGCACCGCGCAAACTGTTGGTTTAGTTTGTTATCATAAGATCGCAGAAAGTATGCGCCACGAAGAACACAACTGTCTGAGCAGCTCAGGGTCTGGAGAGGAAAAAGACCCCGAAGAGCAAGAGGCTAATGAAGCAGACAGTCCTGTGAGCCCAGCTGTAGACAGAGGAAAATGTAACATCCTGAAAAAGAAATTATGTTCCAAAACAGGAAGTTCACTTTAGATGCTGTCAGAGATGTTGCCTATGTGAACCACTTCCAGCACAGATGCCAGTTTTGGCTGTGTAAACCTGTTGTATTGATCGCTTGTTTTGTATTTTTCTTTCTCTCTCTCTCTCTCTCTCTCTCTCTCTCTTTTTTGTTTAATAGATGTGCCGTTTGTCTGGATCACCACAAGCATTTTGATGGACCTTGAGACAACCTGACTTTGACCCTATTGACAAAAACTTACCACTGCTGGTAAAGTTTCTGTTCACGGTGGTTTCTGACTGTCGATCACAGAGCATCTGACAGGAAAGACGTCAGTCCTATTTTTGATATCATAACTGTTAGAAGACGTTTCTGCTGCAACCTTAACGGCCTTTGCAATGACCCAGAATGGAGTCAGACAGACAGACTTGGCCACCTGTGAAAATTTCTTTTTCTTTTTTTTCCCTTTTTAGTCAGAGGTATACCAGAAATAATAAGCAGGAGTGTTTGTGAGGTTGCAGCTTCTTTCTAAAGCTGCTTTAATCACTATTATATACTTTATTATTACTTGTATTATGTCTGAAGTTTGGAATTTGACAAAGTATTTCATAATATTGAAACATTTTGACTTTTAAGCGTGCATACTTCGACCAGTTTGCTGCCCAGGTGTACTGCTTGCTTTATACTGAAAATCTTGTCAACTGACACAAACCACAGCAGTATGTATTATGAGTTTCTTAACTTCAGGAAACTCAGACAGGATGTACGACTTTGTGTATTAAACGGTCACTTTATCCAGCACTCTGCTCCACTGCCCTGTGGTTCTAAAATTGACCATTTTTCTTATTGCAGTAGCCTGAAGTAGCTAAACTCCTCTGAAAACATGGATGCTCAAAATTGAAAATGTTCCTACTAAATCAACTTGAAGTGATAAGAACGAGCCATTTTACTGTTTTTAGCCTGAATTCTGTCAGTCTCTCTACGAGGCACGAACCGCGTGGACGCAGGTCTTCCATTTTCAGTTTTCCCGAGGAGTCTCTGTAGGAGAATGATTTTGGAACGACCAAAGGAAGCTCACATTGCATATTTGTGTTTGACTACATGATGTGTGTTGCTTTAAATCTGGGAGACGCTGATTTCTTGTCATTAAATAACTCCCGCTGCAATGTGGTTTGATAAAAGTTCTGGCACACTTAATCAGATTTAACTTTGTAATGTTCTTTTTCTTATAGTAACCTATTTATTAAAAACTAATGACATGGGTAGCCAGTTTTAAACTTTTAATTTTATACTAGTTCTTGCTTTTTGTGACTTTTCACAATTCATGGTATATTTGTTTTTTGTTTGTTTTTTTTGCTTTTTCTGAAGCTGAGAATTTAACAGAGCCTTAAATAATTTCTGTTGCACCCTGGTCTCATGTTTCTTTTTTTGTTTCCTCACAGATAAACAGCTTTCATCATTTGGTAATAAACATTCTGGCCTTTCTGCTTTTGTCATGGGACAAAGTTAGAGTATTATCTTTGATTGATGCGCAACCAGTTCTGTGTTACTGATGCAAGTTTTCCTCCTGTCGACCTCGAAACCAGCAACAAAAAGACCCAAGTTCAGTTTTTGCCTTTTTTCATCTCCCCCTCAAAGTTGCCTCATGCTCGGGGGAAACCATGAAAGACATTTTTAATCATTTTCAGGCACTTCGAACAAATCGATTATTTGGGGAAGTAATTGGCAGATAAATCGTTGTTGACGATAATCATTAGTTGCAGCTGTATCTACATGGCCATGCTGCTATGACAGATGTAAATCCTTGTGTTAAATTAAAGGATAGGTTCACATTTTTTCAGTTGTCTGAAAACACTTGCTTCCCCTGCTTATTTTTCCCAAAAAGTCTGTCAGGAGAAAAGGCAGAACTCCAGAATCACGTTTTGATGTTTTGGGCGAATTTTACTTGCAATTAATGAGCCAATATAAAAATCTAGATGTGGCTGTTATCGGAGGCAGAGCATCTAAGTAAAGTTTAGTGCAGGAGAAATGCACCTGTTTCCTCTTAAGAGCTCAATACTCATGTGCCCATTTGTATATTGTATATATGTATATTTTTGGTTGGTGTGAGTGTTAGTCCTGTCTGTACTGTCTGCAAAGAAATCCCTTCTTACCAAGATTCAATTGTAAGTGATGGGATATGAAGTTTTTAGCAGAAAAAAAGAGAATTTTGTCCAAAAAACGCAGTAACTGAAAGATGCTCAGTTCATACGGTGAGCTCTGACTTCTTAAGCCTCAAGTTCATTTCAACAAAACTTAAGGTTGATTTAAAAAAAAAAAAAAAAAAACTGTTGATTTCAACTCCCATTAATATCATGATATGAAGTGATCAATTTTTGTCTGTGACCAATAACTTTTTCCATGTACGTATGAACATGAGTATCATTTTTAGACAGGCTTGAAAAAATGTGAACCTATCCTTTAAACTGTTGTTACCTTATTTTTTTTTTTTGCAATTTTGTAAAATTCCAGCAACTAAAACAGTACATCCACATCTCATTTCACTTCACACTGTTCTGTTTGAAATATAACAAAAATGTATTATTGTTAGTTGGATTACTAGTAAATACCGATATATATTTATAAGTTAAATGTGAATATGATTTTGTTTAACTACCACGCATAGAGTAATATGAGCCCACGTACTGATGTGATGTTTCTGGTTATATCTGGGGAAGAGAAAACAGAACTTTAAAATGTTTTCTCAAGCTTCATTGTCTAAAAATACCACCACCCTTTCCACTTCCTTGTAGCTTTATTTGTGTGTGTGTGTGTGTGTGTGTGTGTGCGCGTGTGTGTGTGTTTTCATGCCCCAGTCTGGCCAAGTGTGGCCACGTTTGTGTGTGCTTTGCAAGTTTTCTTTTCTTGTATTTGTCGCATGTTAAAAAACAACAACAAAAAACGCTGTAGTTTTCACATCCCACAGAGCACGGATCAGGCTCCTCTTCCTCTCGCTCTGCAGTTGTCAGGGCGAGCTGCTGGGTGCTCGCTGAGCCTTTGCAGGGTTAGGTAGTTATAAAGCATTTCATTAACTGATCTCTAATTGGACAGTAAAAAGAGGAATCATACACTTTACAATTGAATTAATTCTAAAATAGACGTGTTACTTAAGTTATATCAGTGATAATGAGAAAACTCTTAAAATACATACAAACACATGAAAGATTAAATCAGTGGCTCCTCTCACATAAAGGCAGTGTGTAGTTGGGCCCTTTGTGATGTGATGTTTCAGATGTTTATGACTAAACTTCTCGGGTCACATCAGAGAAAAGATCAGAAAATTCCACGACCTCTCAGATTTATCATGTTACCCTCTGGAGGGCATTTCATTCCACGATGAGTCCTTTTAGTTTTGGTCTTTTACTGATACTTTAAGTGTACCAAAGACATATGAAGTCAAAGTACTACCAGCAGTGATAATGTGACCCTGGAGCCCAGCTTTCATTGTCAAGCACAAACTTTAATGCCCTGATTCCCCTCTGGAGCTCCATCAGCAGGTTCGCTGCTCTACACCTGCATGTTCCAGGTACAGGAAATAGACTTTCATGCTGTATTTGCAGGCATGCTTGCTTGGCATAAATTGAAAGGACAGTAACTCTTTGAAAGAGACATGACTCTTTTTCACTGTCGCAGTTTGTCTAATCTACAGTGGGCAAGAGTTGTGTCCCAGGTGTCAGAACAATTCACTCTGTACATGATATGAGACGTCTGGAGTGACATATTGACCTAGAAAATTAATTCTGTGAGAAACTGGTTTGTGGTGAACTGAATCCTGGATCTGTACACATCCTCGAGCAACCAACAGTCCAGTCAGAGCTCAAAGATGAGTACAGTTCACGTTCCTCTGCTCACCTGAGTCACCACCAGACATTTGTCTCTTTTCCATGTTGCTATTTGTCATGTCAGACATATTCTTTTTAATGCACTCGAGCAGAAACAGCTCAAAGCTGGACTTGATATAAACAGCATTAGACATGGCATACCTTGTTAACCTTGGAGTTGATGTAATAATTTTTTTTGTTGTTGTTGTCATGGCTTTGTCTTATAGTTGAAACCTCCCTTTACACCGTAGGAGGAGCCTCTTTCTTATCATGTGAATGCTGCTCCTCAAACTGCTCATAACATGGATGAATTTCAGTTTAGTCCTGAGCTTTGGAAACATTCATCTGGTCCTATTAACTTTTTTTTCCCTCTGCTTTTCCCTTCAGCTATGGATAATTGGAGCTTCCACCCCCCATTCCCTCTACACTGTGTTTGTTCTCTGTCACCTTAAACACAGTAAACAGCCGACTACACAAAGCAGCTTAATCATAGTTTGCCAATAGCTGCAGGAACCAGCCGGTACTCCCAGTCTAGTACTTGTCTGTGATCATTTAATTTAACATAAATTAAATTAGAAATATCCAGCACATGAGCAAAATATCAACTGGAATACTAAAGGTCCTCAAAGTCAAGATATGAATAACAATGAAGATCTGAATAAAGATTTTCTGTTTATCAATACAGCCTTTTCACCATGTGCCCAATGTGCTTTCTGTAATTTTAAATGTTTTTTTAAGAAGCCACAATGGTCATGAAAAGGAAGCGACATCCACTGCAGTTATTTTAAACTGTAGATTTCTTCTAAATTATTTACCAGAGATTTCATGAAACCAACTTGTCTATCTTCAGGAGTATTTGATTTTTATTATATGGTAAAGACGTCTTGATTCTTTGCTATTATATTTCATGTATGACTGTGACTCTCAGAAGCATTAAAACTGTAATTATAGGTGTACTGATGCATAACAGCAAGCTGTAAACTGGTATTTTTCCCACGCTGCTTCCTCTAAAACACATCATACTGCGGATGAAATGAAGTTACACCTCCTGACCTGCAGGTGGCAGCATGACAGCGGAGTGAAGCGGAAGCAGCTGTCAGAGCCTTGGCTCCAGGGTGGAGGCGATCTCTGAGAGGAGTATACAAACTGTTTAAAAAATAAACAAAGAGGCTTAAAAGTGACATTTTTCACTGAACAGACATGAAGACAGTGTTTGTCACTGTCGGCACCACGTGTTTTGAGGAGCTCATTGAAAACATCACGTCCTCCGAGGCCGTTCAGGTGAGAGAAGTTAACCGGGAACAGTTTGCTGCAGAGTTACTATTCTTTAAACAGTCCCCGTGTACACCTGTGCTGAGTCAGGTATCAGGTTTTGAAGATGGTTTTAAGGACGTAATTTTAGTGAGTCTGCGCAGGTGACTCAGACCTGCTTTTTCTCACGAGAGGAGACATATTAATGTCTTCACAGTGGTATTTAATTTTTGAATTATCCCAACAACCCCTGGATTTTTCTTCTGTGAAGTATCAGTAACATAGTTTTATTATCTAATGGGTAATTTTTTTTTTTAACTCTAAACTTGTTTTATAACTTGTTTATTTTTGTCTCTCCCCACAGGCTTTAAAGGCTCATGGATATGAGCGTTTGGTCCTTCAGGTTGGAAGAGGATCTCTCCTTCCAGCTGCTGACAGCTGTCCACACATCAGACTGGAGGCTTTTCGATTCAAAGACTCTATAGCAGAGGACTTCAAGCAGGCTGACCTCGTCATCAGCCACGCAGGTGAGCAAAACATCAGAAACCTACAGCATGTACCACCCAGACATTAATGTCTCTTAAGTGTTTAATACAGCAGAGCATCAGCAGCAGACGGGTACAACATGAAGGCGTCAGACGGCATGTAGCTGAGGATTAAAAACAAGATGACATTCAAGCTCATAGAACATGCAGCACACGATCGTGGATTGAAGTTTGGGCCTGTTATTGTTTGACTGAAGGCTATAAGGATCAGTCATTTTCATTATCAGTTTGTATACTTCTTGTATTAATGATTGGTGTAATGTGACACTGCACATGAATGTGTAGTGGGTCTGACTCTGCGTTTTGTTGTGTAGAAGGTAAGGATTGAACTTCCCACTAACTGTACTTGTGAAGAAACAAACAGGGTTCTTGAATTGATCTGAGCCCTGCTACACACGTCTCAACAAACTTCTCCACTAATTAGCAGATTTATACATGAAAATAAATAAAACTGTAGATCTGAAATCTAAAAATGTCAATACACTGACTTAACACCCATTTAAAGTAACTTAACACAGGGGTTAAGTCAGTCTAACAACCTCACACATGCACCAGAGGATAATGTGTACTTTCTTAGAGGAAAGTCCAAAATGATGGGTGACAAGTACAGTTCATAACAGACAATTGGGTTAAATCCTATTATAACAGAATATTTCCATTCACCATATTTACTCCCGTAAAACATGTTCACAGCACATTAACAATATTTTTTAGAAACGTCCTGTTCATAACACAGAGTAACAACTTCACATTAATACAAAGACCTTTTTATAAATCCTTCATTAATTCAACCAACACTAGAAAGTAGTTTCAAATATCTGTATGAATATCAAAGTTTTATATTTTACTCAAATTAATAGAAACCACCTGCTGCAAAAAACGCAGACTAACTTTAATTGTAGTTGTGAATGAGGATCTTGTTTTTCTCCTCAGGGGCAGGAAGTTGTCTGGAGGCGCTCGGTGCAGGGAAACCTCTGCTGGTCGTCATCAATGACAAGCTGATGAACAACCACCAACTGGAGCTGGCCAGACAGCTGCACATGGACTCCCATCTGTTGTACTGCACGTGCAGGTATGTGTTCCTCGCAGACCTGCTACAGTTTACACACGTGAGGTTATTTAGCAAAACAGAGGTTACAAACTTTTTTCTCTTGATAAATCTTTCAGCACGCTGACAGAAACGCTGACGACCATGGATCTTTCTGTTCTGCAGCCCTTCTTGCCGGGACAGCCAAAAAAATTTGCAAACTTTCTAGACAAAGCCCTCGGTGTTAAGTGAAACTTTCCTTTTAAGCACGTGTTTTTTTTTTTTCTGTTACACTTAAGTGAGATGATTTTTGAATAACATGGTAGTTTTTGACACTGCTGAACTTTTGAGTCTTTTCTATTTCTGTATGAGATGATTACATATGTCTTAATTCCAAATCTCAGTGTATGTTGTGAATTATTTGCTTGTGTTTATTCTAGATTTTTTTTTTTTTTTACACAAATGAAAGGAAAAAAAAACCTTTATCAATCTCAGGACTTTGAGTCATAATACATAATGCATAATAATACACAGCAGTTTAGGGAGTTTAAGGCATCACTGCACTTTTAGACGGAACAAAAGCTGCACTGGATCCTTAACTCTTGACATTGATAATCCACAAGCTTCAAGTTTTCCCAGCGATTTTCATCCTCATCAGAGTGCAAGGCTAGTGACTCTGCTGTTGATCCCCTTTTTTATTCGTAATGTCACTTGTAATTTGGGTTTTTATTTGAAGTCTTCCTCCAAACAGCTGATTTGTAAATCTAAAGATGGAAAACTTCTGCTCATTGCCAACTTCTAATTTTAGACAAAACAACTTATGGCATTCGTCTAATGAATATGAAGATGTGTATTTGTGTGAGACATAAAGTGGTGGAGTCTCAACAGCTCTCTTCCCAAGAGGACTGACATCTTGACTCAGACCAAACTTGCTCAGCCTGTAAGTTTGTGATTTTCCATTTCTCTAATTCTTTTGTTTCTCTCTAATTCTATGCAGTCACAGTTCTTTTGACCGTTCTTTTACTGTAGGACAAGGGCTGTGGCTGAGCACAAGCTGGCTGAACGCAAAACTACATAAAAATGTAGATTTATGCAAATAGAGGTCAAGGAAAATCTGAATAATTTGACCTTGGCTTTCTGAACATAAAGTCACATCACTTTTCTCTTATATAAAATGTAAGCAAAAAGCCAGTTTAGTGTAAATAGTGCTGATTTGCAGAAACAACTTTGCTGCGTCGTAGTGAGACAAGTGGTACCAATTCTTGCCACAAGGGTGAGATGATGTTGAAGTCTCTGACCTTGTAGGCTGATTACCATTTGTCCTCCCAGCACACAGTGGAGTGTGCACCCAGCACTCCAGTTTCCATGTGTTACCAGGTCCTGTTGCTCTTATCTCAAGTAAAATCCAATAACACTTTAAGCCTCTGCGTTTATAAGCAGTATATAAAGATTTAATGGTTTATGACACATTATAATTACAGCTGTAAGCAAATATAAGGATATTTTAAATGTCTATTAAACTACAGTATTTGTTAGCAATTATAACCTCTCCTATAAAGACATATATTCAGTTATTATACTGTGTTGTCATTCATTATCTGTTTATACACCAGCATCTACCTATAAGGAGCAGCTGTAGTTGTTAACAAATAGATTAAAACACTTAAACCCGCTTACAGCTACATCATAGTGTGTTGTAAACCACTTATTAAATGTTTATACATTGATTTTAAATGCTAATTAATGGGCTTAAAACGTTCCCTAAAATCGCTCTTTATGTTCCATGACTACCCGTTTTCTGCCAAGTCTGCCTCAGTCTGTCTGTGTATCTCTGCAGACCGGCGGGAGGGAAGATGGATAAGAGACGCCACCATCTGTTTCAGTGATCAGTGTATGAGAGGCTGTCGTAAATCATCTAAGGTGCAGCGTATACTGTGTTTATTTGAACAGCCTGGGAACAGAAATTTTAAATTAAACTCTGCTAGGGTTTGGTTTTTGGTTTTTTTTGGACTTTGTTTTGAAGATACATTTTATTTTCAGTCTTGTTCAGCTACTGTAGAGTCAGTACTTTAAAGTTATTGGTATAAAATCCTTGAAAAGCCACTGTTACGAAAGACACAGCTGTGAAGTGTTGATGTTGTTGTAAAACAACTGATTCATCATTTCTTTAAGTTACAGTGTCTTCCCTGGAAAAGCTTTGTTGCTTTGCTAAGTGAAAGACAGCACGTAGTCTAGTTTTGGCTGTTGAACCTCCAAACAGTGTTTAGAGTCATGACAGGAAACATTTTGATCTACTCTCTGCTACAAAGGCTGGAGAGGTAGAAAGATTCAGCAGCAAATTTACCAACCAGCTGTGGTCACTGACTGGTAAGAACAGGTTTAACAACCCGATTACACCAGTATTTTGTTATGATACTATAGATGTGAATTCCCTGACTTGACTCAGATATAATTGGCCTTTCAGACCATCTGATAAAGAAAATATTTCATGTTTCAAATCTCACATCACTGTTGTACACAAGGAATGAACTAGAAGACAGACAGACAGACTTCCTTCTTTCTTTCTTGGGAAAGTCCCCCACCTTTTGCTTCTATAAGAATTTCTGTGGAAAGGGAGGATTCCCTGTGATAGGGAACTCACTGGGACAGGTTCTTCAGTTCCCTCCTTCAGTCACAAATGTCACAGCTCGCAGACGTAAAATGTCACCCTCTGAGGACTACAATAAATGAAGCATAGTACCTCTTTAGTTTCTGATTCTGTGGTAACACCAGACAGCTGTTGTACCACCTCAGCGGAACTAAGGAAGTGGTTACCTTTAATACACAACACAACAAACGAGAGCAGGGTGTCTAGTCACATAACGATATGCACAACAGATATGGGTGGTAGTGAAGGAGACGCGCCCCCCTTGCATCTGCAACCTCGGCTGTGGTGCCCATGAGCAAGGCACCTATCCGCCCCCATCTCCATGAGCGCCTTACTAGGCAGCCCCCTGCTCCTGCGTCTCTAGTGCATGTGCATGCTTGTGTGTGTGTTTTTCGTTCACTTGGTGTGGGTAAAATGCAGAGAATAAATTTCCCCAGCTTGAGGGATAAATAAAGTAATTAACAACACGTTATGATTTTAGCGGTGATACCTAACTGAAATGCCTTTTTTTTGCTACAATGCTGCTTCCGAAATGGTTGAATTGTGATTTGTTTGGCATCACAACCCTTGTCTGACTTAAACAACGGAGGACACAAAATGACATTATGTAATTTGGTTAATTTCTTAGCAGTTTCCCAGACAAGAATTAACCCTGGTCATGTACTTTTGATCTTGATTTCATTCAGTATCTTCATAAAATATTGTTTAAGTCTATGCTCACTGAAAAATGTCCTTATTGCAGATATTTTACGCAAAGTCTCAGCCTTTTGGTGCCTTTCCTTGATTCAATTCATCAGGAGTTATTTGGTTTGGACTGGTTCTGTCTGCCACTCCAGTACGATTCACATGATGTTTGTGCAAACTGCATGTTAATCTAATAGAGATGGGCGAACTAGTCTGGGGTCACTTGTTAAAGAACCAACTGACAGTAATCTCCATATTTAATTAACCTCTGTCTCTGTGTTTTATTTATTTTTGTGCGTGCTGTCATCTTTGCTTTCACGAAACTGAAATTTCCAAAGAAAAGAGCACAAACATTTTTGGTCTGTGGTTGCTCTTCACAGGAAAGAGTTTTCTACTGAGCAGTTTATGACAGACTGTATATATCTGATTATCTTAACCTAGGTGCTTGTAAGAAAGTACAAAAACAAAGGACTCTTGTTTGCAACTAACTGGAATAAGAGTTGCGACTCCTGCACTCAGACAGACGGAAAACAACCTGATTTGAATTGAAGTGCAATACCAAGATTTCTGATAAAGAACAAACACCCCATTCATTAAGACAAGAATAGACTGAATAAGTCCTTACAAAATGTAACAAAGCAGAGGGTCAATCAAACTAGCCTGAATGCAGTGGTCAGTTGTGGACATCACATGGCAAGAGGGGCTGTGATCAAGATACAAGTGTGAATGATGCATCTTTCCTTTGCCTTTAGGACATTTTAATGATTTGAAGTATGACTTGAATGTAGATATCTCAGAACTGCAGGCAAGGGAATATATATATATATATATATATTCTTTTTCAGTTTTCAGTGGCTATTTAGAATGAAAACCTTTTCATTGAATATAACAAATATTGTTTTTGAGCAAAAATAAGCACAACCAATCCATTAACACAACTTAAAATGACTTTAAGGAAAGAAATATTTAGTACATTTTAGTAGAACCTTTGAATTTGAGATTGTATTTCATCACCAACAGTTCAAAACAAACAGCACAGAAATGTTCCACACATGCAGAAAGGGGAAGAGATGTGTTAACATTCTGAGTTTTACCAGCATCTCTGTTTAAAATCTGTGGAGACATTGTCGGAAGTCTGCTGGTGCAGATTCTCTGTGGGCCTGATAAAACACATTTTATCAATCTTATCAATGAGATCTAGCTATGATTTTATTCCAGTTAACTACCTCCATCTCGACTCCAGCTGTATTACTACTCAGTAGTATAATCCAGTTGGATATTGTGTCCTTACTGGGTTGAGGTCAGAGCTCTATGCAAGCCAGTCGGTTTCTTCCCCACTGAACTGGGAAAAAACATTTGTGTATGGGCCTGGCTTTGTGTACAGAGGCACTGTCATGTTCAAACAGGAAAGCGCCTTCCCAAACTGTTTCCACAAAGTTGAAGGAGCTTCGTCAAGTATCAAGGAAAAAAACCCTGGTTGTGTGATTAGCGTTACCTCAGTTTGGACATGGACCCTATAACTGAAAGTCTATCTTAAATAATGATGATGGACATTTTTCACTATACAATGAACAATCAATGGATTATTAAAGAAAATAATTGTCAGGTGTATTGATAATGAAAATAATTGTTGTTTGTAGCCTTAGAGCACTTCTATGATCATGGATAACAGAGGCCCCTGAGCCTCTGTATGAAATGACTGGTGATATTTCGTATTTGAAAGTCACAGAGCTTACTCAAAAGATAAAGAATGACTACAAAGAAATACAAAACAATGATTAAAAAATGACTACAAGGAGACCACAAAGAGATGAGAAGTGACCAAAATGAAACACAATATGACCATAAAGAGACACAAAATGACTACAAAGGGACAGAAAATGTCTACAGAGATGCAAAAAGATGATAAAGAGATACAAAATGACTACAAAGGGACAATGACCTTAGAAATGCAAAAAGGTGATAAAGACAAAACGATGAAAAATTACCACAATGTGCCACAAATTACCACAAACCCTCAGTCTGTGGGTCCTACTGTATATAAGCAGGGTGGGGGCCCCATTTTCTCATAATCCACCCATGTCTGATGCAATAATACTATATTGCCTCTGAGTTTTCTCTGTTAATGAATTGACAAAAAAATTTTAAACACTTTGATCCAACATTTCATAAACAACCTCAATATAAACTAAAATAGTTACAGTTTTAAAACTAGACTTCTTCTCCATAAAACTGGGCCTATAAGATGGAGGATGGGGGACTTGGTGCAGTTGATATGTACTTCAGAAATAGAAAAGAATAAATCTGGGGCTTTTGGGGGGCCCTGGGGACCTGTGTGGCCCACCTTGGCCGGTTGTTGATCCAGCTTTGGTCCCATGACCTGGTATAAAGTTGGTAGTCTGACTGTGTGCGTCTTGCTCCGCCTCGGCCTGTTTCGTTTTTTTCGCCTTTGCGCTGTTGTTTGCAGATGTTCATTAGCATTTGGATATAACCCTCAGTCAGCCAGCTCCGCCTCCTGTGCTGTGATTGGGCACACTGTTACCGGAGCTGTCAGCTCTACGTCGGGAAGCTTTTCTCTTCTCTCAGTCCAGTCCTCAGCTACGGTCCGACGGGCTGACTGCGGCCAGCGGCAGGCTCCTTGCCTTTGTTAGCTAGCTTGGAAAGCCCCAAGAAAAGACAGAGCCGCATCCATGCAATAGCACACTTTTTTGGAAAATGATCATCTGTACGAATAAAATGGAGTACCCCCTGAGAACCCAGTGCCAGCGAGTCCAGAAACAGGTAGGTTAAAGCTGACATTGAACGAAGGCTTAAAAACAGGTAGTTTTAACACAATTAAAGCTAACGGCTAACTGAGTAGCCCGAGTAACGTTCATTCATTTGTCGAAGTGATTATTTTATATCAAAGAAAGAAGCTAATCTCTTAATTGTCCCTTCGCTTTGCTGTCTCTTTTAGCTTCAGTTGAAATGTTTGGACAGGGAATAGTCGGTGTGTAACATATAAGGTCGAGGTTAATAGTTTTTTCAGTCTCTAAACTTTTTTTTAATCATAGTGTCAGTAACGTTACAGCGGCTGGAGTTAGCTAGCAAACAACCAAACTTCTTATCTAGCTAACTCGGCTAACGGTTTATAGAGCAAATCGTACTGGTGTTAAAATACTATTTAAAATTATACACCTGCTGAAAAAAAACAGGGTTTTCCGATTTAGTTTAAGGGTAGGAGCTGTCACATTTATCTCACCATTAAGAAACAGTCTGTAGTTTCCATGTCCAGCCGTTAAAACGTCACGTAAAGCTCGCAACCTTTCGTCAGTGTTTTAACCGTTAAGCTACATTAATGCTAAGACAACGAAACATTATGCGTTTTCACTGAAATTAACCGTGCGTTTATGAGAGCAACACCACAGTGGCTGCACTGACAGTTTTAACGAAGACCCTGCTTTTGTTGTTCCACCAAGGGTGATTTAAGTGGTTCCTTTTTTTTTCTCGATATGCGGTTATATGTAAGTTTTTCGCCGGTTTTTGCTAAATCTTAACGTTACAGTGCAGTGAGGACTGAGGTCGTTGCAGCGCGAGGAGACGGCTGTAGGTGAGGATGACATCATCTGAGGATTGGGGGAGAAGTGTCCTAAGTAATGCAGTGCCATTTATTTACTTATAGATCACGTATAAGGACGGCTGGTAGGGACACCTTTGTTGCAGTGTATGTGATTTAAATCCATGAGGGCTGACGGGGATTGTTCCGATTTTCCTTGCTTGTGGTGCTGCCAAATGTTGGTGACTTTCATTGTGCTGTTTTTGCTGGCTGAACTGGACTGCCAATCAAAGTTGTTTTTCTCCTCTGTCGCTGTTTTTTCATCGTGCAACAGAAGGGGGGCGCTGTCTCAAGTGAAGTCCAAAAAGACATGTTTGCTGCAGATTAGAGTCCAGAAATGGAGCAAAACAGGGAGGAATGCGAGCAGCAAGGGATTCAAAACCCTCTGCTCTGGTTTCAAGTCTAAATCTGTGTTACATTTTGCCACCACCTCTCACTGTTCAGCTTCATTGTCATTCAGCTGGCATTTACTGTACTCTGATTAGACAGTAGCCTGTAACTGGTGACAAACATGAAGTATCTGTATTGAGGCAAATATTGTTGCAAAGGAAAACAATCTTTTAAGTATACAACAGCTTAGGGCACTTGCATCTTAAAGTTGACGGTTAAAATAACAAGCACGTATTTGGCAGGCATTTGATCACCATCAAATTTGAGCACCTGCATTCTCCTGGCTTGTTTGTGAACAAACTGAGTGATGAATTGTCCTGTTAGCAGAGAAAGTCTTTTGTAACTGCGTCTCCTCCTTGCTCTACCCGCCTGCCATGTTTTTTGGCAGGTTCAGTAATTCATCATCCATATGTGAGCTCTGTTTTTAGTCTTTTTTTTTTCCCGTTCTGCAGTGTGTTTTGTTTGTCTTGGTTGTGTTGTATGTGCTTGTCCCAGCCCACCCCACCACCTCTTTGGGCTGCAGCTGGTTTGTTTTGTGCTACTCCCCAAGTTCAGGTTGCAGAGCCAAAATCGTCCCCGGCTGCTTATGTTTCCGGTGATGAAGTGAAGGGGCGGGTGGGAGGTGGGGGTTAATGCAGCCAGGACGACAGTGCATGATAAGGACGGACCCCCTCCAGGCTCAATCGGAATGCAGATTGAATGTCCTTCTCCTGTATCTGCAGCAGCCCCCCTCCTGCAGCCCACCAATACTACCACACACATATATACAGACACTACATGCGCACATGCACGTCTCATCTCAAGCTGACACATTTACCCTTGGAGGACTAGTGGCATCATTTTTCCACTTCTTTGTGTGTCATCGCAGACCTGCGCTCTCCTTCGTATTTCTGGTTGTACAGTGCTGCTGTTTTGTTTGTCAGCCTGCTATCAAAGCCTGTCTTTGTCTCCATTTACCTTTCCTCCCCTCACTGACGTCACCCCTGTTTTTCATTTCATCCCTGCCTCTTGCTCTTCTCTGATCAATAAACAAATGACCTCTCCTGTGTTGGGAAGGGAGATTTTTTTCTGAATGTCAAATGATCTGCACCTGTGAATTTTTGTTCACAACAAGCCCTCTGTGAGTTGTTGTTTTTTTATGTTTTGCAGCCATGCCACAAGTTTGAATTCATCTTGTGATTTGAATACAGCAGCTCTAATATCAACATTGCTGTCTCGCTTTTGTCACCCTCAAGCTTGTTTTTGACTAGAAAAAAATGGCTCGCTTTCAAAATCAGTTGCTACCGGGAGTACTGTTTGCACAAAGCCTTAATGTCCTTGTGCTTTATGGGACTGTCTGCATCTATGTAAAACCAAAATATGCCTTGTAATACAATACGCAGTCGCCTAAATGACGAAGTGTTCCATTTGCTTTATATATCCACCCACACATCCTTGTTACCAGCTTTTTTTCCTTCATGCGGGTGTTTTTTTTTATGTGGGTGGACAGTAAGGAGTATATCGCCTTATCAAAAGTACTGCTGTGTGCAGTTTTTGTGGCTTGTTTTCAGGCAGTAGAGTGTGGATGAGTGGACAGTTTTGACAAAGGTTCTCTGCCTAAACCTTCTTCCCCTAGTGTATATTAATCACATGTATTGATTGGTTCTGATGAAAATTAAGTAATGTGAGGTGTGTCACCTTTGTGGTAAATCACTGAAGTAAATATTGCTCCTCTCAGTCTGGCAACAGTTAAAAGGGGAAACATGTATTTTTAGATTACTTTTAAAATCAGGCCTTCAGAGGAAATTCAAAATCCTGGGACGTTTTGAGCAAACAAATTTACAGTGAGCATTATCATAAATATAATGCATATCATTTTGAACAGGACATTTTAGCTGAGTTTTAATTTTGCTTTTGTGTTGTCAGCAGACTCGGTTTAAAGTGTAGAATGTGTCATTTCCTGCTGCACTATTGCTCATGTCAGCTGTAGTTCCTGTTTCAATTTGACTTTTGCCGTCATATTTGTCCAGACATGTTCGTGAGATTACACAAAACGCCAATTCACCAATTTCCCCTTTGATTGTGTGATGCCAGGAATGGCAAACCCCATCTCTTCAGTCTGTACACGAGTAAGTGTGGTCACTTATTTTATAAATGACAGAACCAGTCAGTTAAATCACAGGCCTGTAGAGATTTGTGTTTTTCTGTTTGTCTTTATTTTTCTGCTGGTATTACATATATTTTTCTCTATATGAAAACTGCAGTGTGTTTTTTTGCTTGACTGTACTGCCTGGTGTGGGCAGTGGAGTCACAGACAGTGTCCTGTGTGGGCACAGGGTCCCTGTAAGATATACAAGATTATCATTTCAGTTGTTACTGGTCTAGCAACAGCAGTAACCCATTAATGAATTCACACTCATACAGAAATTGTGTTTTCTATCACTCTCTGAACAAGGAGCTACAGCACAGATGCACTGGAAAGTGCAGAAATATGTGCTTTGCTTAGGGACACCAGTAGGGTGAAAGCCAGTGTTGTACCCAGGTTCATTAGGTCACCTTGTTGTCCCTGATGTCTCGAATGAGGTTTTTTCACAACCTCGGTGGTATCACCTGGATGTTCATAAGCGACTGCCATTCTCACATATTTCCTTTAAAGTTTTCACTACATCTCTAGGAAGTCTGGTGCCGAAACTTAAAATACAAATACATTTATTGTTTTGGATTCACATTGTACATTGTCTAAAACTGTTACATTTTGATGCTATTCGGGCTGCAACTAATGATTATTTTCATTGCTCATTAATCTAATGATTATTTTGTCATTTAAGTGGGTAAAAAGTTTGGTATAAAATGTCACACAATAGCAAAAGTTTCCATCACAGTTTCTAAAAGCTGAAACCGATTATTTAAAATATGTCTTGTTGTGTCCAACCAAGTGTCCAAAAATGTTAATATTCTGTATCTGCCTAAAAAAATGCAGTATTTGAATGGCGTTGCTGACACAAACTTAAGAGTGGGCAGTTTTTTAAACAGTTTCACGTGGATCATTCATAATCAGATGAAAGTATAATCAGTTAATATTGAAATCCTAGCCTTTTCTGTAATGACAGATTGGAAAATACAGGCTAAGTGGTGTTGTAAGCCCCTTACTCGAAGCATGTTTTCTGTATGGTGTAGGCCTCTGAAATGCTGGCTAGTTAAACAGCCTTATTCCTTGCTTGATGGAGCAGTAACCTAGATTCTTCAGTGCAGCATACTAATCAGTAGCTCTTGTGTTTGCAGAGAGATACTTGTGTGAGGGTGCTCTTGTCAATAGGTCTTTGATTGGCAGGCACCTGTGTGCTCTACGTTCCCTCTACATCATTTCCCATGAACGTTGACAGACGAGAGTGGGTCAGGGTCTCTGTCCGAGCCTGTTTCATTTAGTGCCAACCCCCATCGCCCACTCACTGCTTTTTTATCTTGCTGTTCCTTTTAGAGCCCTTTCTCTGTTGCTTTATATAAACTATGAGATTAGTGAAATATAAACCAAAGAATGAGACGCGAGATTTGTTTAATGTGTACATGCTAACATGTCTTTTAAGATCAGAGCATGAACCGTATATAGGTTGGGAGGGGGAGCCTGTTGCAGGAGCAGGAGGAAACCCCCATCCACTGCAGGGAGAAGTGAAATATCGCATGGAGCTACCAGCCAGATAAACATGGTGCTGAATGCCAGAGAGCTGTATGGAGCTTAAGGCCCAGTAGTCGCTATTTGCTCCTACTATCCTTGACATAAGTAGTCTGTGATTTGACAGGACAGTAATCGTCCTAGACAGCAGCCCGTGCTGTCAAAAGGAGAAGTCTCAGCCAACATTCGTACAGTTCAAACTGCAGTGAACCATTTGGCTTTGATCAGCGCTGTGCACTCAGGTTTCACATACAGGGGAACTGAGTCCTCACCCACGGCCGAGCTCCCAAACACCTTTTCCTAGAGGCTATTGTATGATGGCGGGAGAGGTAATAAATGACTGTGCCTATGAGGGCAGGCCAGCTTCCCTCTCCACATGGGTCTGTTTCTCTTGGCCTCGGGCTCCTCGGCCCAGTCGCTCCTATATTTGTGTGTTTGGTCTCATCCACTTCTTCGCTGCTGCCGAGCTTCCCTCTTTAAGGCCTCCTAAGCCCAACTTTCACATTAGTTCCTTCATCTGTGGTTCCTCCCAGCATGTAAATCCCCTTTTCAAAGGATAACTCTGGGTGTTTTTCTTTCCTTGTTTCAGCTGTGTCAGGCTGCAGTTTTATTTTTGGTTACTTTAATTTCACCAGAGTGAAAACCTGTTAATGCACGGTGCTTTATTTAAATTTAATAATAATGCAGAGGAGCTGTATGAAGCATCAGACACTGCTGCAGTCAAACATGAGTTAGTGTATGTGTGTCTGTCGAGCTCCCAGCTGAGCACCGTTGTTTGCTTGTTTTATTTGGAGAAAGAATAATGTCAGGAATGCACTCACTTGCCAGTGGCGCCTGTATCACAGCATCGTGGCTGCTGCTCTTCCAAGACTGCCTCTCATCGGCTGATTTAAGGTGTGGAACATGAGTCCAATCCAAAGCACAGTCTGAGCCTGTCATCACATGGTGTGGATGCTGAAGTCCAACCTTATCTTGAGCCAGCTTGCTTTGGCTACCAAATGAGTTCCAATAATTCCCCCAAAGGACAGTCAGCCCTGCATTACTGGTTTTTATATCCTTGTATATTCGATTTTAAGAAGAGCTTTTGTATGTATGCACAATATTTTGAAGAAACCTGAGTACATGTTAATCATTATTCAATTGCAGTGTTAAAGACATTTATCACCTTCACTGTTGAGACTTTGACCATGTCTGGCTGCTAGAGCAGCAGCTAATGTTTCTTTTCTTCTTTAATCTGCTGATTGCTTTCTCAATTAACTGAAAAATATCAGAAAAATTCCCTCAGTTTTTGGTGTGATGTCTTCATACTGCTTGATTTGTCCAGCCTATAGTCCAAAAAATTCAGATATTCAACTTGCAGTGAAAAGCAGCAAAACTTCATCTTCATATTCTAGTAGGTAGAACCAGCACATTTTGATGATTTT
This sequence comes from Toxotes jaculatrix, assembly GCF_017976425.1. NCBI lineage: Eukaryota > Metazoa > Chordata > Actinopteri > Toxotidae > Toxotes > Toxotes jaculatrix. The sequence goes on from NC_054403.1 coordinate 17,719,163, forward strand.
TGCACCCGAGAAGCTGGAACCAGCAAATATTTGTCTATTTAGATTAAAAGATAACCGAAGGAGTCATTTTCTGTCACTCAACTAATCGGTTAATTGACTTTTCAGCTGCAGTGGCTGCTGGCTCAGCGTCACAGACCTGAGCTCAATGGAAAAAAAAAAAAAACATCATTGGCTTGTACTTCAGCAACAAACAGCTCAATGTTTTTGCCTCTTCCCATCAGAAACTGACCTTCTCCCCTGTGTCTGTGTCCTGGTTTCTACAGGTGAAGGTGAATGGTGAGAAGGAGCGAGTGTCACTGCTGTTCATGAAGGCTCTGGTCAGCAGGGGGAGCGTGGACGCCATATCCCAGCAGATGGCCTCTCACCCTCAGTACTTGGAGAGCTTCCTGCGCACACAGCACTACATCCTGCACATGGACGGCCCCCTGCCGCTGCCATACCGCCATTACATCGCCATCATGGTCAGTGACCTGGCTGCTCTTGTTTAATGCACACCCTGGATCCCACCAGTTGTCATCCTACTTCACACGTAGCTAAACAAACACATAATAGTTTTTTGAAGCTGTTACAAAGTCTGTTATGGCAGCAAAAAACACCAGGGATCATATTAGTATTGTTCAAAATGAAAGAAAAACAAGCTCTAATGTTTCAGTTGGTCATTTCCCCTCTCAACTCTCTCGACTCTCTCAACTTTCTCTGCCCATGATGTTCAGGCTGCAGCTCGACATCACTGCAACTACCTGGTGTACCTGCACTCAGCTCAGTTTCTGAGGGTAGGCGGGGACCCTCTGTGGTTGCAGGGTTTGGAGGCGGCGCCCCCTCGCCTTCGCCTCCTTGACCACATCAACAAGGTGCTGGCCCACCAACCCTGGCTCACTGCCTGCTCCCACATCCAGGTACAGCAAAGCAAAACAAAGATGAACTACACTAAATAAAATGTACATTGACAGTATTAACTAATTACCTATTATCACAGATGTACAGAATTATTTAATAATAATAATATTAATAATAATAATTTTTAGAGCACTTAGGACTCAGATAAACAAGTACAACAAAGCCTTAAAATTATACTGTGGTGGTTAAGTTTGTAAAATGTCATTTTTCGCTTCTTTGTCGTTTATTTGTAATGAATTTTAACAAAATTATTATTTCCTGAAGCGTTATATTGATCCGACCTGTGTGACCTTGAGCTCTTTTGTCTGTTCTCTCCAGACACTGCTTAAGTCAGGGGAGCAGTGCTGGTCACTGGCTGAGCTGGTGCAGGCTGTGGTGATCCTGGCCCACTGCCACGCCCTCTGCAGCTTTGTGTTTGGATGCGACACAGACTCAGACTTTGTCCCTCTCTCCAAATCTCCTAACGGTACCCCTCCGACCTTCTGCCCCTTTGATGCTGCCAACGGCAACACCAATGTGCCTCAGTCGCTCGCCACTCCCTCCGAACACATAACACGACGACGGGTAAAAAAAAAAAAATATTTTAATAAAATAAGTTCAGTCTGTTTTGCAAGCCGATTCCTCCCATCTTGCCTTTTGTACATTTGTACAAAAGACAACATTCTTAAGTGAAAAACATGCTGTGGAAATGAACATGAAGGTTTAAGTTAAATGTAATTCTATTTCAGTACTGTTTTTTTCCCTTCTTCATTTGAGTTAAACCGGCAAGACATACATAAAGAAATCATTAAGATTTTATAATTACAAAGGTTATACAGAAGGGCTGGAGCTAACTGTTCATTTTATTAGCACTTAATGTGGAGAATTATTTTTACAGATAACGTAAAATAATGTAATAATATTCTTTTAATAACTAAATCAGAAATGGTGAAGAATAATCAAAGGTGAATTCTTTAAATCGCATTTGTCCGACCAAAAGTCCAAAACACACCAATATTTAATGTACAATGACATGAAACGCTGGGAGAAGCTGGGAATCAACACATTGGAGCGGCTCAACCCAGAGGATGTTTGGCCGGATGATTTTAACCACTCGTCCATAAAATTGTTGTCTGATTGTCTGTCCATTGACTAATCAATTAATTGACAAATTACACTTGTAATTACATAAAAGACTAAGACCATAATTTATATGTGGCATGAAACAGAGGGTTAATGTAGACCATGAATATGCTATGTCTCTGTATTAAATCTGAACTAACTTAGCATCACTTTGATTTTAAAGAGCTCATTCGTGTAAATATGAACTGGTAACCATAGATAATATAAGTATGATTAGATTATTTTTTGTCACGGTGGTATTAGCTTCTGTCTGTTCCTTATAAGATACACAAATGTTCATTGAACTTTAGTCCTCTGATATTTATGTCGACAGTCTCTGGACTCCAGTTGTGACATGGTTTGTCTGAAAGAGAGGATTCAGAGGTCCCAGGACGAGCGAGAGAAGAGAGAAGAGCGTCTTCTGCAGACCCAGACACTCCAACAAGCAGGTTACCTCCTCAGCCAATGAACGCAGAAACACTGAAACAAACAAACAAACATACTTCTTAGATGTTCCCACTCACAGCTGATGGTTATCCTGAGCGTTAAATTTAGGTCACATGTTGTGAAACTTGAGCAATTGCCACGCATCAGCCACACCTACTGACGCACTCTCTCCATCTCCTTTGCTTTCATCATCTTTTTTTAGATATGGAAGAAGAGGAGGAGATGATATGCTTCGCAGACCCGTCGCGTTTTATCACAGACCCTGACTTTTGCTATGAAGAGTTTGCTCGTAGGGAGGAGGACCACTTCCAAGTATTTAGAGTTCAGGTGAGGACGTCGAATTTGTGCACGTATCATCAGACGTGGTGTTGTCAGTAAACTTGTACGTATGTAATGGCTCTTTAGGCTAAGGTAGGCTGGAGGGTGCCTTTTAAATCTGTATATTAGGACATTTCAAACATCCAGCAGATAAGCGCAGTTTTCAATGTGTGTATTAGACTCCAACCTATCACCCGAGCAACCAAATAAACTCTTTACAACCTGCTTTATGATTTTAAATTTACTATCAGATGTCGGCTGTAAACTGATATGCATGATATAACCCTCTATCACATGTCTGGCACTCACACAAGTTTGGTATGTGAATGGCCCACTTCCAAACTGCATCAGCGCCACGATCAGACACACTGTGAGTGGACTTCAGAGTGGTCAGTAGCCAAATTAAGATGTAAATTAGGTGTCTGCTGTCAGGCAGCCCCAGGCATAGCAGGGCTAATCAATATTGATTTTGACATTTTAACACATTTGTTTGGCTCTCAAACCCAAATGAGTTCCTCGAGAGAAAATTACAAATAGTCATGGGGGTCAGAGTTTTTTAATAGGGCCCATGGCTGGTTATTAAATTAGCTTCACTAGGTAATTGTTTCATGTTACAACTATATATACCTACTGACAATGGAGCTTTTTTTTTTTTTTTTTAAATGAATTTGTTTTACTGTTACCTTGCTAACATGTCAGTGTTCTGGTGGCCAGTTGTTAAGTGCCATTAAAGTGATCGCTTGCTGTGGTAAAAAATAAAATTATAAACAGTAGACATGTCGCTGTTGTATTGACTCTGTAGGACTATTCGTGGGAGGACCACGGCTTCTCCTTAGTCAACAGATTGTATTCGGACATTGGTCACCTCTTGGACGACCGATTCAGGAGTGTGACCACCCTCCCGTCCTTGCACAGCCCCGATCTGAAGAGGGCAATCTGGAATTACATCCATTGTGTGTTAGGAATACGGTGAGACTGCCACCTCATTTTCTGCATGTACTAACAATAACAGCCCCCCCCCCCCCTTTTTTTTTAACTCATACAAAACCCATACTTTTCATTGTAAGTTTCAGTAAACAAATATGTTTGTTTGTGGCTGCAGCTATGATGATTATGATTACGGTGAAGTGAACCAGTTGCTGGAGCGGGATTTGAAGCTGTACATCAAGGCTCTGGCCTGTTTTCCAGATGCCACTAAAACTCCAGTGTGTCCACTGAGTTGGGCTCTACTTAAAACTTCAGAAAGGGTAAAGAGGGTTTTTTTTACTGCCTCTTTCTTTGTAAGAAAAATATAACTTTTTGGGCAAATAAGAGATATAAAATGTTAATTTAACCCTCAGGACCCATTTCTGATTTTCTCTCCCGCAGATACATGTGAATTTACTAATCATGGAGGCGCGGCTGCAGGCGGAGCTGCTATATGCTCTGAGAGCCATCACTCAGTACATGATTGCCTAAGTGCTTGGAAAGGCACAAAGTCGAAGCTCTTCGCCGGTACAGAGAGACCCAGAGACACGAGGATAAAGAAGCAGTGAAGTGGGACGAGAGCGGCACTTTTAAGGACACAGAGCTCCATTGTTTTGTAGCTGTGCCTCATGAATGTGCTTCTCTTTTTTCAGAGTTAATGTATTTATACCATAGTGTGCCACAGCCCCCTCCTCACGCCCTTCTGCAGATTTCTCTTGTTGTGAAGTCCTCTTATCAAACATCTCGGCTCTCAAAGGTTATGTGCAATTATTACTAGCGTTGTTTTAATTTTTACCTGTTGTTACGTGTTCCAGCTCAGTCTGTGAGAAACTGCTTGGTTGTAGCAGAATGTTACAGTGGCCAATACTCTCCTTTTTAGTTTGACCAGTCTCCTTTTGTATCAACTATGCTTTCCCAAAAGATATCTTTTTTGTATAAGTTCAATGAATGTTAATGGGAGACCTGGGCCTTTGTTGTTGTTGTTGTTTTTTTTTGACAATCCTAGTCAGTGTTGGAGGAGGACATCAAGTGGACTGTGAAGGACGGCCGTTTTGCTCTCCCTAACATTTCGTATTAATGCTGGTCAAGAACAAAGACAACAGTGGCACTGCTGGAAGTTATCACATCACTATAGTTTCTTTTAATAAGCACTTTTTAAAACTTTATATATTTATATTGCAAGGTAGCTCGTTAGTAGACATTGAGACACACAGTGTGTGGGTCTGACGCCTTTCTTGTCACTGTATGATGTGTAACAAACATTTTTAGACTGTTTGTCCTCAAACCTTCAGACTTTGCGTTTGTGCTCGACCCCAGATCTCTGAGTGACATTTCTTCTAAATCCAAGATATTTCAGTGAATTATTGGAGAGGTTTTGAAGGTAATGATGTTTGCAAAACACATAATTTGCACCACATAAGAACATTTGTAACTAAACTGGTCAGTGAGCTGTTTCCTATTTTGAAGATTAAGCTGAGCCATTTGGAGAGTGATTGTTTTGGTGGGTTTTTTTGTACTGACCTGCTTCAGAAATGATCAAATCAGAGGTTGAATTTCAGATCTGGGGTCGTTTAAAAAAAGAAAACTGCAAATTGATGAATTGAGCAGATGATAAGGGCACAGAAGTAGATCTGCACTGGTCGTGAGTTGAGGTCAAGTTCAGATTTTTGCTCAAAGCTTTGTGCAAAAGCTTTTTTTTTGTGAGCTGTATCAAAGCTGATTATCAAGTCAAAATCCACGGTACAGTTTGCGGAGCAGAACAATTTGCAGATTAGTTGTTAAAACACTTGTATCTTTTTCTGTCTTTTTTTATTTTATTTTTACAGTTTTTGTAAAGTATAGAAAACTTCTTTTTGTTTTGTTTCTGGGTGTGACGGTAGGACCTGCTTGTTGTGCTGCAGCCTGGGTAGATGTAGAGGTGTGACAGACTGTTTAGAGTTAGGTAGTAGATTTAGAAAAGAAACAGAAGTGCATATCGACAAAAGCAAAAGCGCTGTTAACACAGGTGCCTTCAGGCTAAAACTGGAGTGCTGCTGAAGTGGAGGGATGTGACTACTGGAGGCTGAATGTGGGCTCTGGTTGCAGCTGTGGAAACGCCTCTACCTGACAAGTGTAAAACTTGTGGTGTTTCCTGCATGAAGGAGCTGGTTGTTCTCATGCTGGTCAGTGACATTTTCTGATGAATATTATGGCCGTGAACGCTGCTGTGTTTTCTATCAGACACCTTCTACAAGCCCCAGCAACTCAGCAAAAGCCTTTGACACAGATGGATGTTAAACATGTTCAACTTTAGCAGATTTAAAAAATGGACAATTATCTAAAAATAAAACAACCTGAAAAAAGAGAACAAGTGAAAATACAAAAAAAAATCTTTTTTTGGAAAATGTGAAGAAATGTTTTATAAAGATGCTCTATGAAAATAACTGCTGCCTGATGTTTTTCTTTCAAGAGCAACATTTTCTTTTAAGTCTGTCTCAAACCGGTATTCATGTTGATATGTACTAGTGAGATTAATATTGAGATTAATGAATTGCTCCTCCTGTCCTAACTGGCTGTGAAGATGACCCTTCTGATGTGATTTCAGCACATCAGAAGGCAAAATTTCCTCTTTCCGTTTCCTCAGACAGTGTTTCTTAGCTGAGCTGCAGTGGAGAGATAGCAAACAACAAAGAGAACACTTCAGTGAAAACTCAGTAACTTTAGAAGGTTCCTATTCAATCTGACTAAATCAAACTCCTGAAGCTTTGCAGCAGGTTTGGTAGAACTTTAAAATTCACACAGAACAAGGTCGTTGTCGTTTGTCTTCATGTCTATTACACTGAAATGACATTAGGAAGAGATCCCTTCACAGCCAGTATAAAGAGGATGAAAGATCACAGGGACCAAAGACTGTACACACAGGAGTGTCAGTATTATTTAAATACAGACTGAGAAAAATGTGAACTCTGTGACTGGTGATAAATAAAATGCATGTGATTTGTTGTAAATAAGCAAAAAAAAAAAAAAGCATAGTTGGTGTAGTCGTCACAGCTGGAAGAAACTTAAGTCCACTTACTAGAATTTTCTAAAGCTTTCATCCACATCTCAAAGTCTTTACACAAGGAGTTTGAGACAACTGAAACTTAATGCACATCAAAAAAAAAGCTAGTAAGTGGACACTGAGTTAAAATCAACAATCAACTTGAATGCTCCAGTTTCATTTCCAATATGTTTTAATAACATACAGTACAAAGTACATTTATGTTCTACTGTATATACTGTAGATATACTGTGGTTACTGTATCTGTGTGGTTGGTTGAATACTTAGCAGCAGTAATCCTGGGCAGCAGTGCCCCCTAGTGGCAGACCTGCAGACCTGAACACAGTGACAAAAAAAAAAAAACACGTCTTTGCACCAACAACTCAGACAAAGTGGGTTAAACAGTTTATTGAATTTATTTCTGCTGTTCAGAACTGTTTGTCATCTCTGGCTGACTTTACAATGTGTAAAGAAAGAAAAAGACTGAAGGGGGGGAGAAGTAAAGAAAGAAAAACTATCGACATTAATCAAAAATCATTAACATAGTTGGCTTATGCACAACTTATCGTTCTCTGTCCACCCCACCCTCCACTATGGGAAAGAGAAAAATAAACAAAACAACCCTTGCCAAATACTAAAATACTGTATCAAATGGGGCAATTTTAAATTTCAAAGCAAACATACTGGGACTAACTGCTACTTTAAAAAAAAAAAAATGAAGAAAAAATATGTAGATAGTTGTAATTACATAGAGGGGGAGATACGAGGGGAGTAATACCACCACACCTGCCCTTTTTAAGGCGGCAACAGTAAACTAGAGACATCAAAGCCTGGTGCAGCCGATTCTAACAAGCCAATCACCTTTACATGCTGCGGTCTGTCTGAAGAAAAACAGGGGGTTCGTTGCACATACAACTTCTTAAAATAATTACATGTTATGATTAAAAATAAGAAGAAAATCATGCAGTTTTAACAAGATGGTCTTGTGTTTCCAGATCTTTTTAAGTGACCAGGCTATGAGGGATTATATTTAAAAAAAAAAAAACAACAACATAAAAACAAAAGAGGGGAAAGGCTGTTGATTGTGTGCTAACTTCTGCCATAACACCAAATCAAGATCCTTGTGCTGGACACAGAAAATTCAAAGATTCAAAGGCCCTGATATGCACCTACTGCATCATGGCGTACTCCAGGATACGTAACAAATGACATCTAGCACCATTCAAAAAATAAAAATAAAAAAAAAACATTTGTGGGGGGGGGTGCTTTATATAAATCAGAGGCTAACATATCCACATAGCTACAGTGAAATGATGAATATTAAGAGTTTAAACTGCTGGGGTGTTACTTCTGATCACAAAAAAAAAGTTGACGGTTATGAACAAAGTAATTACAAACATACACAAAACACAAAATTTGAAGGGGGGAACGTGACAAAATAGAGTCCATTCTGCTAAAGAGTAACATCATGCTATAGTGTTTTAAATATTGGCAGTCAAAGGGATAGGCTAGTACTGATAAACATGGCTGGAGAGCTAGAATACGTGTCTCTAGAAAGGGAAGTCAAAATCGAGATCAACTCTTTTTAAGACAGAAACGTCTTCAGGAAAACTAAACAAAGAGTTGGGTTTCCAGTCTGTCGAAACAGAGAAAACGTGTAAAATAAACATTTCATGCTATAGTCACGTTTTCTGATTACATCTGTGCAGAGTTGTTTTCCTGCTGTTGACCCTGAGAGGTAACGGTTGCATTAGTCTCGTTTTGAGATGAGAAAGAGGCACGACAGAGGTTTGCGTTCTGTCCTGCCGCATTTTAGCGCAGATTTTTTGTTTCTTCTTAACTTGGATTCACAATTAATGCAGAAAATTATGAGGCAGATCATTGGGAATTTTTTTTACTTAAAACGGTCAAGTATTGATGCACTTTGCCTCTTTCAAAGTCTTATTTCATGTTACAGGCGTCTCTTGCAAAGCTTATGTACACGGAGATACTGTGTCAGGCCAAAGCGCTCCCTAAATGCCATGCGAATGCAAATATTAGTGTTCCTTTGGTTATGTAAAAAATCTACATGCATCTCATCCTTTACAAAAATAAAAGTATAGAAAATTACCGTTAAAAATTATCTGAAAATGCTTCCTCCATTGTAAAAAAAAACATCACTGGTCATTAGTAATATATTCATATGTATTAATATCTCATTTATTACCTCCATCTAAATTGTATATTAAAACTATAATCAAATATATTCTTTTTTTGTTGTACTTCTCACACAGTGAATTAATTTCTTGAATGTTAGTACTGAATAATTAAGATGTGAGAAGATATTCTGACATGAAGCATCCACACCCGTGTCAACCCCCTCCCCCTCCCCAACCCCGACAAACTATCAGGTAAATGTTAAATAGCAAAACCCTTCAAGAAGCGATTTTTCAAATTTCCTTCAAGATTTCATTTTGTTCTCCTGATAAATCTGCATAGCGTGTCATCATGTACATGTGCAACGTGTACATTACATGTTTTTTTTTTTGTCTTTTTTGTCTGTTTTTTTTAACAGGATTTAAACTCTTTTATAATGAAATGGTATAACCCTAATGTGGATGTATTCTCTTTGTTTGGGGTCCCTGTGTCGCAGGAGACCGAAGTGCTTTGAAAATGCACAGGCTCGAGAGGAAAAAAGAAAACTGAATCAAAAGAAGGAAGAAAAAAAATCAGGTAGACCATTTAACAGTGGAGGCATGTTGCTGTTTAAGACAATATAATACTTGGCCAACCAATCACTTGTTGGCAAATAAATTTACCCTTGAATGCCCCATGTATGTCACAAATCACATTTCTTCATTTGTGTTAGTTTAACTGCACATCAGGGTTTAAAAAAAAAAAAAAAACACCATCTAACTGACATCTACCTTAACACACTGGATTGAAGTCAAAAATGCCAAACTGCAAAAACATACCCTCTTCTTAACTGAATCACCAAATATAACTGAAAAAAAAACTTTTAACTTTTTTTCTCTAAAGTGAGAAATTGAATCGTACATATAATCGTAGTCCAAGTACACAACAGGGCGAGATGTGTAGCCAATGCTCAATCAAACGTTTTATGCCTCCAATTGTCCACTCTTTATCAGTCACAGTCCTCAAAGTTTTTACCGCCTTCCTACGAAGAAACATGTCCTTGTGAGACGAGGTGCTGCTGCAGCACAGTAGGTGCACCTCATTCACACGATCAAACAGCATTTGGTCTGGCAAGTCACGCAAAGCGAGTGTCGATGGAAAACTGGCCATTTCTCCAAACGCACAGTCCGTCGAGTCTACAACACCAAAGCCAAGATCAAGATCAGGGGTACCGCATCGACCCTAAAGCTATTCTGGTGAAAGGTAACTGTAATATAAACTCCCAGCAGAGGGGGCGCTCCTGATTTGTCTTTTCACTCTAAAAACATTATTTCACACGTCTTTAAAAAATCGGATTAAAGGATAAAAATGGCTAGCAGCCAAATCGTTGAAAGTGTTATTTAAAAAAAAAAAAACGGGAGAAAAACTGTGCATAGTAGCCTGAATCCCCTCCCTGTCCTCTGCATGTCTTGGCACATGACATGAATGAGGTCTGGTTTTCTCTTTAAAGTCTGAGAGAAGCGTCGTGTTGAAAATCAGCAGGGAGGAGGAATGCACCGGTTGTTTTGTCGTATTGTGAGGTCATCTTGATTGGAGATCAGTTCCTGCAAGACCAGGCGATGAAAAGGTCAGTGATGGTAGTCTCACAAATTCAAATTATGTATGTAGTGTATTAAAATCATCTCGCTGAATTGAGGTCATTTGTTAGCATTTTAAATCAACATCTAAAGTCAGGCTCTGGCAGATAGGATGAACATTTTTCACCATTTTCTCGATGTTTATTGACTAAACAATCGATGAACAGTAGATTAATTGATAGTGATAGCTGCACCCTGATGGTTTTAGTGTCTGAAGTGTATGAGAAGCTGAGAAGTGGTCAGTGTACCTGGCTAACTTTGTGTGGTCAGCTGAGGAATTAGCTGGGGACCCAGTTGTGAGCGGAGCCCTGTGTGGTGGCCGGGCCTGCGTAGCCTTGGCCTCCAGGCAGTATGGGGTCAAAGTTGAAATCAATGCTGTCTCCATCCATGAGGTCACTGTTGATGATGTAGTCCACGTCACAATCCAGGTTTTCCGTGAACATGTCTATGTCCAAGTCTGTGGGCAGTCGGTCCTGACCGGTGGGGAAGCAGGACGGAGCTCCGAACTGACCCATCGCCTGCAGACTTGTGCCAAGAGTGGCTGAGGCCACGGGCCCTCCGTGATGGGAGCCCACAGCTGGCACCGTGGCATGCTGGGCTTTGAGAGCGGAGAGCTGGGACAGGTCCTGAGACATACCTGAGAGGATCATCCCCAACCCCATCTGAGAGTGATGCTGGTGTTGTTGTTGTGGCTGTGACTGCTGCTGCTGCTGGTGCGGCTGCTGCTGGTGAAGGTGGTGCTGCTGCTGAGGCTGCATCTGACCCTGCAGCGCCATGGGGGCCACTGTGTTTGGCTCCAGCCCTTTACCCAAAAGGAGCTGACTGGGTTTGGCCCTCAGGCCCACCACGGATGTGCCCAAACCCATCAGGCCCACCCCACCAGGATTGGGCATGAGGGGGTCCACCTGGGTCATCATGACATCACTGGGAGGAGGGGAGTCAGAGGTGAGCAGTGCTTCCAGACTGGAGGGCACATGGGTGCTGTAGTGGCCACTCCCACGAGACCCGGAGCTGGACATGGGGTTGAAGAGGGAGTTGCTGAAAGTCGACGGCTCTTTGCTGCTGGGTCCGCACTGAGAGATGGACGCCTGGGTCCCAGTGTGGGTGGAGGCCTGTGGGAGGCTGGATGGTTGCAGCTGAGGGAAGGAGGAGAAGCTGGATCCTCGAGGCAGCAGGGTGGAGGCAGAGGGCAGCGGAGTGGGAGGCGCCGGTGGGGCTGTGCTGGGACTGGCCCCACCCTGCTGCCCAGTCATCAGTGTGAGGCCGTCGATCAGATCCAGCTCCTCCATGAGGGTCTCGGTGAGGGTAGGGGTCAAACTGCTGGCAGCGTATCTTCCCAGCAGTCCGTCCTCAGGCAGGTTGTCGTCATCCTCTTGTCCAGGAGCGATGGGGGACAGACGTCCGCTCAGGGTGCTGGCGTTAGAGCTTGTGCGTGGACGGAAGGTGGTCCACATGTCAGTGTCGTCCAGGCTGCCGCGGGATGAGGGGCTACTGCTGTTGACCCCCCATTTGGGAAACTGCTGAGATGAATTAGGACTGTCAGTACCTGCTGACCCCGTGCTGCCGTCACCCTGCAGTGCCCCTCCGGCGCCCCCGAGGCCAGCCGCTCCCGCCTGCTTCTTTGTCTGCTTGGCCCTCATGCGACTCTTCAGCAGTTTGCTGCTGTTGTCCATGGAGGCGGCTCGGCGGCGAGGAGCTTTCCCGGTCTTCCCTCCCTCCGGGTTGAGCATCCACCAGGAGCTCTTTCCTGTTGATTCATTGTGTACCCTCAAAAACTTGTTGTGGAGTGATAAATTGTGGCGGATGGAATTCTGAAAACACAGGGTCAGAAAAAAAGGAAAATGAAATGAAAAATGTAGATTATACAAAGTGGGTCGCAAAGTAGTTTGTTTCAAAGGGTTACAAACTACAGAAGGTTGCAATGATTAGTCAATTCATCGATAAGGTGACAAAGAAAATGTAACACTAATTGAATTATGATACTTGAATATTTTGAACTTGTCTGGGTCTGTGGGACAAAATGATGCTTAATGAAGTCACCTGGTTCTGTGGGACAGTGAGATTGGCATTTTTCACTGTTTTACGATGTTTTATAGGCCAACCAATTAGTCAATAAACAGCAGATTCCTCAATAGCGAAAATAATCATTGGTTGCAGGCCTTAACAGTCTTTCAATGAATATCTGCTGAAAATTCTCACCTTCCAGCCCGCTGAGCTGTTGCTGTCTCCCTTGTCTCTGAAGTAAGGCACTGTTTTCACCATCCACTCGTAGATCTGCGCCAGGGTCAGCCTCTTCTCAGGTGAGTTCTCGATGGCCTGGCTGATCAGGTCTGCGTAGCTCTGGTTCCCCCACGCGTTGCGCCTGGATGATCCTTTGCGGGGAGTCGCGCCGGCTCCGCCCACGCCGGCCACCACCCCGCCCTCGGCCGCCGCCGCAGCCTTCTCGGGCTCGGACGTGATTTGCTGCGGCTCGGGCTTGTCCTCGTCGGCGGGCGGGGTACCGGCGGCGGACTCGGTGCCATCCGCCCCCTCCGGTTTGACAGCCGAGATGTCGGGTCTCGGCAGCGGCCACGTGCAGGAGCGGGGTCTGCTCTGCGGCTCAAAATCTGGGTCAATCGGAGGCACCGATGACTCCTCCATGGCTGTCCGCTGAACTTCCACTCAACCACAAAGAGGTGAACCACTTAAAACATTTACTTTTAAAGTTTAAAGGTAACTTTGAGCGGATGATGCGCTAAAAAAGAAACAAAACAAAACAAACAAAAAAAAACTTCCAGACACAAAAACAAGATGCTTCACCCACTGAGGGGCCTAGAAAAGAGACGTAATAATCTGGACACACCAACAGCCTCGGTTAATCCTCAGATTGGAGATTAGGGAACCCAAATAATCTCCTTAATAGTAACTATCATAAACCTTCCGATTTATATAGAATGAAGGAGGGCTGGGATGAGAGTCCCTTTGTTTGAATGAAATAAAAACAAAAGTGGCAGAGTGGCAATGAGCACCAAAACATCTGGATCTACACAGGTTTTGGCTCGTTTGAAAATGAACTAAAAAAAATCATGAACATAAATGGGTATAAAATAATGCCATTCCTGTTAATAAACACTCAATTTAAATATGTGTCAGTGGGCTTAATGCTGCAAAAGTATACTTTCAACTGCTTCTCAAAGTGTAACCAGGCAATATCTCAAGATAGAAATCAAAACAGATTTGTTTCGTACCAGATTTATCAGATTAATTATAAGTTTTCTGATTCAAACCCAGATTTTTTTTAATTTATTTTTTGCTATAAAGGTACTATGAAGGGTACAAACAGGGATTAGCTGGCTACTGTTACAAAGGAGCTCCTCAGGAGAGCCCCTGTCTGTCTCCACTTGTAAACAACGTGATGTCTGAGGTCTCAAGACAAAATACCTCCACCCAAGCTTTAGAAAAAAAATCCACAAATGACCCCCAAAGAGTCGGAAACCAGTCCAGTAGACCAAAGTGTAAAAACCGGCAGATTATCCGAGCAGCAGTTTTGTTGATCGACTGTCTAAAAGTGTAAAAACCAGCACTGAGACTCTGGCTGCCGTCTGTGTGGCCCGTATGTTAAAGCAACTGAACAACCCAAAGAAATGTCGAGCGAGGACAAGAGGGGCAGCGGTAGACAGGTCTTAGGTGACGGTTTAATAGTGTTTGAGTTCAGAAAAGTGCGAGAACGAAAGCACTGTAGGAGGAAAAGTCGGTGCTTCAGGTCTGCACGGTCCGCCACATTGCGGCCAGGCGCATGTCACCATCTGCCATGTTTCTCCACACTCCTGCCGCGGCACACGATGCCCGAAGAAGCGGTTATAAACCCCCGCCTTCGACCGCGGCCCGCAGATCTGCCGATCGTCGCCTGCCGAGGTCTCGGTAAACGAGCTACGAAGCGGATCCGCGGTTGAAGCTGGGTCGCCTCGGAGGTCTGTCGGCTCCTTACTCGCCGCACTTTGAAAACAGCACGACAGCCTCCGTAACGCTAGCTGGTTAAGCTCCTGCTACTCCAGAGTTTACAATCCGTGAAAAAGTCCGCGAAAACCCTCACATAAGTCCCTCCAAGTTCCCGTTTTTGACCAGCGGTGAGTTTTGAAGAACTTCCTGTCGTCGTGACTGTCCAAATATTCACTCCTTCAGTGTCTTTTTGACTTGTTTTGTTTTGTTTTGTTTTGACTCGAGGCGAAGACTCCCTTCTGACGTCTGTTTACCACTGTCAGGCAACGCGCTCTGCGCATGCGCCGAGCGGATTTCTGGGAAACCGAGTCATTCGTGTGACAGCGCACAGGCGTAAACAGCCGCTTAGGAAGGCAACATGTACCTGTTGTGCAGCATTATGTAACAGTCAATGAAAGTGTGCTAAGCTCCAGCTACACTTAGGACATGTAGGGTATTACCGGTCAGTGGTGGAAGAAGTACTCAGACCTTCTACTTAATTAAAAGTATCGGTACAACAATGTAAAAATACTCTGCCACAAAAGGAAGTCCTACATTCATAATCTCACAATAGTTCACAATAGTTCTTTCTAACTTAATTTTGTATTACCTTTCATACAATTATCACAGAACAAACGCAAAATCTGGAGCTGGTCGGTGAGCCACATAAACAACTTAAAATATTTCAGTGTATATATAAAGGTTTTAGCAGTGTCTTTGCCATGGGTTTTATAAGCAGATTATTTTTCTGCAGTCATATTTCATTCATTTAACATGTGTGTCATAAAACATGAACTGGATTCTTTTATCTTGAAAATGTTGCCGCTTTACAATGTAGACTTTGAAAGATAAATTGATATAAACCTAATGAAGTAATTAATATAGTTTATAGAGGCAATAGTTTAGTTTCACTACGGGACAAAAAACTCTGGACATTTTGTTTTATTGTTCTTTTATATAAATAACACTGTTCTTGTGTTTTCAAGGTATATTTTAGATGTAAGACATGGAGATTTCACCCCAATTCTATGGATTAGGTGAGTATATGTCATAGTATTTGAGTTAATTTTTGCCTTATCATACCAGTGGATACAAGTGTTTCAGAAGTGGCAGGGTTTCCAATGTTTTTTTGTTGCCTGGGCATTTGGATTACAGGAACTTTATGAAAAGTGCCACTACATTTGCAGCAGAAATGGTAAATTAGAAAAGCTGGAAATGGAAAAACATTTGTTCAGCGTCTGAAACTCGTGCAATCATCTTCCTGAATCTACAGCCAAGTTAGTTGTGACTGTAGTTAGATGTAACTTACATCTGTCTACAATTACATTGCAGTGTGTTATATACCATTAATTGAATACTGCTGTGGTGCTAAATCTCTAAAGTTTGCTTTTAAATCCAGCACTGTTCCTCATTAGCTGAGTCATGACTGAGAAGAGACTGACTTCCTGTTTAAAATGCTACAGTGACTGCAGGTGTCTGATAACCATGTGAAGACCCAGTTTTTCTGTTGCTCTGCTATGACTAATCTGATTGCTTAGGGTGTGGGGCATATGCATGTGCTGTCAGCAGGTAGCCAGGAACCAGACAGGACCTACCACAGTGTTGTGCTGTTTCATTTCAGGGGTCTCCTCCGTGTTGATTAGCATTTTCTGTGCTGGGTTTTGCACCCATGTCCCCAAAGCTGGATCAGTATATGGGTACTGACATGATACTGGTATGTGGGTACAGGTGATCTGAGCCTGGCTGGATGAAAATGAGAGGTTTAAGGTTCAAGTTGAATAACACTGAGATCTGTTTTAATTTGATTTAAACTAAACACATGCTGTTTGTTTATGTTGAGATGCTCTTCAGTGAGATTTCAGCTGATCCTGAACTTATTCCATACCTCCTGTTTTAGTCACTTAGTCCACTGCCACAGTCAGTATTGCACAAGCCTAAAATCTGATAACCTGGTTGAGCAGGAAATTTCAGTCTTGACGCTTAAATGCTCAAGTGTATTAAACCTTTGGGGTGTTTTGTCTAAACACTCTATCTGTTTGCTAAACTGTTAATTGTACTGATGTTATGTAAAAAAATACAAAATAAATTATATATATATATATATATATATATATATATATATATATATATATATATATATATATATATATATATATATATATGCATGCATACATGTTCCATTGGTATAACTTTATTTATTTGAAGTGGGAAGGGGGAGAACCATTTTAGTGGATATGTTTTATTTTTACAGGGAACATAAACCAGCTGTCCCTCATTATATCTGGTGTCCCACCACCCTGTTAACATGCTTCCGTTAACTGCTTGTTTCTTGAGAGCAGCTTTTGTGACTCATGACACAGAAATTTCAGACCTGTGTCTTGGCAAGTTACTGTAAGTGAAGTGTAACAACTAATATGACTGGTACTTTATTCTGCAAATACAAATTGCAAATGAAAGTGAAAAAATTACAAAAAAGAACAGAGTTGCATTATTTTAACTTAACTCTGCAGATTTGGGCTTGTCTTCTTTATTTTTAAGTGGTAAAACTCACACTTGTGATAGAGTGCTGCTGAACAGGACTGAGTGCTTTTGAAAAGGACTCTTCACAGGTACTGTTTTTGATTGAGAGTCACACTTACTTTGACAAAGACCAGGATGACTGAGTTTTGGGGCATTTTGAAACCACAAGAATGTTGTGGGAGGATGATATGATGGCAGGTAGACCTACAGATAACAGAAACCACCTGGATTCTTCCTCAGATATTACATGGAGCTTGTGACTGGACTCCTCTGCAAAAGGCTGCAGAAGTCAAAGCACTTGTGTTCATTATGAGGGGTGACATAAGTTTGTGGCCTAAGGTAGAAGGAGATGAGTTATACAGTTCTCATTTACATGCACGTGCAGTGATTCTGTACAACATTTGAAGTTAATAACTTTTGCAGTATTTAGTTTTGGGTAATTGAAAATTGTAAGTCGGCTCTGTCTGAGAAAATGGAAAACATCAGCCTTTGTGCATTTGTTATTAGCTTCCTTGGTCTCAAGGTCTTATCACCCAAGGTGATCCTTCTGATTTCTGACAGTGATGATGACACCATTGCTGCTGTGGACCACTTTCTGGAGGTCCAAGACACCAACTTCTACAAAGAAGGGGTCCGTGTGCTCCACAACACCTGGATTACAAAATCTCGTTCCACTGTACAACCTGTATTCTGCAATGACAATAAAAATTCTTCTTCTTAAATGTGTAAATGTAGGAGGGGACTATGAAGAAAAATAAATGTGCTCGGTTTTCTAAAATTAGCTCCTTAAGCCACAAACCTATCAATCACCCCTTGTATAGTATGTGTGATTCTTGTATTGGCTTGATTTTTTAGTGTGAGCATAAACTTATGATTTTTGTGTGGTACACTGTTTTTCACGCTCTTATCTCTATTCTATTTGGATTTATCTGTTTTAAATACAAATAGATGACATACTGCTTTTTAATGTGAATGTAAATCTGTTGTATAAAGACCATGTCATCCCATGCTTTGATATAATATATGGTTTGTCTGAATTCACCACCAAGTAAGTCAATATAAAGTAACATTGGCTGTATAGTTATACCAGCAGGCTGTGTGTCCTAACCTATTTCTTATTCTGTCTTTCTTAACTTCTCCATAAAGTTTTCTCATGTTGCTGAAAAAAGCAGCGCTGTCTGTGTAAAAGTTAAAAGGCTTTAATCTGATCATGTGGTTTAAAAGAGGAACTTCCTCTGAACAGTCCCACACATCACACAACATCTGTATCTGTGTGAATCACTTCACAAGTTTCACTCTGAAGATTTATTTTGAAAGCTGCCCTGAATTATTGTTTCAGTAGATTGTAGATTAGTGAGGATTCAGTGAGTTTGTCAAACTGCTTTATTTCTTAAAACAACATATGTTGGCTGTTGATACATTTGCTCTCTATGTGTTGCCTTTGATCATCATTGTTATCAGCAGCTGCAGCTAAGTGAAGTAATGGCACCTCAGGCTGCTACTTGGAGGCCAGCTTGTTAGAAAGACACCAACTTTCTGCTTCTACCATGGGCACAGTTCTGTGAACAGACTGAATTTGTGAGGTCTTGAGATTTTCCCCTTTTTGATCTGTGCCAGACTGAATCCAGTGTTGTCCTCCACTTGCAGTCCTCCAGAAATGGAGGCAAGGCCTCAGAAGACAAGAATATTTAATTTTCACATTGTAACATTCATGAAAATAACTGGTTCCACCTTTCGTGTTTACTCTCAACAAAAACAAAAAACAAAAAATGTCTTGATCCCATAGAAGTGGGGGGGCCTGTCATGTCTGTGCCCAAGGGTCCCACTGTCTCATAATCTGTCCATGATTGTGGGTCCTAAACAGTATTTGAACAATCTCCGTTCCGGGAGCTTGGTCAGTTGCTGTGGCAATGATCTTCATGGCAACTGAGCAAACTCAATCTGTAGATGAAGACTGTGTGATATGTTTGTGGAAAAGGCTAGTAAGTGAACCTTAAGAAGGAACTGTTTTGTCAAAGTATAATTTCCAACGTCAAAAATAAACATTCATGTTTCGTACTGGGACAAATCAGTCCTCTTGCAGTGATGTTACTGGAATGACTGAAGGAAATGTTTTCTCAAGATAAAATAAAAGTCCTGCATTCAAAACTATACAAACTAGTGGTTGGAAACCACCAGTTTAATCTTTAACAACACATTTTTTACAAGTGATTACTACATGTGAAATCTGAATCTGAAAAGTAACTATATGCTTTGCAGTTGGAGTACAAAGTAACTTAGAATGGAAAATACCTCAAAACTGTATTTCAGTACAGCACTTGAGCAAACATACACAGTTACTGTCCTCCAGTGAGCCTCTCAAGCATCTAAACTACATAAATAAATGAGGACTACATCAAAGTAGTAATTAGGTTTCATACTGAAAGCACAATCTCGTGAAACAGGAAGGTTTCTGTTTTTTCAAATCGGCCATGATGTCACAGAGCTGTTTAAGAGCTCTGGACTTCAGCTCCCAGAAGCGTTTGCGGTCGCTGTCTGTGTTTACAACCAGCTGACATCCGGCGTCTTCCCGTCCATTAGCCACCGATACCCACAGTCAACGATATCCGTCTACACTCGATATTTTCCCACGAAAATCGCACCCCGCTGATTCGTCAACTCAACTGAATGCAAAATTCCATCATATTCATCCGATGCAGGTGAGGTCGACAGGACAAAAATCGCCGTTGCACATTTATTTAGCCAGCTAGCTCGTAGCTAGCCAGAGATAGCAGGATTGGCACAGGCTAACACAGCAGCTAATGCTAATGTTAACACAAACCTTCCCTATTAGCACAGCTCAGTTTCGACATCTGTCAGGACGGAACTCGGTGGTAGTCGATGTGTTCGGGGAGAGTTTTTTTTCTGGCTATTTTACACCAATATCAGCTTTATTATTGCAGCCCATCTTAGTACCAGCGGTGGTTGAATCTAGCTAATATAAGCAGCGTTAGCCCGTTAGCGTCAGTAGCTAAACGTTAGCTGTTAACCTGCAAAGACTGAAGCTGCTTCGCTCAGTTTGTTATGGTTAATTTGCTAAACCACGACGAAGTGAGTATGTTTGCTCACTACACGTACAGCTTCAGGTACTTATCAATCATGTGCATGTTTGGCGTTTGATTGATAACGCTGAGTCGCTAGGTGTTGACGTTAGCGACATATCTGTTCACTGGATCAGGGGTGATGTGCGGTGCCAGGCTGTGGGAATCAGCCTCACAGTGTTTGTGTTGTTTTGTGTCAGGGCTCTGGGTCGGTCTCCAGCAGCTGAACCATACCAGTCCTGTCCTCTCTGTTCCGCGTCCACGGCCTTCCTCTTCCCTGAGCCATGACCACCCAGAGGGATCTTGATATGGTGAGTGAGGGTCAGCTACCTTTCTGAGGTTATTTTCTAATGTCAACATAAGTACAAGGAGTCCGCCACACCTATTGCTGCTGCATTCATATACAAACTATTATATTAACATGACATAAATGTTTCTCCAAGTTAAAATTATTTAGTGTTTGGGGGTGGGAGTAGGGAGGGGGATCATGGATCATGGATTAGCCAACGTCCACAAACACTTAGCTGGGACAGGGACTGTTGTTCCTGTGAACACCATCTGTCTAATCTCAGTTAAAACGTTGCCCTACTTTCCTTTCAAGGTTTAGACACCAATTGATTGTACCCTCTTATTAAGCCCACCCCACCCCCCAACTATAGGAATGGACAGCACTCATTTTAGAGACAGATCAGAAATTATAGTAGAAGTTATACAGCAAATAAGCTTTCCTGTTAACTTTGATACGTGGCACCTGATTAACCTGCAGGCATTCACTTTAGAGCAATATTGCACAAAGAAACATTTACAGTGTTTTGCTTCTGAGAAACTGTAACCAGCAGATTTTTGCATGTTTGTGTTTGATTAAGAAATTGAATCCACTATCAGAGATGAGAAATTAGTGTATCAGTTAACTAGTGCTTATGTGTTAAATAGGAAAACAATTAGACAGGAAAAGTTGTCTGCAACAACTCTGATTCTCAATTAATCCTATAAATAATTATTTAGTAAAAATTCTAAATTTGCTGGTTTTAAGTTTTGACTTCCTAATATGAAGAGCTTTTTTCTCTTTTATATAATTGTAAATTGAATATATTTCAGGTTTTAGGCTGTTGGTCAGATTAAAAAAAAACAACTAACATTTAAAGATGTCACCTTGGATTCTTGGAAACTGTGATGGTCTTTTTCTTTTTTTGGCATTTCTGAAGCCAAACATTTGCTGAATTGAGAAAATAATCTCAATTCAGCAATTGAGAATAAGATTATTACGTTTATTACGTTATTTTTTTTACATTAAAAAATGGAAGTTACAGCAGTTTTGTGAGGGTTTTTGTGTGTTAACTCTGTTAACCCTTAAAAATAAATTCATAACAGTGTTAGAAGAATTCAGTGTCTTCTTCTGGACTGGAGAACCTCAAGGACATGCCGGATGTTGCCATGGGTAACCAGGCAGATTTGACTTTGTTTTTATTTTGTAGGGGATGAAAGGAATGGGAATGGGGACAAAGCTTGTTAATGATGACATGGGTATGTAACCCCACATTGAGGTTATTCAGTTCAGAGGGGGGGAGGGGAAAGGAGGAGGACCACCGCGGGAGGATTGTATTTGTAAACAGATCAGAGAGTGGGGTTGTCCCTCCCTGACGTCACACCTCATGGTTAAGTCTCTTTGTTCTCTCCTCTGTGATTTTTGAACCAAAGAAAGTTCATCTTCAACCTTTTTAAGAAGGGCAAATGTCTGAGAAAATTAGTCCCATCTGTCGGTTGTCACTCTTGAGTGGAGATGTCCCACCAGAAAGATTTAGTTGATAGGATGTTTTTTTTTTTTTTCTTTTTCCCCAAAGTAATTTGTTGGAGTAGCAACATGATTGATTAGAGATGATGGATTAATGGATTAATAAGGAACAGCACTTCCTGCAGCATACATTAGACAACTAAGGTCCAGAATTGATCAATAATTCAGTTCAGAGTGATGTTTCAGTCTTGACCATGAGGTGACCATACACAATATAAAAGGAGAGGACAAATTAATGTAATATCATGATTTCCAGTCTTTCACTACTGATGGCTGCCTGACATTCGTCAACTGTTCAACATAATTGTATGTTACATGAAAGGAAATGCACCAAACCATATTTAACCACAAAAATTCCACTCATCTGAATCATATTTTGCTATTAACATTAACAATGATGACATGTATCACCCCAGGCAGATTGGATGGCTAACCACACCTGTTATCATAGAGTCTGCCAGCCTGTTGGCGCAGCACACAGATGGGTGTGGTAGCCATTTTTGAGACATTTTGATCTGGCAAAAATCCAACCAGGACTGAAATACTGTGCAAAAAGTGGTTTGAGTCAATGTGCAGGCGTTATTCTTTTGATCAGTGCCTGAAGTCTGTGACCTGTAGACATCCGTGCTCCACCATCTTTAAGATGAAACTGAGCTTTGCTGATTTCATGTGTCGCGTGTGTGTGGGAAATTTTGTCTTCATTGAGGTCAGGTGATCTCAGTCCTCAGGCCACTCAATATTAAGGAAGTTAAAGGCAGACACTCAGTGGTCTTCTCCTTTTCACTAACAGTCATCCAATAAAGTGATTACAGTGCAAACTCTGCTCACCGCAATCGCAGCTCTGTGTAAATGAATGAAGGTAAACACAGTGACTGGATGGGGGCGGCCTCCTGTTCAGTAATGAGACAGTGAAATAACATTCAGTTCTGTAAATCTTTCTGTGTAGCTCACCGTCGCTCTGTATCACAAAGTAAATTAAATAATGTAAACACAGTCACAGTGGGTAATATAAAGCATGATATGGCCTGATAACGTGTCTAGCATTGTGGAGGTGAAATCACGGGGTAAATCTAGTTTACAGCTGAAAGTCTTTCATTTCGGTGGAAAGACGCTAAGCACATTGTTGCTGTGTTTGCATGTTGCAAATCATTAACGGTTATATGTGTATGATTGTTGACTGTACCACAACATAGGGCCGTATGTAATTTCTTTTGAGTATCAATCCACCTTTTTTTAAATTAATTAATTAATTTTTTCAAGGGAGATATTCACATATCTAACTATCTCTGATGCTTGTGTGTCTCTATTTAAACTCTAACGTGTCAGAAAATGCCCATCACACTTTCCTTAAAGCCAAATTCACATCTCCTTTATGTTACTTTTTTGGTACAGTGTAAAGTCTACACAGCAAAATCAGGGAATCATCACATTTGAGAAGCTTGTGCTAGGTGTAATGTTTGGCATTTTTACTTTATGTTGAATACGAAAATAGTTGCAGATTCATTTTATGTTGATTATTTAATCAGTTTATTGGGTCAGCACTACTAGAATTACCAGTGTTTTGGTAATTTCATCGTTTAAGGATATTGTGTCTTGCATCAACAATAAGGGAGTTTGTGAAATTTTTAAATCTTGTAGTAGGAGTGTCCCACATGGATTTCCTGATGTTAGTGGAATATTTAGACATTCAAGGCATGTTAGACAAACAGCTTCTTTTTATTTTTTCTGTGTGTGTGTTTTTTTTTTTTTTTTTTTTTTAACGGATTGGTTTGTGTAGTTGCCCAGAGGATAGAAATTCAAGGAAGCCCCACTGTTAAAGACCCTCCCACACACATATGCACAGTCCCCCTCAGGGCAACGCACTGGCCATGTAAATTTAATAACATGGCCCAGAGCTGTCTGGGACACCTGGGGTTATCGCATTAGGCCGACAGCCTGGAGAGGAGCTCGCAGCGCCCTGGAACTAAAGGGCCAGTGTTCTCCCCCTCAGCCCCACCCTTATCTGTTGTCGTCTCTGGCAACAGGGGCTCACTTCAGTGTAAGCCCTCAGTGAATGAAGTCGCCCAGTTGAAGGGTGGAGATCTGGTGTGGATAAATCTAATTAGACTGGAATGCCCGTCTCTTCACAGCCTTCTGAAGGTCACCTCATGTCTGAAGAGGTTAAAGGAAGTGGAGGGATTCCACCACCACTAATTAAGAAGCATTTTAATGGAAGTTTGGAAGTGTTTGTGTTATCTGATGCAGCGTCGCTGTGGACTGAGATTAGCTTGTTTTTGTTTGCTGTTTTAGGTGCACCTCCGCCTTATCCTGGTCAGTGGGAAAACGCAAGACTTCACTTTCTCCCCAAATGACTCGGCCACAGACATCGCCAAGCATGTGTTTGAGAACTGGCCTGCAGGTACGTTTTTGCAGGATTCGGTTTGCTGCATTTCTGTTCTGTGTGTTTCAGTTTACAGTTTACTCTAAGACAGTTTGACCAAAAACAGAATATCAAGACCTTCACGAAGGGAGGATTTATTGCAGAACCAGTGATTTTAATACTGTGCACTTAGCTGTCCATATGAGTTGGTCAAAATCTTCGCTGACATAAATTGTCAGTTTCTGCAAATAATTAACCGCTTCTTTTCCCATTTCCTTTGCCATTGTGGCCCACCATTAGTTAATGCATGTAATGAAAACCTTGAAAACACTGTATATATATTAACAGTTTAAATGAACACAGACAAATTCTACCACAAATGAAAAACTTAAAAAGCCACCGGATGGGTAATATCAGTATTATGGTGAAGAATGTGACAGTTAACAGCAGATTAGACTGATAAAATGATAAATAGATCAGGCTAACACAACTTCTGATATTATATCACATATATTGATGTTGGAAGGTCAGTAACAAGAAATTGCAGTACAGAAATGCCAGACAAGGTTTGAGGTATCAGTGTCACCACCATGTCAGAGAACTGAGAAGCTGTAGATTACTAGCTTAGCAAATATCTTGGTCACAGTTTTGAAAACAAACAAATCTAAATGGTCTGTATCAGCAGTGTTGTTTATGATATGTATTTATGGATTATTTCCAGTGTACAAATACTCGCGCTGCTTCCCGCTTACCTCGGCTTGTTCTTCTACTCTCTAGCTTGTGTCTTCACAGTTTTTAGCATGTGAACGTTTTAGAACGTTATCAAACCACTGACTACAGACTGTAAATTTGTCAGCTGTCTGTGCAGGTAAATTTCATTGAATGGAAGCCTAACGTGACCACACCTTAAATGATGCACTTGTTTCTCTGCTCTCTGACAGGATGGGAGGAGGAGAGGGTGAGCAGCCCAAGTATATTGCGCCTCATCTTCCAGGGACGCTTCCTTCATGGCAATGTTACCCTGGGAGGTAAGACTGTCTCTGAACAAAAACATAGACATAGACTACATGTAGAAAATATTGTGGATTAGATTTGTATACCACAAAGACAAATCAAAGAGGAAAAACTAATTCTTGGCCATGTACATCTGAGTGAGTTACTCACTCATTCTCACAAAACTCTGGTCGCAGTTTTTGTTTGCACTTTAAATACACAGAGTCAAGTTATTTTCCTTCACCTCATGGTCTTTCTAAACTTCAGGTGGACACAGTTTAACAAATGAGCAGCTGAGTCAAAACAAAACAAAGCGGAGTAAGCAGCACATCTGATTTGATTATTTTAATCCCATTAACCTTTTGACCTCGTGGACTCTCTGCCCTGTACCTAACTTGCACTTGTGCCATCAACAACTGGGATTTACTGACCACCAATCAGATGGGCTGGTTCAGCGGTTCAGGCCCAATCGTTCGTGGACAAAACACCCTTTTCTCTTTTTCGTTTTTTCTTTTCTTACGCTGCAGTCAATACAAAATTTGCGTGGTGAAAATGAGGTGGGACAGGAAAAGGTGGGGGTTTGGTTGTAAACAGTTTGGTTAGCGGGATAACAACAGCAGTCAGATTGTTGTTAATTGCACAGCTTCTTATCAAACACTTGACTGTTATTTACCTCAGTCGCTGTCCTTACAATCACGTCAGTCAGTTGGCTTCCTTCCTTCTGCTTCTGCTTGGGTTTGTAAAAAAATAAATAAATAAAAATAAACAATATTTCCTGAATGAAGGTTAATCTCACCCCATCTCCCAGACTGGCTGACTTTCCCCGTCAGTCACAGAAATCACTGCACCATAACAGCCCTCATCTTGTGGTGTAATATACAAATAAGAAGTGTTATAAATAGTACTGTAACACAATATCATCACCAAGAAGTTTAAAAAATAATAAATAAAAGAAAAACTAGAGGAGGTAAATGGCTGATGGCAAAGACAAAAACATCAATTATAACATTCAATTTAGAAATAAAACCAAAATAAATTAAAAAAAAAAAAAAAAAACTATAACAGAACCGGTGTTTCAGTGATAGTAAGTGTGTCAACTCTCAGAGTATTTAGTAGTTTTAAACAAATTAGAAGCCAATTTCACTGGACTGTGAAATATTTGGCTGAAGTATTGTCCTTTTAATTGTGTGTGTGAAAACTGCATCGTAGACATGAATCTTTCATCACATAATCATTTTCATAGCCACCATAGCTTCATAAGATGAAATGAAACGCAGCTAAAAATGGCTGAATCATGAGGTGCACTTCTGTGTTTAAAGCTCTAAAACTGCCACCGGGCCGAACGACCGTCATGCACTTGGTTGCCAGAGAGACTCTTCCAGAGCCCAACTCTCATGGTGAGCGGCTTTTCTTTGTCCTGTTTAACTGCTGATAATAATCAGTGTAACACTAACATGATTCTGAGAACTAGATATCGTGTGGTGTCTGCTGTATTTGCCCGAACTGTGCGATGAGCCTTTGTTGCTAATGTCGGCCTCATCCCATACGGTGTCTGTATTCATGCTTTCTTCTAGTTTCATCTGGTTGTTTTTTTTTTTTTTTTATCTTACCTCCCGTCTCTGCTGTCCCATCTTTGTAGGTCAGAGGAACAGAGAAAAAACCACAGAGAGCAACTGCTGTCTTCTCTTGTAAAGCAACAGAAACTGCCCCCTCCCTTCTATCCAGACCTCACACACAATACACACACATACACATGCACATACATACAAACTTGCATTCACCCTGCTCTCTCCTGCCTGTCGTCCCATGAGCTGTGAATTTGGAATATATCACAGGAAGTCTGGTTGGGGGCTGTTACCTGCTTTGGTTGAACTCTTGTCCAATCTGAGGCTTTTTTTGTGCCAATATACTCACTTTTTGCCCCCAAACTTTTACTTTATTGGCAGAATTTGCTTTTGTTACTCCTTTTTATTTGAAGGCCATGACATTAAACAATACCTTCACTGCTGGACAAGTTTTTCAGAGCTGTCATACGTAGTGAAAATGACCCAGGAACTCATCTCTCTTCATGGACACAGAAGTGCTATAAAGGATGTGTGGGCTTTAACCCTTCCCTACTAGTCAAATGGATGTTTCCCCAGGTCTTACTCAATGGTGTTAACCCTCTCATTGCACTTAACCAGTTTGTTAATACAGAAGTGTTTATTGTGTCATCCTCTCCTCCCTCATGATATTTTTCTTTGATGGACAGACCTTAATTCCCCACGTGGTAGAAAACGTGCCATCCTCCTCATAGACTGTTTCTGCCTCTTATTAACTGAACCGTTCGGTCTGTATCAGCACCAGTGGCGCTTGTGCCATTACCTACATCCTGTTTGTTCCTGGCAATGGACCAATGGAGAAAAGACTTTAATCAGGAAGAGCTGGGTAAACACCTGAGGGACGTAAAGGTCCACGAGAAACAGGAACAGACTCCCAGCGAGGCTCGCAAAGACCGAGGGTAGAGGATTTGCTCGTGTGCCATCAAGTGTCATGTTTGCACTTGTGGCAGTGACTTTATTGACTAGACTGTCAACGTTCCCTCGTAGCGGGAGCCGACATGGCGGGCCAGTTAAACGCAGACAGAAGAAGATGGTTGAAGATGGGAGGGAGGCGTGCGGTCGGTGTGAGACCCTCCTCTACTGGACACTGAAAATGAGGCAGGGGGAGAGAAATCTCCCACTCGGATGAAGAGTCAAAAGGAAAATTTTGGCGGTGTTTGACCTCCTTTTCATTTGGATGCTGTCTTTACTTCTTGTTTGCCTTTTATCGTGGAATTCAGTAATATCATTAATATTGAAATTTAAATATATCAATTTTTATCTTGTGTATAGGTATTTGTTGAATTTTAGTGTGGGTGAGTTTGTGTGCGAGTGTGTCTGAGGGTGTGTGATGCACGTGGCATACTGTTTGAAGACTAGTGAGGGCATGTGGTCTTAAAAAAAAAAAAGGTGGCGCACTTGGAGTGTTGATGGGCTGCGGTTTCTTCAGAAACAGTCGGAAACCTTTTGATTCCTTGCATTGAGTGTCCTTTGGTTTGTGTTTTCGTCAATCAATGTCACTGCTATGAAGTTTAGCTCAGTATGAATAAATGTACAAACTAAAATGCAATGTGGTCTACATAAAAGCTTGTATTATAAATTAATAAATCTTTAAATAAGGCAACATCTTTTGATTGCTTTTTACTATTTCTCAAAAGACAAGCTGTGTCATTGAATTATGTGTTTAGGGAACATCTTCAAGTGATTTTATTTTCAAATTGTCTGACAGTCAAAAGACCCAATGATTTAAATTATTATAATAATAACATAATAATCCTCATGTATTATTTCTAGTGATTTCTTACTGATCCATGATGGATCAGTAAGAAATCAATAATACAGGTGCTGAGAACTTTATTTGTCATACTGTTGATCAAACCATGTGTTGTTCTGTGTATTTACCTCTAGGTGGCAGTGTTCCTCTGTAAGCCTGATGAATGTAGGTTGTGATGAGTTGCAGGAATGGATGGGAATATGTAATGTTTATTTTGGCCTAATGCATTGACAGAAGTTAAAGTAGAACCTTAAGTACAAAGTTTTTGAACTACTGTTTCAAAACCAGATTTTGACCCACAGAAAGAACTGAAAACGGTCCAAGCTAAACTGAAAGGAGATATGTTTCTAAACAGTATGGTGAGACCGATATCACTGAGATGAGATGCTCGTTCTGTTGTTATACTTGGGTCATAACTTTGTGCTGATTTGATTCTCAGCAGCTTTCCTCCCGTCCCCTTCAGGGATCTGCTCCTGACGTGTAGCTGCAAGAAGTCCAGGTTTCCAGTTGACACTGGCAGTGTACCTTAGGAAAAGTTCAGTCAACTCACATCTTTCTCAACATACTGTACTTTTTAAAACTTGCTATTGTGTTGAAACTGCTTGTCATTCCATGTCTTTTCACATTTTCCACTTGCTTTCCTCAGAAATGCATTTTGCCACCAGTGGGGTTTGACAGAGTTTGGTGGAAAGTGAATTCGAAACAGAAGCGTCCAGCTGACCGCAGAGTCGATCAGGAGTCTTTAAACGAGAGTCCAGGGAGGGAAGCTGTTGAAATTTCTGGTACTTAAGTGCATCACATTCAGAGCTTCTGCTGCTGCAGGATGAATTGCGGTCTGTGGTCAACATGACTCAAAGCACACATGCAGCCAGTTTTTTTTTGAATGGGCTGTGGTCCAACCAACATACACTTACTGGCCTGTCTGTCCCAGGAGGGCAGTCTGGCCTCCCCTAGTCCTTATGTGAGGGGCTTAACTTCCCCTTTGGCAGCAGTATGTCCTGCTGTTTAGAGCGTAAGAGTATCCAGCTCAAGTAGAAGCACTGTAAGTGGAGTCAAAGTGTACTTAAGTAGGATTGTTTGTGTTGAAAACTGTTAAATTATGGTACAAAAATAGCTCGTACTAAGACATACTTGATTCCACATGGCGAAGGGGCCACTGGCAGCATGTGTGCATCGATTTCAACATGCACACACTTTATTAATACTCTCCATACCTGTCATGCTTTCACATACACATAGACATACACTTGACATCAGGACTAACCAGAGCTGCTATGATGGTTAGTTCATGGACAGAAAATAAACCTGCAACAGTTTTAGAGATTGCTTTACTGTTTAAGTAAAATTGCTGGCACCAGCTTTTTAAGTGTGAATATTTGCTGTTTTTTCTACTCACCTGTGACAGTAAACTGGACCTCTTTGGGTTTGGGAACAAAGCAAACAATTAATCTAGTAACTGAGAAAAAATAATCCCAGGGTTAGGGTTAGGTATGCAAACTGTGCAGTTGTGTGTTTTAAATGTATCATATCTACCATCACAACCATTCAACTGAAGCCCGAGGCTTCAAAAAACTTATAGCACAGACATGGCAGTGGTGTCAGACGTCTCACGTATGTCTCTGCAAGACAGAAAATAAGTGTATTTCCCAGAATGTCAAATAGTTACTTTAATGCAAACCTGATGCTCACTATGGTCGATTACACAACCCAAGCAAGTTTCAAGAGTTCACTCGTTGTTCATGCTAAACAGAGATGAGTGGAAACCAGCTGATGGATAGAGCAGTAGAGAAAAATGCAACTAAAGCAACTCAGAACAAATATGAGGTGTAGATAAGGAGCTAAACCTTAATATAGTGAAGAAGCTGTGGTATCTTCACAGCTCTCTGCTTAAACGCCCACAGAAGCTGGAATAGATTTATCATAGAAAATAACAAAATACCTTTCTCAACAGGGGAGGTGAAATATATGTGTTATTTTCTCTTATGGTATTTAGGTCTCTAAATCCCTTTTTTCCCTTCAGTGCTCCTGAAATTTTCTTATTTGCCAGGTTCTCCTATAATACAACCAGCTGTGGACACACAAAGGAAAACACGCAGAGTCGACTGCAGGCTGCTGATACCACTGACGCTTGTCATTTTAACCCTCTGGAGTCCAGGTTGATTTTGACTTTCTTTGCATTTATTTTGATTTTTTAGTGGCTTTTAAACTGTCCTTGTTCTCCACCTTTAAGTCTGTCTTCTCATTTTGTTAATTTAAAAAAGTATAAAGCTGCCAGTAACCCCCAAAAATACATGAAAACTGACACTGGCACCTCTGAAAATGTACAGCTCTTTAGTGATAATCAATCAAAATGCCATTATAGAACACTTCAACGTCGAAAAATATTTTTCACAACTTGCAAACACAAATAGAGCAGAAAACTATAAGAAATAAAACTATAATACAGTATGTTTTCATGCAAAGTGATTTTATCCTGACTATTTATTTTTCAGTTTTAGCCTGTCTCCCTTTAAATCACTGAAAATATGATTAAATCACAGTTTCAACTTCTGTGATATGTTTATAAAGTCGTGTCACTGTAAATAAAACAGGCTCATTGTGTTCCCCAGTGACTCCAGAGGGTTAAATCACAGGAATCTCAGACTTACAGCTCAACAAAAGCAGTAGATGAACATTTTAATTCATTTTCACAATATGTTCAGTTTTGTTTGAGACGGAGTGAATGTGCGGTCATGGCTCTACATAAGCATCATGTGTTCATTCCTTTGGGTCTATTTGTCCACACCAGAGGTCCTCCGATGGCCTGAAATGAAAGAGTTCAGTAGGCCAGTGTGAAAACATACACACTCATGCAGGGGTTGAATTAACCCAGCAGGGTGTTAGCAAATGAGCAGCTTTCATGCTGACTCCAGAAGCTGCTGCTGTCTCTCTTCATCTCCAGGCGTCTTTTCTTCTCTTAATTGGTAAAACGACACTGGTTTATGTGGCTGTTTGATTCCAGATCAAGGGATCATAAGCAGGAGGGCTGAGGACGTGGTCTTTTGACCACGTGTGTGTGTGGCAGAGAAGGAAGTGTTACAGCTTTAGTGTTTCCATAACCAAACTGTAACAGGACCGAGGGCGGGGTCGGTTAACCTCTTTTTTATTTGACCGTTTATTTTACCAGATGGTCCCATGTTCCCTCTAACGTGCCACTGTAAAAGAGGCCCGGCTTTGACAACAATATCAGCTCTGTGCACAGGAGAGACGGAGAAATGGAAACTTCCAGAGTTCATGCACAAGATCAAATATTTCTCAACATTACTGTGGAGTGGGGGATGGAAAATTGACAGGCTTTGCAACAAAAGCATTTACTGCTATCAGGGTCCACTGTTGCCTTCTGTGACCAAATTTTATGGCTTCTGTGCTTTTACATTAAAAGTTATATCACTTCATCACCTCAGCAACACAGTATCCCAGCTTTCCTCTGTGTTGTGGCTCATACAGACTCAGAAAAGACTTCTTTTTTCAGGCCATCATGAACTCTGACCTTTACCTTTAACCTTGTTTTGTTTTATTTTTTTTAAATATATTGTATATTTGCTCTTATGACGTGCACAACAGGCCTAAAAAATCACTTCACAGGAGCTAGGCCATTAAAAGCTAGTGTTTTGTTTCATATACAAATTTTAAGTGTATTATGATTTTAAAATTAATGATACCCTGACTAATTTCAATGCAGCATTGGCACTATTACTCCATTTTCCTGCCGTGTTGTCCAGTAATAATGTTATTATCCTTTGTAGTAATTAAATAGGCACTGAGTAATTGAAAAAAAGGGTTAATGTGTAATATGAGTAATGTAATTTTCTTCTAATTCAAGTCCCAGTTAAACATAAAGATCCTTCCTATATCTACATATTTGTCAGAGTATATGTACTTTATAAGAATTTTACTGATACATTTAAGTACAAAGAAATGACTCCATAATTTGTGCTGTAATGTAAACTGTCACTAAAAATAATTCAGGTCAGTGCACAACATGAGTTTGAAAGGTTAAAGGTGACAGGCCACCGCTAAAGTAAAAATCAGTGCTTGGGCGTTCTCCATACACATAGCTCACAGATGATGCATCGACATCACAAATCTTTTCTTTCACAGTTATGTTTTTTTCTGTTCAGGAAACTGTGTCCTCATTGTTTAGTTTTAGGACAAGTGGTCACTGGAGGGCACTGGCTTCTGACCAGACTTTCTTCCTCTCCTTTTCCTTTAAATGAAAAGCACAAAATAAACTATGATGGGAAACATACTAAAGTAATTGCACACAGAACTGAGGCCAAAACGTGGTGAATGCAGCCCGGAGTAATTCGGACTGATTCATTACACACTCCAACTGATTACAGATCTGTTTTGTTTGTTTACCTGCGATGATATAACAACTTGGATCTGGTTTGTGCCTATTATAGTGATCATTACACATTACACATTTATGTGGATGACTGTAACTGTACGATCATTTATATATTTACAATCAAGCCATGGTGCAATCATGAAAAGTGATCGTTAACTGACCCCATTTTCTTGCTTGTTTAGGTTCGGGATGAAAGTTGCGATTTATGTTCAGGTGTCTCAGATTTCTTCATTTTCACGCCCCGACACCTGCTCTGATCGCTCTCCAGACATCATTACAGTGAATACATTTCCTGATCTCCGGATCTAGTTGTAGAATTATTTCACGTGTTCACATTGTGTGTGATTATTGCTCAGTGACACCAGATGCTGACCCAGGTCTATGTACTGTACTGTATGTCTGAGAAGAATGTAGATTCTTCAGATTCTTTTGTTTTTCTTCATTTTTGTCATTTGAGATGCACAATTACGGACAAGTAAAGACTGTTTCTGCCGGTTTATAACACTGTGGCATCATTCAACTTCTTTCCAAACAAATGACACATTTTTAAAAATATTTTTGAGTGTTAAAATCCCTCCTCTCTTCACACTGCAACGCCCCAAGTGCTTGGAGTGGTTTCTACGGTATCTGCAAATACTGCTGCTCTTTTCAAATTTATAGGTGTCCTTTATTGGACTTGTTGCTGTGCGTATGTTGTTCATTAAGACATCAAAATGCTTTACAGTTCATTGCTCTTTTACACTGCCTGCTGGAGCCAGAGCTGTAATTCCAGTTAGTGAGGGATCAGATAGAGGTCACTGCTGGCCTGTGGGGGATGCAGCACACCACAGGTCCACCAAGCCTCTCCGGACTACATTACAGCTTTTATCCTCACTAATGGGATCTCTTGGTGGGGAATCCCAAGGGTGATGGGGATTAAGATACCTGGCCTCGCTCCCACGCGCCGTTTACCATGTGGGGCGCAGCAAATATGTTGCACATGCACAGAGCGCTGCAGTAACCTTTACATCTTTAGATACACAGAGAAACCACAAAAATCAGAGTTTGGAAGCTGAGTAATATGCGTTCACCCCCAAATGGTCAGCAATCTGTCTTGTATTCACCCGCTCCTTGCACCATTTCTGCCTCTGCATGCCTTGACCCAGTTGAATCTGACACCCTTTGCAGCTCAGTGAGAGAGTATCAGATGATGGAGAGCAGGGAAGCCGCTCAGGCCTGAGAGACAACACTGAATGTTAATTTTCTGCCCTGCTTGACTTGAGGGACATTGTTGGATATGTTTTGGAGTTTCCCAACATTACAGCCACAGTAGAAGAAAGAGGATGGAGTGAGAATAGTTTAACTTGGAGAGTGAATAAAGAGTTGAGAGGGGAACAAGTTACATGTCTCTTCGTATGGGTCTTTAAAAGGAGAGGAGTGAGAAAAAAAAACTTTGATGGAGCAGATTGTCTGAGAAAATCAGGATATTACAATAGAAAATAAAGTGTAGCGTCTCATATGTGGTCCTCTATGCTCGTCTCCCTGTTTTAAACCTTTTGTCACGCTCGGTCGCTGCAGTGCTAAACCGAGTGTCAGTGTGAGTCATGACTTAATGCTCCATCTGTCTGTCACATGGTGTCTGGGCAACTCTGTAAAAGAAATAACACAGCTCAGTAGCCAGAGGCCACATGAAATCAACTCCACCACGAGCACCACTTGTAATGCTGCTGCTCCCACACACCTTCAGCTTGTTTGTGTCTTGTTTATTTCCATATCATTCATCAGGCTGTGTAATTCTCTGGTGACAAGAGGAAGCTTTTTCTTTTTAATATCCTCTCTGTGTTAAAGACATCTTAAACAGCCAGATGTAATAAACCATACCCTGACAGGTAGTTAGAAGCGACTGCTATTTGTCTCTCTACTTATGTTGTGTTGAAACAGTAGTGACTGCAATCCCACTGGGTCGCACAGATCCTCAGACTCACACCACCAGCAACAAAGAGAGGTCAGGTGGAGTCCGTTGTTAAAGAGCTGTCAGGTCTCTGATTAATGGGCAGCAGGTTCATACTGTTTGTCGTGCATTAACCCACTCACTGTTTCCATATTTTTGTTTTATATACAGGAGGAGACAGATATGATTTAGATGGGAAACAGCCTGCAGTCTCCACTATCTCTGCTTCTGTACCAAATGGAATCCGCAGACGCTGCAACCTTAGAGGAGGGCTGCAACTAATTTTGCAACTGATTTTTTTCTTTATCAACTAATTCGCAGATTATTAAAATGGAATCATTTTATTTCATTGGGAAGAAAATAGTGAAAAAATGCATGTTACAATTTCCTAAAGAAGCTGGGGCTAGGGAATGTTTGGCATTTTTGCTTAAAAAAGGATTTGAAATAATTAAGCGAATACTTATTTCGGCTGTATTCAGAAGTTAGAGAGGCAGTTTTGTGAGTTCAGATTTGCTGGTTTGTATCTCTGCACTCACTGGGACGTCTGAAATAACCCTGAGCAAGGCACTTAGCTCCAGTGAAGCTCCTTATTACACTTGGGAGCTGTAATCGGCAGCTGTCGTATGTGAAAACTGACTATGAAACAGGGTGCTGGAAACGAACATGTGCATTCTTGGTCAAGTTTTTTTTTATGACTGTGCTTTTTTTGTGCGAAGTGAGGAAAAATCTAAATATTAGGGGACCTAATGACAGCAGGTTAAACTCTCTGTGGTTTGCACTTGTCCTCAGCTTGTTTGTTGTGGGTGACTACAGGGCATCTGGGACTTGGCGGCTGAGTGGAGTTCCTTTGGTTCTGCGGTGGAGTTGGTGAACCGGCGCTCTTTAAGCTGACTGTCATTCAACACCCTGCCAAGCAACAGGCTCATAATTCAACAGCACCTTCTGGCTACATGGCCCCTGCACGAGAAGAGAGAGTGACGGCAACGCAAATACTGTACGCAGCAGGAGCTGGTAGGGAAAAATGAAATGTCCTTGATGTGATGGGAAACATAAAAGAGAAAATACACAGAAGAAATCAAAGGTACCCTGGAGAGTTTTTACTTAAAAAAAACACTCAACATTTCTCACTGAAACACCAGACTGACAAGCACTTTTTTTTAAAGGATGAAAGTTCAAGTGTTTTGCAACTGTAAACACACCAAGCAGTGATGTAACAGTGTACTGACACACCCTGTGGTACACTTCTACATCACTGCAGCAAGGTGGAAGTCAGCAAAGACCAAGCCAAGGTTTACTGCTGCTACTTAGTTGATTTTCAAGATCTTGTGGCTATACTGATTTCTCCTTGGAATAGGATCGACTGAAGGTCAATAATTAATAATATTGAATAATTGCTGTCACTTATCAAACTCAAAGAGAAAAAAATAATAAGTGGATTCTTTCATTAAACTTTGCCTTTACAACACCAAGAGTTGTCTAAAACTCTACAGGGTACCTTCAACTGTTTTTTCACTGGGAGCAATTATAATGGATAATGTAATATAATGGGTAACCATGCATTAAAGGAAAGATAAAGGGCTCAGCCTTGTGTGAATGTATATCCAACTTTACATAAGTCCAAGAGTCAGTGGGAGCAGGTCTTGGCTGAGTAATAGTGTTGCTAATCTGGATCTAGATGGGAGTTGAACGTGAGGACACACAGCTGCAGCCCAGCCTCGTCTGTACTGAGATCAGGCTTTGGCCACTCCGGCCGCCTCATGTGCCTCTGTCTCTCTCTTTCTTTCTTTCTTTCTTTCTTTCTTTCTCTCTTTCTCTCTCTCTCTCTCTCTCTCTCTCTCTTTCTGTGTGTGATTACTGACGACTGTTACTCGTCCCACTGCCCGGTCTGAGACGCAGGACTTTTGTGCTGCTTTGCATTCTTCAGGGAAAAACAGGAACAATTGTTGCAAGGTGTCAGATGTCACTGGATCAGTGTGTGTTCAAATGATGGTAATCATTTGTAATTTTGATCAGGATTACACAATCATTATTCTCCTAACAAGTCAATGAGTGAGATCAGAGAGGACTGTGAAAGCAGAAGTGAATTTGTTTTTGTTTTTTAAAGTACATTCCTTCCTTTTCCTCTTTATTTCTTTCTCTTTTCCATCTTCATTTTCTGTCAGGAAAAACAGGATAGGTGGAGAGTCTGCAACATTTATTAACTATTTTTACTGGTTTTGCTGGTACAGAACGTCTCTTTCTATGTGTCCTCCAAGTGCTTTCCTCGTGTCAGACAAGTTTTTCTCCAAGTTTTCCTTGGCTTTGCTTGGGGTGTTTTGGATTCTACCACTTATTATAAACAGACATGCATTTGCAAAGCTTTTGTGATCATCCCAGATTCACAGCCGCTCACGTCCCCTAGCCTTTTTGTCCATCTGGCTGTGGATAGCCTTTAGATAAGTTTACAATTAAACAGTTGTCGCTGGAATGTTTTGTCATAGCACTGATGTCTTTTTGGAGCTGTAAATCTCTGTGCCATCTCCTGTCTGTTGAATTTATAGACCCCAATCAGCCGTGGCTTAAATGCTGGTCAAAAACAATAAGCTCCAGCTGAGCACAGAGCAGAGATGTGTCATGCTGGAATCCAATTATGAGCGTCATTGTTTCATCAGTCTGTCCATAGCTGAAAAGAGAGCCAGTCATGGTAACAAAACCTTGCACCGGAGCTTGTGGCTGATCTGCACAGAGAGCATTTTTCTCAGGAAAATGAGCTCGACAGCTCTCAGGAGTCTGTTTCTGACACCAGGAGTGGGGGCTTGTTTTGTTTCTGTGTGATATGCGGTGTTTAAAGGATTAAACTGTGGGCGTGGAGTTGCCCTGAGCACTTGGACAGCTCTGAAGCACAGTCTGCGGCTTCTCTGTTCAAAGTGCACAGGGACAACAAATGGACGGCCTTGTTATTCCCAGGCGAACAGGAAAAGGCTCCAGTAAAAAGAGCACGGCCAAACCTCAGTCAATTCCTGATGAAGGAAAGAATGCAGCAAGAGAAGCCACATTCCTGTCCTTTTTAGATATTTTTTTCAAAACCATGAAAACCTCCCAGTGCACTATTTTGGCTTGCTCAGCTCCTCATTCAACTTGCACAGCTCTGGCAAAGTAAGAATCATAAAAATCCCTGTAGTAGACATCTTGGGGAAAGAGGTGAGCAGAGGAACCATGCTTTAATTTCACTGTGGGAACGCAGTAACAGCTCGACACATGCACTAATAATTTAGCCCTTGTTCGGAACTTTAATTTGTTTGTTGGACAAAGTGGCAGGGTGTGTCTCGCTGAAAAAGACAGCCCTGTTCCTGTCCTTTTATTCAAGGACAAGTTATTTAGTATATTGCTTAGGAAGTGTCTGTTTAGTGGGCCTGACAGTGATTATGTACATTGATGTTGTTTTCTGTTGGGGAGCAGTGTCACCAAATTAATTCTGCATGTAACTGTGAGGATTAGCAGCTGCAGATAAGAACAGAGAGAAGAGGTCTGGCAGCCTGCAGCCTCAGAGCTCTGTTTGTCAGAGCTGCATCTGGGTCGCCTCCTCTAACTTCATGCAGGGCACTGAGGACTAAAACCACCAATGCCACAAATTTGAGAGTTAATTAAATAAATAAAATGACTGAATTAAAGAAGAAACATACAAAGAAACGCTCTGAAATACCATTTTACTGCCAGGAGCCAGTTGCACCAGCTGTTTGTAAGTTAAAACTTGGACTAGTTTTAACAAAAGTATTTGTCACTTGGAGTTTTATGCATCACTAAATGTACGTGATGTACCACACAAACTAGTTCTTACATAGAGAATAGCTGTTAACTGTAACTTTTGTTTAGCTAACTGACGTAAATGACAAAGCTAACAATAACTAAGCTCACTAATGTATGACCCTTTAGAGTAAAGAGTAAAAGAGGTAATATGGAGCATGGTCAACATGGCTGACTTGAAACGTGATAAATTCTATTTAATATGAGTTACATTTCACAATATCAACACAATGTATGTTGAATTAATGAAACAATATACCAGTAACATTTGACTAGGTGCGTAAATGACGTCAGATGGCTTGGAATAATCTGACATTTCTCAGACTCATTTTAATTTAGGAAGGACTTCACATTCAGACTTTGTAAGGGGTTCATAAATACTTGGTGCAACCAAATCCTGGCTCTTACTGACAAACATGAATGGCTTTATGCCTCAAAGGTGTGTTTTTTTTTTTTTTTTTTGTGTTCGGGGGCTGGGGTAAATGTTCTCGTACACACACACACAGAGTTAACAGACCACACTGTGGCCGCAATTAAGGGTTTCTGTTACCTGGCAACCATGTTGTTCCTGTGGGCGGGGCCTTTGCCATTTCTCTGGAGCAAAGAAATGTGGTGATAACATTCCAGAACATTCCATTCAGCCCCCCTCAGCCTTGATTTAGAGCTATTTACTCTGATAGAAGAGGTAAGAGAGCAAAAATCATTACCGAACTAGCCTGACTCACAGTAAAACATGTATTATTGGAAAGGTATTATTTGGAAGTGAAATCTCTGTTTAAAAAATAAATATTTTTTTTAATATATCTTATAAAAGTTATTATTGAGGCAGGTCAGTACAATATTATCATAACCATCATGCAAACTGGAAAATCTGTATTAACAATGGCTCAAATGACTAAGAGTAATATGAAGAGGATCATTTGCAGTGACATCTTCTAGCTCATTGTTTTGATTTTCTAGCCTGCAAATCTGCTGTCATTGCACTTTTTTTTCTGGCTGCAGGAGTCTATTTCCAGCAAAAAAAAGCTCTAGTAAACCCACCGTACGCTGCCAGCCTAGCGCCAAATGGGAGACAGAGCTAGCTTGTGAACATAGTGAAGCAGAGTTGTGACGAGGAGACAAGATGGGCTGTAGAGGATTACTGTATATTTTTTAAAGAAATCTACAGTCAAAGAAGAGATGAAAAACGTATGGTGGGAGAAAAGTGGGAAAAAGTGGGAGAAAAGTTCTAACAAACCTTTCTGTGCAGGTAGACTGGGAGCTACCAGAGAATCATTTTCACATACTTAAAGGGTCAAATGAGGATATGCAGGTGGGAGGTAAATGTCTTTTTTGCTGCAAACTTATCAATGAATCTCAACTGTCTCTGTGCACGAATGAGAGACTGCCAAACACCAGTGTCAGCGGGAATGTTCGCTCTGGGGCTGTAAATATTTGGGTCTGTTTACCGAGTCCTTTACAACAGATTCGTTCATCCACTCAAATGACCTGAATGCTTTTTGTCTCTGTCTCCTCCACAGAAACAGCTTTAGGAAGTTTGATCCATCTCATGTGGTTTGATGGTTTGCAGTCGCCTGCGTTGTGTTTCTGTCATAGTGTCTTTTGATGATTTCTCGATATCCAAACCACATTCCTGTGATGAAGGCTTTACAGCCATCAGGCCTGTCATTCTACTGGGGGTTCACATGTTTGAGTTTCCACAACGTATAACATCTGCATGGCGGTCTTTTCTCCAGATATTCACACTTCAGTTGTCACTGTTGATCATGGATGAAGAGGTAGTTCTCTGAGAGGCAGTTTTCCCTGGTCTCACCAAACAACTCACATCTCACAAGATTTCTAACATTCCCTAAGTAATTTCTTTTCTCTGGTATCACTTAACCAGCCATTACCCAAATATTAAACCCACGCTTTGGTGCCTGTTGTTCTTGAGTTTCTGTCAAATGCTTTGGCATTGTTCTGTTCATCGTACTGGGAGGCTGTGTGGAAAGCATTTTTTCATGAGGAAGTGAAGACATTAAATTTATTTCTTTTTCTTAATTTCCCTGTTGGACAGCAGTGTTCTCTTGGTTAAGCTTTGTTCAAGGCCATGATTAATGAAACAAGAATAATATTAGTGAAAAAAAAAAGCCTAAAACCTAAAAACAAATATCAGACTCAAGGATCATTGGGTTTGATTCTCTGTTGTATCTGGTTCAAATAAGAAGAAATTTTGTGCCTGTTTACTCCCATTTTTGTCCTGTTTTTCTTCAAAATCACTTTACTGAGAGACATTTTTGCAAATGACTTTGTTATCTTATTAAAGCAACATATTTGTGGCCAACAACCTTCTACAGGCATTTTGATCTGACAGCAATCTGTGAAGTGACTCAATAGTGGTAAATGCATTTATTTTTCACTTTGGGACCAAGTCCCTGTTCACTTTCCCCGTTCCCTGTTCACAGTCACTTGATTAAGCAAACAGATGCCCTTCTCCTTTCCATATATCCAGGAGTTTGGAGCAAGAGAATACCAATTTCTAATCTCAGCAGCAAACTCCTTCCTACACTTAACTCTGCCCAGACTGGTTAAAGATATGAGGACAGGCATTCTCCACCTCTCTCCTGATGGATTTCATCGCAGTCTGTCAGTTTGCATTCCTTAGTTCTGTGTTTGCTAACTGTGTCTTTCCTTTTTTTCTTCTCCTCTTACAGTTCATGCAGCCAAACTGAAATGACATC
The DNA here is from genome assembly GCF_017976425.1 of Toxotes jaculatrix. Lineage (NCBI taxonomy): Eukaryota > Metazoa > Chordata > Actinopteri > Toxotidae > Toxotes > Toxotes jaculatrix. Next base: position 17,760,541 of record NC_054403.1, read on the forward strand.
ATGCCGATTGGAAGTCGGGCTGAATATGTACCCACAAGGCCCTGCAGGAGAACCAGGGACCAACGGCAGGAGGGGTTTCTGCTCAACAGGAGGATGAGATACTCATTAGAGGGGAAAATCTAAAGTCGGAAAAGGTAATTCCTGGCACAGTTGATGGTCTTTGTCAAATACTGCAACAACACATGGACTGAAATGTGGAAAATATGTGTTCTGTTTTGACCTGCTGATGAGGAGAGATAGAGGACGGACAGATGGAAAGGGAGGGCTTTGATGAAAAGGGACAGAGTGAAGAAGCAATAAATATATCCAGATAGAAAAAAGGGGACATAAAACACTGAGGCAGAAGCTGGAGCGGAGAAAGGGGACATTCTTTGTGTTCACAGTCCTACTCTTTAAAGAACTTCACTCTAAAAAGGTTCCAGTTTCCGTGGTTCCCAAGTGACAAGAGGGTCCTGCTGACAGAGGGTCAAGAGCTACAGGATTGTTGCGAAAGGTTCATTCTACTGTTTTAAGGCTTAGATGGCTTGTTTGAATCTGAAGCCAATTATCAGATTATAGAGTCCGGAGGAAACCCTGTGATCCTGTTAATAAATCCCTGTTTGCTTAGAGAAACTGGCGTGGGCCCTCACATCTTGTCAGCTGCACAGTCACACAAGTCTTGATCCCCCAGCCCACCATGATGGCATTATAATGGGCAGGAAGAACCACATCTTTATTCACCACCTTAATGTAAAAATTTATTTAACTCAGGCTAATTTGCACATGAGGAAACATACATGAGGACTGAACACTTGTTTGTACAATATGCAGCTATTACAGGCTTTGACTTGTACTCAGTGCCACAGCACCATTTCCATGGAAATTTAAAGTATGCCTGCTCACACATACCCAGCGTGAATTCACTCATCTAGAATCCTCCACACTGCCTTCCTCCAGGCTGAGCAGACCAGACAGCTACCAGTAATGAGATATATTATAGGATCCTGTGCAAACACTGAATAATTATGAGGAAAGGCAAACACAAGTGACACAGATGGCCAATAGCCCCATGGCTTTCATTTTCAGTTCCCCTCATTTGTTTTCTTCTCCTGCCCTTCATCCAGTGACAGACTAATAACTCATTTCCCTGAAAAGTGGTCAGATGTTAATGAACACGACAGCCATTTCTCCAGAGGTGGAAAAAGAGGGTCTCTGTGGCACTTTTTTTGTTTTCTTAAATGAATCATCTTGGAAAGTGTGAGGGTGTGAGTATGGGTCAGAGAAAGTGATGACTGAGATTGTTGAGGACTAGGGGGTCGGGGGTTGAGCACAAAGGTGACTGACCCTCAGGACCCCAGTGTTAAAGACACAGACATGAGGAAGAAGAGTTATTTTGTGAAGAAGTATTATTTACAGTTTTTCCTATCAACATACCTCATCTCTCTACTCTGCTTAAAATTTTTGACAGCCTCCAGAAAACAATGGTGAAGCTGTGGTGTTCAGTTCTGGTTCATGCACCACAGCCTTTACTGAATACTCAGCATATTTTTAGAAAGTCATCCATACACTGGATAAATGTAAATGCCAAACCATGTAATTTATATACAGTTACCTGCAGGAATAAGACTAAAAAAGCAATGTCTACTAGTGACCTCTTATCACAGGTTATGGCCTCAGAGTGCAGGCTTCAACCAAAGAGTAACTTTTCTGTCTCGGATTTCTAAATTTGAATGTTTTCTAGAGGCCTGAAGAGGTGAAAGTATCCAGTGTATCACAAGAAAAAAACAATTACTGAGAGGCAAAAAACATTATAATTTTGTATTTAAAAAATACATATTTTGTGGTAGCATAAAGTTCAAAGCACCACTGTACCAAAATGGCATGGCTATAGACTCTTAAGTGTTGTAGTTTAAATCATAATCTGTCATGTGGACTGCCAGATGTAAAAATTTGTGTCTGCATCATTCGGGAGGAGCAGTTTTTTAAAAGTAGTAGCCATTTAATTATCGCCTTAAAGTACTGGAATTTAAGTCTGTATATTCTCTGGAGTGCTGCTAAATAAATCACTTGTGCAAAATGCTCTACATATGTCCACATCTGGACTGTTCAACAACCAGAAGGCCTGCTCAGTTGACCAGATGCTAAATAGCCAAAGGGTGACCAATTAAAATGACTGACCCATCTGGTGTCCATGTAAAAATGAGCACAATTTGTGACGTGGAGCCCATGGTCTGCAGGGGGAAAAAATTACTCCATCAAACAGAGGCAGCAGCGTGTCAGTGTCACGGGGTCGATTCCCAGTCCAGGAATTTCATTTCATCTGGAGTTGACATTTTCTGCCTGCATTCAATTGTGTGTACTCCCAAATGCCAAAGACATGTAAGTGAAGTGAATTTATAGTTTAAAGTGTGGACTGTAACAGTGTGTCTTAGTCTTCTGATGGACTAGAAAACTGTATGTGACTGTGAGTATTTATTTACACTTTTCCACCACCCAAAGCATGCTGGGAGCTTGTTTCTTGGCTCCAGCCCCTTGTGACCCTGGACCTGAACAACTGAATGAACTGTCAAAGAAAACAAATGGTTTCGGAAATGAGGCAGATTTTTTTCCTATAAACTGTCAAATATCCTGCAGGTGCCTCTTCTGAAAACTGAGCCATGAATGAACCTTGAAACACGTGTTATACGAGGAACTGCTAATCTACCATACAACAGACAGGAGACAGGTGGGGCACTGGACCTTGAAAGGCTTTTTTTTTTTTTTTTGACAAAACTTCTTACCATACACATCAATTTATACGGGTTGACAAATTGAGAAAAATGTTCCGGAGAGTTTCCATCATGTGTAAGAAGCTTTGGAGACAGTGTGCCAAAAATACAAAATAGGCCTCAAATTAATAATTTGACTTTATGTAAGATACTTTATAAAATACCAAAGACTTTTTGGATTATTTGCCGTGAAAATGCAATGGTAAAACTACTGTTTAGTTTTTGCACAGATTAAACAACCAAGTTATAATGTGAGAATTAGGAAGCTTTAGAAGTGCTGGTAGACTGATTTTGTTACCTTTGGACAGAGCCAGGCTGGCTGTTTGTCCCTGTTTCCAGTTTTTATGCTAAGCTAAGTGACTGCTGGCTTTAGCTACATAACATGGGACATACATCTAACCCTCAGCAAGAAAACAAATAAGCTTATTTCCCAAAATGTTGAATCATTCCTTTAATAGTCTTCTGTCCTGTTTTGTTTTACAGTGCTGGAAAAGAACACTAGCAGAACTTTTTGTGAGGAAGCGCAAAAAGAGGACGGAAAGAGAGGAATCCACTGAGAAACAGAGGCCAAGTTGCTTAATGCCAAACACACAGACACAAAGGAAATGGTTTGTGCTCACTCTCTGTAGCACAGAGACAGACAGTGATACCATCATTACACACAGTATGCTTACAGAGTTACACATTTACACCTCTCTGGCCCTGTGCCTGCTACCTTCCTTCCCATCCACAATGATATCCTTCTATATTTCTGAGGGAATATACCTTACACTTAATCTGTCAACACTACACCATTCACGGTGCAGGAACAGTACCAGTGGAGATTTTATTACAGAGGTGAGGAGCAGGTTCGGTAGGTCTCTCCTCTGGGGCGACATTTGCTCTGAGGACAGCAGCGGTCACACTGGGCTGACAGCCTGACCTGTGTTCTTGTTGGGAGATTCCTCAGCATTCCTGAAAGCACTGTTGCTGTGACTGGGAGCTCTGTTTCGGCACCCCTGCAGCTGCAACAAACCCCATGGGAGCGTCAGTGCACGTCTTCCCAAATTCCCCATGTTCACAGAGATCCTGAAAGAGAGATGAAAGACCTCTTGGAGATCAAGGTCAGGCAGCAGAGGATGAGGTGAACGCTGTGGCCAACAAGCTCAAACAGTCCTCTGCCTGCCAGCTAGGAGCTGGTCTTCACTTGTACCTATTATAACTCTTGGCACACATGATAATTGGAGTGCACTAATGCCAGAAACAAGACTTTTCTTGCTTGGGTGTAACCTTAGGCTACCAATGTACGTGCCAAATGCCTGATTTGAGGAATATACAGTAAACATTTCTGATTTGTAACTGAAAAGGAAAAACAATCAGCTGTCATGTTGATTCACTGTAACTGGATGTTAAATCTTTATGCCATAACAGGCTAACTAAACTTGAAATGTTGCAGTGGCTCAGGACTTAATTTGCACGGTATGACAGTATAATACCTTAAACGTGCATCAGTATGATAATTTACTGTAGTTATGTTTCTTGCAGTCTTGAATTGACAAGCTGACTCAGGCAAAGTTCTTCAGTGTTATAAAACTCAGTGAATTAACTTAATAGGCTAAATCAGAAAATATCTAGTTAAGCTGACTAGTTAGTTGACAGAGTTAACCAATTCAAAATTAATTGTTCATTAATTGATCATTTTGCATTTAAACACACCAAATATTTACCATCCCTTGAGATGAACTTTTATAACCTTGGTGACTTTTCTTTATGACCGAATACTTGTGAAACTAATGACGTTCCCATCAGCCTCACCTTACTTTGTGTTTAGTTTAGTTTTTCACGTTAGTGTACCACGTTACATAGTGAACATAGTAAACATCATATTTGTTGAGCATGTTAGCTTTATTATAGTGAACATTGTTGGCATGTTTATTCTGACCAAATGATTTCAGATGACATTCTCGTCAGCCTTAGATATACTTTGTGTTTAGCACTAATGTTAGCATGCCAACATGCTAAACACATTAAAATAATAAATATTACACCTGCTACACTTTGTTTAGTACTACAAATGTTAGCATGCTAACATGCTAAACTAAGATGGTAAACATGCTAAACGTGTTAGCACTGTAATTGTGAGCGTTAGAATAATGATTATTAGTATTTAGTTAACTGATGTAGCCTCACAGAAACGCTTTCATGACTATAGACTAATAAATTAACTTATTACGTTATGTTATTTATACAGGTGATTTCCATATGATGAATGTAAAAATGTATATAAAGAGTGAGACTAGGTTGTAACTGAAAGCTAATATGAAACTTGTGTTCCCTCTCAGCAGGCAAGAAAGGGGGCAGGCTCGGCGCTAGGACCGTGGGGCAGAGACAGAACACATTTCTTTTCAGACAGGAGACTTTTTATTTGTGGCTCCGCGTCTGAGCTGGGCGGGTTTCAGGGGGACGGTCCGGACATCCAGCATCAGGAGCTTTATTTGTACACGCTGTAAACGAGCGAGCAAGAGTATAACTTCTGCGGGGAAAGGAGACGGCGAGAGAGAGAGGAGGGACAAAGTACCTACCTGTCACCGGAGATGAGGAGGAAAAACCTGGGAAGTGATCCTCAGTGACTCGTCTGATGGGGAGGAAAACCTGACTGGGATGTAAACACGGGCCATAGATCTCTAATCAGGAGGTAATGTATTAGATTTGGTGATTTGATTGGGAATTGCAACTTTAGACATCCCAGCAGGAACAGGGCAAAGGTTCCCCTTTCCCCTGCCCTGTCTTTACTGGGATGTTTAAACTCACCAGTTTGGTACATTCATAGGTTTTTATATAGGCCTAAATATAGATAATTATTTTTGTATCCATTTGTAAGATGATCATTCAGTCCAAATGTCTGGGGTGAAATGATGGTCAAAGATTGTTTGAGGCATGTCTGTATGAGGTTTCAGGTGTTTCATCTCTCAGTCTGTTTCCTCACAGTGTCTAGCATTGTGCTTGCATGTTGAATGACAGTATGTTAGAGGGAACTGCACTTTATTCGTCTCTGCTGCGTACATGAGGGAAAAAAAAACACTTAGATGCTGAACAGTCTTCTTCTTCAGTGTTTTTCATTCTTTATTAGTTTCTCTCTTACAGGCAATACCATATCTGTGGAAAGATTTATTTGCCCTAATATTTTTTTGCTCCCCAGAGCTGCATCCCAGTGTCCAGGCTCAAAGTTAGTGCTGCAGCCCAAAACACCAGTGCTCTCCCTCCATTTCGCCTCCAGTTATATGTTGTTAATTTTGCACAGGGATGTCTTCTGGATCGTTCTCTTGCGGTTTTCATCAGAATGAGCCTCTAAACCCTTAGCAAGAGCTGTGGTCTTTGGCTTAGAGCCTGAAAATTTTGTCTAAAGAGTCAAATAATATTTCAACTTTGAAAGAGGCTGTGAAAAATCAGTTATTTCATGGTTTAAAATCCCCTGATCACTGAAGTTACATTCTTCTTACCACAGCCTGGATTATAGCAGCTGACATTTTGGTCATAAACATATCACTTTTATTGTTTTTAGATAAGTTGTACTGCCGGTTTATGTCATTGTTTGCCTCCTCTACACCAGCCAATTTACCACTTAAGATCTTGTGTTGTTGGCGTTAACTGTCTGCCACAGCTGTCATGTATCTAACACGTCAACATGGAAGGAAATTTGTACTTTCCCTGCTTACAGGAGCTCCTTTTTGCAACTCTGCCTCCTTTGTAGTGTTACATGGGATAGCACATAGGTGTGTGTGGGCAGGCCCCACCCTGTCTTTTGTTAGCAATAATGCTCTGCTTTGCTGCCGTGCCTCGACTTGTTTTTTTTTCTTTTTTCACTTTTTACACACCTGCTCTCTTTGTGCCATGACTGCCTCCGGGTCCACAGCCTTTAGAGGGGATCAAGTATCTCCTTGTCCTTGCTAATCTGCCCTGAAAGCCCCACGTACACTGTGAAGCAGTTAATGTTTGAAGGAAAACAACTTCTTATCTCTGAGTTTTGACAAATATTTGATTGGAGGTTTTTTTTACTGTAATCTCCCAACCTCTTGTTCACGTATTTAGAATACCATAAAGCAAAATTTCTGTCTTGTGGATCATGCATGGAAACACTGTCCTCATGTTTCTTTTTTTATGTTGATTCAAGTAATCACAGACTGCATTTCTTTTCCTTCCTGGAGCGCTGACCACTCAGCTTTGTTCTGGCTTTTCAGCTATGCCTGTGGCCACTTTGCTTCCTCTGTGATCGAACCTTTCCTGTGACTTTTTGTACCAAACAGACATTAAAATGCTTGTTTGATTCCGTGAGGCTGAAATCCTATTTTCCTAGTAATCTATATTATAAGAACAAGAGGGTCATTGTTGCCTCACTACGCCGGATGAAATTCAGGCCTGCATTGCAACATTAGATTTTGCAAGCATAGGCGCTGTGATTTACAATCAACTGTGGGAGAGTCCAGATTTATAGAGGGATTAGGGTTTGTGTGTTTGTCAAACAGCTTGTTTGGGAATATTTTCCCCTGCTGATTTCTTGAAAAACACGTAGGAATTCTTGCAGTCTCCCAAGGATAAGTTGATAAGCCGCTCCTCTCATGTATGGGATTATTTTCTGTGTCGTTGCAGTGTTTTCCGTCACCATGATGACGCCACGTGAGAGCTCCCTCCTGACTCACCTGCTCCTGCTCCTCACGCTCATCCTCCCCCTCACCCTGTCCCTTCTGCACCCTCCTCACCCTCCACCGGTCCACGTCCCAACGCTGGTCCCCCACACACCGACGCCTCTCTCCCGCTCCCGCTTCAGTGCTCAGACTCAGCTGGACTTCACAACTCACTGCAATTTCAGCTGCTTCCACAGAGGCGAGCAGGATGAGCAACTGTCTGAGAAACTGGCCTTTGAGACGCTGTACGCTGACGGCTCCCGCACTCTGACTACTGTGGATGTGGAGGGTGAGGATGAGTTTGAGGCTGATGCCCATTTCTTTGCTCACCCTTCACCCAGGAGAGAACCCAGAGTGAAGCCCAGACACAAGCGCGTGAGGCGGCAGATCTATGGAGCAGACGGCCGTTTTAACATTCAGGGCAATAACTTCCTGATGGATTACCCCTTCTCCACAGCCGTGCGGATCTCCACCGGCTGCACCGGCGTTCTTGTGTCTCAGCAGCATGTTCTCACTGCTGCCCACTGCGTGCATGATGGGAAGGATTATGTGAAGGGGGCAAGGAAGCTCAGGGTGGGCTTCCTGATCCCTCCATCTATCAATGGGACAAAAGCCAGCCTCACTTCTGCCAAGAAGCCTCTGGTTCGCTGGGTGAGGGTGAAACGCACCCGTGTGCCAAAGGGCTGGATCCAGGGCCCTCAGGAGGTCAGCATGGACTTTGATTACGCCCTGCTGGAGCTGCGTTGGCCTCACCGGCGTCCATTCATGCGCCTCTCTGTGGCTCCTTCCTCTGATGACCTGGCAGGGAATCGCATCCACTTTTCTGGCTTTGACAGCGACAGACCCGGGGAGCTTGTGTACAGATTTTGTCCTGTGGAGGAAGAGTCCAGTGACCTGATATACCAGCACTGTGATGCCCGACCGGGGGCCAGCGGCTCTGGAGTGTATGGAAGAGTCTGGGACAACAGTTTAGAGCGCTGGGAGAGGAAGGTCATTGGTATTTTCTCTGGACACCAGTGGCTGGAGATAGATGGGGAGAGCCGGGATTACAATGTGGCCGTGCGGATCACTCCTCTGAAGTTTGCTCAGATCTGTTACTGGGTTCATGGTAACCGAATAGACTGTGTCCAGGACTGAGAGGGACAGAAGTGGGACAGAAGGAGGTATAGACAGAAACACAGAAAACACAAGAAAGCACAAAGTGACTGAAAAATCACAGGGTGAAACGTCTTATTTCACCAAAAGAAAGGAAAGTGAAACTGGATTTAATCCATATGAAAATATGTGCTACACCAGTAAAGCAGGTCTACTCAGTTACTTATGGATCTAGTTCCCCTTCATTGGGTTGTTTCTCTCCTGTGTTTAATTTGCTCCCCATAATCTCACAAAAACAATCTGCTTGTGAGATCATCACCACGGCATCTTTTAATATGTGTTTGCACACAGTCAGTGTTTCCACAGTATTAACACAAACCACTTTTTACAAGAGGGGAAAAAACACCTTTCTCTGTGTGTGTGTCAGTAACAGCAGATTAGATTCCTACTGTGGATGATGGCAATCTACTGAGGACAATTCTTTTTCATCTTTGCTGTACTTTTTCGGGGAAATGGTTCGATATTTTGATAGCTCTTCAAGGATCATTTGGCTTCATCTGCCACGACCTGTATTCTGATAGATACACAGCTAATAGAGAACACAGAATAAAGAACTGACAGTAGTTCATGGAAACCACTGATGCCTAACGTTTCAGCAAACAGTTTGCTCTTGTCAGTGTGGACAGGAGAGACAGAGTGCTAATTTTATTTTTATTTTTTAAAAAAATGCTTGATATATTTTAATAAACAGAGATTTATAAGTGCTTGTCTCTTTGTATGTCTGGTTTCAGGAGTGGTGTTGGGGTGTCCTCCTGTGGTCACAACAGGTACTGCAACATCTGTGGAGCTGAACACCTGTGGTTCACCGTGGTTTCAAGTGAATTTGGAGCTGAATTAATTTGATTAGTCAATTGACAAGAAATTAATCTGCAACAATTAGTTGTCTTTTTCAAGCCAAAATGCCACAAAATTACATCTTCTCAGATGTGAGTATTTTTATTTTTTTTCCTTTTGTGAAAATGACCATCTTTAGGTTTTAGGTTAAAATTAGATTTTTGAATTTTTATTTTACCCTTTTCTAACATTTCATAAACCAAATAATTAGTTGCTAATGAAAATAATCTGTTGTAACCCTAACTGAATTGCATAAGCAAATCTTTTGTTATTTATTCATTTGTGCAGTAATGTCTGAGTATCATCTTTGAGCAAGACTTTACAATTGGTACCATCCACCATAACCATAAGGGTATTATCAATAGCCAGATGACCAAAACCTGAAATTTAAGTTAAAATAAGCGGAAAGAAAAGAGCAGAACAAGTCAGTAGTTTAGTGCTTTTTATTAGAGATAAGGAGACGATACAAAACATCCACCATTCAATATTCAGTCTAAACTCTGACCGCTGGTCTTTCATATACACATCGCTCCCCATCAGACCTTCATAACACCAAAGTTTTTAAATCGAGGAGATCCTGGTTTTAACACATACAAGGAATGTTGTCTGTTTACTACACCAAATGCCATGGTTTTCTGATCCAGAACTGGAAATAAAAAGGAATCACTCAAGTTTTGGAATTTGCATGTTCGAACGAAAAAAACAAAAAACAATGGAATAACAAAAAAAAATTTTTTTTTTATATATTTAACCGTGTTCCCCCAGAGAAGGTTTTGATACATCATGTGCAATCAAGAGTGAATTAGTTTATACTACACCTAGTCTCAACTACACACACTTACAAAACTTAACTAGAAGTTTGGCAAAAAAAAAAAATGTAGTTGTAACGAATATTTGTCAGGATTCAATGGTTGGAAACCTAGGTTGTTGCCTGTCCCTTTCTCTGAATTTTTTTTCAAATGGAACCTGGAAAGAACAAAACCCTGTCCCTAAGCATGAACAATATGTGTATTCATCATCAATATCATCATCATCCTTCCTCAGTTGTATCTTAATTTTTTTTCCTTTGTGTGTGTTTTGTTCATATCCTTTATGTTGCTTGAACTGGAATGACAGTCTGTATTTGTGGAATTTCTTTTTTTTTTCTTTAAACTGTCACTTGACCCCAAACCCACCCACAATATCCCTCCCCGAGAGTCCCGCAAATGGTGCTGGTTCTGCTTTTTGCCCTTCTCCAAACCACACTGGAATGAACAGCTAAACCCGACAGATGTGTCTGAAAGGCCTCGATCGAAGCCAGAGAGGAGGGGGGGGTAATATTTATATAGGGGATCCTTCCAGGCTGATTACTGATGAGCCGCCGAGCTTTTCTGCCAGGGTGTGCCGGTCTTTGAGGTCCTCCAAACCGTTCACCTGCCACTCGTGCTTAATACCTGGGGAGAAAAAAAGATTTGAGAGAGGGCAGAAGAAAAAGATAGACCATCAATAGACCATCAGGTAAGTTTTTAAAGAAAGGCTGACTGTTGTTCTGTACAGATTAAACAAAAGGAGATACAATGTGTTGATTTGTGGGATTTAGAGCTGCTGGTGGGCAACTTATTTTTGGACAGAGCATAGCTTGTACCCCCCCCCCCCAAGTCTTTGTGCTAAGCTCAGCAAAGCAGCTGCTGGCAGCAACCTTATGAGATTGGTATTGATCTTCTAATTCAACCCTTGGCAAAAAAGTAAACAAGTGTACTTCCCAAACTGTCAGACTATTCCTTTAAATAATCTTTTTTTCCAGGTTAATGTCCAAATTTACCAAAATGTAGTTCAACAGAAACGGCCAATTTGGATAAAGATGCTCTATCACAGTATATGCAATTTTATATTGCCATAACAATGTCACTCTATGATAAATTTTCTGGAAAATCAAGCAAGAGATTAGTCATGAATAAAATATTTGGCTTATCTAGCAAAATAGTGCCTAATGAATAAAGCGACCTAAATCACATTAATACAAAACCCATATAGAAATACCATAAAGTTGATTTACCAACATTGTCCCTGATTGCCAAGAAAATAATTAATCTTCATATGTAGTTATTATTCTTGCCACCTGACATATATAAGTCCAATATTCTCTCTCCTTTTAGCTCAGAATTTAGGAGAAAATCTGATCATTCCTGAGGTAAATATCAGACTCTTATGCCACTTAATGCTCTGCTATGTTCACCAGCTAGTTGCTAACATTACCTGCTCAGGTACAGTTGAGCTTTTTCACCTTGCTATGAAAGTGGTGAGAGAGAACCAAACAGTAAATTAAAGGCCGTAAAGCCCAAAACAATGAGCTGAAAGATGCCAAAATGCTAGCTGAGGGGAAATGCAAAGTCATTCTACATTCTGACTCACCTTCGAATTTCCTCTTGATAGCATCTTTTGAGCTGGCATAGATCATCTTGCTCTTCAAGGGGGCACTATCTGGAGCCCTGTGAAAGGGGGAAAAAATTATTAAAGCCAAATGTTGTCTTAATGAAGGTCATAAACCCGTTAATATCTGATAATGACCACCCTCACCAGAAGATAAAGACCAGATCCTCCTTCTTTGTTTCTTTGGTCTCATAGGTCGCATCATACAGGGCATAGCGGCAGTCGTCTGGGGGCAGCATCTTCACAAAGTGCTGGTAGGGGTCCTGGACAGTGGTTCCCAAGTCACCCAGCAGGATCTCCTTGCCATCATCCAGAACAATGTTCTTGAGGTCCTTGCTCAGGCAGAACAGGATGGCCTTCTTCCTCTTCCTCTTCTCATCCTCGTTGGCCTGAGCCTTACGCACCTTCATGTCGTTGAAGACTGCGATAACTTCATCTGTGACTTTCACACCGGAGGCCTGCGGAGAGAACAATCTGATAAGTCCGAGGCTGTACTTACAGCTTAATGTAGCAGCAACCCACAATAATTTTTGATAAAGTAGAAAACGCATTGCTAAAACAGCTGATGGTTTTTCCTAAGTTTGGATTGATTTTGATAAATAATGATAAGTAATGATCTCCGGATAAAAGGCAAATGAATCCTTAATGATTTTAGGTTCCACAGCAGAGTTGAATAATAATAGCTATTCAGTAATCAATAGTTGCTGGTTAATTTTCATCTATTTTGATAATCAGTCGTTTTAACTGTTCTCAACTGGCATCAAAAAATGCCAAGAATTCACCGGTTGCAGATTTTCAAATATGAATTAGTGCTACAACTTGCAATTATTTTCATTATTGATTAATCTTTTGACTATTCAATTTGTTGTTTTGTCTACAGAATGAGAGAAAATAGTGAAAAATGCCTGGCAAAGTTGGAGACCAAGGTGAGTTTCACATCTATTGTTTTGTCGTGACCAACAATCCACGCCTGTTTATTTAATTCATTTCTAGTCTTTGCAGCTCTAAATTTAAATCTTTGATGGTATTAGTTGTCTATTACATTAAACTTTAAATATGTTGACTTGGACTATAGGAAGTTGCAGTGGGTATTCATTGCTATTTTCTGACTATTGATGGACTAAATGATGAATGAATCAAGAAAATTAATTAACAGACTAACTGATAAAGAAAATAACTGTTACAGCTCTACTCCACAATGATAGCTTTGCCTAAACAAAACAGCCATCGTGTTCAACAGGCTAGAAGTGATGACTTAAGTACAGTAAATACAGACATGAAACTGAAGAAAGGCCTGAGAGGGCGGCATGTGACTATCACACACAGCAGGAATGCTTCTTATGAGGACGACTGATAAGGAGGATTGAAACGCAAAGGTGTGGCTGTGACAAGCTGTTAGCTGTGGTGGAAGAGTTAAGCTGTGTAATGCAATCTGAAAATTACCTAACCACCAGCCTGGTTGGTGCAAATGAAATCAACACTGATGATTCAGTCAGTACAGCCTTTTAACTCCATTTATTATGTATGAGGTCTGACTGTAAGAATACTGAAGAATAGAAACAAAATATGTGCCCAGTACTGCTTGTTCAAAGTCCAACCACGAATCTGGGACTGGCACAGGACCAGTAGGTATAAAATATTACATAAGTTCTCTCTACAAGCAGAGGAAGAAGTCATGCTTCTCTACCATAAAGATGACCATGTGGGTGAGGGTGTGGTCAGAAATTAAGCATTTCAGTGCAGGGTTCAGTCACAGACAATGGGGCTTCTGTTGAAATATAGAATACAAGTCACATCGTCGAGTCACAGCTGCTCCATAAACTCAGTCAGTCAGATCTTCTGACTCTGTTTAAGGCATCACAGGAAAATGCAGTCTCCGGAGAAAATGTCAGAAAACTGCTACCTACCAGCAATGTGTCAATGAAAAAAAGTAAAACAATGAAAAGGAAATAACGGGGCAGGAAAGACGGAAAAGGGACCCCACTGCAAAGTAGCACGGGCAGGCACTATGTTTGCTCAGGGCGTCAAAGGGCTGTGTGAGATAACAGTGAATTTCAGAATAATAATTAACCAGCAAATAACCTTGCTCACTTCCTTAATCCTTAGATCAACTAAATAAGCTATGCGATATTTTTTTCCATGTTCCTTGCCGTTATAGCCTTTTCCAAAATATTTGGTAAAGTTTATGTCTATACTCTCTTTGCATAGGAGTAAGCATGTGACACATTTATCTCGCTGCGCTCTTCCGCTATGGCGATCCTGAGAAACTGAGCACATCCTTTCGATTTCTCATTTTTGTGTACACAAACACAATATACCTGTTAAGTCAATAGAGCATTTTTATGTTTCCACATCTTCCTGCTCACTGCCACGAGATTGCTTATATTTTGTTTGTTTGTTTGTTTTGTTGTAGCAGCAGTCTAATATCACCATGGTGATCACTAAGCTCTCACGTTATCTAATCTGAAACACGGATACTTTTCTTTACAGCAGTCAAGGTTCAAGTGACTCAGTACAAATCTAGTCACCGTCCAAGTCTTGAATTCCTTTACACTGAAACAGTTACGATGACAGGATTCACAGGCTATTATCATAAGGGCCAATTTCAGTAGAAGACACAGCCCTAACAGGTTTATATTTAAACTATTAGGGGGAAAAGAGAACAGCAGATTTAGTTGATTAAAAGGTGCAAACTCAGCAATGACAGACACGGCTGGATGTTAACAAAAACCGACATAAACTTTATTATACTACAGATACATAATCATAAGAATTTTTATTATACGTGTTGCCGAGATGCCCCCAAAAAACGCACATTCTGCCGTTTCCGGCATCTCAATGCTTTGGTTATGTTTGATGACTATGTATGAATGAACACAGTCATCCGTTAATTATTCCCTCCTGGTACTGTGTAGTAGTCTAATGGCGTGACGGGTTTGCAACGTGTATAAACTGCTGTACAAATTAGATGCGCAACTAAAAAAAGATGCGCAGCACCGACCACGAAGCTCCACAGACAGCGGCCCGTTAGCTTTAGCTTTAGCAAGCGAATCCATCACTGCCAAACAGTCGTTACATAATGTTTGACAACCCTGTCAAATATTCGCTACATCCGAGTAAGTATATGGCAAATTTCTCACATCGCAAATGGCAGTAAATGAAATCCGAGTGTAGATCCGTTATAATACGGCACCAAACAAAATGGTCTTTGCACCAAATTCAGGGTGGGGCCACGAATGCAGCACACGCACATGTGTGCGCTAGCTTGCTATATAAGGCAAAACTCTGCTCAAACAGACCGTTCGTCTGTCAATTCATACATTTACTGCTACAACGCAACTCGGCCATAAACCTGCAATTTGTACATTTAGCATCACTGTGAGCCAAAAGTGACGAGATTTGGAGCACGTAGTCAACCAAAGTCTAAAATAATGTTAGCAAGGAAGCTGTGTACAGACAAAGAACAAGAAAATCACAGCTAGCGCCAGCCATAATGGGTGTCGTTTTCTGCCTTTGCTAACGTAGCTAGTTCAGCTAACAATACCGTTAGCTTGGTGGCCCTGAGGCGCTGCTGCACCTGCCGGCGCTGCGCTGCTCCACCGTGGAAGCGCCGATGAGCTGAGGTGAAATAACTGAAACATGATGCAGTGAAAAACACTGTGGCCCAGCGTCATTACAGCGATGTGGATGATAACGCAGACAAGGCCTTTTACAAAGCGGCTTTATGTCGAGGAAACACAGACAAATGAACGAAATGGCGCCAGTTGTTTGGGGCTGTCAGTCGTTTATCTCGTGTGTTACCACAATACTGTGAAAAATGCCGCACGGTAAATTCGCTGAATGCGATGAACGTAACTTGCGGCTTCGTCGTGCTCTCTTAAGGTATTACTAGCTGTCCAGCCTCTCGCACAGCGGAGCTGGTCACCACCTAGCCCCAGTGCTAGCAGCGGCTCCTGCGGCACAACCGGCTTGCTATGTTTGACGCTAAAACCAACATCATCATCTATAAAATAAACTCAAATTGACCATAAACCCCCTTATATCTTGAGATCGAGATTGCAACTGGCAGCGAAGCATAAAGTGTAGTTTAAAAAAAAAAAGGCGTTAAACCTACCATCGCTGTGGAAAAAACTGGTCAACGTCTGCGTAGAAACTGAATGGACTGTGATGATCTACTGCCGCTCGCGCTCACACACTGGATATGCAACGTGAACGCGCCTATAAGCGCGACCCCGGCTCGAAGCAAGGTGCACGAGCGGGAGCTCCAGTCGTCTAACCACGAGAGTCCGACTGTATTTATTTGCTGCTTTGTGTTTTCTGTTGATTAATGCATTTGATCACCGGCGAATCTAATATAATCAATAATTATCTTAGTCTATACACAGATCAAACAGGTAAAACAAGCAATAATAAGTTTCCCTGGTTAATCTTAACATGTTATTGACTACTGTTACGTTACACCAGCTGGCATCTGTTTGAGGGGACCAATATTTTAAGCCAAGATTTTATTTGTATTTTTAGTACTTCCCACTGATATGGGTACCTTCTCTTTATAATTGTATCATCTTTGGCGGTGTCGACCAGCGTGCGTTAGCAAATCAAACATACTAAACGGGTAGCGGAGAGCATTATGGGAATATGTGTTTGTGCAGAATTTGAATAAACCTACAAATCCCTCGTGATATGCGATACACTATATACTATATAATAGTAATAGTGCTTAATTGGTGCTTGTTGTACAATAAAATTACGAAGGTTATGATTAAGCCCTGTGTGGCCAGCTATACCCTACCATATTTTTTGTTTTGTTTTTATTGTAACCTATTTTAAAAACAAACCATGGCTGTATTTAGATTTATGAATATATGTATAGCCTATATATGTATATGTATACATTGTGAACAGCGGTGTAATTTGAGGATCGGTTTGAATACATGTTATTAATTATTACACCGGCGGCGTGAGGAGTGATTAATAAGTAAAATGGTTGTGCTGTTGTTTTGACCGACATTCAGCAGCCTGCTCGGCGCAAAGCGGTTTTCAGGATGAGAGGAAATTCTCCGCCATCAATCCCCTCCCTCCCTCCCTCACTCCCTCCCTCTCCCCCTCCCCCTCGTGCGGTTTTTGTTGAACTCACTTCCAAATATGGAAGCGAACGGCGAGCGGCAGCGGCCAGTGCACGCGCCTCGCTCCCAGCGCGAGGAGGGGTCGGGCCGCGACGCTGATCACCATATAAGGAAACAAGGGACACGAAATTTGCTATAGCAGATTTTTATACGGCACCGCGTCGAGAGAGAGGAGAGAGAGAGAGAGGAGAGAGAGAGAGAGACAGAGGGGGTCAGTGTGAGGATGAGAGGAGCGGAAGACTTAAGGCAAGGGATGAGAGGAGCTGGAAATAAGGCACAGCGATGACACATCAAACGTTGCGCTGAGTCCACACGTCTGCAGAGCATACAACATAAGGCTGTAACACACAGCTGAGGTCGATTCATACTGAGGCGGAGCTGTTTTGTATGTGTCTGCGCGTCATGTGGCCAGAGACCTAAAGCAGTTGTGGTTGTAAACGCAAATCATTTAAACTATGACCTACATTCATCGTGAGCAGGGATTCTACAGTTTAATTGAAAACGTTTCCGAATTCGCACAGAGTGCTTTCACTCAAAATATGAAACTATAGCAGAAAACAAGTACGGATGGTGTGGCCAAGAATTACTTATTATAATATCACTTAAAAGTAGACCTGACCTGGACTCCAAAGCTGCGGAAAATAGATGGATGAATTAAGCAAATACGAATGGTTGATTTATGATTTCATTGAAAATTTTAGGACATTTTGAGGCCATACTAAAGTCTGACATTTTTTTGGCCTACTTTGAAGCCTTACTATACTATGATGTTTTTTGGCAAATTTTGAGGCCATTCTAAAGTATGACAGTTTTTGGCCTATTTTGAAGCCTCACTATACTATGACTTTTTTTTGGCATATTTTGAGACCATACTAAAGTATGACTTTTTTTGGCCGATTTTGACGCCTTACTATACTATGACGGTTTTTATGACATTTTGAGGTCAAAAAAAATTTTGACTTTTTTTTGGCCGATTTTCACGCCTTACTATACTATGACGTTTTTTATGACATTTTGAGGTCAAAAAATTTTTTGACTTTTTTTGGCCGATTTTGACGCCTTACTATACAATGACGTTTTTTATGAAATTTTGAGGTCAAAAAATTTTTTGACTTTTTTGGCCGATTTTGACGCCTTACTATACTATGACCATTTTTTATGACATTTTGAGGCAAAAAAAAAATTTGACTTTTTTTGGCCGATTTTGACGCTTTACTATACTATGTTTTTTATGACATTTTGACGTTAAAAATTTTTTTGACTTTTTTTGTCCGATTTAGACGCCTTACTATACTATGTTGTTTTTTATGACTTTTTGAGGTGAAAAAAATGTTTGACTTTTTTTGCCCAATTTTGACGCCTTACTATACTATGATCTTTTTTATGACATTTTGACGTCAAAAAAAATTGTGACTTTTTTTGTCCGATTTTGACGCCTTACTATACTATGACGTTTTTTATGACATTTTGACGTCAAAATTTTTTTTGACTTTCTTTGTCTGATTTTGACGCCTTACTATACTATGACGTTTTTTTATGACTTTTTGAGGTCAAAAACAATTTTGACGTTTTTTATGACTTTTGGAGGTCAAAAAAAATTGTGACTTTTTTTGGCCGATTTTGACGCCTTACTATAATATGACGTTTTTTATGACTTTTTGAGGTCAAAAACAATTTTGACGTTTTTTATGACTTTTGGAGGTCAAAAAAATTTTTGACTTTTTTTGTCCGATTTTGACGCCTTACTATACTATGATCTTTTTTATGACATTTTGACGTCAAAAAAAATTTTGACTTTTTTTGCCCGAAAAAAACGCCTTACTTTACTATGACGTTTTTATGACATTTTGAGGTCAAAAAAATTTTTGACTTTTTTTGTCTGATTTTGACGCCTTACTATACTATGACGTTTTTTATGACATTTTGAGGTCAAAAAAAATTTTGACTTTTTTTGTCCGAAAAAAACGCCTTACTATACTATGACGTTTTTTTATGACATTTTGAAGTCAAAAAAAATTTTGACTTTTTTTGTCCGAAAAAAACGCCTTACTATACTATGACGTTTTTTATGACATTTTGAAGTCAAAAAAATTTTTGACTTTTTTTGTCTGATTTTGACGCCTTACTATACTATGACGTTTTTTATGACTTTTGGAGGTCACAAAAAAATTTTGACTTTTTGTCCGATTTTGATGCCTTATTATAGTATGACGTTTTTTATGACTTTTTGAAGTCAAACAAAATTTTGACTTTTTTTGTCCGATTTTGACGCCTTACTATACTATGACGTTTTTTATGACTTTTTGAGGTCAAAAAAATTTTTGACTTTTTTTGCCTGAAAAAAACGCCTTACTATACTATGACGTTTTTTTATGACATTTTGAGGTCAAAAAAAATTTTGACTTTTTTTGGCCGATTTTGACGCCTTACTATACTATGACGTTTTTTATGACATTTTGAGGTCAAAAAAAATTTTGACTTTTTTTGTCCGAAAAAAACGCCTTACTATACTATGACGTTTTTTTATGACTTTTTGAGGTCCAAAAAATTTTTGACTTTTTTTGGCCGATTTTGACGCCGTACTATACTATGACGTTTTTTTATGACATTTTGAGGTCAAAAAAATTTTTGACTTTTTTTGCCCGAAAAAAACGCCTTACTATACTATGATGTTTTTTATGACACTTTGAGGTCAAAAAAAATTTTGACTTTTTTTGCCCGAAAAAAACGCCTTACTATACTATGACGTTTTTTATGACATTTTGAGGTGAAAATTTTTTTTGACTTTTTTTGGCCGATTTTGACGCCTTACTATAATATGACATTTTTTATGACATTTTGAGGTCAAAAAAATTTTTGACTTTTTTTGGCCGATTTTGACGCCTTACTATACTATGACGTTTTTTATGACATTTTGAGGTCAAAAAATTTTTTGACTTTTTTTGCCCGAAAAAAACACCTTACTATACTATGACGTTTTTTATGACATTTTGAGGTCAAAAAATTTTTTGACTTTTTTTGCCCGAAAAAAACGCCTTACTATACTATGACGTTTTTTATGACATTTTGAGGTCAAAAAAATTTTTTGACTTTTTTTGCCCGAAAAAAACGCCTTACTATACTATGACGTTTTTTATGACATTTTGAGGTCAAAAATTTTTTTGACTTTTTTTGCCCGAAAAAAACGCCTTACTATACTATGGCGTTTTTTATGACATTTTGAGGTCAAAAAAAATTTTGACTTTTTTTGGCCGATTTTGACGCCTTACTATACTATGACGTTTTTTATGACATTTTGAGGTCAAAAAAATTTTTGACATTTTTTGCCCGAAAAAAACGCCTTACTATACTATGACGTTTTTTATGACATTTTGAGGTCAAAAAAATTTTTGACTTTTTTTGCCCGAAAAAAACGCCTTACTATACTATGACGTTTTTTATGACATTTTGAGGTCAAAAATTTTTTTGACTTTTTTTGGCCGATTTTGACACCTTACTATACTATGACGTTTTTTATGACATTTTGAGGTCAAAAAAATTTTTAGACTTTTCTTGCCCGAAAAAAACGCCTTACTAGACTATGACGTTTTTTATGACATTTTGAGGTCAGAAATTTTTTTGACTTTTTTTGGCCGATTTTGACGCCTTACTATACTATGACGTTTTTTATGACATTTTGAGGTCAAAAAAAATTTTGACTTTTCTTGCCCGAAAAAAACGCCTTACTATACTATGACGTTTTTTATGACATTTTGAGGTCAAAAATTTTTTTGACTTTTTTTGTCCGATTTTGACGCCTTACTATACTATGACGTTTTTTATGACATTTTGAGGTCAAAAAATTTTTTGACTTTTTTTGCGCAAAAAAAAACGCCTTACTATACTATGACGTTTTTTATGACATTTTGAGGTCAAAAAAAATTTTGACTTTTTTTGGCCGATTTTGACGCCTTACTATACTATGACGTTTTTTATGACATTTTGACGTCAAAAAATTTTTTGACTTTTTTTGTCCGAAAAAAACGCCTTACTATACTATGACGTTTTTTATGACATTTTGAGGTCAAAAAAATTTTTGACTTTTTTTGGCCGATTTTGACGCCTTACTATACTATGACGTTTTTTATGACATTTTGAGGTCAAAAATTTTTTTGACTTTTTTTGGCCGATTTTGATGCCTTATTATAGTATGACGTTTTTTATGACTTTTTGAAGTCAAACAAAATTTTGACTTTTTTTGTCCGATTTTGACGCCTTACTATACTATGACGTTTTTTATGACTTTCTGAGGTCAAAAAAATTTTTGACTTTTTTTGCCTGAAAAAAAAACGCCTTACTATACTATGACGTTTTTTTATGACATTTTGAGGTCAAAAAAAATTTTGACTTTTTTTGGCCGATTTTGACGCCTTACTATACTATGACGTTTTTTATGACATTTTGAGGTCAAAAAAAATTTTGACTTTTTTTGTCCGAAAAAAACGCCTTACTATACTATGACGTTTTTTTATGACTTTTTGAGGTCCAAAAAATTTTTAACTTTTTTTGGCCGATTTTGACGCCGTACTATACTATGACGTTTTTTATGACATTTTGAGGTCAAAAAATTTTTTGACTTTTTTTGCCCGAAAAAAACGCCTTACTATACTATGATGTTTTTTATGACACTTTAAGGTCAAAAGAAATTTTGACTTTTTTTGCCCGAAAAAAACGCCTTACTATACTATGACGTTTTTTATGACATTTTGAGGTGAAAATTTTTTTTGACTTTTTTTGGCCGATTTTGACGCCTTACTATAATATGACGTTTTTTATGACATTTTGAGGTCAAAAAAAATTTTGACTTTTTTTGGCCGATTTTGACGCCTTACTATACTATGACGTTTTTTATGACATTTTGAGGTCAAAAAAATTTTTGACTTTTTTTGCCCGAAAAAAAACGCCTTACTATACTATGACGTTTTTTATGACATTTTGAGGTCAAAAAATTTTTTGACTTTTTTTGCCCGAAAAAAACGCCTTACTATACTATGACGTTTTTTATGACATTTTGAGGTCAAAAAAATTTTTTGACTTTTTTTGCCCGAAAAAAACGCCTTACTATACTATGACGTTTTTTATGACATTTTGAGGTCAAAAATTTTTTTGACTTTTTTTGCCCGAAAAAAACGCCTTACTATACTATGGCGTTTTTTATGACATTTTGAGGTCAAAAAAAATTTTGACTTTTTTTGGCCGATTTTGACACTTTACTATACTATGACCTTTTTTATGACATTTTGAGGTCAAAAAAATTTTTAGACTTTTCTTGCCCGAAAAAAACGCCTTACTATACTATGACGTTTTTTATGACATTTTGAGGTCAGAAATTTTTTTGACTTTTTTTGGCCGATTTTGACGCCTTACTATACTATGACATTTTTTATGACATTTTGAGGTCAAAAAAAATTTTGACTTTTCTTGCCCGAAAAAAACGCCTTACTATACTATGACGTTTTTTATGACATTTTGAGGTCAAAAATTTTTTTGACTTTTTTTGTCCGATTTTGACGCCTTACTATACTATGACGTTTTTTATGACATTTTGAGGTCAAAAAATTTTTTGACTTTTTTTGCGCAAAAGAAACGCCTTACTATACTATGACGTTTTTTGACATTTTGAGGTCAAAAAAAATTTTGACTTTTTTTGGCCGATTTTGACGCCTTACTATACTATGACGTTTTTTATGACATTTTGACGTCAAAAAATTTTTTGACTTTTTTTTCCCGAAAAAAACGCCTTACTATACTATGACGTTTTTTATGACATTTTGAGGTCAAAAATTTTTTTGACTTTTTTTGCCCGAAAAAAACGCCTTACTATACTATGACGTTTTTTATGACATTTTGAGGTCAAAAAAATGTTTGACTTTTTTTGCCCGAAAAAAACGCCTTACTATACTATGACGTTTTTTATGACATTTTGAGGTCAAAAAATTTTTTGACTTTTTTTGCCCGAAAAAAACGCCTTACTATACTATGATGTTTTTTATGACATTTTGAGGTCAAAAAATTTTTTTGACTTTTTTTGCCCGAAAAAAAACGCCTTACTATACTATGACGTTTTTTATGACATTTTGAGGTCAAAAATTTTTTTGACTTTTTTTGCCCGAAAAAAACGCCTTACTATACTATGACGTTTTTTATGACATTTTGAGGTCAAAAATTTTTTTGACTTTTTTTGGCCGACTTTGACACCTTACTATACTATGACGTTTTTTATGACATTTTGAGGTCAAAAAAATTTTTAGACTTTTCTTGCCCGAAAAAAACGCCTTACTATACTATGACGTTTTTTATGACATTTTGAGGTCAAAAATTTTTTTGACTTTTTTTGGCCGATTTTGACACCTTACTATACTATGACGTTTTTTATGACATTTTGAGGTCAAAAAAATTTTTAGACTTTTCTTGCCCGAAAAAAACGCCTTACTATACTATGACGTTTTTTATGACATTTTGAGGTCAGAAATTTTTTTGACTTTTTTTGGCCGATTTTGACGCCTTACTATACTATGACGTTTTTTATGACATTTTGAGGTCAAAAAAAATTTTGACTTTTCTTGCCCGAAAAAAACGCCTTACTATACTATGACGTTTTTTATGACATTTTGAGGTCAAAAATTTTTTTGACTTTTTTTGTCCGATTTTGACGCCTTACTATACTATGACGTTTTTTATGACATTTTGAGGTCAAAAATTTTTTTGACTTTTTTTGCGCAAAAAAAACGCCTTACTATACTATGACGTTTTTTATGACATTTTGAGGTCAAAAAAATTTTTGACTTTTTTTGGCCGATTTTGACGCCTTACTATACTATGACGTTTTTTATGACATTTTGAGGTCAAAAAATTTTTTGACTTTTTTTGTCCGAAAAAAACGCCTTACTATACTATGACGTTTTTTATGACATTTTGAGGTCAAAAAAATGTTTGACTTTTTTTGCCCGAAAAAAACGCCTTACTATACTATGGCGTTTTTTATGACATTTTGAGGTCAAAAAAAATTTTGACTTTTTTTGGCCGATTTTGACGCCTTACTATACTATGACGTTTTTTATGACATTTTGAGGTCAAAAAAAATTTTGACTTTTTTTGGCCGATTTTGACGCCTTACTATACTATGACGTTTTTTATGACATTTTGAGGTCAAAAATTTTTTTGACTTTTTTTGCCCGAAAAAAACGCCTTACTATACTATGGCGTTTTTTATGACATTTTGAGGTCAAAAAAAATTTTGACTTTTTTTGGCCGATTTTGACGCCTTACTATACTATGACGTTTTTTATGACATTTTGAGGTCAAAAAAAATTTTTTGACTTTTTTTGCCCGAAAAAAACGCCTTACTATACTATGACGTTTTTTATGACATTTTGAGGTCAAAAATTTTTTTGACTTTTTTTGGCCGATTTTGACACCTTACTATACTATGACGTTTTTTATGACATTTTGAGGTCAAAAAAATTTTTAGACTTTTCTTGCCCGAAAAAAACGCCTTACTATACTATGACGTTTTTTATGACATTTTGAGGTCAGAAATTTTTTTGACTTTTTTTGGCCGATTTTGACGCCTTACTATACTATGACGTTTTTTATGACATTTTGAGGTCAAAAAAAATTTTGACTTTTCTTGCCCGAAAAAAACGCCTTACTATACTATGACGTTTTTTATGACATTTTGAGGTCAAAAATTTTTTTGACTTTTTTTGTCCGATTTTGACGCCTTACTATACTATGACGTTTTTTATGACATTTTGAGGTCAAAAAATTTTTTGACTTTTTTTGCGCAAAAAAAACGCCTTACTATACTATGACGTTTTTTATGACATTTTGAGGTCAAAAAAATTTTTGACTTTTTTTGGCCGATTTTGACGCCTTACTATACTATGACGTTTTTTATGACATTTTGAGGTCAAAAAAAATTTTGACTTTTTTTGGCCGATTTTGACGCCTTACTATACTATGACGTTTTTTATGACATTTTGAGGTCAAAAAAATTTTTGACTTTTTTTGCCCGAAAAAAAACGCCTTACTATACTATGACGTTTTTTATGACATTTTGAGGTCAAAAATTTTTTTGACTTTTTTTGCCCGAAAAAAACGCCTTACTATACTATGACGTTTTTTATGACATTTTGAGGTCAAAAAAATGTTTGACTTTTTTTGCCCGAAAAAAACGCCTTACTATACTATGACGTTTTTTATGACATTTTGAGGTCAAAAATTTTTTTGACTTTTTTTGTCCGATTTTGACGCCTTACTATACTATGACGTTTTTTATGACATTTTGAGGTCAAAAATTTTTTTGACTTTTTTTGCCCGAAAAAAACGCCTTACTATACTATGACGTTTTTTATGACTTTTGGAGGTCACAAAAAAATTTTGACTTTTTGTCCGATTTTGACGCCTTACTATACTATGACGTTTTTTATGACTTTTGGAGGTCACAAAAAAATTTTGACTTTTTGTCCGATTTTGATGCCTTATTATAGTATGACGTTTTTTATGACTTTTTGAAGTCAAACAAAATTTTGACTTTTTTTGTCCGATTTTGACGCCTTACTATACTATGACGTTTTTTATGACTTTTGGAGGTCACAAAAAAATTTTGACTTTTTGTCCGATTTTGAAGCCTTATTATAGTATGACGTTTTTTATGACTTTTTGAAGTCAAACAAAATTTTGACTTTTTTTGTCCGATTTTGACGCCTTACTATACTATGATGTTTTTTATGACACTTTGAGGTCAAAAAAAATTTTGACTTTTTTTGCCCGAAAAAAACGCCTTACTATACCATGACGTTTTTTATGACATTTTGAGGTGAAAATTTTTTTTGACTTTTTTTGGCCGATTTTGACGCCTTACTATAATATGACGTTTTTTATGACATTTTGAGGTCAAAAAAAATTTTGACTTTTTTTGGCCGATTTTGACGCCTTACTATACTATGACGTTTTTTATGACATTTTGAGGTCAAAAAATTTTTTGACTTTTTTTGCCCGAAAAAAACGCCTTACTATACTATGACGTTTTTTATGACATTTTGAGGTCAAAAAAATTTTTTGACTTTTTTTGCCCGAAAAAAACGCCTTACTATACTATGACGTTTTTTATGACATTTTGAGGTCAAAAATTTTTTTGACTTTTTTTGCCCGAAAAAAACGCCTTACTATACTATGGCGTTTTTTATGACATTTTGAGGTCAAAAAAAATTTTGACTTTTTTTGGCCGATTTTGACGCCTTACTATACTATGACGTTTTTTATGACATTTTGAGGTCAAAAAAATTTTTGACTTTTTTTGCCCGAAAAAAACGCCTTACTATACTATGACGTTTTTTATGACATTTTGAGGTCAAAAATTTTTTTGACTTTTTTTGGCCGATTTTGACACCTTACTATACTATGACGTTTTTTATGACATTTTGAGGTCAAAAAAATTTTTAGACTTTTCTTGCCCGAAAAAAACGCCTTACTATACTATGACGTTTTTTATGACATTTTGAGGTCAGAAATTTTTTTGACTTTTTTTGGCCGATTTTGACGCCTTACTATACTATGACGTTTTTTATGACATTTTGAGGTCAAAAAAAATTTTGACTTTTCTTGCCCGAAAAAAACGCCTTATTATACTATGACGTTTTTTATGACATTTTGAGGTCAAAAATTTTTTTGACTTTTTTTGGCCGATTTTGACGCCTTACTATACTATGACGTTTTTTATGACATTTTGAGGTCAAAAAAAATTTTGACTTTTCTTGCCCGAAAAAAACGCCTTACTATACTATGACGTTTTTTATGACATTTTGAGGTCAAAAATTTTTTTGACTTTTTTTGTCCGATTTTGACGCCTTACTATACTATGACGTTTTTTATGACATTTTGAGGTCAAAAAATTTTTTGACTTTTTTTGCGCAAAAAAAACGCCTTACTATACTATGACGTTTTTTATGACATTTTGAGGTCAAAAAAATTTTTGACTTTTTTTGGCCGATTTTGACGCCTTACTATACTATGACGTTTTTTATGACATTTTGACGTCAAAAATTTTTTTGACTTTTTTTGTCCGAAAAAAACGCCTTACTATACTATGACGTTTTTTATGACATTTTGAGGTCAAAAAAATTTTTGACTTTTTTTGCCCGAAAAAAACGCCTTACTATACTATGGCGTTTTTTATGACATTTTGAGGTCAAAAAAAATTTTGACTTTTTTTGGCCGATTTTGACGCCTTACTATACTATGACGTTTTTTATGACATTTTGAGGTCAAAAAAAATTTTGACTTTTTTTGGCCGATTTTGACGCCTTACTATACTATGACGTTTTTTATGACATTTTGAGGTCAAAAAAATTTTTGACTTTTTTTGCCCGAAAAAAACGCCTTACTATACTATGACGTTTTTTATGACATTTTGAGGTCAAAAAATTTTTTGACTTTTTTTGCCCAAAAAAAACGCCTTACTATACTATGACGTTTTTTATGACATTTTGAGGTCAAAAAATTTTTTGACTTTTTTTGCCCGAAAAAAACGCCTTACTATACTATGACGTTTTTTATGACATTTTGAGGTCAAAAATTTTTTTGAATTTTTTCGTCCGATTTTGACGCCTTACTATACTATGACGTTTTTTATGACATTTTGAGGTCAAAAAATTTTTTGACTTTTTTTGCCCGAAAAAAACGCCTTACTATACTATGACGTTTTTTCTGACATTTTGAGGTCAAAAAATTTTTTGACTTTTTTTGCCCGAAAAAAACGCCTTACTATACTATGATGTTTTTTTATGACTTTTTGAGGTCCAAAAAATTTTTGACTTTTTTTGGCCGATTTTGACGCCGTACTATACTATGACGTTTTTTATGACATTTTGAGGTCAAAAAATTTTTTGACTTTTTTTGTCCGAAAAAAACGCCTTACTATACTATGACGTTTTTTATGACATTTTGAGGTCAAAAAAAATTTTGACTTTTTTTGCCCGAAAAAAACGCCTTACTATACTATGACGTTTTTTATGACATTTTGAGGTCAAAAATTTTTTTGACTTTTTTTGGCCGATTTTGACACCTTACTATACTATGACGTTTTTTATGACATTTTGAGGTCAAAAAAATTTTTAGACTTTTCTTGCCCGAAAAAAACGCCTTACTATACTATGACGTTTTTTATGACATTTTGAGGTCAGAAATTTTTTTGACTTTTTTTGTCCGATTTTGACGCCTTACTATACTATGACGTTTTTTATGACATTTTGAGGTCAAAAAAAATTTTGACTTTTTTTGCCCGAAAAAAACGCCTTACTATACTATGACGTTTTTTATGACATTTTGAGGTCAAAAAAATTTTTGACTTTTTTTGGCCGATTTTTACGCCTTACTATACTATGACGTTTTTTATGACATTTTGACGTCAAAAAATTTTTTGACTTTTTTTGTCCGAAAAAAACGCCTTACTATACTATGACGTTTTTTATGACATTTTGAGGTCAAAAAATTTTTTGACTTTTTTTGCCCGAAAAAAACGCCTTACTATACTATGACGTTTTTTATGACATTTTGAGGTCAAAAAATTTTTTGACTTTTTTTGCCCGAAAAAAACGCCTTACTATACTATGACGTTTTTTATGACATTTTGAGGTCAAAAAATTTTTTGACTTTTTTTGGCCGATTTTGACGCCTTACTATACTATGACGTTTTTTATGACATTTTGAGGTCAAAAAATTTTTTGACTTTTTTTGCCCGAAAAAAACGCCTTACTATACTATGACGTTTTTTATGACATTTTGAGGTCAAAAAATTTTTTGACTTTTTTTGTCCGATTTTGACGCCTTACTATACTATGACGTTTTTTATGACATTTTGAGGTCAAAAAATTTTTTGACTTTTTTTGCCCGAAAAAAACGCCTTACTATACTATGACGTTTTTTATGACATTTTGAGGTCAAAAAATTTTTTGACTTTTTTTGCCCGAAAAAAACGCCTTACTATACTATGACGTTTTTTATGACATTTTGAGGTCAAAAAAATTTTTGACTTTTTTTGCCCGAAAAAAACGCCTTACTATACTATGACGTTTTTTATGACATTTTGAGGTCAAAAAATTTTTTGACTTTTTTTGCCCGAAAAAAACGCCTTACTATACTATGACGTTTTTTATGACATTTTGAGGTCAAAAAATTTTTTGACTTTTTTTGCCCGAAAAAAACGCCTTACTATACTATGACGTTTTTTATGACATTTTGAGGTCAAAAAATTTTTTGACTTTTTTTGCCCGAAAAAAACGCCTTACTATACTATGACGTTTTTTATGACATTTTGAGGTCAAAAAAATTTTTGACTTTTTTTGCCCGAAAAAAACGCCTTACTATACTATGACGTTTTTTATGACATTTTGAGGTCAAAAAATTTTTTGACTTTTTTTGTCCGATTTTGACGCCTTACTATACTATGACGTTTTTTATGACATTTTGAGGTCAAAAAATTTTTTGACTTTTTTTGCCCGAAAAAAACGCCTTACTATACTATGACGTTTTTTATGACATTTTGAGGTCAAAAAATTTTTTGACTTTTTTTGCCCGAAAAAAACGCCTTACTATACTATGACGTTTTTTATGACATTTTGAGGTCAAAAAAATTTTTGACTTTTTTTGCCCGAAAAAAACGCCTTACTATACTATGACGTTTTTTATGACATTTTGAGGTCAAAAAATTTTTTGACTTTTTTTGCCCGAAAAAAACGCCTTACTATACTATGACGTTTTTTATGACATTTTGAGGTCAAAAAATTTTTTGACTTTTTTTGCCCGAAAAAAACGCCTTACTATACTATGACGTTTTTTATGACATTTTGAGGTCAAAAAATTTTTTGACTTTTTTTGCCCGAAAAAAACGCCTTACTATACTATGACGTTTTTTATGACATTTTGAGGTCAAAAAAATTTTTGACTTTTTTTGCCCGAAAAAAACGCCTTACTATACTATGACGTTTTTTATGACATTTTGAGGTCAAAAAATTTTTTGACTTTTTTTGCCCGAAAAAAACGCCTTACTATACTATGACGTTTTTTATGACATTTTGAGGTCAAAAAATTTTTTGACTTTTTTTGTCCGATTTTGACGCCTTACTATACTATGACGTTTTTTATGACATTTTGAGGTCAAAAAAATTTTTGACTTTTTTTGCCCGAAAAAAACGCCTTACTATACTATGACGTTTTTTATGACATTTTGAGGTCAAAAATTTTTTTGACTTTTTTTGCCCGAAAAAAACGCCTTACTATACTATGACGTTTTTTATGACATTTTGAGGTCAAAAAATTTTTTGACTTTTTTTGTCCGATTTTGACGCCTTACTATACTATGACGTTTTTTATGACATTTTGAGGTCAAAAAAATTTTTGACTTTTTTTGCCCGAAAAAAACACCTTACTATACTATGGCGTTTTTTATGACATTTTGAGGTCAAAAAATTTTTTGACTTTTTTTGCCCGAAAAAAACGCCTTACTATACTATGACGTTTTTTATGACATTTTGAGGTCAAAAAATTTTTTGACTTTTTTTGCCCGAAAAAAACGCCTTACTATACTATGACGTTTTTTATGACATTTTGAGGTCAAAAAATTTTTTGACTTTTTTTGCCCGAAAAAAACGCCTTACTATACTATGACGTTTTTTATGACATTTTGAGGTCAAAAAATTTTTTGACTTTTTTTGGCCGATTTTGACGCCTTACTATACTATGACGTTTTTTATGACATTTTGAGGTCAAAAAATTTTTTGACTTTTTTTGCCCGAAAAAAACGCCTTACTATACTATGACGTTTTTTATGACATTTTGAGGTCAAAAAATTTTTTGACTTTTTTTGTCCGATTTTGACGCCTTACTATACTATGACGTTTTTTATGACATTTTGAGGTCAAAAAATTTTTTGACTTTTTTTGCCCGAAAAAAACGCCTTACTATACTATGACGTTTTTTATGACATTTTGAGGTCAAAAAATTTTTTGACTTTTTTTGCCCGAAAAAAACGCCTTACTATACTATGACGTTTTTTATGACATTTTGAGGTCAAAAAAATTTTTGACTTTTTTTGCCCGAAAAAAACGCCTTACTATACTATGACGTTTTTTATGACATTTTGAGGTCAAAAAATTTTTTGACTTTTTTTGCCCGAAAAAAACGCCTTACTATACTATGACGTTTTTTATGACATTTTGAGGTCAAAAAATTTTTTGACTTTTTTTGCCCGAAAAAAACGCCTTACTATACTATGACGTTTTTTATGACATTTTGAGGTCAAAAAATTTTTTGACTTTTTTTGCCCGAAAAAAACGCCTTACTATACTATGACGTTTTTTATGACATTTTGAGGTCAAAAAAATTTTTGACTTTTTTTGCCCGAAAAAAACGCCTTACTATACTATGACGTTTTTTATGACATTTTGAGGTCAAAAAATTTTTTGACTTTTTTTGCCCGAAAAAAACGCCTTACTATACTATGACGTTTTTTATGACATTTTGAGGTCAAAAAATTTTTTGACTTTTTTTGTCCGATTTTGACGCCTTACTATACTATGACGTTTTTTATGACATTTTGAGGTCAAAAAAATTTTTGACTTTTTTTGCCCGAAAAAAACGCCTTACTATACTATGACGTTTTTTATGACATTTTGAGGTCAAAAAATTTTTTGACTTTTTTTGCCCGAAAAAAACGCCTTACTATACTATGACGTTTTTTATGACATTTTGAGGTCAAAAAATTTTTTGACTTTTTTTGTCCGATTTTGACGCCTTACTATACTATGACGTTTTTTATGACATTTTGAGGTCAAAAAAATTTTTGACTTTTTTTGCCCGAAAAAAACACCTTACTATACTATGGCGTTTTTTATGACATTTTGAGGTCAAAAAATTTTTTGACTTTTTTTGCCCGAAAAAAACGCCTTACTATACTATGACGTTTTTTATGACATTTTGAGGTCAAAAAATTTTTTGACTTTTTTTGCCCGAAAAAAACGCCTTACTATACTATGACGTTTTTTATGACATTTTGAGGTCAAAAAATTTTTTGACTTTTTTTGTCCGATTTTGACGCCTTACTATACTATGACGTTTTTTATGACATTTTGAGGTCAAAAATTTTTTTGACTTTTTTTGTCCGATTTTGACGCCTTACTATACTATGACGTTTTTTATGACATTTTGAGGTCAAAAAATTTTTTGACTTTTTTTGCCCGAAAAAAACGCCTTACTATGACGTTTTTTATGACATTTTGAGATCAAAAAATTTTTGGCTTTTTTTGCCCGAAAAAAACACCTTACTATACTATGACGTTTTTTATGACATTTTGAGGTCAAAAATTTTTTTGACTTTTTTTGCCCGAAAAAAAACGCCTTACTATACTATGACGTTTTTTATGACATTTTGAGGTCAAAAAATTTTTTGACTTTTTTTGCCCGAAAAAAACGCCTTACTATACTATGACGTTTTTTATGACATTTTGAGGTCAAAAATTTTTTTGACTTTTTTTGGCCGATTTTGACGCCTTACTATACTATGACGTTTTTTATGACATTTTGAGGTCAAAAAATTTTTTGACTTTTTTTGCCCGAAAAAAACGCCTTACTATACTATGACGTTTTTTATGACATTTTGAGGTCAAAAAATTTTTTGACTTTTTTTGCCCGAAAAAAACGCCTTACTATACTATGACGTTTTTTATGACATTTTGAGGTCAAAAAATTTTTTGACTTTTTTTGCCCGAAAAAAACGCCTTACTATACTATGACGTTTTTTATGACATTTTGAGGTCAAAAAAATTTTTGACTTTTTTGGCCGAAAAAAACGCCTTACTATACTATGACGTTTTTTATGACATTTTGAGGTCAAAAAATTTTTTTGACTTTTTTTGGCCGATTTTGACGCCTTACTATACTATGACGTTTTTTATGACATTTTGAGGTCAAAAAATTTTTTGACTTTTTTTGCCCGAAAAAAACGCCTTACTATACTATGACGTTTTTTATGACATTTTGAGGTCAAAAAATTTTTTGACTTTTTTTGTCCGATTTTGACGCCTTACTATACTATGACGTTTTTTATGACATTTTGAGGTCAAAAAATTTTTTGACTTTTTTTGCCCGAAAAAAACGCCTTACTATACTATGACGTTTTTTATGACATTTTGAGGTCAAAAATTTTTTTGACTTTTTTTGCCTGAAAAAAAACGCCTTACTATACTATGACGTTTTTTATGACATTTTGAGGTCAAAAATTTTTTTGACTTTTTTTGGCCGATTTTGACGCCTTACTATACTATGACGTTTTTTATGACATTTTGAGGTCAAAAAAATTTTTTGACTTTTTTTGCCCGAAAAAAACGCCTTACTATACTATGACGTTTTTTATGACATTTTGAGGTCAAAAAATTTTTTGACTTTTTTTGCCCGAAAAAAACGCCTTACTATACTATGACGTTTTTTATGACATTTTGAGATCAAAAAATTTTTTGACTTTTTTTGCCCGAAAAAAACACCTTACTATACTATGACGTTTTTTATGACATTTTGAGGTCAAAAATTTTTTTGACTTTTTTTGGCCGATTTTGACGCCTTACTATACTATGACGTTTTTTATGACATTTTGAGGTCAAAAAATTTTTTGACTTTTTTTGCCCGAAAAAAACGCCTTACTATACTATGACGTTTTTTATGACATTTTGAGGTCAAAAAATTTTTTGACTTTTTTTGTCCGATTTTGACGCCTTACTATACTATGACGTTTTTTATGACATTTTGAGGTCAAAAAATTTTTTGACTTTTTTTGCCCGAAAAAAACGCCTTACTATACTATGACGTTTTTTATGACATTTTGAGGTCAAAAAATTTTTTGACTTTTTTTGCCCGAAAAAAACGCCTTACTATACTATGACGTTTTTTATGACATTTTGAGGTCAAAAAATTTTTTGACTTTTTTTGTCCGATTTTGACGCCTTACTATACTATGACGTTTTTTATGACATTTTGAGGTCAAAAAAATTTTTGACTTTTTTTGCCCGAAAAAAACACCTTACTATACTATGGCGTTTTTTATGACATTTTGAGGTCAAAAAATTTTTTGACTTTTTTTGCCCGAAAAAAACGCCTTACTATACTATGACGTTTTTTATGACATTTTGAGGTCAAAAAATTTTTTGACTTTTTTTGCCCGAAAAAAACGCCTTACTATACTATGACGTTTTTTATGACATTTTGAGGTCAAAAAATTTTTTGACTTTTTTTGTCCGATTTTGACGCCTTACTATACTATGACGTTTTTTATGACATTTTGAGGTCAAAAATTTTTTTGACTTTTTTTGTCCGATTTTGACGCCTTACTATACTATGACGTTTTTTATGACATTTTGAGGTCAAAAAATTTTTTGACTTTTTTTGCCCGAAAAAAACGCCTTACTATGACGTTTTTTATGACATTTTGAGATCAAAAAATTTTTGGCTTTTTTTGCCCGAAAAAAACACCTTACTATACTATGACGTTTTTTATGACATTTTGAGGTCAAAAATTTTTTTGACTTTTTTTGCCCGAAAAAAAACGCCTTACTATACTATGACGTTTTTTATGACATTTTGAGGTCAAAAAATTTTTTGACTTTTTTTGCCCGAAAAAAACGCCTTACTATACTATGACGTTTTTTATGACATTTTGAGGTCAAAAATTTTTTTGACTTTTTTTGGCCGATTTTGACGCCTTACTATACTATGACGTTTTTTATGACATTTTGAGGTCAAAAAATTTTTTGACTTTTTTTGCCCGAAAAAAACGCCTTACTATACTATGACGTTTTTTATGACATTTTGAGGTCAAAAAATTTTTTGACTTTTTTTGCCCGAAAAAAACGCCTTACTATACTATGACGTTTTTTATGACATTTTGAGGTCAAAAAATTTTTTGACTTTTTTTGCCCGAAAAAAACGCCTTACTATACTATGACGTTTTTTATGACATTTTGAGGTCAAAAAATTTTTTGACTTTTTTTGCCCGAAAAAAACGCCTTACTATACTATGACGTTTTTTATGACATTTTGAGGTCAAAAAATTTTTTGACTTTTTTTGTCCGATTTTGACGCCTTACTATACTATGACGTTTTTTATGACATTTTGAGGTCAAAAAATTTTTTGACTTTTTTTGCCCGAAAAAAACGCCTTACTATACTATGACGTTTTTTATGACATTTTGAGGTCAAAAAATTTTTTGACTTTTTTTGCCCGAAAAAAACGCCTTACTATACTATGACGTTTTTTATGACATTTTGAGGTCAAAAAATTTTTTGACTTTTTTTGCCCGAAAAAAAACGCCTTACTATACTATGACGTTTTTTATGACATTTTGAGGTCAAAAATTTTTTTGACTTTTTTTGCCCGAAAAAAACGCCTTACTATACTATGACGTTTTTTATGACATTTTGAGGTCAAAAAATTTTTTGACTTTTTTCCCGAAAAAACGCCTTACTATACTATGACGTTTTTTATGACATTTTGAGGTCAAAAAATTTTTTGACTTTTTTTGGCCGATTTTGACGCCTTACTATACTATGACGTTTTTTATGACATTTTGAGGTCAAAAAATTTTTTGACTTTTTTTGCCTGAAAAAAAACGCCTTACTATACTATGACGTTTTTTATGACATTTTGAGGTCAAAAATTTTTTTGACTTTTTTTGGCCGATTTTGACGCCTTACTATACTATGACGTTTTTTATGACATTTTGAGGTCAAAAAAATTTTTTGACTTTTTTTGCCCGAAAAAAACGCCTTACTATACTATGACGTTTTTTATGACATTTTGAGGTCAAAAATTTTTTTGACTTTTTTTGTCCGATTTTGACGCCTTACTATACTATGACGTTTTTTATGACATTTTGAGGTCAAAAAATTTTTTGACTTTTTTTGCCCGAAAAAAACGCCTTACTATACTATGACGTTTTTTATGACATTTTGAGGTCAAAAAATTTTTTGACTTTTTTTGCCCGAAAAAAACGCCTTACTATACTATGACGTTTTTTATGACATTTTGAGGTCAAAAAATTTTTTGACTTTTTTTGCCCGAAAAAAACGCCTTACTATACTATGACGTTTTTTATGACATTTTGAGGTCAAAAAATTTTTTGACTTTTTTTGCCCGAAAAAAACGCCTTACTATACTATGACGTTTTTTATGACATTTTGAGGTCAAAAAATTTTTTGACTTTTTTTGCCCGAAAAAAACGCCTTAATATGACGTTTTTTATGACATTTTGAGATCAAAAAATTTTTTGACTTTTTTTGCCCGAAAAAAACACCTTACTATACTATGACGTTTTTTATGACATTTTGAGGTCAAAAATTTTTTTGACTTTTTTTGTCCGATTTTGACGCCTTACTATACTATGACGTTTTTTATGACATTTTGAGGTCAAAAAATTTTTTGACTTTTTTTGCCCGAAAAAAACGCCTTACTATACTATGACGTTTTTTATGACATTTTGAGGTCAAAAAATTTTTTGACTTTTTTTGCCCGAAAAAAACGCCTTACTATACTATGACGTTTTTTATGACATTTTGAGGTCAAAAAATTTTTTGACTTTTTTTGGCCGATTTTGACGCCTTACTATACTATGACGTTTTTTATGACATTTTGAGGTCAAAAAATTTTTTGACTTTTTTTGCCCGAAAAAAACGCCTTACTATACTATGACGTTTTTTATGACATTTTGAGGTCAAAAATTTTTTTGACTTTTTTTTGCCCGAAAAAAAACGCCTTACTATACTATGACGTTTTTTATGACATTTTGAGGTCAAAAAATTTTTTGACTTTTTTTGCCCGAAAAAAACGCCTTACTATACTATGACGTTTTTTATGACATTTTGAGGTCAAAAAATTTTTTTGACTTTTTTTGGCCGATTTTGACGCCTTACTATACTATGACGTTTTTTATGACATTTTGAGGTCAAAAAATTTTTTGACTTTTTTTGCCCGAAAAAAACGCCTTACTATACTATGACGTTTTTTATGACATTTTGAGGTCAAAAAATTTTTTGACTTTTTTTGTCCGATTTTGACGCCTTACTATACTATGACGTTTTTTATGACATTTTGAGGTCAAAAAATTTTTTGACTTTTTTTGCCCGAAAAAAACGCCTTACTATACTATGACGTTTTTTATGACATTTTGAGGTCAAAAATTTTTTTGACTTTTTTTGCCCAAAAAAAACGCCTTACTATACTATGACGTTTTTTATGACATTTTGAGGTCAAAAAATTTTTTGACTTTTTTTGCCCGAAAAAAACGCCTTACTATACTATGACGTTTTTTATGACATTTTGAGGTCAAAAAAATTTTTGACTTTTTTTCCCCGAAAAAAACACCTTACTATACTATGACGTTTTTTATGACATTTTGAGGTCAAAAATTTTTTTGACTTTTTTTGCCCGAAAAAAACGCCTTACTATACTATGACGTTTTTTATGACATTTTGAGGTCAAAAAATTTTTTGACTTTTTTTGCCCGAAAAAAACGCCTTACTATACTATGACGTTTTTTATGACATTTTGAGGTCAAAAAATTTTTTGACTTTTTTTGCCCGAAAAAAACGCCTTAATATGATGTTTTTTATGACATTTTGAGATCAAAAAATTTTTTGACTTTTTTTGCCCGAAAAAAACACCTTACTATACTATGACGTTTTTTATGACATTTTGAGGTCAAAAATTTTTTTGACTTTTTTTGTCCGATTTTGACGCCTTACTATACTATGACGTTTTTTATGACATTTTGAGGTCAAAAAATTTTTTGACTTTTTTTGCCCGAAAAAAACGCCTTACTATACTATGACGTTTTTTATGACATTTTGAGGTCAAAAAATTGTTTGACTTTTTTTGCCCGAAAAAAACGCCTTACTATACTATGACGTTTTTTATGACATTTTGAGGTCAAAAAATTTTTTGACTTTTTTTGGCCGATTTTGACGCCTTACTATACTATGACGTTTTTTATGACATTTTGAGGTCAAAAAATTTTTTGACTTTTTTTGCCCGAAAAAAACGCCTTACTATACTATGACGTTTTTTATGACATTTTGAGGTCAAAAATTTTTTTGACTTTTTTTTGCCCGAAAAAAAACGCCTTACTATACTATGACGTTTTTTATGACATTTTGAGGTCAAAAAATTTTTTGACTTTTTTTGCCCGAAAAAAACGCCTTACTATACTATGACGTTTTTTATGACATTTTGAGGTCAAAAAATTTTTTTGACTTTTTTTGGCCGATTTTGACGCCTTACTATACTATGACGTTTTTTATGACATTTTGAGGTCAAAAAATTTTTTGACTTTTTTTGCCCGAAAAAAACGCCTTACTATACTATGACGTTTTTTATGACATTTTGAGGTCAAAAAATTTTTTGACTTTTTTTGTCCGATTTTGACGCCTTACTATACTATGACGTTTTTTATGACATTTTGAGGTCAAAAAATTTTTTGACTTTTTTTGCCCGAAAAAAACGCCTTACTATACTATGACGTTTTTTATGACATTTTGAGGTCAAAAAATTTTTTGACTTTTTTTGCCCGAAAAAAACGCCTTACTATACTATGACGTTTTTTATGACATTTTGAGGTCAAAAATTTTTTTGACTTTTTTTGCCCAAAAAAAAACACCTTACTATACTATGACGTTTTTTATGACATTTTGAGGTCAAAAAATTTTTTGACTTTTTTTGCCCGAAAAAAACGCCTTACTATACTATGACGTTTTTTATGACATTTTGAGGTCAAAAAAATTTTTGACTTTTTTTCCCCGAAAAAAACACCTTACTATACTATGACGTTTTTTATGACATTTTGAGGTCAAAAATTTTTTTGACTTTTTTTGCCCGAAAAAAACGCCTTACTATACTATGACGTTTTTTATGACATTTTGAGGTCAAAAATTTTTTTGACTTTTTTTGCCCGAAAAAAACGCCTTACTATACTATGACGTTTTTTATGACATTTTGAGGTCAAAAATTTTTTTGACTTTTTTTGGCCGATTTTGACGCCTTACTATACTATGACGTTTTTTATGACATTTTGAGGTCAAAAATTTTTTTGACTTTTTTTGCCCGAAAAAAACGCCTTACTATACTATGACGTTTTTTATGACATTTTGAGGTCAAAAATTTTTTTGACTTTTTTTGTCCGATTTTGACGCCTTACTATACTATGACGTTTTTTATGACATTTTGAGGTCAAAAATTTTTTTGACTTTTTTTGGCCGATTTTGACACCTTACTATACTATGACGTTTTTTATGACATTTTGAGGTCAAAAAATTTTTTGACTTTTTTTGCCCGAAAAAAACGCCTTACTATACTATGACGTTTTTTATGACATTTTGAGGTCAAAAAATTTTTTGACTTTTTTTGTCCGATTTTGACGCCTTACTATACTATGACGTTTTTTATGACATTTTGAGGTCAAAAAATTTTTTGACTTTTTTTGCCCGAAAAAAACGCCTTACTATACTATGACGTTTTTTATGACATTTTGAGGTCAAAAAATTTTTTGACTTTTTTTGCCCGAAAAAAACGCCTTACTATACTATGACGTTTTTTATGACATTTTGAGGTCAAAAATTTTTTTGACTTTTTTTGCCCAAAAAAAAACACCTTACTATACTATGACGTTTTTTATGACATTTTGAGGTCAAAAAATTTTTTGACTTTTTTTGCCCGAAAAAAACGCCTTACTATACTATGACGTTTTTTATGACATTTTGAGGTCAAAAAAATTTTTGACTTTTTTTCCCCGAAAAAAACACCTTACTATACTATGACGTTTTTTATGACATTTTGAGGTCAAAAATTTTTTTGACTTTTTTTGCCCGAAAAAAACGCCTTACTATACTATGACGTTTTTTATGACATTTTGAGGTCAAAAATTTTTTTGACTTTTTTTGCCCGAAAAAAACGCCTTACTATACTATGACGTTTTTTATGACATTTTGAGGTCAAAAATTTTTTTGACTTTTTTTGGCCGATTTTGACGCCTTACTATACTATGACGTTTTTTATGACATTTTGAGGTCAAAAATTTTTTTGACTTTTTTTGCCCGAAAAAAACGCCTTACTATACTATGACGTTTTTTATGACATTTTGAGGTCAAAAATTTTTTTGACTTTTTTTGTCCGATTTTGACGCCTTACTATACTATGACGTTTTTTATGACATTTTGAGGTCAAAAATTTTTTTGACTTTTTTTGGCCGATTTTGACACCTTACTATACTATGACGTTTTTTATGACATTTTGAGGTCAAAAAAATTTTTAGACTTTTCTTGCCTGAAAAAAACGCCTTACTATACTATGACGTTTTTTATGACATTTTGAGGTCAGAAATTTTTTTGACTTTTTTTGGCCGATTTTGACGCCTTACTATACTATGACATTTTTTATGACATTTTGAGGTCAAAAAAAATTTTGACTTTTCTTGCCCGAAAAAAACGCCTTACTATACTATGACGTTTTTTATGACATTTTGAGGTCAAAAATTTTTTTGACTTTTTTTGCCCGAAAAAAACGCCTTACTATACTATGACGTTTTTTATGACATTTTGAGGTCAAAAAAATTTTTGACTTTTTTTGCCCGAAAAAAACGCCTTACTATACTATGACGTTTTTTATGACATTTTGAGGTCAAAAAATTTTTTGACTTTTTTTGGCCGATTTTGACGCCTTACTATACTATGACGTTTTTTATGACATTTTGAGGTCAAAAAAAATTTAGACTTTTCTTGCCCGAAAAAAACGCCTTACTATACTATGACGTTTTTTATGACATTTTGAGGTCAAAAAATTTTTTGACTTTTTTTACCCGAAAAAAACGCCTTACTATACTATGACGTTTTTTATGACATTTTGAGGTCAAAAATTTTTTGACTTTTTTTGCCCGAAAAAAACGCCTTACTATACTATGACGTCTTTTATGACTTTTTGAGGTCCAAAAAATTTTTGACTTTTTTTGCCTGAAAAAAACGCCTTACTATACTATGGCGTTTTTTATGACATTTTGAGGTCAAAAAAAATTTTGACTTTTTTTGGCCGATTTTGACGCCTTACTATACTATGACGTTTTTTATGACATTTTGAGGTCAAAAAATTTTTTGACTTTTTTTGCCCGAAAAAAACGCCTTACTATACTATGACGTTTTTTATGACATTTTGAGGTCAAAAAATTTTTTTGACTTTTTTTGCCCGAAAAAAACGCCTTACTATACTATGACGTTTTTTATGACATTTTGAGGTCAAAAAATTTTTTGACTTTTTTTGCCCGAAAAAAACGCCTTACTATACTATGGCGTTTTTTATGACATTTTGAGGTCAAAAAAAATTTTGACTTTTTTTGGCCGATTTTGACGCCTTACTATACTATGACGTTTTTTATGACATTTTGAGGTCAAAAAAATTTTTGACTTTTTTTGCCCGAAAAAAACGCCTTACTATACTATGACGTTTTTTATGACATTTTGAGGTCAAAAAAATTTTTGACTTTTTTTGCCCGAAAAAAACGCCTTACTATACTATGACGTTTTTTATGACATTTTGAGGTCAAAAAATTTTTTTGACTTTTTTTGGCCGATTTTGACGCCTTACTATACTATGACGTTTTTTATGACATTTTGAGGTCAAAAAAATTTTTGACTTTTTTTGCCCGAAAAAAACGCCTTACTATACTATGACGTTTTTTATGACATTTTGAGGTCAAAAAAATTTTTGACTTTTTTTGCCCGAAAAAAACGCCTTACTATACTATGACGTTTTTTATGACATTTTGAGGTCAAAAAAATTTTTGACTTTTTTTGCCCGAAAAAAACGCCTTACTATACTATGACGTTTTTTATGACATTTTGAGGTCAAAAAATTTTTTGACTTTTTTTGCCCGAAAAAAACGCCTTACTATACTATGACGTTTTTTATGACATTTTGAGGTCAAAAATTTTTTTGACTTTTTTTGCCCGAAAAAAAACGCCTTACTATACTATGACGTTTTTTATGACATTTTGAGGTCAAAAAATTTTTTGACTTTTTTTGCCTGAAAAAAAACGCCTTACTATACTATGACGTTTTTTATGACATTTTGAGGTCAAAAATTTTTTTGACTTTTTTTGGCCGATTTTGACGCCTTACTATACTATGACGTTTTTTATGACATTTTGAGGTCAAAAAAATTTTTTGACTTTTTTTGCCCGAAAAAAACGCCTTACTATACTATGACGTTTTTTATGACATTTTGAGGTCAAAAAATTTTTTGACTTTTTTTGCCCGAAAAAAACGCCTTACTATACTATGACGTTTTTTATGACATTTTGAGGTCAAAAAATTTTTTGACTTTTTTTGCCCGAAAAAAACGCCTTACTATACTATGACGTTTTTTATGACATTTTGAGGTCAAAAAATTTTTTGACTTTTTTTGTCCGATTTTGACGCCTTACTATACTATGACGTTTTTTAT
This sequence comes from Toxotes jaculatrix, assembly GCF_017976425.1. Taxonomy (NCBI): domain Eukaryota; kingdom Metazoa; phylum Chordata; class Actinopteri; family Toxotidae; genus Toxotes; species Toxotes jaculatrix. Next base: position 17,803,041 of record NC_054403.1, read on the forward strand.
GACATTTTGAGGTCAAAAAATTTTTTGACTTTTTTTGCCCGAAAAAAACGCCTTACTATACTATGACGTTTTTTATGACATTTTGAGGTCAAAAAATTTTTTGACTTTTTTTGCCCGAAAAAAACGCCTTACTATACTATGACGTTTTTTATGACATTTTGAGGTCAAAAATTTTTTTGACTTTTTTTGCCCAAAAAAAACACCTTACTATACTATGACGTTTTTTATGACATTTTGAGGTCAAAAAATTTTTTGACTTTTTTTGCCCGAAAAAAACGCCTTACTATACTATGACGTTTTTTATGACATTTTGAGGTCAAAAAAATTTTTGACTTTTTTTCCCCGAAAAAAACACCTTACTATACTATGACGTTTTTTATGACATTTTGAGGTCAAAAATTTTTTTGACTTTTTTTGCCCGAAAAAAACGCCTTACTATACTATGACGTTTTTTATGACATTTTGAGGTCAAAAAATTTTTTGACTTTTTTTGCCCGAAAAAAACGCCTTACTATACTATGACGTTTTTTATGACATTTTGAGGTCAAAAAATTTTTTGACTTTTTTTGCCCGAAAAAAACGCCTTAATATGATGTTTTTTATGACATTTTGAGATCAAAAAATTTTTTGACTTTTTTTGCCCGAAAAAAACACCTTACTATACTATGACGTTTTTTATGACATTTTGAGGTCAAAAATTTTTTTGACTTTTTTTGTCCGATTTTGACGCCTTACTATACTATGACGTTTTTTATGACATTTTGAGGTCAAAAAATTTTTTGACTTTTTTTGCCCGAAAAAAACGCCTTACTATACTATGACGTTTTTTATGACATTTTGAGGTCAAAAAATTGTTTGACTTTTTTTGCCCGAAAAAAACGCCTTACTATACTATGACGTTTTTTATGACATTTTGAGGTCAAAAAATTTTTTGACTTTTTTTGGCCGATTTTGACGCCTTACTATACTATGACGTTTTTTATGACATTTTGAGGTCAAAAAATTTTTTGACTTTTTTTGCCCGAAAAAAACGCCTTACTATACTATGACGTTTTTTATGACATTTTGAGGTCAAAAATTTTTTTGACTTTTTTTTGCCCGAAAAAAAACGCCTTACTATACTATGACGTTTTTTATGACATTTTGAGGTCAAAAAATTTTTTGACTTTTTTTGCCCGAAAAAAACGCCTTACTATACTATGACGTTTTTTATGACATTTTGAGGTCAAAAAATTTTTTTGACTTTTTTTGGCCGATTTTGACGCCTTACTATACTATGACGTTTTTTATGACATTTTGAGGTCAAAAATTTTTTTGACTTTTTTTGCCCGAAAAAAACGCCTTACTATACTATGACGTTTTTTATGACATTTTGAGGTCAAAAATTTTTTTGACTTTTTTTGTCCGATTTTGACGCCTTACTATACTATGACGTTTTTTATGACATTTTGAGGTCAAAAAATTTTTTGACTTTTTTTGTCCGATTTTGACGCCTTACTATACTATGACGTTTTTTATGACATTTTGAGGTCAAAAAAATTTTTGACTTTTTTTGTCCGATTTTGACGCCTTACTATACTATGACGTTTTTTATGACATTTTGAGGTCAAAAAATTTTTTGAATTTTTTTGCCCGAAAAAAACGCCTTACTATACTATGACGTTTTTTATGACATTTTGAGATCAAAAAATTTTTTGACTTTTTTTGCCCGAAAAAAACGCCTTACTATACTATGACGTTTTTTATGACATTTTGAGGTCAAAAATTTTTTTGACTTTTTTTGTCCGATTTTGACGCCTTACTATACTATGACGTTTTTTATGACATTTTGAGGTCAAAAAATTTTTTGACTTTTTTTGCCCGAAAAAAACGCCTTACTATACTATGACGTTTTTTATGACATTTTGAGGTCAAAAAAATTTTTGACTTTTTTTGCCCGAAAAAAACGCCTTACTATACTATGACGTTTTTTATGACATTTTGAGGTCAAAAAATTTTTTGACTTTTTTTGCCCGAAAAAAACGCCTTACTATACTATGACGTTTTTTATGACATTTTGAGGTCAAAAAATTTTTTGACTTTTTTTGTCCGATTTTGACGCCTTACTATACTATGACGTTTTTTATGACATTTTGAGGTCAAAAAAATTTTTGACTTTTTTTGCCCGAAAAAAACGCCTTACTATACTATGACGTTTTTTATGACATTTTGAGGTCAAAAAATTTTTTGACTTTTTTTGTCCGATTTTGACGCCTTACTATACTATGACGTTTTTTATGACATTTTGAGGTCAAAAAATTTTTTGACTTTTTTTGCCCGAAAAAAACGCCTTACTATACTATGACGTTTTTTATGACATTTTGAGGTCAAAAAATTTTTTGACTTTTTTTGCCCGAAAAAAACGCCTTACTATACTATGACGTTTTTTATGACATTTTGAGGTCAAAAAAATTTTTGACTTTTTTTGCCCGAAAAAAACGCCTTACTATACTATGACGTTTTTTATGACATTTTGAGGTCAAAAAATTTTTTGACTTTTTTTGCCCGAAAAAAACGCCTTACTATACTATGACGTTTTTTATGACATTTTGAGGTCAAAAAATTTTTTGACTTTTTTTGCCCGAAAAAAACGCCTTACTATACTATGACGTTTTTTATGACATTTTGAGGTCAAAAAATTTTTTGACTTTTTTTGCCCGAAAAAAACGCCTTACTATACTATGACGTTTTTTATGACATTTTGAGGTCAAAAAAATTTTTGACTTTTTTTGCCCGAAAAAAACGCCTTACTATACTATGACGTTTTTTATGACATTTTGAGGTCAAAAAATTTTTTGACTTTTTTTGCCCGAAAAAAACGCCTTACTATACTATGACGTTTTTTATGACATTTTGAGGTCAAAAAATTTTTTGACTTTTTTTGTCCGATTTTGACGCCTTACTATACTATGACGTTTTTTATGACATTTTGAGGTCAAAAAAATGTTTGACTTTTTTTGCCCGAAAAAAACGCCTTACTATACTATGACGTTTTTTATGACATTTTGAGGTCAAAAAATTTTTTGACTTTTTTTGCCCGAAAAAAACGCCTTACTATACTATGACGTTTTTTATGACATTTTGAGGTCAAAAAATTTTTTGACTTTTTTTGTCCGATTTTGACGCCTTACTATACTATGACGTTTTTTATGACATTTTGAGGTCAAAAAAATTTTTGACTTTTTTTGCCCGAAAAAAACACCTTACTATACTATGGCGTTTTTTATGACATTTTGAGGTCAAAAAATTTTTTGACTTTTTTTGCCCGAAAAAAACGCCTTACTATACTATGACGTTTTTTATGACATTTTGAGGTCAAAAAATTTTTTGACTTTTTTTGCCCGAAAAAAACGCCTTACTATACTATGACGTTTTTTATGACATTTTGAGGTCAAAAAATTTTTTGACTTTTTTTGTCCGATTTTGACGCCTTACTATACTATGACGTTTTTTATGACATTTTGAGGTCAAAAATTTTTTTGACTTTTTTTGTCCGATTTTGACGCCTTACTATACTATGACGTTTTTTATGACATTTTGAGGTCAAAAAATTTTTTGACTTTTTTTGCCCGAAAAAAACGCCTTACTATGACGTTTTTTATGACATTTTGAGATCAAAAAATATTTTGACTTTTTTTGCCCGAAAAAAACACCTTACTATACTATGACGTTTTTTATGACATTTTGAGGTCAAAAATTTTTTTGACTTTTTTTGCCCGAAAAAAAACGCCTTACTATACTATGACGTTTTTTATGACATTTTGAGGTCAAAAAATTTTTTGACTTTTTTTGCCCGAAAAAAACGCCTTACTATACTATGACGTTTTTTATGACATTTTGAGGTCAAAAATTTTTTTGACTTTTTTTGGCCGATTTTGACGCCTTACTATACTATGACGTTTTTTATGACATTTTGAGGTCAAAAAATTTTTTGATTTTTTTTGCCCGAAAAAAACGCCTTACTATACTATGACGTTTTTTATGACATTTTGAGGTCAAAAAAATTTTTTGACTTTTTTTGCCCGAAAAAAACGCCTTACTATACTATGACGTTTTTTATGACATTTTGAGGTCAAAAAATTTTTTGACTTTTTTTGCCCGAAAAAAACGCCTTACTATACTATGACGTTTTTTATGACATTTTGAGGTCAAAAAATTTTTTGACTTTTTTTGCCCGAAAAAAACGCCTTAATATGACGTTTTTTATGACATTTTGAGATCAAAAAATTTTTTGACTTTTTTTGCCCGAAAAAAACACCTTACTATACTATGACGTTTTTTATGACATTTTGAGGTCAAAAAATTTTTTGACTTTTTTTGTCCGATTTTGACGCCTTACTATACTATGACGTTTTTTATGACATTTTGAGGTCAAAAAATTTTTTGACTTTTTTTGTCCGATTTTGACGCCTTACTATACTATGACGTTTTTTATGACATTTTGAGGTCAAAAAATTTTTTGACTTTTTTTGCCCGAAAAAAACGCCTTACTATACTATGACGTTTTTTATGACATTTTGAGGTCAAAAATTTTTTTGACTTTTTTTGCCCGAAAAAAACGCCTTACTATACTATGACGTTTTTTATGACATTTTGAGGTCAAAAAAATTTTTGACTTTTTTTCCCCGAAAAAAACACCTTACTATACTATGACGTTTTTTATGACATTTTGATGTCAAAATTTTTTTTGACTTTTTTTGCCCCAAAAAAACGCCTTACTATACTATGACGTTTTTTATGACATTTTGAGGTCAAAAAATTTTTTGACTTTTTTTGCCCGAAAAAAACGCCTTACTATACTATGACGTTTTTTATGACATTTTGAGGTCAAAAAATTTTTTGACTTTTTTTGCCCGAAAAAAACGCCTTACTATACTATGACGTTTTTTATGACATTTTGAGGTCAAAAAATTTTTTGACTTTTTTTGCCCGAAAAAAACGCCTTACTATACTATGACGTTTTTTATGACATTTTGAGGTCAAAAAAATTTTTGACTTTTTTGGCCGAAAAAAACGCCTTACTATACTATGACGTTTTTTATGACATTTTGAGGTCAAAAATTTTTTTGACTTTTTTTGCCCCAAAAAAACGCCTTACTATACTATGACGTTTTTTATGACATTTTGAGGTCAAAAAATTTTTTGACTTTTTTTGCCCGAAAAAAACGCCTTACTATACTATGACGTTTTTTATGACATTTTGAGGTCAAAAAATTTTTTGACTTTTTTTGGCCGATTTTGACGCCTTACTATACTATGACGTTTTTTATGACATTTTGAGGTCAAAAAATTTTTTGACTTTTTTTGCCCGAAAAAAACGCCTTACTATACTATGACGTTTTTTATGACATTTTGAGGTCAAAAAATTTTTTGACTTTTTTTGCCCGAAAAAAACGCCTTACTATACTATGACGTTTTTTATGACATTTTGAGGTCAAAAAATTTTTTGACTTTTTTTGTCCGATTTTGACGCCTTACTATACTATGACGTTTTTTATGACATTTTGAGGTCAAAAATTTTTTTGACTTTTTTTGCCCGAAAAAAACGCCTTACTATACTATGACGTTTTTTATGACATTTTGAGGTCAAAAAAATTTTTGACTTTTTTTGGCCGATTTTGACGCCTTACTATACTATGACGTTTTTTATGACATTTTGAGGTCAAAAAATTTTTTGACTTTTTTTGCCCGAAAAAAACGCCTTACTATACTATGACGTTTTTTATGACATTTTGAGGTCAAAAAAATTTTTGACTTTTTTTGCCCGAAAAAAACGCCTTACTATACTATGACGTTTTTTATGACATTTTGAGGTCAAAAAATTTTTTGACTTTTTTTGCCCGAAAAAAACGCCTTACTATACTATGACGTTTTTTATGACATTTTGAGGTCAAAAAATTTTTTGACTTTTTTTGCCCGAAAAAAACGCCTTACTATACTATGACGTTTTTTATGACATTTTGAGGTCAAAAATTTTTTTGACTTTTTTTGCCCGAAAAAAACGCCTTACTATACTATGACGTTTTTTATGACATTTTGAGGTCAAAAAAATTTTTGACTTTTTTTGTCCGATTTTGACGCCTTACTATACTATGACGTTTTTTATGACATTTTGAGGTCAAAAAAATTTTTGACTTTTTTTGCCCGAAAAAAACACCTTACTATACTATGACGTTTTTTATGACATTTTGAGGTCAAAAAAATTTTTTGACTTTTTTTGCCCGAAAAAAACGCCTTACTATACTATGACGTTTTTTATGACATTTTGAGGTCAAAAAATTTTTTGACTTTTTTTGCCCGAAAAAAACGCCTTACTATACTATGACGTTTTTTATGACATTTTGAGGTAAAAAATTTTTTTGACTTTTTTTGGCCGATTTTGACGCCTTACTATACTATGACGTTTTTTATGACATTTTGAGGTCAAAAAAATTTTTGACTTTTTTTGTCCGATTTTGACGCCTTACTATACTATGACGTTTTTTATGACATTTTGAGGTCAAAAAATTTTTTGACTTTTTTTGCCCGAAAAAAACGCCTTACTATACTATGACGTTTTTTATGACATTTTGAGGTCAAAAAATTTTTTGACTTTTTTTGCCCGAAAAAAACGCCTTACTATACTATGACGTTTTTTATGACATTTTGAGGTCAAAAAATTTTTTGACTTTTTTTGCCCGAAAAAAACGCCTTACTATACTATGACGTTTTTTATGACATTTTGAGGTCAAAAAAATTTTTGACTTTTTTTGGCCGATTTTGACGCCTTACTATACTATGACGTTTTTTATGACATTTTGAGGTCAAAAAATTTTTGACTTTTTTTGCCCGAAAAAAACGCCTTACTATACTATGACTTTTTTTATGACATTTTGAGGTCAAAAAAATTTTTGACTTTTTTTGCCCGAAAAAAACGCCTTACTATACTATGACGTTTTTTATGACATTTTGAGGTCAAAAAATTTTTTGACTTTTTTTGTCCGATTTTGACGCCTTACTATACTATGACGTTTTTTATGACATTTTGAGGTCAAAAAAATTTTTGACTTTTTTTGCCCGAAAAAAACGCCTTACTATACTATGACGTTTTTTATGACATTTTGAGGTCAAAAAATTTTTTTGACTTTTTTTGTCCGATTTTGACGCCTTACTATACTATGACGTTTTTTATGACATTTTGAGGTCAAAAAAATTTTTGACTTTTTTTGCCCGAAAAAAACACCTTACTATACTATGACGTTTTTTATGACATTTTGAGGTCAAAAAAATTTTTGACTTTTTTTGCCCGAAAAAAACACCTTACTATACTATGACGTTTTTTATGACATTTTGAGGTCAAAAAATTTTTTGACTTTTTTTGGCCGATTTTGACGCCTTACTATACTATGACGTTTTTTATGACATTTTGAGGTCAAAAATTTTTTTGACTTTTTTTGGCCGATTTTGACGCCTTACTATACTATGACCATTTTTATGACATTTTTAGGCCATACTAAAGTATGAGTTTTTTGGCCTATTTTGATGCCTTACCATAATATGACCATTTTTATAACATTTTTAGGCCATACTAAAGTATGACTTTTTTGGCCTATTTTGAAGCCTTACTGAACTATCACCATTTTTAGGACATTCTGAGGCCATACTAAACTATGACTTTTTTTTGGCCTATTTTGAAGCCTTGCTGTACTATTATGTTTTTTGGCACATTTTGAGGCCAAACTAAAGTATGACTTTTTTTGGCCTATTTTGAAGACTTACTATACTATGACCATTTTTATGACATTTTGAGGCCATACTAAAGTTTGAATTTTTTACCCTATTTTGAAACCTTACTGCACTATGACGTTTTTTGGCCTATTTTACGCCATACTATACTATGACCATTTTTATGACATTTTGAGGCCATACTAAAGTATGACTTTTTTTAGCTTATTTTGAAGCCTTACTATACTATGATGTTCTTTGGCACATTTTGAGGCCATACTAAAGCAAATGAAAGTAAATTAGGGCGTGGTTACGTTGAGTGACAGCCCCATAGACAGGCACTAGCAGTTAGCTCTTTGCTAAAGCATCGGCTGGGCTAAGTGGCTACAGTGCCTGTCTATGGGGCTTTCACTCAACGTAACCACGCCCTAATTTATGTAAGAATTTTAAGCCTAAATAACACTATAACGGTTGTGGTACAAAAAAATCCCCCCCCAACCCACCACCCTACAGTGTTCACGGAGGTGGAAACTATCAATAGTGACCAAAAACAAAAAATGTACCAGGCTGTAAATATGTGTTTTATGCTGTAAAGTTCACTATTTTAACATGGGGGTCAATGGAGAATTGCTCACTTCTGGAGCCAGTCCCCAGCGGCAGCCGAGGAACTGCAGCTTTTTGAACGCGGGAGTAATCCTCACAGCTGAAACCTACAACTCCCCCCTTGGATCGAACCCACAACCCTCCGGCCTAATATCGGAGGGTCGTGGGTTCGATCCAAGGGCGGAGTTGTAAGTTTCAGCAGTCTCAGGCCGGTCCAAAGTCCAAAGCCGCACTCTTAACTTGCTGCGCCACGCCTGATCACGTCCTTTCTAGAAGAGGACGTAGGTAATGGTCCTGAGAACACCCCAAACAGAGCGCGAATTCAAGGCTTTTCAAGACTTTTCAAGACCTGCGGATCACTTGTATGAAGCCAATGGATTTTTTGTTAAAAACACATGAAATCATTGAGTAGCTTCTAAAGTCAAAAAACATTTTTCTACCATAGTAGACAGAACAGAAGATGGAGTTTAATCTGCGGTTCATTTTGTACATACTATTGTTACTGCTCTTAATGTATACATCATTATATTGCATACTGTATAGTGGTTTATTGTTTATATTGTACCTATCATAGTTACATCCCTTAATGTCATACATAATCCATATTGGTTTCTTGTTTGTGTTTATTTTATAGTTATTCATATTTATAATATCTACATGCACTGTGCAACTGTTTACACAATATTGTTAGATGCTAAACAGCATTGTTTTACTGGTACTTACTCTGCAGTGAAATTTAATCTAATCTGATGTAATCTAATCTGTGTCAAATATTGAAATGCATCATGAAACAAAAAAAATTATGGCTGCACAATCACATTGAATGACAATCTCTAAATGATGTAGAAGCCTGACATAAGTAGCTTTTTTGTCAAATCTGAATGAAATCAAAAACATTCAGTGGTTTTGATCATTGCTTTGACACATAGGAAATGTATGGTGAACCTGCTGGTGGATCTGTGTGACTCAAGACCTCAAAAGCTTACACAACCTTTCTATGATTTTAAACTGAGTTTCATCCCTGGTGCCTCGTTATAAAATAAAAACAGTTGAATGAATAGATTGGAAAGATGCATTAACAGTTTCAAGCTGTGTTTATTCTTTATAAAACAGTATTTCTCAAGTCAAGGCCACCATACCCCTGCAAGAGATGAATACATCAGCTGTTGCTACAATATAGCATGCATTTATTCACTTTTGGAATAAGCGGTGTGCAAAAAGCACCAAAGGGTAAGTGCAATAGTATGTGCTTGTAAAAAATCTTTAAGTTGCCTTCTCTTGTGGAAAGAGACATGGAATGTGCAAAATGATGGTCAAGTCTCTCATCCTACATTTTTCAATGGTCACTTTTGGCCTTTTCTGATGACTTTTACCTACAGCAACATGGAATTACTGAGTGATTAAAGTACTGTCAATCAGCCTTTTGTGTCTCCATTCTGTATTCGAGCACAGAAAATACATTAGATGTTGAAAAACAGTGTAGAATCATTACAGTCTACAGGATTTTACTTTTGCACTCAGGTCAAACAATCTCATGGCTGTTAAAAGGCCTGTTTTACAACACTAAATGCTTACGATTTCACCTCTCCAATCCAATGTTTCCGAGAGAATCTGCATTTCATCATATTCAGAGATGCAGGGCACGGTTGCAAATAATCAAAGTCCTGTAATCCAATGCCTGATTCATTCTGAGCTGGCCTGAGACGCCCTGCGTGGCCCCACAAGGGAAAACTAAAACCTAATAAATCCAACATGTAGTCCACCTTTTCAATTCTCTGTGTGACTGATTAAATGGCTGCATGTAAACAAGTACCTAAGAAACAAGCCAGCCCAATTCATTATCTTTCCTTTTCTGTTATATGGTTTGATTATATGTTATGCAGCCATTTCATGTCAGTCACTTGAAGCAAGGCTTTGACCTGAGCACGCGACAGTTTCAGCCTGGAATGATCACCATCTGTAGTGTTTTATTTAGCCCAAAGTTTCACACTGACAAAGTTATAAGTATGAAATAGTTGAAATATCCCTTTTGCTTGAGGCCAGGTCAACAATGTTAACTCTATATAATGCATCAGAGTAATATCAAAGTGTTTTCTCACAGGTCACTAATAAAAAAAAAAACAGGCCAGGAAATAATTTCTGAGGTGCAAACGTATTAACAAGACTGAATGTTAGGGACTACAAAATGTGATCATACTCTGTCCAAGTGCTGTTGCCTTTTGAAGACTGAGGTGCATGTACAAAAAGCACTGGGGGACAGCGACTCAGTCCCATTTACTGTAGGTTTCTACTGCTTGTTTCTGTCGTATTTTTGGTCCTTTTCAATATTCTGCTTATTTGTTCCATGTATACTCAATGTTACTGCAAGTGACAAAGTGTTTTCTCACTGAGTTCACTGTAGTCAGTGACATTTCTAAAATTTTGTACGCATAAAACTCCTGTTCACACTGCAGCATATGTTTTAACCTATATTCACTCATGTCTGAAGTGATAGGAGTACAAGGCCAAAGTATAACCCAAACATTTAAAGCTATCTCTTTGGCTGACTGATTGCTAGTTTTAACATGTTGGGCAGTCAGCAACTTTGAGTATTACTACAATGTCTTATCTTTGGAGTTGGAAAGTTTTGCAGAATATAAGTTCCTATATATAATTTCTCTATAATAGTCTATAGTATCAAAATCTACAAACTGTAGCATGTTTCCATCAACAAATAAATGGCAGAGCACTTAAAACAACTTAACTCCCATTACACACAGCTCCCTAAATCTGCTGTGGTAAACACAAAGTGCGTATCCTCTTCTCCTTTCAAAGTAATGACGGTTCACCTCTCTAGAAATGCTGGTTTATATCAAATATGAAGCAAATCTACAAACTGAATGGAATGTTTTAAGGCCAATAAGTAAAAAAATAGCAACAAAGAGATATGTATAAATGTATAAGCTTTAAAGCTAGCATTGTTTTTAACACGAGTATTTAAAGATATACTGCAGAAGCTTTGTTTGAAAAGCACCCTGACAACCCCTGACTGAACAATACACAGCCATGCAAGATGCATTTAGCTGAAACAGAAATTAAAAGGTTTTGTTTTTTAGTTTAAAGTAAACATTGACTTGTCTGTTAAGACCATTTGTAAACTGACGGCAGTGTCACTTCAAGACGTAGTATCGATGAGAGGGACTGAGATGGTTTAACTCCCTGCCTCAGTGAATCCGGTCATCTGGACTTTAGCCTGGACTTTAACAGACAGAGTTAACGTGCATAACAGAAATGCTGGTGAATTGGCATTATGTTTGTACCCTGTGCCAATGTGGCTGGGGTGCATGTTTCTTTCAGTGGGTGGCATGATAAGGCTTTAGTGCTGAATGTGTGCTTGTGTTGTGCGCCGGTTGAATTGCATCGAGATTATGAAGGTTCAGAGGTCCTTTAACTGGATTTCTTCTTGTCACCAGTGCTCGCACCTCTCGACTTGTTCAACGCCACAGTAGCCTGAAAACAGATTTAAAAAAAAGGGAAGACACTTCTTTTGACTGCGTGCTATGTGACTTGCTTCCTGTAACATTTGCTGACTCCAGCTTTGCTATGTTGTGGTTAATCAACCGAAACGCTGAAACCTCTCGGCCTCATCTGTTGCATTTTTAGCCCACTTCTGGTTTTGTGTAAGTAATAAACCAGCCATTGAAGACTGTTAAGACTAGACTCTTGTTGTTGTTAGTTTCATTTTTTGTTTGCGCTCTGTTGATGCCCAATCCTGCTCACACATTTTTTATTTTTGTGGGTTTTATCAAATTTAATTTTTTATAACAATGGTAATGACAGAATTTAATGACTACATGTTATGTAAAAGGGGCTGGATTAGTTCAATTAATCTTGAAATGGAAGTTAAAGTATCTTTATCTTCAGCAATGTAACATGTTTCATTGCTGAACAAATATGAACTAATTCTTTTCTGATATTATGCCTTAAGTTAAAATATGTCTCCTAACAAATTACCTGCCCAGAAGTTCACTTCTGTGATTTCAAGCAGCCAAATGACGACTGACCTGATCTGGGCCAAGGAACATTCTTTAGCTGCATACTGTACCCTTCAGTTTCTCTAGCAGTTGAATGACTAAATGAAAGGAAACCCCATCGAACAAAAAAGAGAGAATATTTAAATATTTTTGAATGAGACGCTCATAAACTAGCACTGGAAATGTCCTTCACTTATTCAGTTATATGAGCTGTTTTGGCAGGCGACTCCAAAACTAGATTTCTTTTTATTTTATCATTGTTGAATGTTGTTTGCAACATCAATAGCTCCCTCTAGTGGTTTTGCATGCACTGAAACAAATTTTACTACAATGTCATAAACTGAGAGCTGTGACACGACAGACGTGAGCTAACACAAGCTGGCCTCACCTGCTCCAGGACGACACCTGCAGCCTGATCTATGGCTCCTCCTACAGTCTGGTACCGACCAGAGTAGCGGATGAAGGCCCACGTCAGCATTGCCATCATGACCACGCCCAGAGTGCAGTCACACACCAAGGCAAAGGTAGACAGGCCAATGAAGAACAACACGCCTGACAGCACGTAGAGGAGGCACACCAGGACAAACAGCACTGCAGGTGTCCGGAAGGCGCTGAAGAGATTCTTTGACTTTTATAACAACAACAAAAAAACACAACAAGCAAACAGATGATTAGGAACAATCCTGAAATCATATCACTGCAAAACAAACAAACAAAAAACAACAACAACAACAAAACAAACAAACAAACAAAAAACAAACAAACATGTATACAGTACTGGTGTGTGAGATTCAGATTACATCTTTCAAAGAAAATTCCAAATAAAACAGACACAAAGTTTAATGTCAAGTGTTATGTTTTCAGAATAGTCTTTTACCTCGTTGTGTTTGCTGAAAGACTGCCACATCTCCTCCAGCTCCTTTTCCAGTTGTGCTTGGTAACGATCACAAAAGTCCTGTCCACCCATTTTCTTAGTGGATGAGAAGGTGTGAAGAGCCTCCCGGAAAAAAAAGTTATGCTTTTCCTCCAGAGACTGAGGAGAGACATAAGGCAGGTCTCCCCCACACACCTTAGAAAAGAAAAAAACAAAGAGAAAAGAGACTTAAGGCAGAGGACACGCGTTATGATTGTTGAAATGTTTATGAATATGATTTGGGTGTGGTGACTGATCACACCAGGCTCGACTGGGGTCTGTTGACAGCTGGAGATTTTTCTAAACATGTTTGAGTTTGACTTGTGTGTCGCCTGAGGGGGATAAACAAATCAAAGAAGCAGCACGGGGAACAAAGTGGTTTGTGGTGTGCAAGTGTACTGGACAAATGAAATGACGCCTCTCATCCAAACTCTATGCTTTTTTCTCCCTGTTTTGGCCTTTTTTGAAAAAATGTCACAGCATATAAGCAATAGAAGCTACTGGTTGTGGTCCATGTTGTTGTGGTACAAGAACATTTGGTGTTCTCGTGGGATTTGAGGGGTTGTCTATTACCAACACTAATAGCCTTTTTACACCAAAATTAACCTATATATGCATTTTTTTAAACACATTTCCCATTGCCAGTAGTCAGGTTCCAGTTTGGCTATATAGTACAATAAGATTATCCATCCTTTCCATATTGACTGGCAACAAACTCTCTACTGTTAAAAAAAACAACAACCTCATATGAGTGGAGTGTGAGAAGAGTGTTTGATGCATTGTCTTTCACATCTAAGCAAACTCACCTTCTCCATGTTCTTGTAATACTGATCTTTGGCTGTTGCCACAGCTGCCAGGTTGTTGGCCTCTGCCGTAGCCTGGTGAGACAAACAAGAATATGTTAAACATGATGGAGTGAAAAACAAAAAGCAAGTCAATATTACCCCAGGTCCTAGTTGACAGGAAAAATGAGCGACTTCTTCAAACTTATTCTAGTCCTGCCCGTACCATGAGCATAGTCTTTGGTTGTGGTAAGTCTTCTCCCTGGTAAATCTTGATGTAAGCCTGGTAAGACAAAAATTATGCATAATTTATGTTAGATATATTGTAGAAAACTGAGTAAGGATCAGGAAGAATGCTCAGATGAAGGTGATGATACCTTGAAAAACTCAAGAAGGCCCCTGCAGGTGACTTTATTGCCATTTATTTCTTTCTCAGCCAGACGATCCGGATGCAGCAGTTTAGGAATCAGACTCTGCAGCTGCTCTTTGAACTCAGGCGCCACATCTGACAGTAAATATAACAATAATTAGCACAAAACTCAGTTTACTGGGTGTTCTAAATACCAAGCTTGAAAAAGTAGAATAGTATGGGAAATGGTGGATTTTACCGCTAAGCTGCCCCTTAAATGAAGGGTTGGTAGCAACCTTCAACCCAGGGTGAGGTAACAAGAAGCAGGAAATTTTGGTGAAGCATGAATGGATGTGCTCCCTCACTGTTTGCAGCTCCTCATGTTGGGCCTCCTTAACCTTTGAAATCCCAAATTCAGGACTTAGAAATTAAGATAAGCATTTCTTTATTTATTATTAGCAAAAATTCAAATATATCTATTATACTTGGTCAAATCAACAGGGCAATACTGGTACCTGTAACCGTTTGTCCAGGAATTCATTGCCTCCTTTAAACCCGTAGACGTACTCATAGGGAAAGCTCCAATCCCTAATTAGAAACATCAGAGACTGTGGGAGGAACGGAAAATATGTTACATTTAAAAAATGCATCAAACAGAGCAAAAAAATTAAATAAAATAAAATCATATACATGTCCAACAAAAGCAACAACACATCAAATTTTGCGTAGTTTCTCTTACCTGGAAGGGTTTCTGAAAGATTTCATCCATAGCAAGACGGCCATACTCTGTGAAAAGCTGTGAGGAGGAGGCAGCCATTATGCAACATTAATACTGAGATGAGGAAATCCCCCCAGAAAAGCTCTTATGATCTTTATATTTTATATCCTGTGTTTTAAAAATCAAGAAAATATTATATAGGGCTGAAAATCCTCATTCTCTTATTTGGAAATTTTCAAACATAATTCACTAGTCATGTAAAAGGAGGTATTTGCATCAAAGCAACACATCAGCACACCATCAGATTGACTCTTGTCATGGTAATGTAAACAGACCTGTAGCTGCTGCAGATCATCCTCTTGAATGTTCTGTGACAGATTGTAGATCTACAAAACAAAAACGATATAAGCATATATTACAAGAATATTGAGAAACTATTGAATTATTGATAATCAGAGGAGCTTAGTCACCTGTATTGAGCTGGTCATGGTGCTGAGGGCAAAGATGGTGGCACAGTCCTTCACTGTGGACTGATCATCAAATGCTCCCTGAGTGTCCATCAACACCACTGCCACCTACAGCAGCAGAGAGGGAAAAATAGACAAAATGATGTCTTCGTTTTTGAATAAGGAATATTCCTATATGTGTCTTTTTAATAGCTTTTTTTTTTTTTTAAAGACGGAGGCACAAATAGTGTCTGGCAGCATTACTACATCAGTACTGGGGAGGAACTGTCCTTTGGAAGAACCTTTGAACTACTGTCTCACTCTGCTCTTCATCAAGTTTTTCATCTGTGGTATAAGAACAAAAGGTTGGCAACTGGCGATTGTTTTCATTATAGATTTTTTATTCAATTAATCAATTAACTGAAATCCAGTAAGTGTATAAAATGTCGGAAAAATACTGAAAAACGTTTTTTTCATTTCAGTTCATTTCCTAGAACCCACTGTAAAATCCTCAAATTACTTGGCATAATCCAAAACCCATAAGAGATTTAATTTACCATAACAGAAAACAAAGCCAAAAAAGCAAGTCCTAACATTTCTGAAAGTAGAAACAGAGAATGATTGACATTTTTTGTTTGATTATAGTCTTAAACAACTGATCAGTTATCAAAATTGTTAATTTGTTGACTGTGAAAATTCAAAGGGTCAAAAGATTAAAAAGAGAAAAACATGCATTTTGAGGGATTTTTTTAAAGTAACATGAATATACTCAAATATTAAACTGCTTTCTTCTACAGCACAAATGCAGCATAAACAAACAAAATGTGTGAGTACCTCTGTTCCATCGCTCTTTTCCACGAGGAAAACTTCACTCCACAGCTGGATGCCTGTTGTCTCTGGTTCTGAACCACCTCTCCAAGAAAACCCAGTCAGCGGTTCGTCATCCTTACCGAGCCAGTTTTCATCCCCCTGCAAACCACAAATCACACTTTGAAGACTTGTCAGGGGCAGGCTGAGTCTTTTCAGTGAAACTCAGTGTATCGAGATCTTCTGGCTTATTCAAAACTTTAAACATGTCTTGTCGTGTACTTCCACGAATATAACAGCAGCAACAAGCGTTTTACCCTGAACTGTAACTGGAAGATACCCACTGTTCTGCAACACAGCGCAGACCTGTCAGGTCATAATTATCTCTCTGGTTAGTTTGTATTCATTTCACTGAACTGTGTAGATGACAGAAAGACTAAAAAGTAAACAAAGTGCAGTCTGGTGGTGGCACTACAGTGAAGGTAACAGAGTTATCAAAACCAATGAGATTTATCAATGGGAACAGCCAATTTAATTCTAAACGTGAAGTTAGTTTACAACATGTATAGAAAAACAAACAGAGGATTTTCACATAGAAAACAATCCTTTACAAAGGAAATGACGAAATGCTCATTTCCTTGTTCAGTAAACTAGTTAGTTCACGTTACAGCGGGATTGGGTATTAATGTTGTATGACTGCATATATATTTTCAGTGCAGCCTCAGACTAGTCGTCATACTTTCAGCACGAGAGGAGGAACAAATGTGACCCCCTTTAATCATTTGTGTTATAATAGAATTTTATACTTAAATTTTGCTTAAATGATGAATCAATTAACAAAACATTTGTGGATTAATTATCTGCTGATTAATTGACTTGTTTCAGCTCTAATTAATATGGCATTTCAGCATTAAATAGGTTACTCTTAGGTAAGTGATCTTGGCCTCTGAGTACAATAAAGAGACACAATGTGTGCTGAAGTGAGACACAGAGATCATGTTACAGTGCGACGCACCTTTCTGTACATGTAACGAAGCATGAAATCCAGCAGGAAGCTCTTTCCCTTTCTGAAGGCTCCGGCCACTGACAGCACCACCACATGTTTGTCTCGGACCTCAGGAGCCAGCAGAATCTGAGACAAAGCCTCGGTGTCCAAATCAAAGGAGTGATCCTCCTTACACACTGTAACGATCTGAACTGGGCCTGGTTCACCCCTCATCCTTCACAGTGAGAAAGTCCCAACTAGTCCCTGTGGAAATCACAGACAAAAAAAAACAGGTTGATATTAGTATTAGTACTGGAACAATTTCAGAGCTGCAACTAATTAATATTACCATTTATAATTGATTTATTTGACTATTTTTAGATTAACTGTTCAGTCTGTAACTGAAAATAATGACAATTAACAGTTCACACCCCCAAACCCAAACAAATATTAATTTACAACTAGGTATAGAAAAGCAACAAGTCCTCATCCAAAGATATTCAGTTCACTCACATTTGAGATTGAAATGTTTGTGTTTATTTTGTTTTTTAAAAATTACTGATATTATTATTAAATTCTGAAAATATCTGATCAATTTTCTTTCGACTGACTAATAATTGCAGCTCTGCATGAAAAGTGTCCTTTTCTGCCAATCACCACCAACGGAAATCACTTAATAAAAAATTGGCCAGAATAAAATCAATAGATTATTAATCAACAATGACAACATCCATTAGCTAGAGGCTTTAAAGACAAACTCATAGAAGATCACACTGCTAAACCATGCCATGTGACTTTCTTTCCAGTTTATCTAACATATGGTGATAATTACGCTGAAAGCTGTTTATTTGCTTACTGAAATACCATTTCTGTCGGCCTGTGCCTACTGATCAATCAGACATCCTTTCATGAGACACAACATTTAGCTCTGTGTGTGGCTGAATGTGGGATGCTCTTATGGGTGTCATGCTGCTGTGCCTGCAGCTAGTAGATTCAGCATGCTCTCCAATACAGTGCTCATGTCAGCTGCTTCAATGGACTTCATTGTTGCTGCTGTCTGAGGAGGATGCCCTCTCCCATGATGAGTAACACAGGGAGGTGCCTTCACAACAGTTTATCTGTTATTATAATACCCAGAGCTCGCTCTGTCCTTTCACTAAAAACTCAACACCCCAGAGGTGTGGCATTCAGAGGTGGCATGCCAGGCATTTCTGTACAACGAGTGTCTAAGGGCCGAGATGAGCAGCTATGAGACTAAACCACATTTTGCAATCTCCCTGCGCATTGTTATGAGCAAGTCCCGCATGAGATAAGCTAGCCTGTACAGAGCTTTCTCTGTAATTAACATTGCTTGGTCCTGCTGGCAGCTGCCACTTAGCGCTAGCAGCACTGGGACAGCTAAGCTAAACAGATCTACAACGCATTGTATCGATGTTTTAAAGCTAAATAACTGACATCGACAGCTAAAGCCCATAAGTATTGACATGCCAACTTACCAGCTAGCAGCCTGTACGTCTGCCTGTGCTCAAACAAAAACAATTTTAAAATGTACATATATCGGTCGTTAGGTACAGAAATCTTTTAAGACGTTTACCCCGAACGAGCCAGAAAGCCAGCTAGAAAGTTAGCTCCTGTTTCACAGTGTAACGTTACCTGTGGTGTCTTCAAACGCCTTCAACACAGTTTCATGAGAGTCGACAAACGACTGGAGCTTAACTTTTTCACACTGGCATGAAAACAACCATGAGAACTTTTTTCCAACGCGAAATTCGCACACTTCCGTTTTCAACCTGCGCAATGCTTTCAGGGAAATGTGGTTTCAACCTGACTTCCTGCTCGTACTTTTGCTTGTCTCCGAACTACCGCACCTAATGTGCCGACTACAGTGCATTTCAGCCCCGGGAAATGTAGTTTTTGATGTAAAGTTACGAATGCGGAACCACCGGACAGGTAACGTAAAACAGGAGTTGGGTGTTTTACATGTATACAAATCACATCCGAAAGATTACCGCGGGTGAAAAACACATCGCAGCTTAGCAAAAGGTATTTGTTTGAGGGCATATCATGTAAATATCGAGGCGATTGTATTTGATCCTGTGGGCTGTGAACGTCACGCCCTCTAATGGTGAAATTCACATAAACATCAACAGAATGTCTATCCTACAACATTTTTTGTAGTGACACTGAGTATCCTGTACATAGAAGCAAGCCACCCAAACTGTTTCCTTCACTTTTTGTGAGTATTTTCAACAGGCAAAGCAGAAAAACTGTGGCTCTGGCCCAGGGCCCTCCTGACTTCTTGGACTCCTGAGTGTAATCCATCCATGTTTGTATTGTAGTAATCTACAGAGCTATCAAAATGAAACTAATATGATGTCTAAACATATAAACAGGCTATTTTAATTCACAAGAACGGCATGACAGATTTGATTAGATTACAAAATGTAGAGCATTTGAAAATACATACAATTTACAGAATTGTATCCTGAAATGAAAGGTGGTCTAAATGGCAGTGAGTTCATCTTACACTATTCCTGATTGAGGACAGCTTAGCTTAGCTTACAAGATCATATCCAGGCTTTCAATTTTGCAGTAAACTAAAAGACATTCAGGGATTCAGCAACATAACATCTTGTCCATAAAATCAACTGTAGGGAACATGATCTGGAAAATGACAATGGGTGTAAAGAAATTAATTAGAAACAAAATTGGAAGTACTTATATTATTGTAACCGAGTAGTGCTTTCCACTTTTGAGTACAATCTATGATTGGAATCCTATTATAAATATAAAGTATTTTCTAATGAAGTAATACACACAACTACTTTTAGAAAGACAAAAGATTCAGAACAGGATACAATAACAGTATTAAGGTGAAAGATATTCAACTTAAGGTTGTTTTGATAGTTTTCATCATAAAGTAACCTCTATAAAAACATTCTTATAAAGAAAAGATGGTCACCACTTGGAAGATTTGGAGAAGTAATTGGTAATATATTTATATTTATATTGAAATGGTAACAGTGCGGATGTGAGTCAGTGTGCTGCTTAGTGTATTCCTCAAAAGAGCAACTTTTGTGGTTTTCTTGTGCAGGTTCCAACACTATATAAATCCTACTTTAAGTTGGGAAATATTTTAATCAAGAAACAGTACTTCTGCATGAGTTGAAAGTACTCCTTTCACCCCTGAGAATGAATTTCATCTGTTAAAAAAATCACAGTGGAAATCCTAAAAACCAAGAGGTTTCAAATCAAGCCCATGCTCTATTAATACTTTCCCCTCAGTTTTAAAATATCAGAGAATAGGTTGGTCCATATATCTCAGTTTAACTCAAGTCTTTGTCCAGGTTGTTACTGTATGGCATGGTATTGTGGTAAATTCAGGTTCCACACTGAAAATGCCTGAATACATGTGAAGTAATGTGATCCACTGTCTTGTTAGATTATCAGTAAAGTTGATCTATATTATCTAACTACACAACAATACACAAGCCTTAGGGCAGTGTTGGCGTCAGCAGCCAATTTAACAAACATCATCACTCCATCCAGACCAACATAAATTCCATTTATGTCGCTCTGTCAGAGTATTTGCTTATAGTGGACTGAAGCATTGCATCAGTTGTGACTGTTAAATTGGATATAAATTAATATCCACCACCTGCTAGGTCCAGCAGTGAGCCAGCCGCCTCCTGGGCTTCAGCATCCAGCTGAAGTATCTCTACAGTCTCCAGGTCCAGCTCGGTGTCGCCTGGCAGCACCAGGTACTGGTACTGGTGAGACTGGTAGTAGTGTAATTCGATGTAACCGCTATCTGACAGGGGGTCCTTCTCCATCTCCTCGCTGACCTCTTCCTGCTGGTATTCAACCGACTCCATGGTGACAAGCTCCTCATGATCCGGGGTCAAAGGGCACGGTGGGTGTTCAGCAAAAGTTGGGTTATCAGTGGTCAGGGTTTGGGGAGAGGGCGTGGAGAGGAGGAGGGTTTGACAAAGAGAATCTGCATGAGAGAAACAATATAAGAAGAAATAAATAACAGGTCAAAGTAGTACAAGTATTAGTATTGTCACAGTTAAACTACTGTTCACAACAGAAAGTAATCTTTACAGACAGATTACAGGTAGCACAGAACAAAACAGCCCACGACCTTTCAATGCCCATGTAGAACAAGGGTAGGTACAATGAATGAACAGGTTGTAATAGTCTTTAATGCGCTTTTTCAGAAATATCATAACTAAAACCTCAGAACTACTTCATACAAACCTGTTTTTTTTTCAGGCAGGAATCATTATTTTACAAAGAGTACATTTCTGTTATCCCCGGATTGTTTAATAATTATTTGACTGTTCTGTCAATATTTGACTGCTCTCTGCTTAATATGTGACTGTTTTGTTCTTTATGATGTGATACAGATGTAAAGTTATCTGTCCCACTTGTGATTTCGAGGATAAAGTTGCTAATTGATTTTCCTTTTTTTGTTTGCTATTTTTGTCTCGTTTTGTGCTCGTCTCGTGTATTGTCAAAACTTACTGTGAGTATGGATGTCAAATGTTATGTGTTATGTGTGTTCTTTGTTGCTAAAGTGTTGTAAATATATGTATATGGGCCACAGGAAGAGCACTACTGTTTCAATACAGTACCTAAAGGGGATCTAAACAAGAGTCATAAGGTAAAACATTAATATTCATAGCTGGTTGAACAACCACTTGTCAGATTCTTCAGTGAGCACGTGGGGCCAAAATAGCGCATATGCTCGGAAATAAAACGAGGGAACATTAAGGACACTAAGCTAGACTATTGCTGGGTTGCCACGGTAATAGAAGGGTGTTGCCATGACAACTGAACACAAACACAGGAACAATGTTGCATGCTGAGAAAGCTGCAGAGACGGAGAATAGCTGCAGGTAATAAAAGTGTCACAGAGAGCTGTTACTCCATCAATGAAATATGCTGTAGACTAAAAGAAATTCATAAAGGATCAAATATGTTCCTTTATAAGTTCCTGTGCTAATTAAGTCCCATTAGCCTGCTGTGAGTCTCCTGATCACCAACCTGAGATTTCCATAGAGTCACACATGACGGGTACCACATAGTCAGCTCCTTCCAACCTGCAAACAACGGGGCAACATATTTAGATTATGTGTCTAAAATTCACCTCAGAAATAGAGTCAATGAACAGAAAAATGCATCTACCTACTCCACCTTTAGTAATCTCTTATTTTAGTCATGAAGTAAATGCAGTAAACCAAAACAACAAAACATTTGCTGGTTCCAGCTAGCACATTCACAGATGCAACGTGCTACTTGCTTTTTATTTATTTAATACTGTGTAATTATCAGTTGAACTCGTGGGAGTTTCTGGCAACTGCTCAGACTAAATAATCATTTTCTAACTTTTAATTTATGGGGTTAAACACAACTGATAATGAAAATCATTGTTTTTTGCACATACTTCAACTGTGTCACAATACTCACAGAGCAGGCTTGTTTATCAGATTGCTGTTAGTGCTGTGATAACTGTGGGTCTTCCTCAGCACCTCCAGGAGCGCCGGTCGATACTCTGGACAAACACACCACAGCGATCCCTTCCCCACTGACTGAAACAATAACACAAAACTACATGAAACACTGAAACAGCAACAACCCATGCAAAGATGTTAGTCTTAAGCAACACTGACACATTAGACCATATAACAACCTCAACACACGTGGAGTACATTATAGTAATTTCCCTGTAGGGCTGTTTAATTGTTGACTTCACTACAGAGCAGCACATCTGGATTCAGTGTATTGCTTAAGGACATTTCAGTGATGAAAGTTTTCAGACAGGGTTTACTGAACTTCTCTCCTATAATTGAAGCACTGTCTCTTTACTTGCTACATGACCTTGTTACTCTTTATGTGGAAACTGGGAGCCATGTCCCCACCTGGCTCTTGTCCCTCTGAATGCGACAGAAGCTCTTGCTCAGGGACAGGTTGTGTCTAACAGAGTTCCTCCAGCCTCCAGAGGCTGTCCTGTAGTAGGGAAAATTGTTCACAATCCATTCGTAGATGGCCTTCACTGGAAGTCTCTTGTCTGGTGAATCTTCTATTGCCATGAAAATCAGACTGCTGAAGGAGTACGGCGGCTTGGACGAGGCAGGAGGAAGAGGCTGGGTCGGTGCGGAGGACTCTAGCTGAGGCAGTGGTGTCATTTTGGGAAGAGGCTGCAGTGGTAGCAGGTTGCCTCTCTGATGCAGCCAGCTGAGGCAGGTCAGGTCATCCTGGTCAGATAGGTTTGCCAGGCTGAGGCCCTGTATGTTTTGTCCTTCGAGGCACTGAGACGCTGTGCAGTGTGAAAGGGGGGAGGAAGAGTGAATGGACTCTGCTATTGCTGGAGAAAGTGAGGTAGGGGACGGAGGGAATGAAATAGGTGAAAGTGGGAGTGAAATACGGGAGCAGGTCTGCTGCGGCGAGGAAGAGAAAGGCAGGGACCCTACAAAAGTGGTGGGACATGGGGACGAGGGTGGCAGTGTTTGAGGGCTATTCTCCATCTGTCTCCCAGGGGGAAGCTGCCAGGGTCATTCAGCTGTACCACTGCTGTAATATAAGACAGAAATTAATAAATGTTAATGCTGCATGGAGTGATTCATGTAAATCAGAATTAAAAGTGAGCAACGCTGCAGAAAAGAGTGAAATCTAAAGTCTATTTTATTTATATACCCTAAATTGACAAATTTGTCTCAAATGGCTTAACAGTACAGTATACAACACCCAAAGAACCCACTTCCATACATTCAATACACATCTTTTGTACAGAGTAGACAGAAACAATAGTGAAATTACACTCTTAAGTATCTTAAGTTTACTTTTAGTTTACTTATTTTTTTTAAAGGAACAGTAAACCCAACTTTTAAAACTACCTTTCAAAACAAAAACAATAATTCAAACGCGTGGTAACCACTCCATGTGGATCCCAAGGTTTAGACTAAAAAGAGCTGGAGAAAAAGAAAAAGTTCATCAGGCTGATCCAGTTAAATGTTAGCTATGCTTTCCCCTCTGATGAGCATCCAGTAGACGTTCAAAGTCCACAATGTGTACGCTCATACAGTCCCGTCTCCTGTTTTATTAAACGCAAAACGCATCTAGGTGCACAGGTGCAGGCCTCTTAGAAAGTCACTGTTGCTCGTAGCTACACAGAAAGAGCACTGGCATCGATTAAATGCTGCTAGTAAATTAAACTGATCGACTTACTGCATGTGAAATTAAAACTATAACGCTCGGAAAGTTCTGTTTGTGATGCCACATGGCTTTACAAAGCAGTTCAGTAGGCAAATGGCGGAACAATATAAAGTTTCATTTAGTCAAGAAAGCCGCCTTTTCCCCCTCACAGGTAACCCCCTCGGTGATCTGAGCTAGGGCTTCAAATGCAAAATGTTGACTAGTTACTCACCAAATTACCAAAACGATAGTTCTGGCAGAATTCAGAGCTCCGTAAAATGCACAAAACACGTCGTTGAAAAGTTAAAGGTGAGACTGTGGTGTTGAAAACTAGAGTAGGAGTCGGACGGTTCTCCCTCCGTGCTCTGTTGCCGTCCGCGGTCTCCATGGAAACGAAAAGGACGCTCTGCACTGTGCGCGTTCCTAGGCGCGCTCCCGTTCCACGTGCACAGCCGCGCACCAACCAGCTGTGAAACACCGTTCAAATCCAACAGCGTGATGAGCTGTAAATGCCCACAATGTGAAATACCTCGTTAAATACTCAGTAAACAAGTAGTAGCAGCAGTAAAATGGTAGGTAGGACCAGACTGACAGTGGTGACAGAAGTATTCAGATTTTTTCCTGATTTATACTTGCACTTTTTATTGCATTACATTTATTTAATGCAACTATAACTGCACAATGTAAGACATTAAGCTGAATTAACAACTATAATTAACAGTTACTCTGCAGATTCAGATTATAATATAAAATATAATGAATGATTATGTATTATTATAGATTAATCTATACCCAGCAGTTTATAAAGTATTTCTACACTGTTGTGTTGGTGCTTTTACCTAGTAAGAGATGTGAGTATTTCCTCCACCACTGCTAAGGAGTGTCAGAAAAATGTAGTATCACAGGTAGTCACTATGCAATATAATGGCCCCTGTCAGTGTTATATATTGAATTACCAACTAAGCAGCATTTTAATGTTATAGCAGGTTGAGGATACCAGTGTTATATATCATCAAGTGGTTTTATCAATGAAAGTGTGTATTTTACAAGCTCATCACTTGTGTGTAAAATCTGAATTAATATGTTACTTTCCATCTTGAGAACAACTACAGATGCAGCTTTTTGGCACTGAACAAAAACAGTCACATAAACTGTTAAATTGGAATACACAAAGCTAAATAAATTTATTCTTTTTCTACAAAAAATCCAAACATTGTCATGCTTTGTCCAATGTAGATAAATAGAAATCAGGATTCACCAGAGAGGGGAGGTAATGCAGCAACATTACCAGAAAATACATACTAGAATCAGATGTGTAATGTGTGTTTCTGCCTGTGTAGTGTGTGCTGTCTGGCTGTGCGGTGTAAATACTGGAAAGCATGTCCAGCGACATTGTATCAATGAAACTTAAACTGTATCTGAGGTTATGATCAAAGAAATCTCAATCAAAGCCCTTGTGTTCAAAGTCAGGTGGTCAAAAATAAGCATTTGCAGTGTTAGTATACATAACAACAGAAAACAACATTCTTCCAGGGATACATTTTCTGTATCACACTTTCTTGTTAAGTCAATGACACAACTGCATAATGAACATGTCCACCTGACAAGCTGTACACACGGTGAAACTCAACACTGTCTACATATGTTCTGAGTTTACTGACAAAAGAGAGTATAAAGGTAGGTGTACAAACACTCAACAACCACATATTTTTGGGCTCCAATACACATGGACTTCAGGTTATCAAATACCTCAAGGTCACCTGACCAAGTGAGAGGTTAACCAATATATAATGACTGGCTGAAAGACTGCAGTGGCTATAGTGATATAAAGGCGGAATTGAGGTTTGGCACTTGATCCTGTTCCCATGGAGTCCGAGGAGAGAGAGGGAAGGATCTTCATTTTCAGAGATCGAACCTGTATAGATAGTGACAACTTTGAACATGCAATTCAGATCAACATAAGCAGGTTGCACACTTACGTCCTTTGTCGGTTTTTCAGCAAAATATTGTAGCATTTATGAAGCATCTGGTCACTGCTACAGTATTTTAGTCACTGATGTAATTTAGCGTAATAATGCAACACAGAACACTACTGAATAATGCTAAAACCTGATGTATTTATATGTTACATTAGCCATCACGCAGTGTATTTATCACACTTTGTGGCTGCACCGTAAAGCCTAAACCCAGCGAGGGTTTACACATTATATTTTATATTCCTTTGAGTTTTGTGTGTACCCACTGCCCTCTTTTCTTTGTGTTTTCTGTGCATTTGTTTCTTTAGTTTTCTCGTTTTAAACACCCAGGGAGAGAATGATTAAAATGGAAAACAATACAACATCTAAATATGCAAATATATGACCTCCTTATGGGATATAATTAATTATAATTACATAAACAATCAGCACCATTTCTAAACTAAAAATAAGCCCCAGCAAAGAAACATAACACTGCTGCTAGAGAATTGACAATTTTAAGATTAAAATTATGATTTTGCTGAGTTAATTAATAAAAGTTGATAGTAAATTATTTAGTTTTGTGTTTAAGTAAACATTTTCTCTATTATTAAAGTTTCAGTTTATAAATGTATTGAATGACGTCAATAAGGATTCAAAATACTTACAATGAAGAACATAAGGGCACAAGAGGACCAGGCAAGGGCCACAAAATATCCATCGCTGCCGAATAGTAAGCCACACAACACTGTGAAGATCATCCTGGAGGAAAGACATGAATGAAAACATCTTCTTAGTTTACATGGACGAAACTTCATTTTAAAATGTCCTTTCTTACAAAACTAAATTTCAACCACTGAGCTAAATAATAATCAAGTTGTCTAAATCTTTCATTTACAACTTGATTTGTTCAGTTGCTATACATAATGAGGAGCTGCTTTGGCCTGAAACTAATCGCTACACTCATTCAATTTGTCGAAAATGAATCGTTAATTCATTTTAAAATATTTGCTTCTGAGGTCTATTTACCCAACGTATTTGTATCCGCTGTAGGCGATGAGATCAAAGGTTGAGAGGTCGCTGTGTACAGTCAGCAGGTACAAACTCAACAGCATCACCAAGACCTCAATGATGATCCACACGAGGGCAGTGCTGGCACACAATCCAAGAACCTCTGGACTGAACCTTCACACAAGGGCAGCACACACTCCTTATTTAACTCATTTGATACAAACATATTTATTGTGAGTCATAAAATAAATTAGATGAGGGGGAATTAGTCACCTTTTCTGAATGCCCAGGGCCATTCCAGCAAGTAAAATGTAGGTAATGAAAGCCATTGCTAAAATACAAAAAGGACAGTTCATGTATTAAACAAGCATCTCAAAATACTCTGCTATTGATAATTTTGCACTTATGGAAAACTTACTTGGGATGTACAGATCAGGTGCATTCACATCCTGTCTTGGAGTCAGTGGAGTGTCCCGATGGTAACGAACTTCCCAGTCCTGCCAAGAACACACAAATACAGTATGAATCACCCTGCAGAGTTCAATCACTGATTTTTTCCCCCACAGGCATTCATAGTTCACAAGCACAGGAGACAAATCTTTATTTTCATATACTGAAGGCTAGAGCTGATGTAATTTAACAGACACAATGTAAGGCATTAAGCTGTATTAATCCATATGTTATGTTGAAGAATGCCTGCACTAAAGGATGAGCCTAGAAATACTGCATATTTTTGTTACAGTCATGAAATCCCATGAAAAGACAAAATCAACAATGTAATGGTCTGTCTCGCAATACTTTCTGACTTCTATAGTCGGTATATTATCAGGGCACAGAATGTTTACCGTGGGGACTTTATTTACAATCTGGATAAGATAAAGTGTGTGGGAAATAACTGAGCTCAGTGTGCTTTCATTTACTCACTGGCTATCACAGCATTATAATGTTCATGAATAAAGCTGGAATAGTGATTAAGTGGCTGATTATCTTGTTTGCGTGGTTTCAATGTGATAACTGGCTGAAAATATGATACCAGTGAAAATTATCGTACAGTTTGGAACTATTAAATGTTTTGTGTTGTCCTGTACATTGATGTGGGACAAAGTCTGACAGGCTGAATGGTTCTGATTACCTGATGTGTATAAGGGAACATGAGGATCATAAGTTTCTTCAGTACATATCTGGTGTCGACAGCAAAGAAGTATTTCAACTTGTTCACTGACATGAATCTGCCGATCTGAAAGGGAGAGGGAGAGCAAACATTAACTTAACAAATGAGGAGCAATAGTCTACCAAAGTTACAGATGAGACAGAGCCATTTTTAAAAGGCTGTGCCTGCCCTCAGGACAGTGCATCACTTTGGCTGACATCCAGTTTATGTATTCTGAGCCAAGGTTGCCAAACCAGTAAATCATCAGTATTATTTATCTGATATCCACCAGAAATGCATTCGTTTAAATGGTTCTTCATTTATTCCTGGGTGAGGAAATTGTGTTTATTTTATATTAGATAGAAGACCAGAAAACTTTCTACTTGATTGGAAACTTGATTGGAAACTTGAATGAATGAATTGGAAAAAATGTTTCAGCTATGAAAAGGCTCTGGATGTGACTAAAATCTGGCAAAGGATCATTAGAGTAGCTGAACAGCAGAATGTATCAGGCTTCTCCTGGAGAGAGAGGGGGAGACTGTGTCAGTGAAAGAACACATCTGTGTGGTTCCTTATGTTGAGAAACCTAAAATCATAAACTTACAAATGAGAGCTAGTTTATCTGAAAATAAATAAATAAAATGACATAAATATAACCACCTGTGTGGAGGAAAACATTTCTTCCACAGCTGCAAAGCAAATTTCTGTATTTCAGATATCTCTAACCTCCTGTTTAGACATAATATCACATATAAAGGGGTTCAGAGTCAGGCTGGGCCTTGATCTTTATGCTAGGTCATACGACTTCAGAGAAATTTCAAAATGTTGTGAAAACTGTTCAGAATGTGTTTAGGTTGCATTTAAACCTGTATTTATGACTGTTGCCTTATGATCTGAATCACCCAAGACATATTTTGTGTAGAGTGGTGCCAATTGTCCAAACTAGGTCTTAACCAGATTCATAGGTTAATGGTTTAACACCCCAATCCCCCATTGAAATGCATACAGCACTATATATAATATCTGAAAGAACCCTACGAATATCCTGCTTTTCCTCACCTCTTTGTTTACCATATCCTTTCCTTGGTTAGCTAAGGAGGACCCGTACATCATTGCAGCATTCGCCATTGGATCAGTAAACAGGTTGTTCACTCCAGGACCTCCTTGCATGTCATTTGAGGGTCCTCCCATACTGTATCCAGGAGTATAGTATCCCTGACTGTTCATTGCTGGTGCTGCAGAGCTGGTGTCTTCAAACAGGACAGAATCTGCTGTAGGGGGAGCTGCTCGAGCTCTCGGTTTGGCTGTGGAAAAGATGGACACAATGGATAAAAATGAATGATACTTCATGGAGTTAGAATCTTACTATCCACAATATCAAATACACACATAGACTGAAATCCACCCTAATTAGTTAATATGTTAAACCCATCACCATGTAAAGTGCTTCCCTAAGTAATAGAGAAACAATGCTCTGTGATGATCAAAAAAATGTACAGAGATCCTTGAATCACGCTGTTATGCTGCATAACAAGGTCCCCAAATGTACAGCCACAGTTGTACAGAGCTTTTTTCAGAGACAAGAGGAACAAGGAGTCCTGCCGCAGGTGGTCTAGCCCCCACAGAGCCCTGATCTCAACACCATAGAGCCAGTCTGGGATGACATGAAGAACTGTGGCAAGTTCTCCAGGATGCTTGGCACAACCTTGCAAAGTACCTTGAAAAACTGTGTGCAACAGGATAACTGGTGCTATTTTAGAGGCAAAGTGAGATCACAACAAATATGGATTTGATTTAGACTTTATAGCCTTCATGAAGGTAGGATTTACTGAAGCACTGGTATATTAGACTGCATCCGTTTTTGTGTATCGCTGCATCTGTATTAGACTGCATTGGTTTTAGTTTGTTGTACCTAAATAATTGGCATTTAATAGTGCACGTCAACAACCAGGTGACAGCACTAATTGCGTTTGTTCTGCTGTGTGCGTCTTGCTCTAGCAAGAAACAGGAAGTAGGTACTATGAGTGGACATTTAGCAAACTTTTTCAAAAATGTCAATTGATGGTTAAACGGTGATTCATCTTTACACTTACTTGCTCGGTACCCATGATGTGGCAAGTCCATTGTAAGGTTCGCTGACGTTAGCTTAAAATAAAAACAACACGTTAGCAACACTTCAGCTTGTTGAACGGTGTGTTCATCTTGGTCACATAACTAAATGCTTAACCGCTTGATACTTGATACCAGTAACGGCTATCTCACAAGACTTTTACACCAATACTTGCTAGCTCCCGAGCTAAAGCTAACATTCGCATAAACTTATTTAAGGGAGCCACTGTTGCTGTCAGTTAATGCTAGCTACCTAGCCAGACAAGCTAAGTTAATAACATCATATTTTCGGCTGAGGCTCCGCTGATCGGGGTAGGCGACAGAAATACTTTAGTAGGTAGCGTTGTAAGTGTCCAAACAGCTTGTCTGGGGAATAATACAGCGATTATGAAGAAAATATTTTGGATAACGGCACTTACCTACACAGCTAACGTTGGTAGCTAGCTACGTGGCTATCAGACTGTACGGGCTGATCCCTCCCATCCACTGCGGTTGGCTGACTTCACTGTGCCTGCGTGGCAGAAAACATGTAAGTACTAATCAGAGTACACAACTGTCCCAGTACACACAGGGCTAAGATTTAGTACTAGTAATTCAGTGTGTTACTTTCCATGTGTTACCCTTTTTTGTTTTGAGTGGACAGTAGGTTGCCTTTCAGTCGTTAAACATCTCTGAGCAGCAGTGGTGCAAGAAGTGCTGAGATGTTCTACTTAAGTAAATCAATAAAGTCATTATGGTTTATAAATCCAGTGCAACATGCAACACATTACAGTAAGCTCATAAAACATGATGCATTACTACTGTACTTTTGCTGTGATCACAGTGTATTTAAAGGACATTAACTCAAATACTATACTTTAAGGTTCTTATACTTGAGTATTTCCACTTTATGCTGCTTTATACTTTTCACTACACTCCAGAGAAAAATACTGTTACACTTTTGAATTCACCTCATTGTTTGATAATTTTAGTCACTAGTTACTTTGAAGATGCAGATTTTATACACAACTGATGAGCTTGTAAAATATACCTTTTTATTGATAAACCACTTGATTGTATATAAAAGGTTAGAACAGGCTCCACCTCAGCCTACTATAACATTAAAATGCTGCTTAGATGTTAATGCAGCAGTAATGATAATACAGTTGTATGACTTATAACAATAGCAGGGGGTCATTATGTTGTATAATGACAAACTTGTAATACTACATTTTTCTGATACTCCAGTGATGGAAGACGTACTCACATCTTTTACTTAGGTAAAGATAGCAGTACCACAGTGTACTCTAAGCAAAAGCCATGTATTGAATTATTTAATTAATTATTATTTAAGTAAAAGTACATAAGTATTAGCATAAAAATCCAAAAGTACCAAAAGAAAAAAGCAGACTGGTTGAAGTCACTACATACTTTCCAACTTCCAACAAACAGTAGTCTCTATAATGCAATTAAATGCAGCTCCATCTGGACCAGCTGCAGTGCTGCTACTTAAACTTTTGCTGCTTAAGAACATTTGGTTGCTAAAATGTCAAATAATAATATTCAGGACTTCTACTTTTAATACTGTATTGGTACATTGATAATTTTAGGCTCTGAATGCCAAGCTGACAAGAAATTATATATTATATTATATTTCCCTTACCATAAACAATAAAAATTATTTTTTTGGTTATAGTAGTATTTAACCAAGTTCATTCAAATTTTATATGCCTGTACACACGGTTAATTTATGATGACCATAGTAGATATGACACACACAGTATGTCAATATTATCTCAATAAACTATAACTGATATACTAATAACTCAGATAATCATTAGTCTTGGTACAGTGAAGTTCAAAACTGCACTGTACAGTCACAGTAAGATAATCTACACATTGTACTTAAGCGTGAATTGACAAGGCAACTGTAACACCCACTAAACCAAATAAATTCAAGTGTATGTGGCATGAGGTTGCCGTTATGAGTGTGGGCTGAGTGTGTGGGTGTGGATGACTTATGTGAGTACATGTGGAGATTTTTCTAGGTGAGTAAATTGTAATGGAATTTA
This sequence comes from Toxotes jaculatrix, assembly GCF_017976425.1. Lineage (NCBI taxonomy): Eukaryota > Metazoa > Chordata > Actinopteri > Toxotidae > Toxotes > Toxotes jaculatrix. The sequence continues at coordinate 17,835,873 of NC_054403.1, forward strand.
AACAGCTTCCTTCCCCCCAGAAAATGTTAACTTTTGGAGGGAAACTGTGGAGTAAAACAGAAAACAACAACTTACTCACACTTTCAGATGTGAATATATATAAACATAAAAACATTTTTATTTAGTAACATGGAAATATGTGCAGACAAAACTTTTCCTGGTTATATAAATGATAAAAGTCACAACAGGAGGATGAATGTAGGTGTAATCGGAGAAAAAATGGTGGCCAACATGTTGTGACATGTCACTCTTCAAGACATATCAAGTGTGTCATCACTGAATTCCTGAGTCTTTAGTCATTTGACATCCACCTTTATGCCAGATTACCTTCATGTGATACTATTAACCACAATGAAAAAAAAAAAAAAACATCCTGCGTATATATCCTCATCATTACAGGGTGTGACACTATTGAAATCTGAAACATGAGACTCAGCAGTTTAATGGGTTAGTGAAAAGAAAATATAGGCCTTGTAAAATGACATTCTGCTGCTAGCTTCAGTTGTAAATCACTGTCTCTAGTTTCATTCATAACTTACGAGGAAACCACAAGTACAATGTCTCAATTCCTATATAGATGAGACTGTTCATCTGTAGTTTTTTTTTTCTTTTCTCAGTTTAACTCCTTAAGGGTGAGTTGTTTTTGAATGGACTAGAAACTGTCTTTTCAGTTAATTTGGGGATTAAAAAAAAAACAACTTTATTCCCATGAGTAGAATTAGCAGTAATATGAGACACTGTTGCAACAGTCAGCAGCTAGGAGAAACCAGCCTTTGCCGGGAACTCTGCCCTCAGGGACTGCAAGGTCAGCAGCTGTTGTGACAGTCTAAGCTTACCGAATCTACAGCATGCATTTTTCGAATCTTTACTAGGTGCTATATTGTGCTTGCAAGTAAAAAACAGTCGTTGAAACGGGTGGTGAAATAATTGAGCAGCTTTGTGGAAATGACTGACTCATCTCCACAGGCATGTGTTCACATTGATGTGGTTTGTAAAGTGAGAGTGGCTGCCAAAAGCCTCAACACAATTAGGCACATGCACTGAACTTTGCCTACACTTTATGATGTATGTCATAACTGTAGTGTATGTACACCCTTTCATATTGATACATGTACAAGAAATGGTGGAATTTCCTCTTGTTATGCGAAAGTATTTGTACATTTTGGAGAATATTTTAAAGTCCATTATTTCATGTTAACATGAGATTACAGTAAGTTAGTATACTTTTAACTGGAGTTAAAATGACATACATCACTGAACACAAATGTTTTTATTATTTCAAAATAAGAGCTCTGACACTGCTATGAAAATAAAAAGTAGAAATCTTAAGTTGACTTCATTTAAAATTAATAAAATGTATTAATTTACTTTAAGTTAATGATTTAAAAAAAATCTTGATTTCATTACATTCCTGTATGATGTGTTGCAGTGTGAATTTAAAGTCAATAATTTTACAATGTACACAGCTGTACTAAGCGGTATACAGAGTATACCCAAGTTATACTTTTAACAATAATAAACCCTTTCTCCTCAACTTTTTAAAACTAGTGTGATCCCTATCTTCTCAGCTGGTTGAAAAGGTAATGATCATATATAATAGTTTCCTTATCTCTAAGAAGTACAAAATAACAGTAAAGTGCACTTTAAGTAACCATACTTTTTACATTTTCATTTGCCGAAGTAGATTTTTTAACACTAAAAAATCAACCTTTGTATAAACAGAAGAGTATGTTTGTGACAGTGCTTCCACCGGATTAGGAAATACTCGTAGTATTTCCACCACCACATAAAAACCAGAGCACAGAAGCAGAATAACTACTAGTATCAGACCATGAGGTGAAGCTGTCTGAGGAATCCCGGGTGATACTCTCAAGAGGAAACTCTCACCAAATATGGTCAACGACGTCACACACACGTGCTAATATTCGTAAGACACTCCAGACAACACTATTTCCCGTAAGAGCGGAGGGGCGTGGTAAACCTATAGTCCCGATTTAAGACTTTACAACTTCATAACCATTCCCAGACTTTGTCTTCTAGATGCGTGACTAAGGATGGGGATGTGCTGAAAGTTGTTTTCGGACGTTTTAGCGCGATTTGAAAAAGAAGGCGTTGCGAGATTTTCTTCTTTCTCCCCCCTCGTAGACATCTCAGTTTGGACTCGCCGACTTTTACGGACTTATAGCAATACAGTGGGTATACCCCGAATTTGAATTGACATAGGAAAGACTCAACCCGAAACTAATTCCGTGAAGCTTGAAGGCTATATAGCCCCAGCTGGATTCCATTTTCTCTTCATTTGAACAGAAAGGATGTATCGAAACTTTGGGAATCAAGGTCGGGGCAACCCGCCGTACACAGGCAGCGTCTCTGGGTCAAACACCGGATCACTGGGAAGAACCAGCACCTCAACTACACAACCGGAGCAGGTAGGTGTACCTTAGTTAAATCAGGCTACGGGTTATCCCTGACAGTTAGGAGTCAAATCAGTATAAAAAAATATGAATTAAACACGTTACAATAAACATGTAATACTCTTTAATACTGTCCACTTTTTATGTATTTTTTGCGTAGTTATACTATTAATTATACTATTTGTGTATGTAGTATAAAGATGTAACTCATTATATATTAACATAATAATGATGCTTTATCATCAGTCCTCTTTCACTTTAATAACTTTCAATTTATACCTCAGACACAATGTGTTTTGTTATTGATTACATTCTGAATTTAGGCCTTCGGTCACAGTACTTTGTCCACTAACTTTAAAAAAAAAAAATCTGTTTTCCTAGAAGTTGTCCATGGCAGGCAGCAGCCAGTTTGTGCCAAGCCTCAATGCTATCACAACCAACCAAGACCTCCAGTGGCTGGTCCAACCCTCCCTCATGCATCCACCAGGTCCTTCAAGATCACCAGTACCTCCTTACCCAACCTTCTCAGGGGCACGGCCACTGGGTCAGCCACCTTCCCAGCCCCATCTTCTCAGACCAGGGGTCATAAGAGCAGCTGCAAACACTACAGCTTCGACAAGGCGCAGGAACGATGAACATGTAAGAAAGAATAAAGTAGTATTTAAATAGAATCTGAAACTTTATGATTATATATAGTGCCAAAAAGCATCTTTTGAAGAGACACTGGTGATTGTGGATTTGTTGCATTTCTGCTGTTTGAAAAATGAATGGTGTCAATGAGAGAAAATGAAAGGAGGCCTCTTGGGATTCATATTTTCCCTAGAGGGGACACAGATAGTGAGGTGTGGAGCGTGGCTCAGTCATTTCTGTGTAACTTGTGTGTAATATCCTGTTATACTCTGACACACCTGTTTCATTTCCTTTAGAGTTGCGCATCAGATGAATCCATTCTGGAACAAGAAGAGTATTTTGTTATTTAATACATTTTTTAAATTATTCTTGGTTAGATAATTTTTTTTTTTTAAAAAAAGGGAAAATTTAATCTCCAGAGGCAAAAGCACACTGTTTGTGTTCTTTTTCAGTATTTACTTTGAGTCGATGTTGACTCAGTAAAATTATCACCTGTGACACACTGTTTGCAATGATCTGCTTTTTGTTCGCAGAGCAATGTTGCATGTCAAAACAAGTTGGCACAGATGTTAAAATGACCCAGTTTAACTCAACTGTAACCTTGAGAACTGTTATCGTTTTTGTCATCTCCACAATATGATTATTTCTTTTTGGTTTCATTTGGCACAGATTGCCACATATTCCCGTCACAGTTTTGTTCTTCGAGATGAAATTTCATGGTACAGGAAGTGAACTGTCATGTGACTCACAGGGGCAAGTCACTTCTGTGACTCACACCTGAGTCACTGCTGGGGTCTGAGTGTTACTCATCATCTTGAAAGGGCGGGAAATATGGGATGAACAGTAATTAATCGGTGGGGCACTGGATGAAGTCAGAGTTTGGGTGTTACAAAGACACAAAAGCTCAGACATTTCAAAATGTTTCAACCGCCATGACTGTGATGACTCAGAGCACACACATGGTGGTAGTATTTCTCCTGTGTCATGCTGCCTATGGCGGACTCGAGACATATCTCGCCTGTACATTTGATATTTTAAGATTACTCGTTTGCCCAAAGCAAGAGGGCAACCCAGTCCAACTTAAAATGAAATTGGTCTTGGAGTTTGACTTTCATTACACCATGTCAGTTTAACCTGTTTTATGTATTTTAATATGTTTTTCTTCTCTTTCTCGTCAAAGTTATCCCATGAAGACATGGAAAGACGCAGAATAAGAAGGGAGCGGAATAAACTGGCAGCAGCAAAATGTCGCAATCGCCGACGGGAGCTCACAGACTCACTGCAAAGTGTAAGTGAACATTGTACAAAATGTCCCAGCATTAATACTTGAAAGACAAGATACAGGTCTCAGTCAGGTATGAAAGAATTAACATATGTGTCTGTGTCTTTCTACTTTCCCCTGGTGTAGGAGACTGACCAGCTGGAGGATGAAAAGTCCCGTTTGCAGAAGGAAATAGCTGAATTACAAAAAGAGAAAGAGAAGCTTGAGCTGGTCCTGGAAGCTCACCGTCCCATCTGTAAAATAGAGGAGTCTGATTCGGATTCTGACCCAAATCCATCAATTTCCTCTTTGGGAGGCATCAAAATGGAGCCAGAGGACTTCAGCAGACCTGGACCCTCAACCAAACTTTCAACAAAGATGGAGAAACCCAAACCAAAGATAACTATCCCCACCAAGCCTTTGACATCGTCTGCCCCTGCTGCCGCCACTGAATCAGAGTCGCTCCACACCCCAGTTCTCACTTCCACTCCCTCGCTAATGGCATTCACAGCTGGTATGGTTTTCACGTATCCCTCTGCCTCTTTAGACACCAACGCCTCCATCTCGTCCCAAGCTACATCACATCAGGGAAATGTCCAACAGTCTCAAGCTCCACAGCCCTGTGGGATAGCTCATCGCCGCAGCAGCAGCAGTGGTGACCAATCAGATCACTCCCTGCACTCCCCGACCATCCTCACTCTGTGATTGACGGCCCAGTGATCCTGGCGAAACACTAATGTTCATTTAGACGCAGTCATTGTGTGTGTGTGTGTGTGTGTGTGTGTGTGTGACAAAAAGGATCTCTGGGAAACCTGACAGAAATGAAAGTGATGATTGTAATAACCTTTTCAAAATAAGGAAATTGTGCATCTGCTTCATTTCATTTCTTTTGAAAGTTGATTCTATATTTGGATAACATGCACATTATTACATTATCAGGATATGAATGTTACACTCTTTTTTAGATTTTATATAAAAATACAGACTTTATATTTCTAATTTTAAAAGCTATGAGGTGGAAAGAATGTTTGAGGTTTATTATGAAAGAATTGCATGCAGAATATATATACAAGCCTTCTAGAAATAACTGTGATAACATCATCTAATGACAAATAATAGTAATAAATCATATATAATAATTATACATACGTATAATGTTGCATTTAATGACTTGTTCTATTGTTACGTCATGTTATGTAACACTTTATAAATGTTTTCACCAAGAGAAATAGAGTACTTACAAATAAATGGTCCTTATTTTTGTATGAATTGTTTAAGAATTCTAATATAGTCTATGCAAATTATTGACCACTAAGGCTGGGCCATAGGAGTTAATATAGATTACATAAGCACATATTTATTTTTGAGAGTGTAATATATTTTTTGGTAATGTTTTTATTTTCTGTGTCATATGAACTGTTTTGGTGGGCAGTGCCTTACTTTTCTCTTTTGTCAACATTGAACTACTTCACAGATAATAAAAAACAAACCTTCCTAACTGTGTGGATATTGTAATGATGTAATATTACTGGTAAACAAACAAACAACAAGATGAGTATACTGAAATGAAACTTAAAAACAACAGATTCAGTTGAGAATCCACATTTCAAGTTTGCAAAATAGATTTTAAAATTTTTTTGTGAGACTCAGAGACACCAGGTTAGCTCAAACTGGAATATAATATACTGTAGGAATGAAACACAGTTGATTAATTGTTTCATTCATTTAATTAATCAAATATGAAATATTCTCTTATTTCAGGGATTCCAGAGTGAAGACTTGCTGCTTTTCTGTGTTTTATATCAATATAAAATGAATATCTTTGACTTTTGGACCTTTGGTTAGAAAAAAAAATAAGCAATTCGAAGACATAACCTTTGATTCTGGGAAATTATTATGGGCTTATTTCAATTTTGTGTCATTTTACCGATTAAACGATTAATTGAGAAAATAATCTGGAGAATTATCAATAATGAAAACAATCATAAACTGAAGCCTTTTTACTGACTCAATAAAAGGATTTGATGGCTGCTGCATATACTGACAAACTAATAACCTCTCTGTGCCCCTCAAATGTGAACACTGTGTTCTCTGTTACTCAATTTCCCAAAAATGAAGCGAATCTCTTGCTAATACATACATGGCTCAGAGGGCATTGGATCACACTGCTAAAACGGGGTTAGAGAGGGAGAGAGAGAGAGAGATGGAAAGAGAGTCAGATTGAGGGCTAGAGAGCATGAGAGAGAAAAAAATCAGCATGTATACTTCTGTCAAAGGACGTCTGTGCATCAGTAAGCGGGTAAAAGCATTACTGCCCTCTTCAGTTCTCCAGACTGTGCAAATAGGAATCCAAAAATAAAATTAATGAACATCCATAAGTCAGTCTGTATGACATAAAGGGAGCATCAATCAAGTGCAGCTGGTTCAGACGTGAAGGTCAAAACAACAAGTACAGAAATCAATCCTTCATTTTGTGCCATGTAAATGTAAATTCTAGTTTCTGCAAAGTCAAACACACAAAGAAAGGTCAGAACAGCACAAAGTGTCATACCCATTGTATTTAAAGCTCTTCAATGCACTACGAGCATAGCCCACCAATAAACAGCTAACAACAAAATAAATCTTTTCTAATCCATGTGCATTATCTATGATTTAAACTGAAATCGGAAGTAATGCTAGTTAATACAGATAAATCAAGAGAAAGAAGGGTCAAAATTATGATAGTAAAGATCCCTAATGTTACAGGGTAAATACAAGGCATGAGTTACAGAAGAGAAAGCTGGCCATCGCTCAACTTAAACAAAGTCTGTGATATGCTAATTGAACATCAAGAACAACAACAATGTAATAAAAAAAAAATGTCCTACAAGTGAATTTGAACAGCTTGGCTTGAATAGAATAGAATAGAATAGAATAGACTGAAATCATTAAAACTAGTAGACCTTCCAGTTTGATATAAAGAGTTTCCAGTTGGATTTAAAAAAGTGACAGAACTTATTCGGTTCAGCTCTGAATGAGGTCCAAGGACATTTATCATGTCTGATCCAAAACCTTATAATAAGTGTACTGGTTCTGGCCAGGCTCTAGCACGTGTTACATTATGAACAGCAGCCCCACCCGCAGTTAACCTGAGGGGCCTTCACATCAGACTGGTTCACAGGCCTGTACAAATTGTGACAATCATCATGCACATATGGCACTCCAATCCTGTCCTGAGGAAGAGAGTGCATAAAATATTACTCATTATTGGGCATCTAGCAAAAGCAAATATCAAATAGTTTCATATTTTCTTTTTTATCACAACTCATCTATTTCAGTGCTATCGGAGTTCAGTGGACTAAATATGGCTCAAAACTGGATTGAAATGAATCTTTAGATCTGTGATTTAAAGATCCATGATAACGCTGTCCAGTGCAATAGAAAAAAGGCTTCTACCAGTGTAGGCTAGTCCAGTGCATGAGATAAATTTATATATGCGACCCACTTTTTTGGTCCCATTTTTTTTTTTCAACAACAGACCACTGAAAAAGAGAATTTCCCAAAAACAGATGAGTCGTTAGAAAAACACTGTAAAATTTACATACATTATCATCTGGCAAACATCTATTAAACGTCCTGGTAAAGTCCTGAAAATGTTTATAGTGAAGAATCTTTGTCAAGTCAAAACCTAGTGGCACACAAATCTTTGCAGCATTCAGAAGGCCCTAATGCTTTTGCACCAATTTAATTATCTGTATTGTCTGAGAAAGCTTCTGTGTCTGTGTCATTCTGTCAGTCACATCACTCCTAGTCTACAGCTTCCTTACTCGGGTCGGACAAGCCCTGACTGCTGACGTAAACCTGTCATCAGTCATCAGGTGAGCACACCAGGTGAAGCTGGTCCGGACTTCCCACGCTGCCTGTGCTTGAGCTTCCGTCTCCCAGGTCCCGGGCCACCATGCAGGGCAGGTTGAGCTCGGTGGACCCGCCGGGGCTGGAGTCACTCCTACTGACACACTCCTCCTCCAGGACCAGGCACAGCTCCTTCAGGTCCAAATTCTCCTTCACCAGCCCGTCCTGCATACGCTCCAGGTCGGCGAGCTTTTTCAAGTACCCGCCCAGGTCCTCCCGCATCACTTTGGCTGCGTGATGCCCGAACAGCTGCCATTCCCTGGCCAACTTCTTCACTTTGAGCCTGTCGTCGTCCAGGAAGCAGCACAGGTCCCGCAGCTCTACGTTTTCCTCCTGCAGGCGCTGATTGATGACTTTCAGTTCCCTGATTTCGAGGAGGTGTCCCTGCAGCTGTTTATTTACCTCTTTTATCAGCCGTCCTCGCTGGATGAGGGCTGATATTTTCTCTGACTCCTCTTTACGCAGCCGGTTCACCAGCTCCTCTTTGGAGCACGCCAGCAAATCCTCGTCAGACATCTTTGACAGTTCTCTATTTATTATCTCACCCTCGCTACCCATTTTCTATTAAAAACCACACACCTAGAGGGTACCTGAGAATCTATTAAAAGCGCTGAGATGTCGAGACTTCAATGCTCAACACAGAGTCGTCACATCCTCGTCTTCATATTCATTCAGTGTTTGCCAGATGTCATGTACGCACCGGAGGCCAATTCAAGGCAGAAACATGTGGTATCTTCAGGCTATTTAGATGGCTTTCTTCAAGGCCCAGCGACTTCAGTCCTATTTTTTGCTGAACCCAGTGTCTGTTCTCTGTGGATAATGCCTTAATTAGGTCGTGTCTGAAAATGCACCGCAAACCCCCATTAATGTCAATCTGTCATCCTCTCAACAACAGGCTGTGTTCTCCAAAGGCCTCCAGGAATATAACTGTCCTTATTTTACCTCCTCTCGCAGTATTTTGAAGGCAGCAGTCGCCCTGTGGGCTTTTCTGTGCTGTTTGTGCAGAGGCCCGGTCAATCCACGGAGGCTTAATCCAGCAGCCTCGGATGCACACCCTGCAGATGTTGTGATTTTTACGTCGCTGGCATCGTCTCATCCGGCTGTGCTCCGCTCGCCTCGGCTGAATGAACTCACCTCCCCGGTGGCTGGAGGAACAGTCCGTACGGTGCAGCAGCTCTTGTTGTTATTATTAATATTTATTTACAAAGGAGCCATTCTTTATATGAAAAAATCACAGTCTAATCTCGTCCTTTATCCGCTCAAAATAAGTGCACCGTCTCTGCTCATCCTCTGGAGCTGCACTGTTTCCACAACAATGTCCGCTTCCACCACTTTCACGTCTGTGTCTCCGCTTAGCAGCGAGCTGCGTGTCAAGCTGAAGCACTGCCGGAAAACGACCTCTTCAGCCTTCAAAATAAAAACACATATTTGTAAACTTTTGATGAAAGAAGTGCGGAACCGTGGCAAAATATGTATATTTTTTGGGAATGTATTTAACTACAAAATAGGTTTCTTACTTATCGAAACGTTTACTTTCATTGATGATAAGCCGCTCTTGTTTCAGTGCAGAAACATGTTCCTCGGCAACATTTGGCTTTATTTTGTGGGATTTTTCCGGAAGTTGTACTTTTTATGGCGATTACTGCATTAACGGTAGTAGTAATCAGAAATATTTGTGGTTTCCTCTGATGTTTACAGTGGTTTCTCGACACACCATACTTATGGCATGGTCGTAAATGGTAAAATAGAATCGACCAGCTTTGTAATCCCGCTGAACTGACTCAGGCCATTTCGGTTACATTATGAAAAACAACATGATTCGGGGATGATGATCTGCTCCATGCGCTCTCTCAGTGAAGAACTTGTGCGCCCCCATTTGGATTCAAATATGTATTTTTAAACTTGTCTCACTATCTTATCCCTATCGTACCAAAACAACATGGACAAGCGCAATTTACAAAGGAAATGAGTAGGAAAGGCCTGTGTGAAGTCACTTCCTCTGAGAATTTCTGTACACTGGACAGATCTCATCTTTAAAAAGTAACCAGACCTTTGTCCGAAATTCTTTGCAAAACATGAGAGATACACCAACGTCCCACATGTCTTTGGATTTCACTGCAGGGAAAGATTGCTGCTTTATAATGTAGTTGTATCACGAGTGACTCCTGGTTGTACTCGTTTCTTTTCAAAGAACACTGGCGGAAAGTGTGACTGCAGCCTTTTTTTCCATGGGTTTATGCTGAGGCATTCAGCCACATCCTTCCGCCCTCTGTCCCACCTCCATTGTTTCACTGAGGCCATAACAATGTAGGGTGTTAACCGTGCAAGGGGGAGTCGGGGATGGAATCAGGGTGTCATGTGAGGTTAGAAATGACTGTTGATGTGCAGCGAGAGATCTAACAAAAAGACATGTTGACTGAGTCGTTTTCTCCCATGTTGTGATTTTGAAGGACACATGCAGAAACACAGAAAGGGGGGGGGGGGGGGGGGGTGAGAAGAGGGATTTACAGGGATTTATTTAGATTAATCGCTGGAGGAAAAGAGAGCAGACTGTGTACACGCAGGCAGCAAGCAAAGCGCATACTGTAGGGGCCACTCACACAGAAGCCTATCTCTGATCTGACACATTTTAAAAATAACTAAGAGCACAAATGAAAGGACAGAGCTTAACAATAGACTACTGCCTGACTGTCAAACGCGCTGCTGTAACCCGAGTCATCACATAATAGTCTATTGTCGTTTGATTTTTGTGTGGCCAGTGATGACTTTCTTACTTCAAACGAATTGGGCGTTTCAGCTGAGTGAAAGAACTTGGGTCTACTGTAAAGTGATAGGTTCCATTTATGGAATCTGTTAAGTTTACTACACTGTACCATGCATTCTGTAAGTCAGGGTTTGGTTTCGGGGGGGGGGGGGGCACAATGAAAACAAGGGTTCTTCAATTCAAACATAAAATGAATTAATCAAATTGGATTAAGAAAATAAACAAACCAGGAAACAGTCACTCTAAATAACACGATGAATCATGTTTTCTGTAGTGTATTAATGTAACAAACTGCTGTCAGATTTTGTTTCACTGAGACCTAAAAAACACTGCCCTTCACTATATCTTCCATTGATGTTAATATTGTCTCCATCCCTGTTATTCACCAATCATAAACCAGTCATCCGGTTTACTAAGCCACATGTTCAGTTTATACAATCGGGACATTTAAACCTGAAGGATATAATGTATAAAAAAATATTATTAGCAAATTTAAGATCGTTACTCGTCTTGGATTTCTGACAGTGTCCAAAAATTGATGGAGGTGACGTCAGCTTCATCAGGCTCAACTGTAACTATAGCAACAATGATCAAGCCTTAGTCTCACACAGAATCATTGATACATTGTAGCTTTGCTGGAACGTTCGATGTTCAGTGTTACAATGTAGCTAATAAGAGCCAACAGACGCGGGGAGGGAACGCAAAGGTTAGAATGTTAAAGCCAGCTGTAGATAAATGAGAGCGCTGAGGGAAGCCACCAGCAGAACACACTTCCGGTATGGTTATTTCAGAATAAAAGTAAAATCTGTGCATATATAGGTTATTCGACAAAACACCCATAAAGACCCACATAATCCTATAAAAGTCATTGTACACTCTGAGCAATATGTGCCAATAATAATAATAATAATTTCTACGCAAGTACAGATTTTGATTTCCTACAGTCACTGCCTCTGATCTGCACTTAAAAAAAATATTCTTTACGCTTGAACATTCAGGAAAACAGCAACAACAAACGTTCAACAGCAAAAGTTCAGTGCAGCCAGGGATACACACGTTATGAAAAAAATGAATAAACAAAATTGAAGAAATTAAATATCAAAATTAAATATTTTTCCTTATAAAAGAAATATTGCCAACATACTATGAAGAATTACAGTCTTAACTTATAATAATATATCCTAACTTATTTGTTGGTTACATTTTGTGTTTCTAAGTAACTATTAACTAATGTTATTAAAGTTATCCGTATTTGAACTGTAGTGAAGTAGAAGCATAAAGCAGCAGCAGTACAAGTACCTCAAAACTGTGCTTAAGCACAGTGAACGTACCCACTTCTTTTCCACTGTGGAGAGACGTAGAGCCTTTCCTGTGACGCCACGAAACCGGAAGTTCGTGTTGGCTGCCTGCTGTTGTTGACACTGCGGACACACGACAGTACAATGACACCACCATTTAATAGTAGTTCGTGTTTTTGAGTAGAAACATTAAAGCGCGCACCAATCTCCTGATTTTACCGCCATGTTAATTTGGTCTTAACTGGCCGTTTTGTTGTCTGGTTGTCACTTTAGTCTCCGCTAATAACTTTACCACGCAGCTAGCACAGGAGGCTAAGTTATAATTGAGGAAGTGAGCTAATTAGTAAGCCATGGGCAGTCAATTTAAACCCAGCTAATATACTTCAACGATATACTTTTGTGCGAGTTTTACTTTAGCGTATTGGTTAAAGCTGGTTGGAACAACGCTCCGTACAAGGTAAAATGTCACCTTGGTGTCTGTGTTTGGCAGGTGATTGTTAGTGGTTACTTGAGCTAAACACTTGATGCTAATCACCTCCTGACCCTCTCGTTTTTGCCTTCACGCAGATGGCAGTAGAGCTGGATGTGTTCGTGGGTAACACCACTATCATGGATGAGGAGGTTTATCAGCTCTGGTTGGATGGATACACAGGTATGGGTCACACCACCGATGGGTCACAATGTGCTCCTGCAAACCGTGAACATAATATGCAGGTACTGCTTCAGAGTCCTGATGTATTCGAGGTATTTTGGTTTAGGAAGTTGTGAACCATCTGGGTTTTACAATCTCAAGTGGTTGCACAATAAATCTTCGGGGCCTCAAGTCGATCAACAACATAGAAAATAAAGAAATCATATTGCTTTGCTTTCTGTGTTTTCTCTGCCCCTTTTCTTTTTTATTTTGAAATACTGAAAACCAATTCGTAAACACACAATGAATGCGTAATGAAACCTATAAGTACCTGCAAAAATACTGCAGCATCTACCCCTACATCTTACACACCAGTAGCAACCAGTTTGACTTGACCTAAAATAGCTACATACCAGTAGCTATGTTAGTTCTGGTAAATACAAATAGCCTTTCATATATGCTTGTTTGATTTGTCCAACAGTGAATGATGCAGTGAAGGTACGAATGGAGGGAGGAGTGCTGGAGGAGTGTGAGGCGAGCGCAGATGTCCTGCTGAGCGACACCATGGACCAGTACAGGACTTTCCAGATGTGTGAGCGTCTGCTCCACAGTCCAGCCAAACTAGCGAACCAGCTCCTTTTCCAGATCCCACCTCATCGACAAGCCATCCTTATAGAGAGGTGCAGTACAGATATTTGCATCAAGTCATCTGATGGTTTTCTAGTGTCTGGTTGTCAACATTTAATCAATGATTTATGTTGTTTTCAGTCTTTTCTGTTGTTCGAATATGCTTCTTCTTTGGACTACGTTATTCTCCTCTCAAGGCAGATGTTGTAATGTCATGTATTTGTTATTAAACCCACTACTTTATTCTCATTTCCTGACACTGTAGATGAGAATATATTCTAACAAGTTTCCTCTTTTGCCTCTGTGTTTTTTTTTTTTATTTAGATACTATGCTTTTGATGACTCTTTTGTCCGTGAGGTCCTGGGAAAGAAACTCTCTAAAGGAACCAAGAAAGACTTGGACGATATCAGTGCCAAGACAAGTGTGACCCTGAAAAGCTGCAGACGACAGGTAATTAGATTCTGAGCACCACAATGACTGTTCATCTGCATCATCAGTTTTAAAATTGGCAGCGCTCAGTATTTACCAGAGGGGTCTGCAGCAGTGTTGATACATTTCAATTCTAAACATACATTCTGTTGTGGTTCTGGTGTGTCTTTCAGTTTCATGATGGCTGAGTACAGTACCTCATGCTTTGATTAAAAACTCCTCTCTTTGGAGTTGCCCTATGTTAGTTTTCTGTGAATAGCAGGTTTCAAACTGATTTTTTAAGTTTTTCCAACATTTTTGCTGACAGTGTGTTTTATCACTTTATCAGTTGCAATGCGGCAGCTGAATGTCAGCAGAACAAATACTTGTGCAGGTTTAACACAAGTCATGTTTTTGTAATTTTTTTGTAAATCTCCTGCGTCATGTGTCCAATTTCAGTTTGACAACTTCAAACGTGTTTTCAAAGTTGTGGAAGAGCTGAAGGGACCCCTGGTGGAGAACATACGTCAGCATTTTCTTCTCTCTGACAAGCTTGCAAGGTAATCAGTGGGAAAGTACAAGTGTGCATTCCTCTCTTCCACATGCTTATTGCTTCAGACCTGGTTTCTTGTGGTACATACATGCTTTTGTATTGTGTACTAATTCTGACAAAATACCACATGAAAAGGCCGGTGTTCAGGATATTCAAACCAACAAAAACAACAAAGTTCTATATGATTGTCTTGTTCTATTTTGTTGTCTCCTACAATGTCTCCTCTTCTTGTTTCAGGGATTATGCTGCCATTGTTTTCTTTGCCAACAATCGCTTTGAGACGGGGAAAAGAAAGCTGCAATATCTCACTTTCCAGGACTTTGCTTTCTGTGCTGGGCAGCTTATCAGCAACTGGACCGTTGGGGCCGTTGGTGAGTGATTTCCATTGTTTCCTTTAGCCGTTTTGTTCACACACGATGTGAGGGGCACGTATACAATTTTTTTTTAACAGTTATGTAACACATTAATCAAGTAGTAATTTGGCCTAGTTTTAGTTATGCAGAATGATGAAACATTAGTAAATCCAAGAAGAACAAAAATATAAAAATATATGTTAGTTATGTATTGTAAGGAAGGAACATTTAGAGTAGTGCCTCTGTCAGTGAGGCCCATTGACCACCAGAGGTCCTCCAGGTTTTGCTGGTCCTCAGGATGGATTTTAAATTTATAGTAAAGCTAAAAAGGTGAACTGGATTAGGCAGAGTTTGAGTAATGGCACAATAAGTGAATAATTGTAAGACAAGGAGTGAGTATGGATAATTGTAACAGGAAAAAAACATCCTCTAAGCTGATTTGACAGTGTCTGACTGGAGTTTTCTTTGCAGATAACATGGTGGAAGACATGGACGTCGATCTTGATAAAGAGTTTTTACAGGAGCTGAAGGAGCTGAAGATTTTAATCACAGACAAAGATCTGCTGGATCAACACAAAAGGTAACAAACACACAAAGATCTACTCATTTTTGCTGATCATTGAAAAATGATGAACATAATTTTATCCACATTCTTTTTTTGTATTTCTAATTTCATCCTGTTCTCTCCTCTCTGTTCAGTCTGGTCTGTACAGCTCTCAGAGGGAAGACTAAAGCTTTTAATGAGATGGAGGCTAATTTCAAGGTGGGAAACACTAAACCTTCATCATATCCTAAATATAATCAGTGAAACGAGATAATAGTTTTTGAAAGTAATTCTTTCCCTATTTTTGCAGAATCTTTCCAGAGGCCTTGTCAACATTGCCGCAAAGTTAACTAATACAAAAGATGTCAGAGATTTCTTCATTGATCTCGTGGAGAAGGTTTGTGCTTTTTCATAATGTCCTTTCTTTTTTTCACAAGTGTTATAGGGAAAACCAGATCATCCAGCCCAGAATTCCTGAGTCCCATGCCAACTTTTAAGATGATGTGATGTAACATCTCCTCCCCTCCTTTTCTCCTCCAGTTTATTGAGCCGTGCCGCTCAGACCGATGGACAGCTGCAGACATGAAACTCTACCTCACCCACTACACCAACTCTGCACACATACTTGACACATTCAAGTGAGTTAATGTGCTTTTATTCTGCAAACCTTATCAGGCTGACCATGGCACCAACCCTGCCAGGGTAATCAATTCCCAAGGGGGCGACCAAAGCTAAAAATACAATCATGATTTTTTAGAGAGGGAAAACAAACCAATGACCGAAAAAGGATATACACTTTGGCAGTCATTAAACACTGCTCAAACATAAAGTGGGTATGTTAAAATCCTCTCTAATATTGCCGTCCATGTTCTACCAGTGGGTGTCTCCCTATCTCGCCCCCGATTTCTTAAACTGTAGTTACCTTGTTTCTCATGCAAACACTCAGGAATGTAGTTAAGGGTTTACACAACCCTGCGCCACTACATGGTTAACAAAGAGATATTCATAAAAAGAAATGTAACCCCCCCCATTACACTGAGTGGACAAAGATTGCCTCATTTACTCTCCTCACCCAGATTTCACAATTACAGTTTGTCATGAGACTTTCGTTACCTCTTTGCTCCATTTACTTACAGTTTACTCTCCTTCTGTCTCTGTTTTCTGCCCTTCAGACACCAGGTTGTGTGGGACAGATACATGGGTGTCATCAAAAGCTGTATCTTCAAAATGTACCACGACTGAAGCATTTTCGTTGAGGCTCACCCCTTCTCTTCTGCCCGCTCTTCCTCTGGTTTGTTTTCCCCCCGCTGACGCCGTTAACTTAGCCCTTCGGTTTCTGCTCTCTCTGTTTGTTGATGAATTTTTCTTCTCGAGCTCCATTATTGCTGTCAGCCCCCTGTTTGCTCTCCTAGAGTCCCCATGGTGTCTGTAAATTTGGATTGTAAATAAAATGAACATATTAATATCAGAATGTCATTCTGTTTTATGTGTCATCATTTTATGTTCTATGTTATATGGATAAGATGTTATCATTAACCAATTCCAGAGACAGGATTTACTGATCTTGTGAGTGCTGGATGAAGATTAGAGACAGAAAGAAAGAGAGAGGGAGCAATAAATCAAAATTGCAAAAGTGAAGATGGCAGATTTGTCAGCAGGCTGCACTTAGTATGCAGTGGATACTGTAGTCTTTTAGATTTTAAATGTACATGTGTAATGAATTTAGAACACTGCCAGTGTGTGGGATGTCTGTGTGTGTGTGTGTGGCCATGGGAATAAGGGACCAACCAGGGGGGCACAGTTGGTCTAGCTAGGGGGTAGTCAGTGTGACTTCTAACAACATTCCCTGTAATGACAGCTGCCATCTCTGCCACCACCCAGAAACACAGGACAGATAAACAATCAGGGACTAAGTAAAGGTTTTTAAACCTACACACTGGAAGTTTACTTTAAAATAGCAGGATAAAAATACAGTAATTGCTCCCATAACGTTAAAAATAGCATACTTGCGCTTTCTGAAAATATAACATCTACTATGTCTATTAAAACAAATTTACTTTTAAAGTTAAATTCAGGCAATCATGTTGTAATGGGTGTTCTTAAGTGTCTTGGAAAGAACCCTGCAATTATACTAATGTGGATGCTGCTCATTTAATTTTGAAGAGGCTTTTATTTTATGGGAAGCACAAGGGTAAGTTAAAGTAAGACTTTAACTAATAAGACTAATGTGGGTTAAGCAACATCTTAACCAGTTTGCAACATAAGAGACTGAAAATTTTGCAAGGAAGAAATATAACCGGAAATGATTCCTAGTGCAGTAATGGATTACTCATGTACAAACACAGAGCAGCAAAGTTCGGACCTTGGTTGAGAATAATAATAGCATTTTATTTTCAGTATTTTCTGCTGAAAGAGGCACCAGTTTATTCTACGAAATAAACGGACAAATTTTCCAAGTAAGTCTCCACACACTCTCTTCTCCGCTCTCTAATTTTTGTCCACATTCCATTAACTTCTCTCTCCCCGGCTATAAATATCCTACATGTCAGATTGGAGGAGAGCGAGGGCTTTAGTCGCTTTATGGAAAAAAAAAAAAAAGGACAAGATGGGGGAGGTAAGTATAGATAGATGGGGGGTAAATGGGAAAAGGGAGGGAGGAAAGGGTGGGAGAGCTTGGGGCTTTTGCAGGGGTTTAGTTTAAATGAAACCAGGTGTGTTGTGGGACCAGCAAGAGGGGCATTGGTTACGAAGATGGTGGGCGGGGGGCGGGGGGCGTGTGTGTGAATCTGTGAGTTGTTGTTCCGCCTGCGATTTGGACGGATTTGGAATTTTGGAATTTGGGCCGCAGACCAGGAATTTGCATCCTGGGGGGTCAAGGAGAGGGGGTTTGGAGAGTGGAGGATGGCAGTGCAGGGGGCCAGAGGGGGGGTAAGAATGGGCTGTCCCTCTTTCTCTCTCTCCTCTCCCTCTTGCTCTCTCTCTCTCTCTCTCTCTCTCTCTCTCTCTCTCTCTCCCTCCCTTTGCATGTGTTCAGCTGCTCCAGCTGTCGGTTTCCCCACTCACTCTCTCAGGGTCATACAGGCAGGAGTTTAAGGGACCACTTCTGTATGCCAACTCAGCCGGGACAAGCGCAGCCAGCAGGAGGACACACTGGTCAGAAGGAGACTAAGAGACACAGGACCCACCGGAAAAGATTCATCCGTGAGTTTTCCTGTGTTTCTTTGATGTCTTACGCGAACGTTCGAAGACATTCGTGTCAAACAGAGAACTGGTGGTTGCCTTAATATGTTTGTGAGAGTTCCAGGGAGAAGTAACGGAGGTGAGATGTTCCTCTTACCCACTTTTCTGGTACAGGCCATACACGTCATACAGTTGCACCGCTGCTCGGCTGTCTGCTCTGCTCTCTCAGCTACACTTGGCTCCTCACAAGAGCCAAGATAATGTGGCCCACAGTCTGTGTAGTTCGCTTCTTGGCTCTGTGTTTCAGAGACTGTAATAGGGGGGTAGACAGGAAGAGAGGCAATGAGTCACAGGGCATGTATTATTGTACAGTATGTTGCAAAACTCTTCCACCTCATCCCTCTTGTACAACGTTTAAAGTCAGTGTCCCAGTCTCAGTTTTGTTACTCAGGGGAAACTACAGTGAAACAATCTGGGTGAAGTTTTGAGTTGAAGAAGCGCAAACAGCCGCTTCTGTCGAACAAGAGGAACAGGTGCCAGCATCAAACACGCACAGAAAACAATCTTGAAACCCGGATGGCATCTCAGAAAGTGTAGGATGCTGCCTTACCGTTATCTGACAGTGTATTTTATCACACTTTATACAGTATACTCCTAATAGCTAACGTGACAGCTCCACCATCACTGTAATGACTCAAGTGGGATTATAAAGGCAACAGGAAGGAGTGCTGTTCCCCTAAGAGCAGCCCATCATCTCGTGCCACATTGTCCGCGTATACCAATACATCACAGTCCTTTAACAGTCTTTACAGAAGGAGACAGAGCAGCATGACCACAGGGAGAACACAACAGCTCAGGAGGGATTTGTTACAGTTACAGTGAGTGAATTTCTCCTGCAGGCCACCATCCATCACTGACTATGGAGAGAGAACAGGAGTTAGGCTGTGTGTGAGATGGAGACCCACTGATCGTGGATTTGCAGGTTCACTGCCACAATGGTAATAGAGCGCAGCTGGAGCGCACTGGGCCACCACGTTCTCAGGCTGCTCCACGCACCACCGAGCAGAACAACACAAAGCTGGCTATGTATACACTACAAGACAATCCTGCAGTTTACACTGTGTGTGTGTGTGGCCCAACTGTGTGTTTTTCCTGGTTCCCATGTGGTCACTTTTATAAGCCGCCTGACATTTTGCTTGTTAAATTGTGCTGACTGTGAATTTAAAAATGGGTCAGCCTGCTGTTACTGAGGCCAAGCTAAGCTCGAGGGGGTAATTATATTAGACAATAATTATTTTATCATGAGATGTAATGTGAATAAAGTACACAACAGATGTTTTTTGAGGTAAAAACTGCATCTATTAGTTCATGATATTTAGATTAATCATTTGGTCTATAAAATGGCAGGAAATAATGAAAAGTGCCTTTCACAATATCCTGAAATCCAAGGTGACGCTGGTCGTTTTGTGCAGCCAATAATTCAAAATGAAAATACATGCAGTTTAGTATCACGGACAGTTTAGAAAACTGGCAAATATTCACATTTTAGAAGGTAATTCCAAGTATTTTTATTTTTTATTAAAAAAAAGTAGACCAGTTATGCTGCCAAACAGCTAATTGATTAATCAACTAATCGTTTCATCCTAGTAATTACATCTCATTATAATCATACAGGTAATGTAAACATGACACACAACAGGTGCTGGAGCAGCAGCATTAGTGAGGTGGTGTTACAGTGAACCTGTGCCTCTCTGTCAGCCACAGTCCAAACCCAGACAATGAACTTCTACACTAGGGCCATGTTCTCTGACATCCTCCCACACAATGAGGAGAGATGAGAGGTTGGGGGAGCAGTGGCTGGAGGTTTGGCACCAGCTGTCCTCTTATGTGAACCATGGGGGGTTTCCCAGAACCTGATACTCTGGGAACCACTGGCGTGGCAGGGCATCCCAGCTGAGAACTGGCAGCCACATCCTTGCCACGGGCATTCCAGAGGTCCACCGCCACTTGATCTCCACCGGCAGCAGGGCAACACCCATGCATCCCTGCTGCCCACACTCAGTAGCCACTGAGTGACTGGACCTCGGACTAACGGTCAGTTTGTTTTTGGGTGGTTTCGGGTCACATTCTTGCTGGTTGTAAGTTGCTGCTCGGCCAGTTCAGAGAGGTCACGTACTGCGGTAGTCTGATTTCACCGTGGTATGTGTTACTGTCTGCGCTTACGGGATGAAAGAATGTTTTGCTGTTTTTCACCACACAAAGGTCACAAATGGCCTGTGATGTCATCCATTGAGCATTTGAGGGTGTCCACGTCACCCTGCGGACTTCTGTTTGTCTCAGCTTGAAATACAACAATAAGCAATGCCTGTAAATGTGGCCTCTGGAGTTTATATCAGATCGTGTGTCTGTGCACGTAGACAGACAGTGATTATAACTTTCCTGTCATGTATTTTGACTGGAGCTCACTGACTTCGCAAACAACACTTGCTTAGAATGTTTCTTTTCTGGGGTTTTTTTTTTGTCCATGGGAGCTGGAATAGGTGATTTGTTTACATTTTGGAGTCAGCTGAAACACTTATAGACTCTGTCCAGGAACATTAACTGAAGGATGGTTGTGTCTCTGCTGGGAGAAAAGCCAAGTCCATCAGAGAACTGAGCAAATGTAATGCACATGTAAATCTACCTCAAAAATACACCACACTGTACAGAACACTGCAGAAAAGACCTGAGATGATGGATGTACTCAGACCCTTAAGTAAAGGTAGCAAAGCATCAATTTCAGAATATTCTATTATAATTAGAAGACCTGCCTGTAAAATTATGTGTGAGTAAAAGCACATTAGTATTAGCAAAATGTACTTAAAGTATCCCATGTAAAAGTTTCACCTTTAAGCCTAATGGCCCCTTTCAGAGTGTCCTGAAAGATTATGATATTTAAATCTTATGTGCACAAGATAATAATAAGATATGATCTCATTAAACTTAAGTTCAAACTTATTCATTTTTCTTCTGTTAGTTTCGTTGCAGGACAAGCTGCAGCTTTGTCATTCTCAGTGATGACCGCATGTAAATCCTAGCAGAGCTTAGCACAACTCCCGCCTGAGCAGCTCTGACCAGCCTCAGAACTGGAATCATATGTTGTATTTAAATACCATAAAATATACCCGAGTGAGGTACCTAAATTTTACTCGAGTAAATGTACTTAGGTCTTTGGCACCACTGACAGGCAGATGCCCTCTGACATTACACAGCATCTCCAGAGAAGGAGATTCCTTGTCACAGTAACAAATTAAACTTGAAGTTTATCTCTGAAACTGAAACAGCTAAGCACGAGATACTGTTGTAAAATATGCAAGTAATAGCCAGGATTTATGAAGCTCCCACCAACGCTGCTCTGATACACAGCAAACCGAACCTCTGGAGGCAGAACTCAGCGAGACTATCATTCCAGTGAGTTGTAGTCTGCCAGTCTGCAGACACAGAGGGCTTTCTGTGAGCAGCTAATATGAAAGTATTTCTGTGATGTTGACTTTGTTATTTTCAGCTCAAGGATGGCCTACGTCACTATGTTTATGTTTTTACCTGGCAGAGTGATTTATTCCATTTATTCTTGCTGCGATCAAGGGGTAACTGTTTGGTTGACAAACAGTGAACCGGGTCCAAGAAGCTAACTGTTTGTGTTCTGACTGACTACTTAAAAATTGGCTGCAGCATTTTTGCTTCAAGTTGATTTATCCATCTCAGCTGTGGGAACAGCTTATGGCACCAGTGTGTTTTGAGACTGAATAGAACCATTTTGTGATTTCTGAGTTCTAATGTAGTCTTTTTTTTTAACGTCCTTTTCCACTTCTCTTTCTCTCTGTGTCTCTCTGAAATACAGATACCACTTCTTGGCTGCCCTGTACATCGCAAAGTCTCGTCTCCAAGGCACTGCTACCTGTCTGACAGTTGTGTGTGTGTGTGTGCGTGTGTGTTTGTGTGCATGTTGTATGTGTGTTCCTCTCCCTTATCCAACCAATTAATGCATTAGTATGCAGGGTGCTTGTGTGTCAAACTTGTGCGTGTGCATATGTGTGTCTGTGCTCCTCCGCAGTGCTATTTCACAGCCACCTACAGAAAGTGACACCTACACGGTAAGGATGGATGAATCTCCCTCCCTCCTTCTCTTCTCCTCTCTTACTCCTTTCTTTTTCTTTGCATCTTCTCCTTTACTATATATCACACCTGTCAGTTGATATTACATTTTTTTTGTGTGTGTTGAAATGTTGGCCTCAAATCCCCTCTCTTAACCCTCCTTCTTTTATTACCTTTTTTTCTTCTTCTTCCTGTTTAGTCGTCCACAGCAGTTTTCCACTTCCAACATTTTATAGCACTCTTAGCTGGGGGTAATTTTAATCCCATGTTCCTTTTAGGCCTTACTTTTTCTTTCCATGCAGCTCATAGCTCATAATATATTTTTTTCCCAGAATGATAATGACCCTTTTCCAAACAGTGGCCTTACATTCTCTGTTTTCGAAGCGACATTTGGCTTAAGGAAAGCAGTTTAAAATGTCATGCTTCTTTTTACAGCAGCAGACTAATTGTCTTTCTGGCCCAGCGCACTTACATGAATACAGAGGAAGCAAGGTTCTCTGTCCTCTGCTTCTTTTTTCATGTCTTTTCATGTTTTCTGCTGCTTTTTGTAGGAATGCACAGATGGGTATCACTGGGACCCTCAGACTGAGCACTGCAAAGGTACAGCTCTTTTATACCTACAGTCGTTAAATCCCAGTTCTTGTGTGCAGCTGTGATAGTCCTCCTGCTCTCCAAGCCCTTGTCCTGTCTTTCTGATCTGTTTCTTCCCTCTGTCTGTAAGTCACGCTTAGTAATTAAATATCTGTCTCTGCATCTCCCGTCAGACATAAATGAGTGTGAGACCATTCCAGATGCCTGCAAAGGGGAAATGAAATGCTTCAACCACTATGGAGGGTACCTGTGCCTCCCTCGCTCTGCGTCAGTCATCCCAGCTCCAGAGCCCCCCATCACGCCCACCGAACCCTTTAACCCCTGCCCTCTGGGCTACGAGCCACAGGGAGACAGCTGTGTGGGTGGGTGTCTGGTTTGTGGGTCTGGGGGGGTTAGAGGTGGACAGGTGGCAACAGGATGAGTGATCATTAAGCATGTTTATGCATGTGTGTGTGTCTGTGTGTGATTGTGTAAATTTATTGTCAGCGGACACAGACTGTGAGGGACAGGTGGCCGTAGCAGGTGTTGGGACTGGAGGCAGCGTGTTGGTGTAATCTGTGTGGGTGTGAGTGAGTATGAGTCCACGGGGGGCAGACAGACAGTGCTGGAATGTGGAAGATTTCACACGAGCACAGCTGCTGTGTTTTAAGAACCGAGAACCTACTTGTGCTGGAGGACAGTGAGGTGTTCATCTGGTCTGCATGAGACAGCAAACATGATTCAACATGATGTGATATTTTCAGCTGTCGGGTGCAAACGAGGGCAGCAGAGTCGCCAAAGTCTGTCCTCTTAACAATCGCAGTGTTTCGGTCAGTCAGTCTGAATGATGCTGTGTTTGCTCACAATAACCACAGTTTTGACACGGATGTTCCCTTTTCATTTCACCCACAAACACAGATGTCGATGAGTGTGAGCGAGACGAACATGACTGCCAGCCCAGCCAGCAGTGTATCAACACACTGGGTGCCTTCACCTGCCAGTGCCCGGATGGTTACCGCAAGGTTGGCACAGAGTGCATCGGTGAGATAACCTGAATTTATCCCTTAACTAGTACAGCTAACAAGGTTTAAAGATGGGAACTCAGAAAACTGGTGTACTGCATGGCCCTGTGGTGAACTTAGAGCTGCAAGAGCGATTTTAATAACCTCTTATGACTGTTATATCTCTCTCTCAGACATCGATGAGTGCAGGTACAGATACTGCCAACATCGCTGTGTCAACGTCCCCGGTTCCTTCTCGTGTCAGTGTGAACCTGGATTCCAACTGGCAGGAAACAACCGATCTTGCATTGGTGAGCGATGCAAACAGTAATGGAAGAAGTATTAAGATCATTTAGGCCACTTAATTAAAAGCAGCGGTACAACATATTTTTGTAACAAAAATTATTTCATTTTAATAAATAATTTTCATATTTACTGTCTTATAAAGATCTTACTGTCATGAGCCTGACAAAAACGAAAGGCCTAGAAAATCTGTAACATTAAATACTCATGACTAAATATGTAAGGATTAGAGTTAAGATTTGAAATTATTTACTAAGGATTTAAGACTGAAAAAATTAATCTGCTTCATCAGTTGCCGTTTGATCATATGTGATTGACAGTGGCCTGGCAACATTAACAGCAAACTGTGTGTCATTACCTACTGATTTATTATTGCTGAAGTCTAACTGGTGCACAGATGTGACATCACCACGCTTTAAACAGCACAGAGAGAAATCTCTCATGGTGAAGAAAACACAAGTGTTTCAACTCTGGCAGAAAATAGTTTTTGTTGGACTCCATCACTCGTAGTAATAAGCTGATTGAGAAAATGTGTTTTCAGGGACTTTAAATTTATTTGGGCCTTTCATTGTGATCTCTGCCTTGAGTTTCAGTTTTTGATCCAGAACCTATAAAAAACTTTTTTCGGGGATGTGTTTTGCTTTCCAGTCTGTTGTCCCACAAAAATTACGCAAACTTTATGCAGCATTTAGAGTTTACGTCTACAGTGTACTATAAAATCTACCCTCTCTCCTTTCAGATGTGAATGAATGTGACATGGGTGCCCCCTGCTCTCAGAGGTGTTACAACACATATGGCACTTTCCTTTGTCGCTGTGACCAGGGCTACGAGCTGGGGCCTGATGGCTTTGCCTGTAACGGTAAGAGACCCCCTCTCTATCTGCCTCTTTCTGTCTTTGATGGTGGACAGTCAATAAAACCTGAACTTGCATCTTGACAGACATCGACGAGTGCAGCTACTCCAGTTACCTGTGCCAGTACCAGTGTGTCAATGAACCAGGGAAGTTCTCCTGTGTGTGCCCTGAAGGATACCAGCTGCTGGGAACCAGACTATGCCAGGGTAAGCACACCTGCCTCCATCTCCTTCCAAAACCAACACCCCCTTCTCTGTGCTCTCAGAGTCACAAATCCTGCACTGAGTCAACAGTTATTCATTCTTTGACAGCAGCTCTGTTCCCGTACACTCCCGTCTTATCCTGTTCCTGTTCGGTCAAACATCATGAGCTGTTTCTCCTCCGCAGACATAAATGAATGTGAAACAGGTGAACATCAGTGCACCGAAACACAGACGTGTGTGAACATCTACGGAGGATACCAGTGTGTGGACACCAACAGATGCCAAGAGCCATACATCC
Organism: Toxotes jaculatrix; assembly: GCF_017976425.1. Classification (NCBI taxonomy): domain Eukaryota; kingdom Metazoa; phylum Chordata; class Actinopteri; family Toxotidae; genus Toxotes; species Toxotes jaculatrix. The sequence goes on from NC_054403.1 coordinate 17,861,790, forward strand.
TAGTGTCTGAGAAGTGAGTGACACCTCATGAAAGCTTGAGTGTGTTCATACACAAACACGCACTTTTACACACCTTTTCCCAATTACTCAAATATGTGCTGGCCCTCAACTAAGAATATAATCAGCCCCTGTATTGAGTATGGTTCAAACTGCAAGATTACCCCAATTACTTTTTCCACATATGAGTCCAACTTTGCAACCTTTTCTTTTGAACATGGTCCAGTGCAATAAGAAAACTATTACAGTTGTGAACAAGTGTTGGATTGGGAACAGGTGTGGGTCACTATTAACATTTCCCAGATGATTTGGTAGTATAAAATGTGTTTTAGAAAAACATGAGGGAAAAAATGGCTACTGTTCAATATTTGCTGAGATTTGAGGAGAACGTTCCTCTCAGTCATACGACTCCCTCTGCTGGCCGACTTATGAACTGCTGTTCATGTTCTTCTGCTATTGTTATTGCTCCCCCCAGGCCAGAGTCTGTTGTTTGAAGTGACTGTTAACATTTCTTGTTAACTAAACAATGCTGTGCAATGACCACAAAAAGATGCAAATCACTCTTACCTTTTTTCCACTGTGTGTCCAGCCGCTGTGTGTGTCCTGTCCACAAGCCCGCCTGTCGAGAGCTTCCTTTCTCCATCGTTCACCGCTACATGACCATCACCTCGGAGCGCTCTGTCCCTTCCGACATCTTCCAGATTCAAGCCACCAGCGTCTCTCCGGGGGCTTACAACACCTTCCGCATCCGCTCTGGTGATGAGAACGGAGACTTCTACATCAGGGTGAGAACTGTTACAGAGCAGAGCATGATGACTGCACTTTCTGAGGACACAATTATCTCTGATGTCCATCTCAAATAAATGTTCATAAACCACATATTGTTAGTAATAAAGCACTTTTTCTGGTTTCTCTAACATGTTTTACATGTGCTTCTTGGTATAAGAATTCCAAAACTCACCCACACACAGATGAAAGTTGCCTCTGATGTGGAAATGAACTCAGTAATATTTGCTTTGTCTTCTCCAGCAAATCAATAATATCAGTGCCATGCTGGTCCTGGCCCGTGCTGTGTCCGGGCCCAGAGAGTACACGTTGGACCTGGAGATGGTGTCAGTTAACCCTCTGCTCAGCTACCATGGCAGCTCCGCCCTCAGACTCTCCATCTACGTCGGGCCATACACCTTTTAAAGAGGAGGAAGAAGAAGAGGAAGGAGAAGACTGGAGGGGCACAGAGAAAAGATGGAGAGAAAGAGCTGGGGAAAAACATGGATGAAAAAAGTAAAAGGAAGCTGAAAAAAAAAGTGGTCGATGCAGTTCAACCAGCCACTGTGATGTTACACTCTTAGCTTTTTGTACTTAGTTGTCCAAAGAAAGCCACACCTTTCTGTCAGCCCACCATATTACGTGTAAGAATATAGGTACCGTACAGTATACAAATACATGTAGCAGTAATGTCTCAGCCTTAAAATAATTAGTCCAGTCAAACCGTTCCCTCGTGTTTAATCTGTCAGTTTTAATGTCTAATGTTATTTTTTTGCTGAACACCTGTCTGACAGCATCATTCTGTGGTCAGTGTGTATAAAAAGGGATTTCTTTTCTTCACCCCCTGTTAAGGGTGATAACAAATCAGTGCTGTCTGCCGTCAGGTGGAGTGAGTCACGCCCAGCGTCACTAGATTAATCTGTTTGCGCCAGTTTACATCCTTATCTTCAGTTCCACTCTGTTTGTCACTTTATTCCTGTCAGCCCCGTTTCCTGTTGACAGACGTGATTCAGTAACCACTCGGATAAGACCTCAGCATCCCCTTCTCCTCCTCCACCCTCCACTGTTCATTCCTATGTTCAAGCTCTCCGTAACTGCCATTTGTTGGATTGTCATGTTGCTGATCGTGTTGTACTTTTTTTTGTTTTTGTCTAAGATTTGAACCCAAATAAAACGATATACCTTTACAGCTCTGTGTCATAGTTAAACTGTTCCTTAACCAAAACAATTGGTAGATTAGTCCATGAACAGAAAACTAATTGGCAATTATTTTATCATTTTCTAGTTCCAGCTTCTCTAGTGGGAGCTGCTTTTCTCTGTATTAAGCCAATATAAACTGAATATCTTATGATTTTATACTGTTGATTGCATTACGAAAGCTTTTTGACTACATCACCTTGGGGTGTGGGAAATTGGAATTGAAACATTATATTATTAAAAATATTTTATTGAAAATTATCAATTAGTTAATCTTTTTTTTTTTTTCAGTTAAATCGATACATGAAAATATCCCTAATAATCTTTATTGACAATATGTTAAGAGATGGGTGAGCATTCCTATTTGAAGTATTATTGTTAAGTGATGTGTTTTGTCTTTTGTCAAAATTTGTTTTCAAGTGTTCAAGTGTGAAATAAGCTCAGTGTTGCCTCTTGTGACTTTGGGGGGTGAAAACAGCCACTCTGCCTATGGTTCACACCAACTGTTAACTGGCAGTAGGTGTTTTCCACCCACAGCCTCAGGGGGAAGTAATAAGGCCCATACATCTAGGCCCTCAACTACAAAGGAAAGAATATGTCACACTGGAAATCATACTTGGACGTTTAACAAGAGAACAGACTGAGAAGATGAAGACTTAACTGGTTGGTTTTGCAAATATGTGTATGGTTAATGGCCTCGTGTCTGTTAAAGATGAGCATGATCATTCAGGACTGTCTTTCGCGCAGTGGATGAGACGGGGGTAACTCTGCAGTCACACTAAACCCTCTGAAAGGTAAGACCATTTTCTAATTTTCTTCTTTAAGGTGCCTTTATGTCGTACTGTAACCCAAACACAGAGCAGATTCTCTCAGGTGTGATCTGGCCTTACATCTACACTGAATCCGTCCAGGCCAACAGTCGGCCTCACTCAGTAGTCCAACCATCATCCCTGCTTGTCCAGCTCCACTAGTCGGACAAATATTCAAAATGTTTCCACACCCGTCTCTGACATGATGTACCTTTAAACTGTGCTTGAAACATATTCTCACCCAAGCAAAGACTCTCTACTCTCACCATCACTGTTTATCTGGGTTCACTAGAATTACCAACAGCCACAAGTTAGCAGGCCCACTGGTCTGAGAAACATTTCCTGAATCCTATCTCATCAAAGAAAAGAACATTGATATGAAGCTGCGTGTGAGTGTAATGATGCAGGTTAGTCTTCAGGGTCACTCACTGAGTTGGGCCCAAGATACAGAGAAGGGTCACCAGTGTGTTCAAATATCCCAGAACCACCTCCCTCTTTACCTGCACCTACACACTCAACACAGCCCCCTAAAGAACCATGTATTCACATGCATCTACGATATCACCAGCTAACAGCTAACATTATCATGATTTCAGTCCTGTCCAAAGCACTCTGCAGTCAAAAACAGACAGGAAATATCACTGGCCCATTCTGATTTCTCTCATTTTTACTAATGATCTAAAAACGGTGTAATATCTGTGTGAGGAAGAGGAGGATTCAATCTTGTATCCACTTCCTAACATCCTTAATTTCTGGAGTAGTTTAAATTAAACAAGACTGAAGCTCTGCAGCCTCCTGTTCTATTTTTACTGTCACAGTTGTGTGCTAACTGATTCTCCTGACCCACAAAAAAAAAAAAACAAACCCCAAAAAAACTAAGGAAAAAGAGAGGGAGAAAAAAGAGAGAGGGGAAAGCCCTTATTTCACAGTCCACTGCTGTTTGCTCCGCCCCGTCCTACACACAAACACACGCAAACACACCACACACACCTCCCATCTGTCCTCACTGGGGGGTGATGACTCACACACACAGCCCTGTTTTATGTAATCGCAGCAGACGGCGTTCAGCCACCAGGCGGCAGCAGATCACACAGATCTCATCTCACGGCAGCAGTCCAGGAATAGCAACAACCTGAGAAGAGAGTGTTGGTTTTATAACCGAGTTGACTAGTGAGCCCACATTTTCGCCTGTTTTCCATGAACTCATGCACCCGTGGGAGGAAAAAGTGATGGCAACTTTGTCTACTTCTCACAAATAATTTACAATCCAGCGACTAAGTACGAATACTTTCTGAAATATGTTGTAGAATAGATTTTTTTTCTTACATAACTTGCCATCTTGTGATGATGGAGAACAAAGATGACAGACCCTGGTGATAGTGTTAAGGAGTGCAGTAGGGTAGGAGGTGTGTGTGTGTTCACATTAGGACAGAGTAGTGTTACAAGTCCCCTGGCATTTCCTGTTGGCATTCAGACAGAAAGAAAACCTGAGTGAAACAGGATGACACGGTCATGGATGGATTACTGAACTGGCCTACTGGGCACAAGGGCCCAAACAGTCAGGAGGCCCCTGGGCTTCACCTGCAAAATGTCACTGAAAGAAACAAAAAAAATGACCACAAAGAGGCGCAATATTACTAAAAACAGACATGAAACAACCAGTTTGAGATGCACAACAGCATCTAAAAATAAACACCAAAAAATCTAAAGAAATGCTAAACAACTGCAAAGAGAAACAAAAAAGGACCACAAAAAGATGTAAAACCACTAAAAAAGATGCAAAAATGAGGAAAACAGATACAAAACATTCGGGATGAGACAAAACAAACACAAGGAAACACAAAACAACCACAAAGAGACATAAAGTGACCACAAAGACGTTCAAAAGACCAAGAAAAAGTGCAAAATTACTAAAAATAAATGCAAAATTACTAAAAATAGACATAAAACAACCAAAACAAGATGCAAAACAGCTAAAAAAAAAGGAACAAAACAACCACAAAGAGACAAAAAATACTAAAAATAGATGTAAAACAACCAGAAGAAGACGCAAATTGGCCACAAAGAGAAACAAGACAACTACAAAGAGACGCAAAACGACTAAAATGAGATGCAAAACAACTACTGTAGTAGCACAGTGGGCTCAGAGGAGAGAGTGTGAATGTGTGTGTGTGTGAATATAGTAATGTAACTGCAGGAACTTGATAAAGCCTTTAAAATGTGTGCTTTTGTGATGTTAGGTCTGTGTTTGTACCCAGTATCTGCATGCTTCTGCCTGTATCTGTGTTTATGTGTTTGTTTGTGTCTCTGTGTTTGTGTGTCTTTAGGTTGGTGTGTCTGTGTTTGCAGGGTGTGGGTGTTTACATAGGGGAGCATGTGTTTGAGAGCAGCAATGCCCACACACAGACGAGTGGGAGGGGTGTTTGGGGTGGCAGAGGGGAGTGCTGGAACGCCTGGGCCTGATTTTTTTGGCACCTTCGCCCGAACATGATCTCATTTCTGGGCAAGCCGTGCCCTGTAGGCCGCAGTGGGGGATGGCGTGGGGACCGGAAGCGGAGAAACGAAGGCTCACACGGGGCAAAGTGCACCAAAAGCTCCAGTACAACGGAACAAACACGGTGGAGGGAAAAGACACCTTTCTACGTTATGCAGTCCTGTTCTGTCCCCCAGTTTGACACGTGCTGCCATGATAGAGGGACAATCTGTTCCCCTTTGATCTCCTCCTATTGCATTACAAAAAGCTCTCAATGCCTCCCCCCCTTCCTCTACACTACAATGCAGGTATTATATTTATGAATGAAAGAGCGAGGTGGAGTGTCATTTCCCTCCACCCACACCCCCCGAGCACTGAGATTAGTTCATTAACGAAAACGAAAAGAGCGGGCAGTGGAATCTGTGGGACATCAAAAACAGGCAACACAATACAAAGAGGGCCGAGTGATTAGGGAGTGTAAATTAGTGAGGGCATTAGGCAGGAAATGGCTCTCTCCTCTGGATATTTATATATTATATATAGATATATGGAGAGAGTGGTCAGAGGGGGAGGACGGTTACACAATACGACATAAACAAACACATCAGTGTCCAGTTTAGAAAAAACAACACAGCCAACAACAATGACACATCTAAGTTTGTATTCAGGTGGCATTTACAGACCAGTTCTTATATAATATAATCATATAATTTCAAAGCACACTGGTCTCTGTGTGTAAATTAAAGGTCAACTATAAGAAAATGAAACTGGTTGGTTGAACAGTGTTTCCCAACCAGTTTTTCCAGTCATGAGGGTAACTGGAAAAACTGCGGATTAGAATGGTCAATTTGAATAGTTTGAATGTGTTGATCTTTTTAGTCCATTTATTCTCCCAATAACCAATAAATTGTTTTTGATTCTACTTAATGATCATCTTGGAGGATGTAGTTTGTGGTGCAGTTGAATTGTATCGCATTATATAGACAGGTGTTTCCTACCCTCATTCATTTAAATAGGGTGGACAAAATAATAGAAACACCTGTCCACATTCACACATTTCAGTTCGACAGCACCATAAACTGCAGCCTTAAAAAAATTGATCTCAAAGTTGGATCAATACCTCTTTAAAACACTTTCAACAAAAACTGAATCTCATAAAAATCACGAGGAAGGATTTATTACAGGACTTTTGTATTAGACTGCAGCAGTTTTATCTAGATGCTCCTAATAAATGACCAAGAACTGTTTAAACAAGGCTGAATAAAGGCTGAATGTATTTGCACACATAACGAGGTTTGATTGGATTTTCTATTATTTAGAAATAAATCCTGTGGGATTTTCTTCCTCTTCTTCTTTTTAATATGAACATCTGTCAGACCAGAAGTGACCTCCACATATCACCCAGGAGCTTACATGTGAAATGCTCTCTAAATTGCCACCCCTGTAATACAACAGCATTCGTTTCTTGTTAGCTCTGGAAATAATTAGCTTATCAGTCTGGTCCAATTACAGGTTCAGTTGCTGGGTATGTTCATTACCTCGGGTCAGTGTAATCTCCTACGCACACTCTGGGAATTTAGTGCAGGCTATCATAGCGAGCAGGATATTGGGTCACATGTCAGTGATTAACAACAGAGTAATTAAAAGTGTGACTGCACTGACAGGATGACTGTACATACAACATGTGCTCTGACTGAAGCCCCATGTTGAGAAATACGGGAGCAAATAAAAACACAGAGGCCATTCACACAAACAAAACTTACATGAGAGCTGTTGAGACTTCAGGTCCCCTCCCCAGCACCTCTCTCCTCTCTCAGTGAGCCTTGGACAGATTTATATAAGGCTCTAAGCTAGACCTTACCCAAGCCTACTCTACCTTCAGTTTCTTTACTCATTGCGTAAATGTGGTTACCAAGAAACGACAACGTGTTGCTATGGGTGTGTGGGTGTGGGTAGCGGCAAAAGGGACCTATGCTGAAAAGACATTCAGCCCTGAGAAAAATAACAGAAATGAAAAAAACAAACAAAACCTGAGAGGTATGTGAACACCACAGAGCAGGAGCCGGAGAGGAATTTTGTGAATCAGAAAACACAAACTGATTGTGAAACAGATATTTGGGCTGTGAGTTTTAGCTGCTGAGGCATTTTTGTGGGCTTCAGATGAAGAGCAGCTCAGATTAACAAGTGGCGGAATGTACCTAAACACATTTACTTTAAACTCTGCAGTGTTGGAACAAGTACTCCTTAAGTATGCTTTCCTTAAGTAAAAGTACCAAAACACCAAAATAATAATACTGTGTCATGAGTAAAAGTCCAGCTTTTAAAATCATCAAAAGTAAAAGTTCTTGATCCAAAGAAAAATGTCTCCTTGACTGATTAGAAATGACTTTATTAGCTTGAAGAAGTTCAATAGTTCCCTAGCCTAGGGGTCCAGCCCCACAAAAAGGTCATAAAAGGGTCTCTCTGTGGTTGAAGTGCTATCAACTCAGAGATCCGATCTCCTAGACACTGCTTTTTGGGTTAGGGTTAGTGGTCACGAGCCAAAAAAGTTGGTTAAAACTAAAGCAGTGCGTTGTATTTTATAAGCGTAGTAAATCTACTTTGTTACAATCCATCACTGGACTTCTCAAAAATGTCTCTGGCCAGTTGAAACCTCTAATATCCACAACAAACACCATTTTCAACAAGAGACCACAATATTACAATTTGCATTTACAATTGTTCAATTCCAAACATGCTTTTCATAGGTGTTTCTAATCCAGTATTTTATTAATGAACCAATACAATAATAAAATCCAATAAAAGGCTGTTTTCCTGGAAAAGGGCATGTCTATAACCTGTTACCTGTTTTCCAGCTTGTTGACACCGTACAGGTCTTGTTTGTGTGTTTGATGTATTTTTGGAGCTCTCCAGATAGAAATCATGCTTCAAGGGGAAGAAATGGACAAGCCACAGCTGACAAGTAATTGACCCCATCCGTTCATGAATCAGCCCAGAATGAATGAATCAGTAAATTGCTTGGGACAGCAGACAACACAGAGGGGGTGAAGTAAACTGTAATGGCCGTGTGAGCAGAGTCATGTGATGAGTGTCAGAACGTCAGGTCACGCAGGGAACGTAGAGATGTATTTCGAGCCATGCTGCACAAGGATGACAATGGACAAAGAGGACAAATGGACCAAGTCTAAGAAAAGAGCAAGGTATAAATGTGGTTTATTGGCTGATATGAAGCCCATTCAGCACATCTGTTCCTCCCTCACTCCCATCAACCCACTCTCTGCTTTTGTTATGCAACACCTCTATCTATCTGCTCACACTGAACATATGTCCGGATGATATACATTAAAACAAACGCTAAAGCTGACACCAAATGCAAAAGCATCCACGTATGATTGTGCGATGCCTTTGTCTTCTGCCCAGTCTGATTTCTGTGCTTGACCGCTTGTCTGAAAATGAGAGTTAATCGAGGGGAGCGAGACACGCAGAGAGAGAAACTGTTGGGGAAAAAAGGTAGAGAGGGAGTCTCAATGAAAGATCTGCTGCTAGGAGGTCTCTCATGATGTAACACATCTACATCACGTCACCATGGCAACCCCGCATCAGCACCAACTTACTGTGGGGAGAAAGAGTCAGTGTCTGTGCTGGTATGTTACAGTACGGTACTCCGGGAGACAAAAACTGCATGTGTCCAACACAAAAGAAAGCCATATGGGTACAAATACCTAGATAATGAGAATACAAATGTTGTCTACAAATAAATGAATGTAAATATTGTACATTAAATAAATAGTTTCTAGTGAGAATTTCAAAATTAAACAAAGGTGTTAAGTTTTTCTTGTGTTTAAATGTTACTGTGATGCCAGTTTTACTTTAAAAACTGCACATTAAATGTACTCTGATACAGATCTTATCCTTGAGCACAGACACACATTCACTCTCACACAGAATAATAAAGCCTCTCATGGCGGACTCCATCCTCAATAGAAATATCTCGGCTATTTACTGAGTTATTGTCCCCATGTTCTCCTGTGAGTCTAAGTATAATCCAAAGGGACCTTGAGGAGACAGAGAACTCGAACTCAACTAAAGAGCACTGGTGAAAAACTTCTGCCCCCTGTTCTGTGCCCTGGCTGCTAAAAATAAACTGGATATTGAAAAGCGAAGAGAAAAGGTACAAGGCTACTGGCTCACAAAGCCAAACCGAAAGAAGGAGGCAGGGAGTGATGGATAAAGGCAGGAGGTGAGGAGCAGGAGTGTGGGTGGGGCTGTGAGCGTGGGTGTTTGTATGGTTTATATTCACGAGTTGCGTCCGTCTGTCGGCGGATCCGACAGCCTTCGAATCAGACAGAGAGACATGCAGTAAAAGTTAGAAGCGTGTGAACTGAGGTATTCTTATTACTACACATTTGAACATTTACAAGTTCGTTTGTAAATGACTGAATTCTTATGTTTTTTTTCTGGTGCTTTAAGTTCAGTTTAAGTTGAGACCGGAACTAATGAATCTTACATTTGTAACATGCATTGGATAAGAGTCAGGACTCACCTAGAGTAGTGGTTCCCAACATGGAGGGTCATGGGATAAATTTGAGGGTTCATGAGAGGATTTTCTTGGCGTAATTTGACTGACTTATCATAATCTCATGTGAAAGTACATGCAGACGACTGATCCCCTGTCAATCAGTCTTTATCTACATGGACCCCAACTCACACTGTACTTGACTGTGTTTTATTAATAGTTATTTGATTTTTCACAATTACATCTGTCTGCCAAATGACAGACAGATGTAATTATGTAAAGATGCAATGAAGCAACGAACAAATAGTTCACACATAACAACTGGCCTAGACAAATGTCCTGTTGACCTAGTGGTCAAAATAAGTGCTATATAACAGTATCGCTGGTTCAGATCCAGCCAAGGACCTTTGTTGCATGTCATACCTCTTTCTTTTTCTCTTCCCTTATACTGTCTGTATCTGCACAATCACTATTATAATAATGATAAAGGCAAAGTGCCCTAGAAAAAAAATAGCTTCTATAAATCCAAAGAGTACAGAATCTTTTCCATCCACTGTCAATGCAGCAGATTGTGAGAAACTACAAATTTATCCTCATCAAGGTTTAGCTTCTACATTTTATACAATATCTTAATTCTCAAATTATCTAAAAAAAATCTCCTTTTCTCTTTATGTATTTCTTACTTTGTGTAATAGGAAGAGCACAGATAAACATTGTTACACGGGGAGAGGCAATGCAACAGATGTAATGTACTGTGTTTAGGGTGTCAAGCTGAAGCTAATTTGCGACCCCTGTTCCTCACTGGATTCAGGTTAAAACCATTAAACAAACACATTTCTACAGGTTCAACATAAAAAAACAACAGACTGTTCATATGAACATGTTTAAGTGTGTATGTATTATACATGACTGCGTATGCATTCACATACAGACACCAGAGAGTGTTTATGTAAGTATAAATATATGTATACAGTATGAAGCTGTACATACATGTGATAATCAATCTCCTACTTCCAGTTTTTAGTACTTATTGAGATCTTTAACTCTAATGTCCATCTTCCAGTTCCCCAGTTAGTTCCCCATGTTCCCAGTCGTCCCTCTCTACCTCTCTGTGTCCCTAAATTTCTCCTCAACTCTCCTCTTTACTCCACATCCTTTCTTTCTTTCTCTCTCGCTCCCACTTCGATGCAGGAGTGGGAGGTGTTGCTAGGCGACAGATTAGCTCCTTCCTTTCAAGAAGCAGAGCGCAGACCTTGACTCTCTGGGTGTAAAAATAAACTGAAAAAGAAAAGACAATCTTAGTCTTAGGACAAGTATCGTTCACCTCTGGCATGAGAACCTCACCCCCCCCCCCCCCCCCCCCCTCCCCTGAAATTGTTTTCTATATAACCCACCCCTCTTCAGCCTCTTTTACCCCCCTCATCTCCTGCACTTCACCCTGAACTGGTCCAAAAATAACCAAATTATTTATGGCCACATTTATGTTTCAGATAAACACAATCTATCTCTCATCATCAGTAAAATCGTTGACATTTTAACTGTAATAAACTGTCATCACTCACACTGCAGTATGATGGAGCTGTCGCGCAGACTGATGATCTATCCTCTCTGTTCCCTGTGATGTGATGACTAAGGTTGTGGAGGAACATGCTGCTCGTTCCTCATCCGCAGTTTCAGTCGCTGCCAACGGCCGAAGCTGTGAAAGTCGCACCTGTTGGCGACTGCAAGTCTAAGTGTGTGTGTGTGTAAGAGCCAGAGTACTCCTGCTCTTTGTACATCTGCTAAGAGTGTGTGTGTGTGTGTGTGTGGAGGATAGTGACAGAGAGTAAGTGTTGGTGAATGAGTGTGTGAGTGAGGGGGCTACTCAGCAACCAAATGAGTGAGTGAAATGTGACTGAATGAGCCAAATTTGAGAGGGAAAGAGTGAATGAGAATGAATGAGTTTGCAGATTAGAGTTTTTTCTCAATTGGTCTTTTCTGAAAAAACAAAAAAAAAGTTGCAATACTCAGAACACGAAGAGCAGTCACTACATCATTTTACACTGAGCAGCAGAACACTCCTGCAAAAGGCCGTCGCTCACTCACAACATTTAACTCCTGTGTCAAAAGCAAATAACGTCCCCAGGAAATCATGATCATTGCTGACAAAAGGAAACGTTTTTTTGAGTGAATTAGCAGCTGTTTGCTAACACATTTAGCAGCTTCACAGAAAACAGTTATCAATACCAAGTAAAAATATGCAAGTGCTCTCCTTACAGCCTGTTTCCATCAGTCAATCAACCATCGGTCCATCAAAGCAGGTCTCGACTCCACCACTACCACCAACTTTAAAACCAGAACCTGGCCCAGGAATGCATCTTTGCCCTTTTTCATCCATTACTGACCATTAGTTTGCCCCACTAATGCAACATCTTACTGACACCCTGTATCTTGGCCTCTACTGGCATCTACTTGAACCATAACACACATGGACAAAGATAATTGACACAGTGGGAGAGAGAGAGAGAGCAAGAGAGAGAGAGAGAGAGAGAGAAATTCTTAATAAATTGCACTTGAAAGTAACCAAACCAGACATAACATTCATAATGTACCAGACATGCCCCTGTGAATGAGTGACTGAGTAAAAAGGTGACTAAGTGAACAAATTAATGAGTGAACAAGTGAAGGAGGGAGTTATTGAGTGAAAAAATGGATCAGCGAGTGGGGAAAATGAGTGAGTGAATGAGTGAGTGCCTGAGTTAATGTGCCCGAATGAGTGATTGTGCTTAAGAGGGTTATAAGACTAAATGAGCCTCCACATGAATATTGACACAAACAGGAGTTTCTGGCACAAAGAAGACCCACTAATTGGATTCATTTGAGTCCATTTGCTGTCAGGGAGACGAGGCACTCATCCCTCCGACCCCTCGCTCTTCACCCATCCGCCTCTCCACAGCCATGTTCTTCTCCGCCACCCACCTATGATACCAACACAACCTCGCCTCATAATGGCAGGGATTATCATGACAACCGCAACAATGGCAGCGCTTGAGACAACAGAGTGTGTGGGACATAGGGACAGCTTAAGTACCTATGAGACTGCTGGATGGAAAAAAAACAAACAACTTTGAGTGTTTTTGTTCTGGGAGCTCCTGCATAAAGATGTGTGCTATTTTTGCCCAGAGAAAGTCTGGCAGTGCTGGGTTTTTTTTGTTTTTTTTTTTGAGGCAATCTCTGAAAACACTACATCTTGAAGAAAGTGATGTGTGCTTAGTCACAAATGCAGTGAAAATGAGATGCACATGTGGAGCAGCAGACTAAAAGTTGTGCTCTAGTCAAACAGCAGGGAATCAGTGACAAACACATTATCCTGCTAATCAGTGATTTGCTTGACTGAATTTAATTTATAGCTTTATGCATCTGTGAAACCTGGGGAGATTTTAAACCATTTTACATGTTTGTTCTGGTCTTTGTCCTGGACGAGACCTCTGAAATTTTATTACAGCACTTTAGGCTGCTTGGCCTCTAACTCAAAGGTGGTTTCCAGAATCTGAGAGGTCGTTTTTGACTCTGAGAAACATCTTAATTCAGTTGTTCAGTCCTGTTGGTTTTTTTATCAAAACAGCACTCAGCCATAATGAATCAAAATTTCATGACAATCCAGCCAGTAGTTGTCGTGACATTTCACTCACAACCATAAACGTAAACCTGCTGCTGGCACAAAGCAAAAACTCTGACCAGAGTTTTAGTAAATGGTCAGCAGTGACAAATATGTGGTTTAGTAAATGGACCGATTCATTTACAAACACTGGCCTGGTGATTCAAGTATGAAGAGTTTGATGCTAAATAATTCACCATCAAATTAACTTGTGGCCGATGGTGACGGTCTAGAAGGTCAAACGTTAGTTTAAAGTGATTCTGTAGTCAGCCATCCTTTGGAAAATTAGACTTTTTGTAGTTAAAGATTGTCATTAATTACTCTAATGATGGCCAATATGAGACAAGGCCACAGACTTATAGGCTAGTTAATGATGCAGCAGATTTAAATGTGTTGTCTGCGTCTTTTTTTTTTTTCACCAAGAAACAAGAATGCTAGGGTAGTGATGAATCTGAACATTTTACCACTGCTAATGACACCAAGATGCAGGGAACCAGATTTGGTATTTCATCACCTGAAGTACAACTTGAGGAAGACATTTCATTACCTCGTGGTAGCTGACGAAACAGAAACATGAAGACTTTGGGAACATTTTCAGCCAAACTACCAGTGAAGGGGGGAAGATTTTTTTTTTTTACTGTATGAGTATGTATCAGAAGGTACTGTACTGGTACAAAACATTATGCTGCAAACTGGGAAGAATTACACCGTAATTACAACGTATATTTGTTAAGACTAAGTAAAAATAAATAAAGACTAAGACTGTCACAACTGTGGTATGAGAGGCCATGTTTCCTGAACTTTCCAGAAAAAAATTGTGGAGGAAGAAATTTGAAAACAAAAGCCATCTAGAGAACTTACCACAAGGCAATGAAAGACACACTCAGTGATGACAAACAACATGATATGAGAGGAAACAAGTGTACACCTGGCAACTAGACACTGCTGATATACAACTATTATTACCTATGCCACACAAAACCTTTCTATCAGACTAAACTGAACACCACATCATATTTTAGAAATGAGACAACACAGACATTCACCAAAGTTTGCAGTGACATTGGAGAGACAGCGAGAACTCACTGCCGCCACAGACCAGCTCCAAAATGTTCCAGATTTGTGCAAACGTGGCAGTTTACTTAGACCAGGCTGCCAGAGTCAGGTTGTTTGGAGATGAGTGCTGCAACGAAAAACTCTTTACATTATAGTTTAATCTGCCAATTCTGTTCTTGATTAGTCAATGAATCACTTACTCTATAAAATGTCAGAAAATTGAAAATAATTTATAACTTAACAGATACTTTAAATCTCATTATGGCTAATATTGACAACATAAATCTAAACTCGTGATATCTCACAATTATTGCACATGTTACAGTTTTCACTCTTGCCCCTTGGACATCTTGGTTAAACCCACCTGTAGCAGCTTGATGTTGTCCCTCCCTCAGTGCTCTAAGACGGGAATATTAGCTGGATAATCTTTGACACCACACTGATGCAACAGGGTTCACATCAAACCAAACCAAAGGTTATTTGATGCACCTGTAACAAAGAGAATGACTCAACTTTAGTCCTTTCAGGGTCAGTTCAAACAAACGAAAAAAAAAAAAGGAAAGAGATTTGCACAACCTCTGTACAATTATCTTGTCTCTGAGTGGGCTGCGCTAATGAATGAGTGTGACGCTGCATCCAGAATAGCCCAAAGGAAAACTGATGTCACTGTCCTGACACATTATGGTTCCCACTGGTGTGTGATGTATTTCCCTCTGCTCGCAGGGGCGCTGCTTTCCCATGTGATGTGCAGCAGAGATGACAAATTCATATCTAAGGCTTCGGTGACCTCTGGTAAAGCAAATTAAAGCTGTACACATCAAACATGAGGACTAGAGGTTGGTTTTAGTGGAAATAAAAAGTCAATTTAACTCATTCCTTAGGTGCAGATACCGTTTTTCTTTTCTCCATAACAATCTGTTTTCTACTGAATTATTACCAAACACGAACCAGTGATGGAAATACAACTATAGAAGAGAAAGCAGAGATGGCTGAGTCATCCAATAAGAAAACCAAAAGAAATGTGAGACAAAAACAGACATCAAAGGAGAAGAAACAGAGGCAGACCCACGAGCACCTGGACAGGAAATCCAGATCAAACACCAGACACACAGAGGGACTGAAACAAGAAAATCTGAAGGTCCCCAACAAGAAGCAGGATGATTCATCAATGAGCTATCCTCTGCATACTGAACGGTCTCAAAGTAGGTGAACAGTGGATCACAGTGATCAATAGATTTTAACAAATGAGCCCCTGTCCCTTTGACTCATTATTCATCCTCATTCATCCAGATGAAGCAGACAATAGATCAGCCTTTTAGAAACATTCTGCCTATTTCCAACTCTGAGACAAGTGCCCACAAACATGGACTCGGTCACTAACGAGGGGGACACTGCAGTGATTTACATTTATGTCCTGGAGACTAATCCTACACCCTAAACCTAACCTTAAAGTAAGTTTTCACCCTAAAATTGAATGATTTATGTTGTGGGACCATCAAAAGGGAGATGAGTCCCCACAATGTGACTGTTTAAATAGATTTGTGTCCCTAAAACAGTGAGTAATACACACTCTCTCATCAGATAGACACATATATAGAAACTAATGTAGTTGAGTACAACAGTCCTGCAACAAATCCTCCATTCATGGAGGTTATAATGTCCAGTTTTTATCGAAACTGTTTCAGAGAGGACTGATTCACCTGAATGCTCATTTTGGAGAATGTGGTGCTGTTGAACTGTATTTAGTCATTATATTGATTATGCTGAGAGGTGTTTATGTTACCTATCCTAACCTTGTTGATAGAAATGTGTCGGAAAAAATAATACAAACACCTGTCAGTACAATTCAGCACAAACTCCATAATGATCGTCTAGTTGAATCAACACCTCCCTAAAGCTGTTTGAACAACAAATACTGAACATAGCAGCAGGACTGTTGCATTAGACTGAATTCGTTTTAGCTGAGTGCACCAAATAGACTGCACACTGAGATATTACCTTGCAAGTGTGGCTTTAAAAAAAAAAAAAAAAATCAAGTCTTAGTGCTGAAATAGAGAAAATGTGCCAGAACATTCTATCCATTCAGCTTTCAAAGGAACATATTTACCACCACTATCCCGGACCCCTCCCGTCTCTTCACACAGAACATGGACATAATTAAAGAAATAAATATGGCGTGACAAATGTGATCCTAATTTGTCCGGATGAAATAGGTGTGTGTGTGTGTGTGTGTGTGTGTGTGTGTGTGTGTGTGGACAGTGGCACAGATCCAAGTGTGTGTGTGTGTTTATCTCCACATATGAAGCACATACTACAGATCTATCTCGGGGGCTAAAAGTGAAATCTCCGCTCTATAAATAGGACGATGGGAGCTGGATGCGGGGGCGCGCCTCGCAGTCCTTGTGTCGGTCACCCGGTGAGGGGGTCTATTTTTAGAAAACGGCGCGGTACCTCACGTGAGACCTGCGACAGGTTGGCAGCTAATTGCAGGCGCGCGTCACATTTTTTTTTTTATGAATGTCATTCACTAAAAATGACTTTTCATTGAGCTTTTGAAGATGGACGTCGTGAGTTTTAAAACGGATAGAGACAAAGAAGCGACGACCCCGACTCACACATGAACCTCATTTTTTAACAGTTAAACGACAATTAAGGGAAAGAAAAATAATTATTTATTATTATTAACTATTTTATTTTAGTAGTTGCTGGTGTCTTGTTGGTAGAGCTGGCCAACCGTTTGTGCTGCTGCTTTCAATATGAGCAGCTGGTCATGCTCTGGTTATTATGGTTATTAGTCCATGTTTTTAAATTATTATTATTTTATAATACTAAACAGATCCACAGAATCAGTTTATTAATAAACTATTGCTTTGGCTTTTACAAAAGACATAGAATAAAAATATCAGTGTATATCTTGTAGTCTGTATTGTGAAAAAAAAAAAAGATTACACAATGCCAAAGCTTCTTAACAACAAGACAATATGAAATTGCTGTGAAGCTACGGGACATGCGCAGAATTCATTTCTAACAAACTAAAAACAATGGAGGCTGATCGAGGCAAATTGTGTGTATGTGTTTGTGCATTCACAGCTGCTCAGGGATGATTTCCATTCATAAAAGGCGAAGGAGAGACGGAGCGATGTGAGACAGCCTCAGCATCCACGTCCGCCTCCTGTAACGGCTGGCCGCTCGGTGATGCTGGCCATATTATGTCCAGCCCTGCGGTACATCTGAGCCATCGTGCATCATCAGTCTTACATGTTCATTGAAATGCTGACAGTGGCTTGAATGTGGTCAAAAATGAACTGGTGAATGGCGCCTAACGAGCACCCGTCGTGTTTACTGACAGGTCCGGGGCAAACAGGCAGTGACGGGGAGTCAACCTCAGGTGCCAGACATATAAACACCCAGATCTCTTTCGTATGCAACCCAGTCTTCCCACCGCCTCCCTCTGCATCCACCCCCCCTGCTCCCCCAATACACCGGAGTCCGGTGACTCCGTTTACGTTTTACGCTTGCTCCGCCCCTTACTCGGTTTTGTCCAAATCGGGCTTTTTGCGTCGCCGGAGCTCCCGATTTCAGCCCGACGTCATCACCGAGTAGAGGGAAGAGCTGACGTCGAGGAAGAGTCACCGAAAGGAGAGGGCATGGGAGAGCGAGGGGGGGGAGAGAGTTTCACCATTGCTAACACTGATATGAGATGTATCTACCGCCACCCCCCTCCTTGTTCTCCACCCCCCTCCCTCCGTTTTACGTCGGTGTTGGTGCGTTGGGAGCCCCCCTACTCCGGCGGAGTCCCAGGCTATATAAGTGACCGGCGAGCAGAGTCCCTCAACCAGATTTACGGGTTCCGGACTTCTGTGCGAGAGACGGCTACCACAGCCGCCGATTCACCTGCACTCCGAAAGGGGGGACAGACATTCAGCAGCCGGCCAGCATCCGAGCTGGACGCTGTGGCGGAGCTAATAAAGCAGACGGAGACAGGACAGGAGAAGGTTTTCAAACCTTGCTCTGGAAAAATAAAAAATAGCTGAGATGAAAGTTCAATAACACACCTCAGAGCTCTTACAACCCGTCTCTTAACACATCTCGGAGACAGGGCACTTCAGCCGAGGCACGACGTGAAACAACTCTCCGTTCACAACTCTCCAACTCGCATCTGGAGGAATTTCGATAGTTCACCGCAACAACCGGGCACAATGTACCGCTCAACCAAAGGAGCATCTAAGGCTCGACGGGACCAGATCAACGCCGAGATCCGGAACCTGAAGGACTTGTTGCCCATATCCGATGCTGATAAAGCGCGGCTCTCATACCTGCACATCATGTCTCTTGCCTGCATGTACACCAGGAAATCCGTCTTCTTCACTCAAGGTAAGAATGAATTTACTCTGAATAAAAACGACCTGTTGATGATTCTCATGCAGTAGTGCTGCATAGACAGACCGCAATCTCTCACAGGAGTGGAATCAACAAGTGTTTCAGTGTCTGATATCAATCCGACAAACTGTAGAGCTGTGAGTCATTAATTGATCGCTAATAATCGATAAAGAAGCTGATAAAAATCTTAAAATGTTGAATTGTCGCTGCCCGTGGTGCTGAAACGCTTTCAGCACCGTGAACACAGCCGCGCCACTGTCCGTGGTGCTGAAACACGCTGCGGCCACCGTCTCTCCTGTTGTGGAGATCAGATACGCTGTGTTCATCCTAATTAGGTTCTGATTTATTAACAAATTTGACATCCATGGTTTTTTTTTTTCCTCTAGAAGCGGGAGCTGCTGCTAGTCCTGAGGAGAGCGCGCGGTTTCTGTCTTTCCACGAACTGTCGGAGTTGATGCAGGCGCTGCCGGGCTTTTTGATGCTGCTGACTGGGGAAGGGAAGCTCCTGTACCTGTCAGACAGCGTCTCCGAGCACCTTGGACACTCCATGGTGAGTCTAGACAGAACAAAATCATTCGTTGTTTAGTAAAACGATGTTCAAGCTCTACTTTGGACTTCATTAATACCGTTTCTGATTGTGATTTTTTTTTCCAGGTGGATCTTGTGGCACAAGGGGACAGTGTGTACGATATCATCGACGCCTCAGACCACTTTATCATGAGGACCAACCTGTCAACCTCTACATCACTCGAGATGGGTAAGACAAATGTTCACATTAAATTCACAAGTTAGATTTTTTTTTCTCCAAACAAATATGATTTTCAATAAACCTCCTCTATTCTCCTCCATAGACCGTCTCTTCCGCTGCCGTTTCAACACCTCTAAGTCCGTGCGGAGGCAGAGCGCTGGGAACAAGCTGGTTCTGATCCGAGCTCGCTGCCTCTCTCCACCTTCCACCTCTCCTGCCGCCGGGTCTTACTGGACCTCCAACCCTGTATGGGTGTGTTTCTGCTCGCCTCTAGAGCCCCACCCGACCCGCTCCGGCCCCGGGGCAGAGAGAGAGTTGACCTCCACCCCTCCACTGACTGAGAGCAACTTGTTTCTGGCCTGCTTCTACTCCCAGCACGGCCGGGACATGAGGCTACAGACAGCACAGGACAGGTGAGTTCACACTAATAATATCCAATCACTCCACCTGTTGCTTTAATATGAAGCGGTATATCGATATGTATATGAGAAAACTAAAGGGGTAAAACATTATCCTCCTAACACATCACCACCCACTCTCCCCTGCAGTGTGAGTTCCTATCTTGGCTTTGATGTGACAGCTTTACGCTCTCGCTCCTGGTACAGCCTCCTCCACCCACAGGATCTGTCACATGCCTCCGCTCAGCACCGCAGCCTATGTAAGTGTACTCTTCACACATACCTACCAGTTACAACCGTCCGTGCCCACACAATTACACACATTGTGCCAGCAGGCACATCCACACATTGAAAAACACTATGATGATTAATAGGATTACAAACTGATGCCAACTTGTGCTGTGACTGTTGTTCAACAGTGAGAGAAGGAGGAGAGGGCAGAGCTGAAATGGTGGTGCGTGTGCAAGCTCTGGACCAGTCGTGGGTTTGGCTTTACATGGTATTACAACTGCAGCCTGGAGAAATCCCCATCAGCAGCAACAACTATATCATCAGGTATTTACAGACTTTTTTTTTTTTTTTTTTTAACCACACACCACTCATCAATTTGGAGACAGAAGTGTGATAAATACAGCTCAATACACCATCCTAACTCACTGTTCCCTTTCTCTCTCTCAGTGACTCTGAGGCCTGGTCAGTGCGTCAGCAGCTCAGCTCAGAGCAGACCCAGCTGACTCTGGTCCTGACTGCCGGTACCTCTCAGCAAGAGAGTTTGAGCCTTCAGTCCCCAGAAACCCTGTCAAGCCCAGACCAGGTCTTCACTCCAGGCAGCAGCGGCCTGTCCGCCCAGTCCTTTGACTTCAGCACTGCTGGCTGCAGCGTGGGCTCCTCTGATGAACCAGGGAGCTCTGCTGCTGAGGCCATGCAGCTGGAGGGTGACCCTCGCTCCAGTATCTCCTCTCTGGAGGAAGAAAGCTTCTTTCAGCAGCATCCCACTGAAAGCCCCTCAGCTGCCTCCTCCCCTACCCCAGTCACTGTTGAAACAGTAGCAGACTTAGACTTTTTAACCCAGAACATTCTCCTGCCACCCTCCTTCCAGCTCGACCCTCCTCTCCCAGCTCTCCCCCTGCCTCTCCCACCTGTCCCCACCTCACAAGCTCAGCAGACCAAAGAGTTTGTGTGCACACCACCCTACACTCCCCAGGTTAGCGGGGCTAGCTTCCCATTTGGCGAACCCCTCTTCAGCTTCGACCCCACTGGCACTACCACTCCGCCGCCCTCTGCTACAACAGCCACCGCCACCACCTCCTTGGCCCCCTCAGCATCCTCCTCTGACCCACCAACTACCACCTCTAGCCCTGCTCCCCCCACCACCCTCTCTACCAAGCTCCCCCTCGTTCTACCCACCCCATCCACTGACCTCCTCTTCCCCATTGAGCCCTGCAGTGGTTCCCTCTATGAAAAACTGCCCCCCACACCCGACAGCCCCGGAGACGGCGACTGCACAGTGATGACCCTGCCCGAGGTACGGGGTCCACTGTATGTAGATGTACCACTGGGGCCCCTCCAGTGTCCACCTGAGGGCCTCCTCACCCCCGAGGCATCACCTGGTAAACAGCCCTGCCTCTCCTTCTTCTCCCTGGAGAGAGAAAGGGAGAAGGAGAGGGCAGAAATCTCTCTCTTAGCTCAACATATCAGCTCATTGGCAGAGGGATTCTACCTGGATCCACTCCTGTCCAAACTCTCTCCTCCCTCCATGTCACCCTCATCCTCCCCTCCCTCCCCCTTCCTGTCTCCCACCATAGAAACCACTGATGTTGATTCAGTCCACATGCTTAGGGAGTTTTATCCCATCAAAGCATGGAGAGGTCTGGACATTCCCATCTTCCTAGATGATGATGACTCTCTGTTTGAAGAGAGCATCCTAGAAACCCTCCTCCAAGATGACTTTGCTCCTACTCTGTCCCCTGGCCCCTCCTGCCCCTCCCCATGCACCTCCCCCATGCCCGATCCCTCCAGCCCAGGAACTCAAACCCCAGTGTGCTGGCACCAACCCTCCCAGTTTGAGGGAGTGGGCCACTTCTGTAGCGTCCAATCGGCGCAATGTAACTCCATGGCTGGGTGCGGGGCGACTGTGGCTGCTGAGGCCGGGGTAAAGGCGGAAGGGGAGGGGCTAGCGGAGGAAGCAATGGAGATCGAGGTGGTGTCATCTCCTGTGTCCTCTTGCTCCTCCATCCCAGCTTCCCCTCCCCTCATCCTCACCGCCTCACCAGGCCCCGCCACCTCCATGCCCATCGGCTCGCCCACGCCCGCCGTGTCTTGCACTCAGTCCCTCCTGGAGGAACTGGCCGTCCTGGAACCCATGTTTGGGGCAGGTGCCTCGATCGCCCCTGGCTTAGGGCAACAACCTGAGTTGTATCAACTCCAATGTCATCCATCGCCACAGTGCTTCCACAAAGGTAAGAGTCTGTCTCATTTTTCTCATTTTTAGATCAGTCTTGTCAAATGAGATAAAAAAAACATTCTCTGAAAACGCACCACTAACTTCCTCTTTCTTTGTTTTCCTTTTTTTGTCTTTCAGATGGGAGTGGAAGTGTTCCTCCGTTCTAAAATAAGTCTGTGACTTACTTCATTAAGTATGGCATATTGTCATATTTTGTGGAGCCCCTTTTACTGAAAAGTAAAAAATAATTAAGTGTATAAATATACATAATGTATATATAACTTAAGGACTTTAACTCCTACATGTCTCCTAAGAACAAAGATTGGCTTTATATTTTTGTTCATTCATTAACCTGTATACTTCTACAAAACTGGTGCAGCATTTACATGATGGTGCAACCACATGGACCCATAACTGCCTGGGTTTTGAGTCCATGTGGTGTCTTTCAGCTTCTCCGTAACATGAGCTTCAGATATGATCAGACAGAGAAACGTCTCTGAACTTGTAAGCGCTGTTTAACTTCCAGACGCGCATTTGTATTCACTCGTAGTGAAAACTCTGTTGTGAACAAAAAAAAAAAAAAACAAACAAAAAAACAAAAAAAAAACATTTCTTGCTATTTCAATAGGGAGATGAATTATAGCACTTTTTGCCTGACATACAGCAACGCAAACCCAAACCTCAAACGTATTGGAAGTCAAATGTTTACAAATTGTTTACATCCTTAGAACAACCACTATCAGTACTTCAAAAGAAGAAAAGTTTCTTGCTGGGAAATCTTCTGTCCAGTCTTCAGAGCTGGTGCAGCTCTGGTTCATTAGCACTCAGTCCTCACAGCCTTAAAGGCGACGTCAAAACTAATGACAGTATTCAACTTAAAACTTGAGATACTTTGAGCTTTGAGTTTGCGGCTTCAGACCTTTAACATTTCATATTTAACTCTCCATCTAAAATCTTGTGTATCAATGTGATGTGCAAACAAAAAACAAAACAAAAAGAAAACATGTGAAGAGATCCTGGCATGTGAAGATCTCAAGAATACTGAAGGTGTCCATTGCTTTACGAGATGTAACACCAAACAAGAGATTGTCTGGAAGTTTGCCGGAGCTCTGATCATGTCACAAATCCACTGCAATGTTGTACTGTACATTAGACTCTGAATGTGGGCTCTTCAGGTCTCTCCTGGCCTGAGGGCAGTCGGCTGGATATTCTTGCAGCATCAATATTTGCAATGCTGGCAGCTTATAGCGGCTCCTGTGTGCCTGAAACGGCCCTGACCTGCTGAACTCTTTATCATGTCCATTCAACATGGACAGTTACATCGTTGCTCCACTGGAGCGCGGTGTAGTGAGGCACAATTGACTATGTGAATGAGCGATTCTTCTTTTTTGAGAGGGGTTAGAATACAAAAGTTTTGTTTTAAAAAATGAAAATAGGGATGGGGTGCTATTTCTATTCAGTTACCAAGCGACACGGGTTGAGAATGGTTACTATTCCCATGGTGTCGACATGCTCACGTAGAGTTGTCTACGGTCAAGTAAAGGATTGATTCCTACGTTCTAGCTATTAAAGGCTAAGTTAATATACATGTGTAAAATTCTATTATTGTATGTGTGATATTTGAAAAAGATGTTAATGCATATGCATTATGTCTGTGGATATAGGCATATGTTCTTTTCAGAAAGGTTGTACACATTTGTACATTTGTATGAAACAGTTATTGGTCTGTATATATGAGAAAGAGATTTTTATTGCCTAAGATGGACTATATTCTAAACATCTTACTTACTGCAGAATGGACATTGTGGACCAGTGTTCTTTTGTGATGCTTATAAGTGTATTTGGTTGTCATACAAATGCATTTATATTAAAGTGCACTTAATGCGGCTGATGCATTTGTGTCGTCACAGTCAAGCCCCCTGTTCCTCCCTCAGCCTCATCATCATCATCGCCATCATCATCCCACCATCCCTGCCTCTTTCCCTCCCTCCCATACACTCTCCTCCATTTCTTCCCCTGGAGCGAGTTTTGCTCAGCAACAGCACTGACGCACACACATGACGAGACAGAATGAGACACTATCTGACTCAGACTGACGCACACACTTGGCATCGAGGTTTTTGCGTGTGAGGACGCACACACAGGAACACACAGTTGGCCTCCCACTTATGATGATACACACACACACACATACACGCATAATAGTAGGCATATGCCCCCCCCCCATCACCCCTCTCTACAAATCACAGTGGCCCACATTCACTCGATGTACCTGCAACTCTATCAACGCTCGCCGTGGTGTAAGACTCCATATATAGGCATTCCTGCTCAAGAGCTCTGACTGAAACAGCCTCCCATCTATTCTCAGCCTCCATTCAGAAGGATCAGAGAGGGGAGGGCTGGAGAGAGAGAGTGGGGAGACAAAGAAAGAGTAAGGGGAGGCTAAAATTAGAGGTACAGTAAAGAGGGATGTGGGACAAATTGATGCTCAGTCACCACACAATGAAAAGGTGAACATAACCAAAATCCCAGACATAAAAATGAACATGAGGCAACGCATGTCCTGTAAATCATGACAGAGAAAAAAGATAGAAGATGGGTTTTATGGATGCAGGCCTTTTATCTTTCCTGCCAGATCTCATCATGTCTGTAACACAGTGGATACAGAATTTAATATATGTAATGAGGCAAAGCCCTGTACAATATATTTTCTCTCTGCAAGTGAACATTTTGTTCCACCACTAGCTGCTGCAGTGTCTGTGATGGAGAGCAGAGGAGGAGGTGCTGCACAGCTGACTGCTGCTATCCTCTGGCAAAGACAAGTACTGCACCAGAAAGGAGCACATTGTATGGGAAAGGTTATGAAAAGGACAGGTGTAAGGACACAGTTTTACGTTTCATTTGTTAAACAACACGTTCACAGTTTTAAAAGTCTGACTTACAATGACAATACTCACATGCTCATGCGTTTCTTGATTGCTGGAAAAATTCCTCCTGTCCATGGTAGACTTGAAGATGTCCACTCCCTCTCTGTATTTCAGACACTGTCTCCTTGCTGCGCTGTGGTGGAGGGACAGTAACACAAAGATACCATGATACAATTGTACCATGGTATAATTAGAAATGCAGGAAAACTCACATGTAAAATCAAAAATCAGTCAAACTAATTAACTGAAAATTGCCCAACAAAAGATCCCAGAGTCTGGTGTAACATCTCAAAATCAATTGTTCTGTCAGACCAACAATTCAAAACCAAAAACTGACAAGGAACAGAAAAATAGCAAATTTCCACATTTGAGAGGATGTAACTGGTTAATAGTTGGTATTTTTGCTTGATAAATGAAAAAAAAAAAAAACTAGTTCTGCAAGTGGCTGACGATTGATTGATCACTAAGTTACCCGACTTAGTGATTAATCAATTATTTGCATTCATTAAGTTTTTATGTATTACATGAGAACAAAGACTTTATATGTGTAAAACAAAAACTTGGAATCAAAGTCAGTAAACAACAATACTGAAATATAGCTCCACCTTAAGTCCATGTGAGTTTTGCAGTTCTTCATGTGGTGAACCTGCTGTTTCCCTGATTGATAAGAGGTGTATGAAATGGTGCAGGAAACCATCTGCACAACCTGACAAAAAGGCAAATCGCTTCCAGAAGTGTTAATAATAGATAATAACATCAAAGAGACTGAATGTACAAATCCTTCCACGGCGGAGCAATTACAGTTTCATTAGCTCAGCTCAGAGGAAATGAAACGCTCAGGGTCATTAATATTTTCAAAATCTGAGTGGATGTTTTTGTTGCCAAAATGTAGGCGATGTAAATTCTACTAAACTGTTCTGAAATATTGAAACAAAACAATTTGCTATAAAGAAATGTCTTAATATCATGAATAAGGACACAGGGGAAAAAAATGACACAACAACTGACTCTTTATTAAGATCTGACGCACATAACATTAACAGTGTTTACGTATGAATGTGTTACAGGTATAAATTCAATATAAACCGGAATGGGGTCTGGGGAGGATCCCAGGGTTGGAGGTTGCAGGTCTTCATTTCTTTTTACTCAACAAAGCTTGGGCTGCAGCCTCTGCAGCTGCTGCTGCATCGGCTTTCAACTTCTCTTCCCTCTGCTCCAAGAAGACTTTGTATTCATCAGGTGAGAGACTGAAGAGGAGGACAGAGAGAGGAAGAAAGAAACACAATACTCAGTTACCATAACTGTCTGATTTACTATTCTAACCCACAGTAAAACAGGCTGAAAGACAAAATATCAAGGACGGCATTCCTATGTTGTTTAGTACTTTAGCAGTGGTGATTTAAATTTTAACAAAACTGGACAGAAGTGGGTGATGCATCAATGCATCAACACGTTTCCAGTGGAGATACAGTGAAAACTAGTAACAGAAATTTCTACCTGATAACAGACAATCCTTCCTCGAACTGCAACATTAACTTAAACATCAGTTTTTGGCGTCAGTCCCCCACAGCCAAAGAGGAATGACTTCTTTCTGGTCTCACCACAGTGCAGCCGTGTTCAACAACCATCCAGGGAGAAATCCATTGTAAAAGAGGCAGAGACACCAATTTCTCCACTGACGGTACTCTCAATAAATCATATTGCTCTGCAGCCGCAAGACATGTTAAGTTTTAAGTAAGGGGGAGAAGGGGATTGTGGGAAAAGTGAAGTAGAAACAGGCTGAGATAGTGTGACTCTGCTTGGTGTGATTCTTATCTAAAGCAAGCTAATACAAAAGAGTCCCACTTCCTCGTTACATACTAACTGTATACGGAACGCAACACGCAACTAATTGTTGCAGGTCAAATGACACTACAGTAAGTGTTAGTATATCGTTTTTACAAAAAAAACAACAAACAATCAACAAGACGCTCCAAAATAAAGGGTTCTTAGTATGTTTGCTGACTTTTTAAGTATATTGTGTTTTACTCTCCCAGTGTGAACACACTACATATGCAAAACCTGCTTAGATTCAGTGTATGTGAATCAGGGCACTGGTACTGAGTCAGAAACCTTTGTTCGTTTGTTTCTTTCTTTCCTAGTTTTTAAATGATTTTTGTCATTTTTTCTGTTCCTTTATAAATCACAGTTTGGCCTTACAACAGTTTTGCTGCAGGTTTTTTTTTTATTGAATTGCATTTGATTATACGATGTAGCTACTCTGTGTGTGTTCATGTTATTATGGTCACTGTTAACTCTTTTATTTTATCTGACCTCTAGTGGCCATTAGGAAGTATAGCAACCTCTACAGACGACACTGCTCATTAACTTGCTGCTTCTTTGCAGTTCTGCAGCACTAAGTGTGAAGCTTTATGTTTGGACACTGTGTATCCTCGTTCTTTTGAAGAACTACGAACAGGTCAGGTTTATGGCATTAAAATCAGGACTTACTCGTTGACAACCTTGATGCCCAGCGAATGGGCCGAGCCAATGATGGTTTTGACGAGGGTTTCGAGGGGGGTGTTCCTCATTTTGAAGCACTCATCCTCAGATTTCACCCGGGCGATTTCATACACTGTCCTTACTGACACCATCCCGGCTATCTCGTGGCCTTCACGGACACAAAGAGAAAGCAAAGTGTGAACAAAGGAAGAATGAAGAATGTAATAAATGTCCAAGACAATGTTTAGCACAAAAGAGGATGAAGCAGGGGAATGTATTCAGTTGGAGAGAGTGTAGGGGTGGCATTAGATGTCACCAGCTGAAAAGACTCTGGTCATAGCTCAGAGCTTAAAAGGTGGAAATCCAAAAAAAGAGCCCAACCAATTTATGGATCTGCTGATTTTATCGGCCAATATTGGCCAGTCACAGATATATTGGTATTGATTTATATATGTCAGATATGGTCTGACATGAAAACTTCCCTTTTCAAAATTCCGTTTTCAGTATATAAATCTAACATAACTCAGTGTGTGTGTGTGTGTGTGTGTGTGTATATATATACACATATACATATACATATATACATATATAAACGATAAAAATGGTATCAGCATCAGCCCCAAAAATCCAGTATTGGTTGGGCTCTAATCCATAATTCTCTTTTATTAACTCACCACCTTTGCCACTGCCCTCCTCCGCTGCAGTCCCCCCACATATTATGAATATAACATCAATCACAGCAAAGCTCAAAACTAAGCTCCATGGAGAGGCGTGTGTCCGCTACAGGATGGACCCAGCAGAAGAGAAAATTTGAGTGAGAGCAGATACATGAGAGCAGCAGCACATCTCACCTGTCTTGCCGGCCCCTTTAGCAATGCCCGCTGCCTGCTTGAGGAAGTAAGACACGGTGGGCTGGCCGATCTTCAGGTCATAAGTTCTGTCGGGCTGAGGAGACAGAGATGAGATAAAACTAAAAACCTGTGATCAAAAGTGGGAATGTGAACATATGAGGTTTTCATGAAATAATAATCTCACTGTGGCCAGGAGTTTTAAAACGCTAAGGTCATGACTCCCTCTGTGCAACACTAGCTCTAAGAAATTTATCCTCAGGCACCAGAAGAAGGCTCTTACTATTACTGGACCTATCAAGCTGTCAGTTCTTGTATGCAGTTTACAATGATAACGGTGGCAGATGTATTCATAGTACTTCATAGTAATTGTTGGAACAAGGGGATCCTTGATTTCAGACAGTGGTAAACAAAAACAGGCAAAACAACATTTCTGCCAGGCAACCGTTGACTTTGCCGGCTGAAATGACAACTGTCGCGAGCAGATTTTATCAGCTGAAGCTTAATGAGTTTGAAAATGCCATCTCTGGCTGACTTCTTAAAGTTTCCAACTGACTCGTTTTGAAACCAAAGTCTTGTAATGGGTACCTTAAATATGCACTTGACGGCTACATGATATCATGCTCAAAGACACAGACTAAGGCTGCATTTTCCAGGCAAAAGCGGATGATCCATTCTTATACTGCAGCGTAGAGCTTGTTAATCCAATATTAGGTGTAATAAGGATTTCTTTTCTCTTAAAGAAATTCACTATTAAAGAATAAATTTTACTTTTTTTAAAATGTTTTGTTTTTAGCATTTCTTTGTTCATTAAACAGTCAGCAGTGGTGTAGAAGAAAGGGGTTCAACATTCAGGTCTCCCCAGGCACAATGGATGTTGTGGTAATTTAGCATGTGCTGAAACCATTCAACTATCAGGGCGTTCCTTGAACACGCATTTTAAACCTGCTAAGAAAAAGGACCATGAGGACTAAAAAAGTGTGTTTGGCAAATGCAACACTATCTCGGATTTGGTTGGCTGGGGTTACACAAAAAAACCAAAAACAAAGCATGGAACAGAGCTGCTAACATTAGCTCTGACCTCTGAAATTAATTATGAAATTGTTAAACTGCTGACTCAGTTAAAGCTGACTCAGGTTACATTTGTAGCTAGGAGGCTAGTTAGTCAGACATGTTAATGACGTTTAATGATTTTCACATACTTGCATCAGACTTATGTTTTTAGCTTTGGAAAGACAAAAAAGAAAGACACAACCCTCAAACTCTGACTCAGACAAACTGCTTAAATGGCAATTATCATTCGGCCACAGCCCCGTGCACACCGCTTCCTCCTGCGGAGAAGTCCAGAGATTGACAGGCCTGTCGTGTGTGCTAACAGTTATTAAGCTATAATTGGACAATTTTACCTTCGAACACGATGGTTTAAAGTCTGCTTTGAAGCAGTCAGCACACTGCCAGGAATTTAACTCTGGTGGAGAAATACTAGATGAATCTATTTGGTTTCAATTTAATAAATGGATTGATTTATTTTTTGCCAATAAACCCTAAAAAAAATAATCCAAGAAGCAGCAGGATCAACCTTCAACTGAAAATGTGACCATGGTGTCCTCAGTTGTCGATGAGGCCCTCACCGTAAAATCCCTGTACCCAAGGTTCTGACTCTTGATAATAACTGAAATTAGATGAAGATCTTCAAACATGATTAAAACATATTTTACAGAGTAAAGGCACAGACGTGACTCTCAACACATTTTCAGCGGATTCTAAGTGAAATTCAAAACTGACATATCACCGTTTGGACCTGGAACTATTCACAAGGAAATTCAACACACTGTGCTTTAAAAAAAGCCTTTATTATGTAGGCTACATGATTAAAGCTAAGATGAATTTCAACAGTTCCCTGGTCTTCCTCAGGGTTTTTAATGAAGCAGTGTGCATCGAGTTTTTTGTGGGGAATTCATTCCCTTTCTTGTGGGATAGTATTAAGCCTACCCACCCGTGCATCAGAGGAACCTGCTTTTTCTTTCATCGGTGTCAGGTTCTAAGAACACTCCCTCCACTGTTTTTCCACACATTGTGTTAATTGTCAGTTATTGAATTTGGGACTGTAACAGACACCCCAACCATCTTATAGATACATGAACTTTTTATTCAGTTATTATTTGACAGTTACTTTCCCAGACTGTCTTTTTCTGTTACTCCTTATGAGTTTTTGTTTTTATTTTTTCCCCATTAATATAAGAAAATAATTCAAAGCCACACTAATTGATTCATTGACACTGACATATCATCACCTTTTATATTGATCTGGTGAACTTATCAGTAAACATCACATCAATTACACATCAAACAGATATGAAGCTACATTACGACTCATTTCCACTTGTGTTTCTGTTTTAGTTTCTACCAACTCCTGAAGGAAGTTTATGGCTCTTTAGCAGTTAAATGCTCCAATATATTCACCAGCTAGTTAATCATTTTGACTGTGTGCTGTTTAGTCCTGGGCATGCAGCACACAGGATACAGTGTTTTTTTTTCCTGCTGCAGCAGAAACAGTACTAATAAGAGCACTGAGAGTGAACCACATAAGTAGGATTGTGAACTTTAAACCCAAAACAATGAGCTGAAAGAGACTAAAACATTGCAAAGAGATGAGGGGCACTGGGGAGTCGCTTGTGGTTTTGTCACAAATAACAACTACATTCACATTACACATGAAAAAACTAATCAGTTAAAAGATGAAGGACAAAATAATGTGAACACTCATAAAAAATTACTTTAACTTTGAAGTAACCTACGCCATTTGCATGAGCTGTTTACATTATTTTGTGTATCCCCCTACATCTTCTGCTGCACATCTGTTCTCCAGCCTGATTCGCTTGCCCTTTCCATCCTCCCCTAGGGACCAAAATAAAAATAAACTCTCCAGCCTCACAGAGTCATTCTGACCCTTTTCATTCAGATTCATTCCCTTGCTGGAGACGTTTATTAACTGAAATCTGACATATAGATCCAATCAATAAATCATCTGAGGAAAGTTTACTTTGGATCATCTGTTATCTGTCATATGAAAAAAAAAAACAAAACAAAAAAACCCCCCAACATCAGGCAATAAAATGTAGGCTGAGCTGAGAAGATACCACAGAGCAGGTGATTTGTCATCAGAGTCGTGCTATCTAACAGCAGTGACCTTTCGACAGGGGGAACAGAATTTTTCTCTATCTATGGAAAAGCTATTGGTAAAGGTCCAATGAATTGCTGTTGTTTCCACCTCCATTTTATAAGATGAAACAAAAACATTTACTGCACCTCGGTTTTTCGCACGAGCAAAATGATAAAGCGAAAAATACAAAGCCAAAGACAGAAAGGAAGCGAAACCACCAACGCAAAAAAAATGTTTAAAGAATAGTTTAACATTTTGGGAAGTATGCCTACCTGCTTTTTTAAGAGTTAGATGAGAGGCATTCAGCTCAGCGTCACATTCCTGTTCCCCTCAGTGATGAACTGTAATGACTTTGGTGATCACTGACTTTTTCTCCAGCACCATCATCAAATCAAAATTTTTAATTCGTTTAATTTTGGTTTATGATCACACATCTGCAAAATTAATGACATTCCCATCAACCTCAGCTGTACTTTATGTATGGTGCTAATTAAATGTCAAATATCTAAAGTTAGCATTTAGCTAAGAGCCCCACTGTGACTGAGTACAGCCTTACAGAGCCCCTAGCATGACTGCAGACTCTTGATCTTGTTACACGGCTGTTTGTGTGTGGATTAAAGTGATGAGAAACATAATGTTAATTGGTGGGATGCAGACAGGCTGATTCTGGACAGACTAGCTGTTTCCCCGATGTTTCCAGTCTTTATGCTAAGCTAATTGCCTCCTGGCTCTAGCTCTTTACTTAACTCACATGAGAATGGTATCGATCTTCTCATCTAACTCTGTGCTAGAAACTGAACAAGTGGATTTACCAAAATGTCAAACTGTTCCTTTAAAGGAAGATGGATGGCCTTGTGAGATGTGCTCAAGGCTACCGACAAGCCTGAGGTGAAAGGTTGTGCGCACATATTAAAACTGACATACAGAGTAAAATCAGTATAGTGTGAACAGAACAAGAACAACACTAATAACCACCAGCAGATGGCACTGATGGACAGCAGCGAGGCCCCAGATGTGGTAGCAGAGCTCTTGCGGGATATTGCATGACAAAATGAATTCAAGCCTTTAAAAGGATTAGGCTTCACCTCCTTACATCACAAACTTCATTACAACACACATTTATTCATCGGAAAGGACACAACTCCTGATCTGAAGCAACACACACACACAAAGAGGTGAGAGGTGGGTGTGACCAGTCACACAATATGTGGTTGTGTAAGATAAAACCTACAAGCTAACAGCACCTCTTTTTCAACTAATTCACATCTCTTGCATGCACTTAATGCTTCTTGACTCCAAGTTCCTCTGGGTATTGCTTCATTAATGAATGCAAATGGAAAGGCTTACTTCGGTGGTAGAGTATGAATAATGGAAGTGCTCTGGTAATGTTATGCAGCTAGTGGAATTAACCACAATCGTGGGAGGGATGGGTGCTAAGTGTGAAGGGTCAGGGATGGGTTAGAGAGACCCACGGCGAGCCGCACAGACGCACCTTCACATGGATCTTGATCGGGAGAGGAATGCCCTCCTTCAGCTCCTTGGTTTTCTCATTGAAGTCCTTGCAGAACTGCCCGATGGGAATTCCTCTCTGGATAGGAACAGGGAGGAAAAGAAAGAGGAAAAGAGGGAAATAAACATGGTAGAATGGTGGTGGATTGCTTTAAAATGTATGAGGAGTCTGAGCTCACAAACATTCACTCAAACGTCACTCATGTCACTTTGCGCTGCCAGAATACAGATGCCTGAGCTGAGCTGTCAGTCAATCAAAGCTTCAGAGAGGTCTAACTATATTCACACACATGAATGGTTCAGGGAGCGGGCGCATGATGGTGATGGTGTGTGTGTGCATATATATATATATATGTGTGTGTATATGTATATATATATTTATATGTATGTATGTATGTATGTACGTGTGTGTTGTAATATTTTGGTGGAGTCATTTTTACACTTCATGCTAGTTATTCTTGTTATATTCACACTGAGATGCATCTGTGTGTGTGTGCCGCACTCTGTTGTTCCAGTGTTTGTGTGTGTCTGTCACTCGAGCTATGACTGAATGCATGTTGGTGCCCAGAGCCAGAGAAACCCAGTGATGAATGAGCCTCCCATTTTCCAGCTCCTGCGAGGCCAACCAGAGCGAAAGCAAAATGGATGGGTGACATTAAGTCAACACCCGGCCAACGCTGCTCCTTTGCACCATTCCTCTTTGGAGCTGAATTCAGTGGCAAAAACTAATAAAGAATCTAATTATTGCTGCTGAAATTTAAACTGACCTTCACCCGCCATCCTTCCCAAAGGCAACACACTGATTGAAATGTTCATTTCAGAAATGAGGGGAAGGAAAAAAGCATTTTTATACACAGTTTAATGGACTCGTGAGCTTCTATTGCTCCACGACAGAGCAGAGCCCAGCCCTCAGATTCTAATAATGGATCTGATGAAAAGTCAGTCATCCTGAGACATTCTCCAATGACAAAATGGGGAAGACATTTATTTGAACTTAACGGAGCAGAAAGTTCTCTGAACATCATCTCCACTAAAGGCTTCGCAAGCACCTGATGAATGCTAATCAGTCGCTCAATCTACACAACCCCATCACTTCATTAATGTCTAAAATGCTGCTCATTACTCACTGGTATTTCTGTGCATCCGCTAACACAATAATAACAAACTGATTGAAATTTCAACACATCACATGAGTTGAGGCAGGTTATTGTTTCTGAGCTGATGGGTATTATTTGAATTACAATATCCCACTAATGAAATGAAACGCAGTTACGTCCCCAGAGCCCTCGCTAGGCTCTACCTTCCCTCCCCACCCATACTTATTAATAGTAATCCCAACCGCTCTACCTTCTACTCGTGCCCTTCCCTCCCTTCCCCTCCACCTCCCTTAAAACAACATAAGCAAGGGTAAACAAGTGGGAGGGTGGGAGAACTGAAGGAAAGTCTAATTAAATATGGATTAATGTAAAGGCTACGATGTTGGGTATGAGTCAAAGCAAACCCTCGGGCTCTGCCTCACACATTCAGCTCCCCTTCCTTTCCTTCTGTTCAGCCCATGTCGGATAATGATCTCTCCCACTGACTCAGACGGCCCTTTCATGTCGCACAATGCTATGAAAGGGCCTCGCTGACCAGCCAGAGATAATGCCTGATGCTTCTAAAATGTGCTTAAGCACGAACAGCAAGACATTATGCAGACAGAGGAGCGAGCGCGCTAAAGACAGGCAGAGAAAAGGACTTCACACGGCCTTTCCTTACAAGATAGTCCTTCAACGCTAAAAGGGCTTGAGCAAACATGAAAAAAGGCTAAAGAGTGGCAAATAAGAGAAAAGACTGGCCTGAGGACCAGAGACACAACCCACTTGGGGACAGCAGACAATTTGCCCTGAGCTCCGCAAACAATTAAGTATGCACCAGAGACAGGTAATCATATTTTAATTAAGCTGTTACACAAGAGTCCAGGCATCTCAGTCTTTGAAGATGACAGCGTGAGCAAGTTTTATTTTGGCCTCAGGCTATTTAATAGTTTAACTGCAGTAATTGTGGTGATTGGACCATGTTGGTAATTGCAATCAGTTTCTAAATTTGGCAGAAGGCTGCCGTGTCATGACAGCAGGGTTCAAGGTTTGCTCCTGTGGTGTCCCACGACATTTATCAGAGGGAGAGAACAGTAACATTCATGCCTTAGCCCAATCGCTAACCCCTCTCACTGCATCTGAGCATCTAATCATCCTCGAGTCCGAGCTGCTGGATAAATCCTCTCTCTTCCACCATGACTGATTAGAGCCGGGTGCTCTCCAGTATAAAATGGCTGCAGCCCATCACCCAAGGCGGGGCCTTCCACGCCTGCTGTGGACAAGAACACTCCGCCGCACATCTTCAAAGACTTTTGAGATCCTGGGCACCGGGATTAAACGCTAATCTACGAAGATATTTCTCGCCGTCAAATCCAGCAGCGACAGTGGTGAGTAATTGCTATATGATCCATTCGAGATTAGCGTGGCAGACTCTTATTACTCATAATTATGGGAGCAATTAGGCATTTGCAATTAAAATCTGAGAAATGTCCATTTGATTTGACCCTTCCACCATATTCTCTGCAGTCTTTTTTGACACTCCCTCCGTGCTAATGTGATTGGCCTTTCAGCTTCACTAACTCTTTTTAACAAGATGTAGCACTGGTGTGGCAGGATGGTGTGTGTGTGTGTGTGTGTGTGTGTGTGTGTGTAGAGGGGAGCAGAATCAGGGATGGGAAAGAGGTGTATTAAAGTTGTCAGAATGGTGCCAGTGATCGTGGTCAATATCTGAACAATGAGAGCTGGTTTGTTTGACTGAGGTGAACAACGGGAGAGGAGAGAAGTAAAGAGAAGGCCGCAGGAGGTCCTCATGAATGTGTGTGTGTGAGTGAGTGTGTGTGTGAGTGTGTGTGTATGTTTATGTATGAATACTTCAGCCTCATTTCAATCTGACAAGACTATCGGCTCAGGAGTGGATATGTGTGCATATTAAGCTGCCGGGGACTGCTGACGGTGAGGAAGTGCTCGCTGTGTGTGGTCGCAGGTGTTTCTGCATCTGAGAGAACAGGAGGAGAAAAAAAAAGAAATGAGGAAGAGAGGAAAAGAAAAGGAAGGGCGGAGGGGGAGGAGAGGAAGAGATGGAAGGAGATTAGAATGAGGGAGAGTAGGTCAAGAGAAGTATTGTGCTTATGGAAGCGTGGCACACATGGATATAAAGGACACAGATGCGGGATAAGGCCTTGGGGCAGGAGGCAGAATTAATTGCCCCTGGCACACAAGGCCAATGGATAAATTGCCCTGGGTGGTCGACACGGAGGAGCGCTGCGATATGGTGACAAAGGTGTTACAGTGGAGAGAGGCTGGTGGGAGGCGAGGTTAATTAAACTCTTCAGTGTGAAACACTCTCATTCATTACCTTCATTACCTTGCTCATTTAATCTGCTCTGGTGTTGGCATTTTATCACATTCAGCCCCACTGTAGCATCATACAGCTGATTAGGTTTCATGTTGAATCCCTCAGCTGCAGAGGGGGTAACTGAGAGTGAGAGGCTGAATGGCAGGTCAGTTGAAGTCTAACAGACACAGCCACACACAGCAAACAGCACAAAAATAAATTGAGTTCACGCTGGACATGCATTTTACTTGATTTTCCAACCTGGAATCAGTGGATTAGTCTTAAAAGCGGAAAATGAAAACGATTTTCACCCCTGGTCTCCAGTGAACTGTGCTGAGGCCAATATTCAGCCCCTGCATTTAAGAAGTGAGGAGCGAGCTCAAATGACCATGAGTGCTGCGCGGACAGAGTGAACCAAATTCAAGGACTCATCTTTATAACAGCCAAAACAAGCCAAAACTCCTCGGCAGTGCTTCTGCTGGCTGCATCTTCACTTAAAACAGACACAGCCTTCATACTTTCTGTACCTGGCACAAAAAGAAGAATATGCTGTTTGAGGGCATGGTGAAAGCAAGCGACCAAGCAGGCGATGGTGGGACAAAATGGATAGCATCGCAACAAAACATCCCATTTTCAACTCCATTAGGTCCCCCTCACAGTCTTGACAGTGTTGTGCTTTTTGCCACTTCACATGATTAATCACGTGTGGAGGCTGCAACAGAAACACAGGAGCCTGAACTGCAGGCAGCTGAGGCTCCACGCTGGAGAAGACTGAAAAATCACAAGACATGCTGACAAGTGGAGCAGACACACACAGACAAAAAGAAAAAGAGAATCAGGAGTTGGAATGAAGTCAGACTCCAGCAGCAATTGATAGCAATGTTTTAACAAAGCCTGTGCTCTGTTTGTGGAGTGTTCAGAGAGAGAACAGTGAATTTAAACACTAAAAGTGCAGTTTAAAGGGGAACGTCACCCATTTTACACATGAAAGTCTGTTTACAGGTGTTGGGGAGTACTACGGCATGTGTAAAAAAAAAAAAAAGAAGCCTGTACAAAGCCTTCTGTGGCTCCAGAGGGAACTGTGCCAAATCTGATAAATTGCCTTGTGTGATGCCACTTGAGGCGTCGGTCGGGGATGAAAACAAAGAGTTTGTTAAAAAAAAAAAAAAAAAATTAAATTAAAAAATCTGGGGATGTGGAGTTAGAAAGAAGTGAGCTTACTAGACGTCTTTAGCCAGCTCCTCATCTCTAACTGAGGCTAATGACTCGAGGCTACATTAGCTGTTACTGGCATAACACACCTGAATTTAAGAACCAACTGCTGGCAGCTGAGTTGCATTGTGGGTAATGTAGGCGCCAGGTTTTGACAAAAAAGAAGAATGCGTGGAGTAAAAAAAGATGACACTTCTGGTTCTTTTTCATCCATCATAAATCAGACACTGTTAAAATAGTTAAACACTAAACTTCTTTTAATTCATGCCTCACACTCTGACACAAAGAACCAAGGAGTCCTACATGTTTGCCATGTTTGTAGAGGTCAGCCTGGGGTCCAAAGTGGAGCACGGCTCACTGTTGACGCCTTCAGCATTCTTGGACAATCTGTAACCCCCCCAACCCGACCATGTGTCCTTCCAAACTTCCCCAATCCTATCTGAAAAAGTGATGACTGCACAGTCCTGTGGACAGCCTGCTTGCCTGGCTGCCCCTCGCACTCCTCTGCTATTGTCGCTGTTCTCCTTCTGTCCTTTTTCCTGCATCGCTCCCCCTCTCTCTCTCTCCACTCTGAAAGTGAGCCAGTGTGCACAGTGACCTTCAACCACACCCACAGGGAACAAAAAAAAAAAAAAGCGAAAAGGGGGATAGCAGCAAGATGGAGGAGAGAATGGGATGAGCATGAGGGCAGGGATGACAGAAAAGCAGCGGATAGAAGAAGAGGGGTGAAGAAGAACAAAAAAAAAAACCATGCTGAAGTGAGGAAAATTTAAAAATCTCTCTTCTCTCGGAACCCAGTGGAGCGCAGAGCTGAATCTGACAAGAAAGATGACTCTCCATCCCCTTTCTCACCAGTCTGATTAAACCTCTCACTCTAAAATGAACCCGGCACCCTGAGAGAGCCACAGAAAACGAGAGTTGAGGACTTTGAGCCTTTGCTAAAGGTGCAGGCTGGAATGCCTACAGATTCACTTGAAGGAGCAGGACCTTGAAGACAAGGTGATGCTGTGAAATTCCTCAAAACCGCATCTTTAGCTCACAAAGGAACAGAAATTGAATTCCTGAAAGAAGGAAACAGCAGGCTTTTTTTTTTTTAAAGAAAAAAAAAACTGTTGCCAAAATATTCATTTTCTACCAGATCTGTCGCAGAAATTCCCAATCCCTCTGTTTGAGCACGCAGTAAGCCAGCTGTAATGAGTTCATCTACAACAGAGGGATGATTTCCTTGTGTGACTAAGACAGTAAGTAGACAGAAGGAGGACTAATTAAAGTTGTAACATCTGCCTCCTGAGCTCTAAATGTGTCTACAAGCTACAAGCCTCTTTTGCTTCACTTCCCCCTGCTCTTATTTCAAGGATGGGTAAATAAGGCATGTGCCTGCTCCCAAACAATGCAACTAATCTTCTGCAAGTGGCATCATGATGATTACCATACCCAATGAATATACTGTAACTGGGTGCTCTAAAATATTCATAGCATCTTCTTCCAGCTAAACTTCCACAGCTGATGGTGGAGGAAAGGAGGAGAAACAGAGGAGGGTGGGAGGTCTGGACTGGAGCACGTAGCCTGCTTACAAATTAACACCACAACCAAACTCGAACAGCGTGAGTGAGTTTCTCCTCGTCCTCGTCTCGGTGTTGCACCGCTCTGTCTCCCCTCTCCTGAGCCATCTCCTCGGTCGGATCGCTCTGCGGTCTCCACTTTAACGATTCCGCGTCGCCGCCGTTGCTGCTTCTGCTCCACTTCTGACCGACTTCCCGGCTGCTCCGCACAGCCGGTAGCCCGACCGTGCAGCAGCAACAGCAGCAGCCGCCGCAGCAGCAGCAGCAGCCCCGCACGGCTCTCTGCCCCCGCTGCTGTGTCAAAAGATTAAAAAAAAAAAAAAAAAAAAAAAAAACCGGCAACGACACTGCAGGAGGTGACAGATCCCGATTCAGATCCCGATCGAGCCTCTGCAACGGACTCGGGAGCCAGCCGAGGGGACGGAGATATCTGCCATGCCAGATCTGCACGGAGGAGGAAATCTTGATAAGTATGAGCCGGGGTTTTTTTTTTTTGTTCCTACAAACTCGGGTCTGCTTGGTGTGGCAGTGGCGATGACTTTCCCCCTCTTACACCCTCGCGATGAGCCTTCTCCTGGAGCCTGACTGTATACAAACACCCGGACTGTGGGAATAAGACTTTATCACCGAGCCCGGCTCATCAACCACAATAAAAGGGAGACTTTATTGGTCACCGACAACGCTTCTGCTTGGGAAAATAAACACACCACTTGCTGTAAATCAAGCCAAGAGGATCGAGCCCAAGTGCGAGACGAATGGTTTGGGTAACTAAAGCTTCACTTTCCTACCAGCCATGCACGGACAAAAGCCACAATACCTGCTGTTAATAGGGCAGTTATGAAACAGGTGTTGCAAAGAAGCGGTTTAACTGAGACTGTTCAATTGACAGAGGATGCAAGACGTCGCACAACAGCACTGCATGCTGGGGCAGCTAATGATAACCACATTTCAAGAAAAATAACAAACGTAATAACTGTAAAAAATTGCAACAACAAGACCCTCGGGCAGCACTTTGGCTGCTACCTGATAAATCAACAGATGTTTCAGTCATGTGGCTTAAAGTCTGGAGAGGGGATTTATTCAGCAGCGCATTATCAGGGATTGTACACTGCCTGCTTCTCTATAAATTAATTAGTTTGCACATAAGGGCATAGATGTTGTCCTGATGCCCTTGGTGCTCCAGTGCCACCTGTGATAACTTGTGAAGGATCTCGTCTTTGATGTAATTTGGAGCTCTGTGAGGTGGGTTTATGGAGATGAAGTGGGCATAGACAAATTACACTCTGCTCTACACGGATGTCCATCCACCTGGAAATCACCCAATATTAACAGAAAACAAATGCAAGTGGCAAAACCCCCACCCCCTCGCTTTACCTCTGTCAGTGTGTGTTTGTGTGTGTTGCACAGAATTGGGAAGCTTTTTTTTGGATGATTGCTTGGACAGCTGTACACATGGAGGGGAAGCCATGTGTCACATCTTAAAGAGAAGAGGTGGATTTTTTTTTTTTTTTTTGGGGGGGGGGGGGGGGGGGGGGGTGTTCATTCCATAGCAGAACACAGGCTTAAAGTAGTTAAAAAAAAAAAATGAACAAATCATTCACCTGGACAATATTACATGCCATTACTCATGCTTACAGCAAAATAGGTTGCCTCACATTGTCAACAGCAGTGTCACTTCCCAGACAGGGGAATGATGAATTTGGTCATTATTGATGAGCTGAGTGGACACACAGGTTGTCATCCCGGGCCCTCGCTCAGAACAGAATAAATTACACAGCGCTGACAGGGAGTCAAAACACAAACACGGGCTGACAGGGAGATTTCCAGGGTGAAATTTAAGGCGCAGGTGGAATAGCGTAAGAGGCGCAACCTCTTTGAGAAAAAGCAAGCTGCAACAGTGGCTGCAAACTTCTCTATCCCCTCCCCTCGCTGCAGAGTGGGTTTGTTCCCCGAGAAAGAAAAACCAAATTTAAATTCCAATATCCTCTCAATCTGCAGCTTGGTGAAATTCATTGAATTTTTCAGGGAATGATAATCAAGTTGCAGTGTGCGGTGAGACAAAAGGCTTCATAGACAATCAGATATTACGAACGCTGGCATGATCCACGCCTGTCCTCCCACCATGCCTCCGAGCAGATTAATCAGTCGAGATCGTTCCTTTCCTCATCTCTTTGATTTATCTGTTTCAGAACAAACCCTCGTGTCTGTGATACTTCAATACCCGTGGTGATGAATACATTCGGATTCATCCAGGCCAAGCTGGCTCATGAAATGCATGTCTTCCTATAAGTGGGTGGAAGTCACTTTCTATCTGCATTTGAGTCTTTTCCTCTCCATCACTTTCACCCCCTCTCCCCCTGAGCTTATTTATGAACTATTACCATCATACAGTAACACTTTATTAGGCATGTAGACAGCCAAAAGGCCTATTAATCTTTCACTTGCAGTCTTATGCTCATTCTCCTTCTCCACACACACGCACACATACACACACACACGCAGTCTCAAAACCCCTTTTATACCCAGTGGAGTTCCTCAGCCCTCTTCAATGATTCAGGCAGCACCGAGGAGATGGCAGAGCTCCTGTTAGTCTTACAGTGAGGGAAGTGATGTGTCTTCCATCGGCAAGATATCAATACACATTTTTCACTTGCAGACTTTTCTCAGAGGCCGCAATCATGCTGACAATCTCTCGCTCGATCACGCTCAACTGTTGCCGTTACGACACATCTGAGCTGGTAATGATTTTATATTATAATGTCATCGATCCATTTGAGGGGCTGACACCCCCGAGTGGTGCTGAGCAGAAAACAGACAGTCCAGTGGACTGTGCCCTGCTTTTCAGCTAAATACGACAAAGAGACGTTGGTTCAATTACATTGTAAAGTCAATGATCATTTCTCATGCTGGGATCAATACTGAGGTTTAT
Organism: Toxotes jaculatrix; assembly: GCF_017976425.1. NCBI lineage: Eukaryota > Metazoa > Chordata > Actinopteri > Toxotidae > Toxotes > Toxotes jaculatrix. Next base: position 17,904,251 of record NC_054403.1, read on the forward strand.
ACTTTCCATGGCTGAGATATGAGATATGAGCCGCAACATTAAAAAAAAAAAAAAAAAAAAAAAGAAAGCCCAGTATTCAGCCAAATTAGCATTCGCCTGCATGCACTCACCCAGTCGTACACAGTGTGTACACAAAGACAAGAGTCAAACACATTTCTAAACAAATAGCGAGTTATCAATATTCATCTGAAATGAGAGAAGAATTTGCGATGATTAAAGGCTGCGGCGCAGTATGAGAATAAACATGGCAGACTATAGAGGCAAAGAAAAGGCTTTGACAGGCACCTAGCTGCGCCTGAGCACAATTAATTAATAATGAATAAGCTGAGTACAAAAAGGAGCAGAAACAACAACAATGAGCAGAAGAAAGTAACTGCGGAGAACTTGGGGAAATCTCAGAATCAAAAAGGAGCAATTTTATGACCTTTATGAAAAATGAAGACTATTTAATTCAAAGAGCTGCGGAGTGAAAAAAAGACAAATTTAACAGGCTTCTCAGCTTGAGCAGCCAGGATAGATGTAGCTCTGGCCAAAGATGAAGGGGGCTCACTGCTTACTCTGCAGCCAGTGTCTCTAACCATAGCAACAAGCATCAAACTATTTTTCATCTGGTTTTGAATTAGTACTGTTAAAAAAAAAAAAAATCTGTTCTTATCCTGCAAATTTGTCAGTTTTACTGGGGACAGATGGCAGCGTGTGGAGCGATGTGAGCAGAGTTTGAATTCTGTTGATTTAACAGATTTCCCACTGTGCATCTGTGCATGTGTCTCTTTCAGGCATGGTGCCCACGCCCCAGGTGTGCGTATCAACCCTGGTCACGGTGAGCACGATGGCAGTGGTGGACCTCTACCTGCTGGAGCAGAGCATGCTGGGGGCTCATGGTCTTCCAGGACCAAGTGTCTGGCAGTGTGCGGCGGTGTTGCTAGGTGATGTGGGCTTCCTGCTCGCGCTGCGCTTCGTGTCGGCCGGCGTTGTGTCAGAGGTGCGGTCACCACGTCGCGGTTTTGCCAACGCCCTCTGGTTCCTGTTCCTGTCTCTGCTCCAGCTCAAGCTCTTCTTCATCTGCCATAACTACAGACAGGAACGCCGGCCGCCCGACCTGTTGGCCAGGAAGACCCTGACGCTGCTGCTGTCCATCTGCCTGCCCTCTCTGTTCCTAATTCTGACGGGGGCTGACCACATGACCCCTCAGCGCAGGAAGCAGGAGGTGCGGGGCCGACTGCTGTGGGTGGTTGTGGACCTGCTCGATGTGCTGGACCTGCAGGCAGGGCTGTGGGAAGTCCAAGGAGGGACCGCAGCAGGGACTGGAGGGGTCGTTGAGCAGAAGTTGCCCATCTGGGCTGAGGGCCTGGTCTTCTTTTACTGCTACGCCCTCCTGCTGCTGCTGCCCTGTGTGGCCCTCACAGAGCTGGGGGCCACCGGTCTGCCAGGACAGAGGGGGCCCCGTAAGGAGGCTTTGTACCCTTGGCTTAGCTTGGTCACTATCAATATCTTCACCCTGGCCCTGAGGGGCACAGGCATGTTGTGGTACAGGGACCCCCGTGTATCCACCGTGTTCCTGGGGAAGAACCTGCTGGCTCTGGCTGTGAAGCTGAGCTCAGCCTGGGAGAGACATAAGCAGGAGCGTGCTGCTGCGGGAGCTGGGACTGTGGCTGGAACCGAACCAGGAGACTCGACCTTGCCAAGCCAGAGCTCAGAGCAGGGAGAGGGCCAGGCCCGGGGGAAAGCTCCTCCCTCTCATTATCACACACTGTCTCGCTCCCAAAGCCACACTCTCTCCCACGTCAGCCTGGAGCCTGCAGAGACGCCCTTAGGACCCTCTTTCATCTCCCACGAACTCTAGAGAGTCTCACTCGGTCTGAACATGCACGCATGCACAAACGCATGTACGCACACCCACACAATCAAAACTTGGACCAGCCAAGCCAGTATCACATCCAAACAGATAACTTGTATTGAATTTCAGTACAACAGTGATGGGTATGATGCAGAGCTGTGGAAATGCATTTGGCAAGCTTGGCTTTCTGCACATTTTGTTGTGCTAAGAATAACTCAAAATGCATTGCTGTGATTTATGGGAGTGTATTTTTAAATTGAACACTGTGCACACATCTATCATAGTGTAAAGAATATTCCAGACATGTAAGCTGAAGTCTAGCAGTGTTTATTCTTGTTTAATCTGGGTACAACTGCCTCAACTGCCACAATTTTCCGAATTCTGTCCGTCACACACCGGCTTGAAGTTGTAGTCTGTTTATAATGTAAGTTTAATTATAATGTAAGTTTAATTTCTTGCTAAAAATCATCTGATGCCACGCCATATGCTGAGTCTGTGTAGGGGAGAGGAATATCTCTCTGTGGTGCACTTATTTTTGTTAAATTTGAGTTCAGTTCATGTGGTTTGTGGGAAAAATTAGATCAACACTCTTCTACCATTAGATGCCAAAAAAAAAAAAAAAAATCGACTGTGACCTTTCAGTGTACATTTTCTCTGACAATTTACAGGGAACTTTCACAGAGAAAAATTTAATACAGAGGGATAATTTATTTTTTTTCCTACAGTACCACAGAGGCATGATTTAAAAGCCGACTAGCGGTAAAACTCACTCTACACTGTGCTCCAATATTTCAATGTAGAGTATAACCCAGTGGTTCCCAAACTCTTTGGCTTGTGCCCCTTTAAAGGAAAGATCTGAGATTTTTCTTATTTGAATACATTTAAAGACACGATGATGTGAACTTATATAGTTTTTCATAATATAAAAATGCAAAAGATACAGAAGAAAAACAAAAAACATACAAAAAAAATTAGTTTAGCATACAAATGTTTTTTTTTTTCCTTATATCCAGTTTTTTTTCATAATGTCATGACCTTCCAGATTTATCTTGTGGCCACTTTGAGGGCCCCTGCACCAAGGGTGTGCACCACAATTGCAGTGGTATCAGATTTCACTTATTTGTTCCTCTTGTCTGGAAGAAAATGTTAATCAGGGGCATCAGTGTCTTTGGTGTTTGGTTGGAGTGAAAACCTGCTGATGGGCCTTATGCTCGACTGTCCCTGCCAAACTGTGTTCTTGCTCTTATATCTTTGATTTAATTTAAATGCATCAGTCAACTAGCGAATCTGAAAAGATTTCAGAGATGTATATGGTATCTTCACATGTATTTCAGAACAACTATTGCTGTTTTAACACAACAAAATGTGCATAACATAAAATGCCAACTGTTTATGGAAGACACTGTTTCCATAAATGAAATGATGTTTTAATGGTAGGGATGAAAACTGGGCGATGAGTATTTTGCATTATCTTAATCCTATTGTGACACAAACTACAGGTCTATTTTACTACAGTGTTTACAAACACAAAACACCAATGTAAGTAATCCCTTTACAGTTTGAAAACACTCAAAATTCATGTTTTGTTGTCTTTTGTCATCTGTACTTGTCTTAAAGTCTCTCTGGGATAACTGCCTGTCCCAGCTAGGGGTGGGAATCGATAGATTATATTGATATCAGTGACATTATCAATTCTGCTTATTGGTCTGATTCTTTATCAGTTCCCCTCTTTAACAATTCCTGAGCAATTTTCTGTGTGGAAAACAAGTAGGAATACAGTGTTTGTGCAACTGTTTTATTATCTCTGAGTCTGAACGCAGGCTGTATCCTGAGACCTAGCTGTAGCAACAGTCTGTCTCATCATCTAAAATGGATGAGAGAATATTTTTACAGCATTTGTTTTCATTAAGCTTTTCTTAGTGAAAAAAAAAAATCAGAAAAGCCTGCATGTGTGGCATTAATGCTAATAACATAGGAGGATATTTAGCCTCGGTAGCAGACGTGGAGGCACTCGTGCGTAGAGCATCAAATACATGGCACTCCTGGAATTTAAGCCTGTGTTCGGAGAAAGATGTGCATGCAGGGATGTATGCAGCTTAGAGGGGGAGAGTGTAACAGGTCATTTTCTGTAAGCTACAATTTACAAATGTCCCCTAAATACCTCACATGCAGGCTATCAGTAGACCCTATCTAGGCAGCAGCGCACAGAGAAGCCTCTAGTCCACACTCAGTTACTACAGCGCATGCAACTCAGACAGGTGTGTGGCCAAAGAGTGGTTAGTTTGAAAAGAGGGAAATAAGACGATCTAATGTAAGATTTACCTCAGCTGAAACTGAGTGATTTTATCTACCTGGGCAGGTCGTAATCTACCTGGGTGGGTCGCCCTACTAGAGACTATGCATGGAAAACGCTGGACCCTTTCTTTTTCTCTGCCAGTTTCCAACAGCCTAGACTAGAGTTTGACGTTATCATTTTGCAATGTGCAACTGTCAGAAAAACATGCCGGCATCGATAAAAGGAACTGATACGCTCAAGGTTCACGATTCCCATCCCTAGTCCCACCATCAAATCCCTTTTTTTCCACTTTAGATGAGAGAGTTAACTTTTTAAACCCATATTAATTATCAGTTATGGATTGAGCTTTTCATTCACAAATTTGTTAAAATGTGGATGTTGTAGTATTTAGGTGTTGTGGGATTGTGGGTCAGAGCAGCAGGTGTAGAGGATGTACAGAACAGTCAAGTGCCTTGTTTCCTCATGGACCTACAAGCCTCTGGGTTGTCAAGAGGCATACACCTTATGTGTACCATGCGGAACTTGGACATACACCATGTGTTTACTGTGAAGTTATTCCACAGCTGTTGTCAGCTACACCTCCAGGACAGAGTGCAAACTAATAAAGTGTTTCATACTCGCCTGGTGTTGACAGTTCAATGGGTATTATGTAGCTGTAGGAGCGTTATTGGCAGCCTGTTGCCCAAACATGGGGAAAAAACAGGAGGAGTCAGTTCAGCCAAGAGGCCTTAAGGACAAATGACAGCCTCATACTTGCTGCTGTAACATAACAATTTCCCTCTGAGGGATGAATAAAGTATATCTATCTATCTATCTAAAACCTCCACTAAATTAAAGTCAATCAGCTCCCATTCTGCAATCACAGAAAATTGCATGTTTTTATGTTTTTCTCATGCTGAACTGGTGAAGTGAATGGAAGCTTCCCACATATTCAAGGCAGAAAAGGGTGCTCTTTGTTTCACAGAGCGGCACGCTGACGAAAGGCCGTCATTTATCACAATTATGCCAGCGGCCCCATCAGCCCGGATCCTCTCGCAGTAATCCTTGAGTGTGCTGTCGTGTTGTCTGCCTTTAATGCTGAAAGAGAGAGAAGTCTTGATGCGATTGGGGTGTGTGTGTCAAGAGTTGTAGTAAGTGTGTGATGCTTTTCAGAGTGAACCGGCTCTTTGCTCACAGAGGCTGTGAATGCACCCGTCGCCCTCTCCTCTGAGCTTTAATGGTCCTATTAATTGAAATTGAGGCTATTTGTCAAAATGCAAGCGCTTATTCTCACTGCTTTATGCTTGATTTACAGGCTGTATTTACAGAATGTATTAAGACTAATGTACATACTCAGCCACAAAAAGAAATTCGTTTAAAGTTCCAGTGGGGAATTTCTCTCCGGTTCAGAGAGACTTTTAGGGAAAAACCACAAAGGGATAACCAGTGTAGTAGACAGCATCCAACTCTCGTCTACCCTCATTCTTTGACTCCTTCTCCCTCGTTCACTCTACATTTCAAACACATGTGTTCTGGATGCACTCCCTGTTGGGCAACTTCTCATATTTCTATTATACTAAAAGCAGCGACTGCATAGGCAGCAGCCTCTGCAAATGACTACCTCCTAGAATTTGTTACACCTGTTAAGCTCTAGATACAATGCTCAGCATTTTCCCTCAGCTCCCGCCGACTCTCATAACCTGCTCCTGAAGAAAAGTACGTGAGCAGCTCCCCTATTTTCTTTCTTCTTTTGCTACACTCTCCTGTGCTCTCTATTCCTCTCCTTCTATTCGCCTGTGCTAATTTCACTCTAGCCTGTAATTATTCTCCTGTACCAAAGCTGTCAGTTTCCCTTTTTTTGTCTCCTGTTCCTTCTTTTATTTCTCTCGTTTGTTTAAATTTGCCCCGCAGCCGACAAGCTGCCTACCTCTCTGCACTTCCTCTGTCAAGGGTGGTTAGTCAGAGACGAGGAAAAAAAAAAAACTGAGGAGGAGAGGTTGGCTAAGATTAAAGGGCTGGGGCCATTGCCTAAAGCAGAGCGGCTGCCGACTGCCATTTATTTACTGTTTGCTACACACAGTGTGTGCTTGATGGAGCACGGGAGCCGAGAGAGACAAAGGCACACAACACGCTGCCCCGACAACAATGACATCCCAAACAGTCCAAAAGGAGGCACCTTTAGACAAACATATGGCTTTGTTTTGCTTGGTTGAGCACTTGGTTACAACCCATCTCACCTCATTACCCCATGACGCTGCGACAGTTACAGTATGCCTACAAGCTCACACCCACCTAGTCTGGCAGCAAGAGCCACATTTAACAGACAGATATCTAAATCATTCATCATACATCAGCACCACAACGTTTGGAGAGAACTTCAAAGTATATTCTATCAGAAAGAAATGATGCAAAAGAATCTCAGACTCTTATGATATGCAACTCAATACTGCAGACAAACGCATACTAATACTGGCCTCAGATGCTGGGGTTATACCTGCTGCTGAGATTAAATAAAATAAAAAAAGAACCAGGGTTTAATTGTTTAAGTTAATTAACAAACACAAAGGAGGATTTGCTGATTTTCTCTGTTTTACATCATTATAAACTGAACAGAGGTGAAAGAAATATTTAGATACATTTTTTTAGTAAATATCTTTTTGTTGATTTACAAGGTTTTTTTGAAAGTTATGACCACAAAGGCTTTATTTGGTAAGAGGAGCATAGGATTCCTTTAATGTTAAACCTAAGAGGACACAGACTGGGTCAGGGTCAAATTGGATTCCAGACATCTCACTAAAAGCTTTAACAATACTTATCTAGAAGGTTGAGAGATTCAGACACAGCCAGAACATGTGCATTAAGTCTGCTGTCAGGCCTCTACATCAAGGGAATTGTGGCTGAATGTTCAGATAAATCTTTGCTAATCTAGCATTAGTTAAATGAACTCTGTGTACCACTTTCAATTGTATTCAGCCATGTTTAGCGGATGTGGACAATGTTTGTACCAAGTCTCAGACCAGAGTCCCATTGGTCATTTGTTAAAACTAATCCAAGATCAGAGTCCCAAGCCATTATAAAATTTCCAGTGGAGTGTGGATTGATGTTGTTAATGAGCTCGTAAATCTGGGATACCAGTCCTTTATGGTCTGAATTCAGTTCAAGGATATGGTCGATGTGATTTTATGGGCTTATCTGAAAATTAATTAAATGTCTTCTATACAAAGCTCCTGATCTGTAGGTAATGAAAGAAATGGTTCTTAGGTAAGTCATAGATTTGGGATAATTGAGAAAAAGATGCAAATCTGTCTTCTTTGTACAGATTGTGGATTGCCCTAATCCTTTTATTAAACCATAAAGAAAATGCAGGGTCGGTACAGGAGGAAATGAACGTGATTTCACTTAATGGGGGAGAGGGTAGAAGTTTCTTGCAGCCCGAAATGTCTCCTCAATGAGCCCATATTCTGATTGAGTGATTAACTATTATATTTGAGCTGGGTGAGGTCGCACAAACCACAAAGCTAAAGTGGTGATGGCATGATGAGAACTCTAATCGCACCCAGTCTGCCATTACTACTGTTGGTAGATCTTCGAACCAGTGAATTAACCTCTGAATGTTGCATGCCCAATAATAAAAAAGGAAATTAGGCAAAACCAGACCTCCTGAGCACTTTGGTCTTTGGACATGGGTCCTGCTGATCCAACTAGATTTGTTTGTCCACATCAAAGGGATAATACTTTTACCAAGTGTTTTTAATTTTTTTTTTAAAATTAGAATCAGGATATTTTGGAAGAGGTATAAAAATTCTGGCAACACTATCATTTTAATTAGGTTAACACGCCCAGCTAATGATAATGGTAAGGAGTCCCAATGATTCATATCCTGTTTACACTTATTAAGAAGATCAGTGATTTTTTTTCCAGTGACCTCGATACTGAAGTATTTAAAACCATCTGGGGCCAGTTGCACCTGCTGGACATACACCCAGTTGTAAGAGCAGGCTGGACGTAGCATGCTATGCAGAATTAACATCTGTTGCACAGACCAGTTTCTCCAGCCGTTCAATATCAGGCACACTGATATATTCATCTACCCACTCAGCAGGAGGCCACACACACACACACACCAAGGAGAGATTTCACAGAGACTCCAGCATACCTGGTATTTTTGGCTGTATTGATGCTACTCATGCACATCCAGGTACCATCCAAAAATGAGTATCTTTTTATAAACAGGAAAATGTTTCACTCAATTAATGTGTGAGATGCAGACATGAAATTTATCAATGTGGTGGCGCTGTGGTATGGGTCTGCCCACGACAGCCCTTGAGGGAAAGTGCTCTGGCAAGAGACAGTGAGGACTGATGGCTCTCTGGCATTATGCTTGGCAACAGTGGCTGAAGACACCTGTCACGGTACTTGAGCAAGAAAGGCAATACAACTATGGTTAAATATGAAACATGTTTCTTTTAACCTACGCTTAAACTGGTATCAGTTATTAGAGAGCAATAACTACTGCATACAAGCATATTAATTACTTTTTGTTTTTGTTTTAGATTCCACTGCTTGCACAGTGAAATCAGGATGAAGCCAGAGAGGGCATGCACCATCATGTGTGCAGCATCAACATTTACACAGCCAAGAGAATGCCTCTCCCAATGGAGGATTAGGAACCAATGAAGGCAGAGGTGGAAAATATGAGAGAACAAGCCGCAGGAGGAGGATGCGATGGCTCATCTCATCAGAAGCAATATGAACAATATGATCAGCCTATAAAAGAATTGTATTAAGAACTGTGGCTGTTTTAATGCAAAAATAAAATATCCTTTGTAATAATTTTGTTAGATCAACATTTTAAATTTTTGTATTGTCGCAAAGCATAAGCAAAGTGAATAACAATGTCAAGCTGTGCAAAACAACTGCTGGCATAATGTTTTAATGTTAATGTGATGAATATCATTTGTATGGCCTAAAATGTATTGTTCCAAGAAAAAGGTTTACAAGTCATTTTGATATCTTTGAGTTGGATGTTTTGAGAATATCATACTTGATGTCTTTTGTTCACAGTGAAATAAGAAAACAGCTTGTAAATATATTAGCTATTGATTTAATTATGTATATTGGGAAATAAAATAAAAATGCTGTTGCAGGTATTTAAAACAGGAATTTAAATGTATGGCATTTATTCAGGAATTCACATTCTTTTAGATGTATGGGGTGCACGGGGGATCCGGGTCTCTTTTCCACTGAGCTGGTACCGTTGCAGTGTTTTTCGGAGCTGTCCTCAGCGCTGAACGGGGGGTTGGGATTCTTTGTAAGAGCTGCAGCTTCATTAAAATAAAATTTGCCTCATAAATTTGTGTACTCCATACACCCAGTGGAAACAGGTTTATTAAAAGCCTATTACTTTATTTATTAGCCCACTATTTTAAAGAGGGCAGACTACCTTCATGACTGGTGTATGATAAACTTGCATTTGATGTTAAAGAAAAACTTGAGTCCTTTTCAGTTTCAATTTACTTTTCTTCAAACACATTCATCATGACGGCGCTGTAGGGTGAGATTTTAGAAGGAGGTCCACCACCCACTGGGAGGTTTCTGAGCAGGCCAGAGTCTCTCCTGGCTGCCTGAAGAAGGTCTATTTATCTATTTATTTATTTATTTTTAACTTCGTTGACTGTCCAACTTCTTAATCCACCCTCTGCTTCACTGACTACTGCCGTTATCATCTGCCAGACGTCTTGTTTTTTCTTATTAGTTACGGCACTGTTTTGTTTGCATACTAAAATATGCATATAGTTAATGTAGAGTTCAATCATATTTCTTGTTTCACAATCTGAGTAAATTCATTTACATTTCTTCAGCTCAGAAGCGATTTTTTAATCTATTCGTTAGTGCCAGTAAATGTAAGTTTGTAACTGTAGCAACATAAATAGCAGGGTAACTATCACTGCAGAAGAATGTGTCAGTGTGGACATGTATGGTCTAGTTGCGCGTAACTGCGCCCAGTCGTAGTTTTGGATTGTGCAACAGGTGTAAATTGTCACAAGGCTAGACATAGCTAAGCCCGGCATAGGACTTACATCCAACTTTATTACGTACAGCTCGTGCAACCGGCCTGAGGGCCATATCGAATCCAGGGTCCAGTTTTGAAAAACTGCACGAAACAGAACTGGAATGAAGACCCATCCTTCACTCTCTTCAGATCAATATGTATTTCAACAATCCTGGTTACATGGAAAACATCAGTCGTCATTCCTGTTCCTAAAATGCTGCACACATCAGAGATAAACCATTACAGACCTGTAGCTTCTTGGAACACCTCCAATTTGCATATAAGTAAAAAGGAGAGGCACAGATGATGTAGTGGCCTGTCTCCTGCACTGTCTGCTACGACACCTGGATACCTCCAGAAACCATGTCAAAATTGTCTTTACTGACTTCAGCTTTGTCTTTAACACAATCCAGCACCATCAGGTAATCAAGAAAGTACAGCACCCACAATTTCTATTACCACTAATCCACTAGATCCTATCCAACAGACCATAAGCAGTAAGGGTTGACAATTCACTGTCACCCACCATTATTCTCAATATTGGCACCCCATGGGGGAGCGTACTCAGTCCATTTCTCCACACTCTCTGTATAAACGACTGTCAGAGTCTATCCACCATTACTCTCTGCTTCAAATATGCAGATGACACGGCCATCCTCACACTGCTCAATAATCACAACAACGACTCTCTCTCTCTCTCTGCCAATCAACACTCCATATCTCACTTTAGCACATGGTGCGAAGATAACCTCCTCCACCTCAACATCTCAAAAACTGAAGTACTGCTTTTCAACCCCCCCCCCCCCCCCCCCCCCCCCCCCAAAAAAAAACAAAAAAGGTCCATCTCCCCATCGTCACCATCAAAGGAGAGAAGGTAGCAGCGGTGGAGTCTTTGAGATACCTTGGCATTACACTGGAGTATAGCCTCAGCTTTAATCAGCATACCATGGACATTTACAGACGTTGTCAATGGAGACTCACAGCCATCTGTAAACCAAAAGACCTGCCCGTCCAACCCTATGTTCTTCTCCTCCTGTACTGTTGCATTATGGAGCCAGTTTTTTCTGTACGGTGCCATCTGTTTTTTTTCCATATGCTCACAGTCATCAACAAGAACAAACTCTAGAACTGTATAATCAAGTAAACCCTGTATTTTAAATAACTCTGCACAAGTTTTTATGCCCTACCTGTTTGTGTTATGTATACATCTGTGTCTGAATAGTTTGTGTCATGCATGGACCTACTGTGGAAAACAATTTCCTCCTTGAAGACTGATACAATATCTATTTATCAATTTAAAATCTACATTTAGCAAAGAAATAGGAAGATATGCATAACAGTGGGTCTTTATCCGTCTTTGCCAGGAGAGAGATAGAAGCCTGTCTCAAAGTCACAGGAAGAATGGCTGATGAGAGTGCCTCTTTAAACATTGCTTGAAGAACTGGTGCCAATTGAAGAGGAAACTTTGTATAAAATTCTGTCACAAACCCATCAGGACCCGGTGACTTTGTTATTTTGATGGCCATAATGATTTCAGAAATTGAAATGTCTGCTCTTAAATTGGTATTTTGTTCCTCTCACACGGTGGGAGTAGTCACGTTTTCAAAGAAAGCATGTAGAGGACCAAGGTCATCGCTACATTCTGTATGAAGGTTAAAGTAGAATTGCTAAAAAGGTTTATGTCATAATGACCTATCAGCATTTCTCCTCTACGTGACTGAATCTTTGACGTGACTGAGCAGGTGGCAGCTGTTTGACAAGCTTGCGGAGCCAATAGTCTAATCACCCTCTCTCCAAATTCATAGACACTGTGCCTGAATGTCAAAATAAGACATAACACCTCATCAGAAGAAAAAAGACCAAATTCAGTTTGTAGTCTTAAAGGTTTCTTGTAAAGGTCTAGAATCGGGAATTGAGTGTATTTTGAGTAATTATCATTTGTTGAGAAATATCATATAAAGAGGAGTTTTTTTTCTTTTTTGATTATAGAAGAATAAACTAGCTCTGGTGTGGGGACATTTAAACCTCCAAATATCTGAAAGACCACATCGATCAATGAAGTCATGCACAACTCCAGCTGGCCTAGAGAGATTCTGGGAAGTGTTAGATGACCCGTCCAAGGTGACATCTAGTACAAGACTGAAATCACCTCCTATTATGAAACATCCATTGTCAAACTAAGGTCTTGTCAAAAATGATTTTTAAAAAAATACTGTTGGCATCGTTAGAGGCATATAAACTCACTAAAATCACAGGATTGGAAAAGAGTTGTCCAAAAACAACAATATAAATTGCCTGTTAGAATCACTAATAATCTCTTTGGAAAGAAAAGAAATGTTTTCAGGATTAGAGATTAAACTTGATGATAATGCATCATTATTGGTTGATTACATTTTGTGTGAATCTGAATCTGCAAAGTTACTGCAGCTGTCAGATAAAACTGGTAGAGTAAACAGTACCGCATACTCTGAAATGTCATGAAGTATATAGCTTCAGTCCTTATCAGGCATATATTTGTATTTATTTTGTACCTATGTAGAAGGTAATGAAATAAAAAAAACAAGAGCAGTAAAGAACAAAAAATGTGGAGAGGACGACAAAATACAAGTGTTGAAAACTGAGTGGGGTGTTTAAGAAAAGTGCAATACTCCAAGTGAGAAAAATCAAAACCAATTACATTAAAAGTAATTTCAACTGAGCCTTCCATCCATAATTAAACATACCTCTGGCTGAAACAGAATATCTGGGCAGGACAGAGTGAGGAACACATGTTCAAACGTGAAATGGCCCACAAAAACAAAGATGGGCAAAAAAGACCACACTGCATACTTGTTGAAGTTGGCAAAGAAACCAATATTCTTAGTCTGCGTGTCATCTTGAGCTGTCACACATTTCATAGTCATCAAAATGATCAAATTCCAACCATAGCTTCTTTAGAAAAGGAAACAGTGTTTTGTTTGGAGGCAAAAATACCACACACCCACTGATGCTGACATACCAGCACTCATGTCACTCTGACAGGTTTTATATGACGTGAGAGACATGAAGGATTGTTCAAAAATGTATGATTGCTATGTTTGCAGCTTTTTTTATGCCTATTAGTAGCTGCTATTAAAAGTATGCCTTCTGTCTGTCGTGATTAGGGATTGTACTATAAAATTATATTTTAAAGAATGGCTACGAAAAACTCATGACCTTCAGAGTCAAGAGTTGAGTAACAGCAGTATATTTCTTCCTCAGCTCAGAGGTCTCAGTTGTAGCTACGGGGAAGGAAGATTTAGCTAAGCCTTAAATGCGATCAGTAAAAATCTTAAAATCAATTATACATCTAACTGGTAAACAGTGCAGAGATGGTAAAACTGGGTTATAACGGTCTCTTTGCTTGGCAGCAGTTAAAATACTGGCTGCTGTATTTCTGAGCAGGAATAAAAGATGCTGAAATGGAATGAGATTAAAGCATATATCCTCCTCTTTATTATTGGATAAAAATGTCTGGGTGTATTTCAGCTGTTGGAATAATAACTGTACTAATCACAGTATTTTTCCCTCAAAAGTGAGGTCACTGTCACACATTAATCTGAAGCTTCTGACCTCTGCAAGGTTCACAAGAACTCTGGGACGTTGGGACATTTTGACAATTTTCTGACCAAATGATTGATTGAGATTAATTTTAGTAAAAAGAGTTTAGTTTGTTTGTTACAGACCCAAAAGGTGAAATGATATTAATAATATCAAGTAGATACATTAGAAATACAAACAAAACAGTAGAGAAATGTGGTTAAAACGGCTTAAAACTAATGTTAGGCATTTCCAGCACTTAACCTAAGGTGCAATCTGGCAGGGAGATCAGATTTCCAGTAATGAAGTGATTTTATGTTATAGTTTATGCTGCGCAGGTGGTGATAGCAGAGTAGATCATTTTGAACAGAAACATAAAGTAATGGCGCTGTTACTGTTGATGCCAGATAAGAGAAATATTATATTTATAAATATATTTTTATTTAATGCCTATCTGACGTGTTTTTTTTCCTGACATTATTAATCATGTGTCCCTTTCCTGCCAGTTGTGTTCACTTATCCGCTCTCCTCTCTGAGTGTCGTCATTAAGTTACAAAGATGGATTAACTGTGAGAATTGATCTGGTTTCCAAGTGTGCAGCAGCATCCAAGGCTAATGAGCACTGTCCATTAAAGAGGCTAACTGGATCATTTCTATGTACAGAATGAGCCATAGGGCTACTTTCATTTAATCTTGCAAAGGACAATCAAACTTTAATAGCTGAATGACCATTAAAGCGGGAGCAGATTGTGCCTTCATGGTGTAAAATAAAATATAAATTTACAAGAGAAATGAAAAAGAATACACTTGTGCAGTCAGCGACAAAGATGAGGTTAATGAACAGATCATTAAGTTGGCATTTAACTGTTTTCAAACACAAAAAGATGATTTTAATAACTGTGAAAAATATTTCAACCCCAGTTATTTTATCCACTCAATCCAAACTGTCTTTGGTCATTGCTCAATACTTGAGGACTGCTGACTTATTTCATTATTGTACCAGCCAATACATAAATTTCTCTAGTTGGAATTGGCATCAGTGTTGAAAAAGTTGTAGTGGTGCATCCCTGAGCAATAAAAAACAAGACAACCTCAGCTGTCTCTCTGGAGCAATTGAAGCAGAAAGGAGTATACAAGAATTTAAGACAAAACCTTCACAGGTTCAATCCCATTTCATCAACCGGCTTGTAAAGTGTGAGGCTAATGTATATGGACAGCTGCTGCGGATGGAGGTGTTAGTGTCTCTGGCCTGGAAACTGTGAGAAAATAGTTGCAGACCGAAGCTGAGCGCGGCACCAACCTGCACAATGGAGCTGTGCGACTAGAATAAGAATGGGAATATGAATAGGGCTACGGGAGGAGATGAAAGTAGTGGTGCGGATGTACGATGAGGTGACTGGGGGGAGAGAAGAGCAGCTATGTGATTGGCAAAGTGAAAATGGGGAAGGATCAGGTTGTCTCTCGGTTAATGAGAGGTGTATGCAGAAGGTCAGTTGATAAAATGAAGCCCTGCTCCTGCAATTAAGTTAATACTCCTGATTACTCAGAGCGAACAGATGGAACATGAAGTGAAATCGTAAGTAATTTTACCTGTCCCAGAATGGGGCCAAGTGGGGGTCCAGGGGCCGCTTGTCCTGACCTCACTATAGCCCGGATTACATTGCCAGCATCCAATTTCTTCACAGCTTTGGCTGCCTTGGAGATCTTTGACATCCTGGTCGGTCTGGAAAGCCTTAAATCTGCCTCCAAGTCAACTGAGAATCCATGCACTGAAAACGCAGAAGAAAAAAAAACAAATTAGCCTTTCAAGCATACACAACTGCAACAAATCCTTTACACACCGGGCTCATTAAAACATCATACACTCAAATCAATAGCGGTACCCACAGGCAAAAACCGTGCCTTTCCATTCTGCAGCGGGCGTGTAATTAAAAAAATCTTTGCCTTCGATTGGCTCAGCGAGAGCCACTTTCCTGGAGGTGTTTGCAGTGTGGATCAGCAGCTGAGTGAGATGCTCACCATGTCGAAGAGCCTCAGAACTGAGCGGATTTAAACTTCATGGGGTGCATGCCAAAACGCCTACATCACCTCACCTCTGTTTGTGATGTATCACCGCTAAACTCCCTGTGCTGCAGCAAAGCTTCCTCAGCATCAGCAGAGGTCAAGAGTCAAGGACAGAGGAGGGATAAGTAACAACACCAATACACAGAAGAGGGGGGGAAATGTCATCCCCATTTATGAACGCGGAGAGATGGCAGCTTTTTCATTCCACCTTAAGATGCATTTGCCAAAGTAGGAGACAATTAGTAGAGTGGGGAGAATGGCCTGAACTCCTGGCCTTTCTCTAGGGAGGCAGAACACATAAAAGCAGGCCTATAATCCTCTGCTGGAATAAAAGTGATACTGACACAGCTTTAAAAAAAAAGAAGAAGAAGAAAAAAAAGATCAATGACTGGAGCCAAGGGACAAATACAAGTTTTAAGGTTGAGCCTTGTGATTCTGGGGAACCCTGCATTCAATAAAAATAAGTACTTGAGGGGAGAGAAGAGGTCCAGCAATGATTCATTGTAGGCAACAG
This sequence comes from Toxotes jaculatrix, assembly GCF_017976425.1. Lineage (NCBI taxonomy): Eukaryota > Metazoa > Chordata > Actinopteri > Toxotidae > Toxotes > Toxotes jaculatrix. The sequence continues at coordinate 17,920,551 of NC_054403.1, forward strand.
AGGGTATCCAATTAGATCAACAGAAGAGACAGTACCGAAAAGATATATGGGACCTCATGCTGCTTTAGAGCTACAAACAGGGAGAAACTGCTCCCAAGAAAAGTTGTGATTCTATCTGGGCTGCTGATTATCCAGCTGCCGTTAAAGCGCAACCACCATGAGGCAATATTTGTAAGGGCATTAAGGTGATATGAATACTGCAAAAAGAGTTGCAAATAGAATCAATTTAGTTCGAATTCCCTCAACAGCTGTCTTTACAATGTAACTCACATACACTGCTTCTTTTCAGGGGTCAATTTCACGCTACTCACCTAATGTGCTCAGCTACTTCATTGTAGAAAAATCGTGTTGCAGTTGAGATCAATTTTGGAGCCAGTTAGAAAATGCAGAGGCCATTATGCATTAAATCTGAAGTGAGAAAATCCACTTCTGTTATCAAACAATGACAGAAAGACTCATGAATCCTTAAAAGGCAAGCTGCAGAATAATAACTACAAGAGCAGCGGGCGCTACAATAAATATCAACCAATAAAATGATATTCTGTACTGTACTGAGGTTTAACTGGAGTTTTGTGACTGCGAGAGAAAAACAATTAGGGACAGCTTCAAATGTTGGGTTTGATTCCAATTTGGGGCAAAGGGAATAACAGTTCTGAGACTGGGGAAATGACAACGTCATGCTTTAATGCACCGCAACTCCAATCTCTGTCGGAGTATGAATAATAAAACCGCAGTTCCCTCGCAAAATGAAATCACTCATCACAAGGCCAAGCCGTGAACGCTGAAGAATTGACCTACATAACGAAATCACAACTGCACTGACAGTGCGTTTCACGCCGCTACATTTACATTAGATTCAAGGAATAAAGCAGCATTAACTGTGCAGCGGCGGAAACATGGTTTAAGGCTGTACAATAAGCCTCAATCAGAGCTTGGTTAATGTTTTGCTGTGAATAATCAAATCAAAGCCGCAGTAATTTGGAAGGAAGAGACAATTTTGAGCTGCTCTTTAGACTGAATATTACATTCCTACGGCAATTACTGGCAACAGCGTCGTCGATAACAAGGAGTACACAGAAAGAGCAATTTGTTTGGGCTGTGTAGAGTTGCAGCGTAAAAGCACTTTGTTAAAACAAGCTTGATAAATGATATGCCACAAAGCCAGAATTTATATTACTACCTAGTAAAGGAAAGTGAGGTGAGCTATAACAGAGTAAAAACCACCGCAAATGTTGGAAAACTCTCCAAATTCTCCAAATCTCTGTTGCGGCAAACAATATTATTCCTATTCCTTGCGTTTCAAGTTGAATCTATTTCTTATCCTTAGAATTATTCCGTTAGGATTTGGCACCAAGTTTCTGGTTATCAACTCGTGCAGTTTTGGTTCATAAATCACCTATCACCACCAAAATCCAAACTATAAATCCAAGCAACTGTTTCTTGTTTTCAAAGTTTTCAAGCTCTCCTGCTGCCTGTCAAACAAACACAACACCTTTGACAGAGGTAAACATGTCAATAAAAATGAGCACACGGGAGAAAAGCTGGAGAAAAATCCCACCTGTCATGATGATGTGCAGGTCTACATAAACTGTTGCAGAAGAGATAATCTGAAATTAGACTCCCCATGTAAAAACTCATTACATTTTTATCACCCCTTCATTATGATGTGTCTGAAATTTCTGAGGGTTTTCGCAGAACAGTAACAGCAGCCTCTGTGGTATGTTTCAGCATAATTAAAACTGACTGCACTTCAAGGATAAAGCTGACTTTGATTACAGAAATTAATCAGTTTGCTATTAAAAACGTGGGCTTAATTGCACTGGTGAAGCCCACTGCTGTTTGTTGTTTGGGCTATTAGGTTCTCTTTAGTCTTCATTAAGGAGCCAAACAGTAGCCAACATCAATGAAGCTTCTTAATCTGTTATTTACTTCCTGGTCAAGGTTACTGATCTCCTATAAAATGACATTCTTAAAGAAAATGGTCTTTAAAATATCACTTTGGTTCGAAAGTCTCAGATCCTCCTCAGTATAAATCATACTGACATTGTATCAGCCTAGAGGAAATCAGGTCTTCTCTTTATGTCTTCCATATCTTTTTTTTTTTTTACTGCAGAGTGATGACATAAAAGCTGAATACTAATTGATTTCTCACTGGGGATCAAGCTTTGTACTTGCAACAACACAGAATCAAGTCTGATTAAATAACCTTTGTTACACGTTATCTGCCTCCTTGTCTTCATATCGCTGCTAAATTAAAGCTGAATAAGTGAAGAAAATGAAGTCAAATGTTTTCTAATAACATGGATACGGTGTTGCCACATGAAATGAAGAATAAAACATTATTATCTTATCAAAGAAACACAAAGATTTATTTGAGTGTAAATCCAGTGTTAACCTGTTAACTGTGCTTTGGAAAATGCTTTTTCACATTTTATTGCCATCAGAGCAGCTTTACGTGGTTGGTTTATGTTTCTCCACAGATATTCCCTCTTCCCATCTTAAACCACCTTTGCACGACTGGAGAAACTCAAGCCTACCAGACTACAACAAGTATTACTGACTTGTGCTCAACACAAGTACTTCTTATTTTAAGTTTCAGTATCAAATTAAGTTTTAGTGTCAAATTGCCGGTGATCACCCCAGCTGTAACTGTTTTGAATGTATAATTTTTAAGGACAACCATCACTGTAGCTCTCCACCAATCTGGGCTTTATGGCAGAGTGGCCAGAAAGAAGCCTCTCCGCGGTGAGAGAGACATGAAAGTCTGCTTGGAGCGAAAATAAACCTAAAGGACTCTCAGACTGTGAGAAACAAGATTCTCTGGTCTGATGAAACCAAGACTGAACTGTTTGGCCTCATGTCTGGAGGAAACCAGGCTCTTCTCATCACCTGCCCAATACCATTCCAACAGTGAAACATAGTGGTGGCAGCATCAGGCTGTGGGGGGTTTTTCAGCTGCAAGAAGAGGGAGACTGGTCAGGGTTGAGGGGAAGCTGAACTGAGCGAAGTAGAGAGAGATCCCTGATGAAAACCTGGTCCAGAATGCTCAGGACCTCACACTGGCCCAAAGGTTCACCTTCCAACTGGACAATGACCCTTAGCATGCTGCTACGACAATGCAGGAGTGGCATTGTGAACTCTGAATGTCCTTGAGTGGCCCAGCCAGAGCCCTGACTTGAACCCCCATGAAACACTGAAAATGGCTGTCAATCCATGGCCCCATTCAACGTGACAGTGCTTGAGAGGCTCTGCAGAGAAGAATGGCAGAAAATCCTCAAATCCAGGTGTGAAAATCTTGTCACGTCAGTCCCAAGAAGACTTCAGGCTGTAATCGCTGCCAAAGGTGCTTCAACTAAGTACTGAGTGAAGGGTCTGAATACTTATGTCAACGTGACATTTCAGTTTTTCCTTTTTAATAAAAACAAATTCTAAAATTCTGTTTTCACTTTATTAATGATTAGACTGATGAATTTAAATGGTTTTAGCATAAGACTGTGACATAACAAAATGCAAAACAAGTGAGGGGGTCTGAATACTTTCTGAATGCACTGTTCAAAACCATTTTACTGTCACATTCACACCTACGGGCAATTTAGTAGGTGGTTGTGGTCTTTAGACTGTGGGAGAAAGCCAGAGTACCAGAAGGAAACCAAAGCAGGCACCAGGAGAAAAACTCCACACAGAAATGGCCCTGGCTGGCTGAAAGGTTCAACCCCAGACCCTTCTTGCTGAGAGGCGACAGTGCTAACCACTGCACCACTGTGCCACATGTCACCAAACCTATGTTTGAACAGGTGCAGCACTCCTCTTGAATTTTTGCTTCACTTGCTGTCCTCTTGTTCTCTGTGTGTTGTGATAACTTGGTATTTACAGCTTAGCTGATAATGCCAAGCCATAATTAGGATGATTTCAGTTGATATAATACATTTACTCCAGCAAGCTTCTATTCTAGGTTAGGTCTGAAATGCTTGATACGCATTTCTTGTCCTGAGGGTTTAATTTTGTGATAATCTGATAAGAACGGATGCATTCTTATTCCACTCTCATCACTCAGTCGTAACAGTAAAGCACACTCTGTTTCCATCTCTTTAAACAGATAAAACCTGTCAAAATCCATTTCCAAGCAGAAACCATGATTAGTATTCCTTGAAATAACAAGGGAATGAATTCATTCTTATCTTTCACTGACACTTAATCCTGCAATGACAATTGGTTTTATTCAACTCTTAGTTTGGCAGTCCATCTAGTGGTAGCATTCACCTTTACATTTGATATAAGACATTATGATGAGAGATTAATACACAGGAAGTTAGCGGTACACTTCAGTCAAGTGTGTGACTTCTAAGATGGTCTCTGTCACAGCTACACGACCTTGCTGTCAGGCAAATGTAAGATACACATGAGGAAAAGACCCAAGAGACAATCTGAATCCCTGGATACTCACAGAAAAAGAGAAAACGTATATTAAAACTATAATAGCAATTTCATGTTTCTGCCCATCTTTGCAGAAAAGTTTGAATACCATCAGAGCCCCAATAAACGACTGGTGTCCTTGAATACATAATGTGACCAAATCCCAGTTAATAGCACAATAAACTGCACAGGGAGGACCTTCGCTGGCAGAAGGGAAGTCTGGGATGAAGTATTTGCTTAGATGGCACCACGTTATGAATTAGGAGCTGCAGATTAACTGTAATCGATGAGACTAATGCAGTGACCAAACAGTACAAATGTACTGGCCTGTGATCATTCACTGAGCCACATGAGAGAAGCTCTCAATAAGATTAAGAGATAACATCAGATATAAAGTTATAGAAAGCCGGTTATACGCCAATGCTGTTCCACTGCATTAGTATTCATCCCATCAAACTCCAGCCCTGGAGCTATTGATTGCTGAATGCCAAGTGCTAAAGGGCAGTCAAATAAAACGAAGAACTCAAGAAGAGTCTGAATGATCCCACAAGACCGAAAAAAGGGAACTTGCATGACCTGGTTCAACTCAGACCCGAACTTGCGGGGCTCATCTCCCTGAGTTCTTAGCTAATCTGTTCATTTCAGAAATAAACAACTCATCGTTTCCACACTTTCAGGAATAAACAAATTTAACATCAAATGGTCTGATGTAACACCGGATCTAATGCGTTTAAAACTACAAAACAGGAGGAAGAGGCGAGAACTGCTTCATATCAAATTTTCTAAGTGCAGTTATCTTGGAAAAAATATATTCTCTTGAAAGACATACCAGTTTAAACTCATCTTACATTTAGAGGATATTCTTACTGTTCAGACAAACATTTAATCTGTGCCAAAGTATTAAGCAAAACCGGAGTCTGAATGTTTTCAGCCTTAAAAAAAAAAATTTAATCACCACACAGTACCTTCTTTCAATCTTCACATACTAAACACTCCACTGGCCTCTATCTGCTGTTACTCAAGTCTAAAATAGCCAAGCTTATACTTAACATATAGTATGTCATCAAGAAACATTTTTTTCTAAGGATTTGATAAATTTGTTTTTTTGAAGAATTGTGACCAAAATATGTTCTGAACAGGACATTATAGAGCTGAAACATAAACCTGTCAGTTGTCGCTGGTGGAGAAACGATGTAACAAGGACACTTCCTAAACATCCTACAAACATCTTTGGGATTTTTATACTGCAATTCTGGTTACTTAATGGCCAATAAATACAGCAATACAGATATTTGATATATATCGGCCAACATATGCTGTGACAGTGGTGGTCTAATGGCAAGAGAAGACAGCTAGTGAGTGGAAGGTGTGGACTGTGTGATACAGTCTTCAGAGCTTGAGTTGATAAAATGAAAGAGAAGTGTTCCCTGCCCCCATCAACCCCACTGAGGGGCCCTCTGAGAAACGTTCTTAACTCCAAACTGATCAGTGGCCAAAAAAATCAGACTGTGGTTGTACTGAGCTGCTTTATAGGCCTAATAGGCCTAAATATGTCTGTGTGCTTATAAATAGAGTGTTCCAGAAAAAAAAAAAGCCTGGCTATTAGCAATGCTTCTCTCTGATTAAATTTATGATCTCCAGGTCAAGCTTTAGTGTTCATTATAACAAACACTAAACAGCCAAAAATAAATAGACACCCCTGTGTTCAACTACTTTTCTGTACTTTTGGTCCGGGGCTACTCTCCCTTTTTTGGACCAGGCGCCTCAGTTCCAATTAAAGAAAATCCTTACACTACCACTGTGCTTCATCAGAAATGATTGTCAAATGGTCAAAAAGCTTTGAAAACAGCCACCAGCACCACACACCTTTCTGGCATGTACTCTCAGCAGGTTTTACCTCCCTGCAACAAATCATCATCACGTGGAAGCGTATGGGGTTTTGATGTTCAGCAACAATTATATAAGGCCTCAATTTTGTCCACATACTTTTGGCCACATAGTGAATTATTTCTGTTTACTTGTCCCCCTGTTGGTAAGCAGCCACCATGCAATAATAAGGCAGTTAATAAAAGCAGCAGCCGTCCTTTGCTCTGTTTTATTGCTGCGGCGTGAAAAAAAAAGTTGACTACTGAAGCAGCACATGCCCATCACCGCAGCTCGGGTTCAAAGCAAGACCTTGTACTTGAATAGTGATGACTCCATGTCCAAACATCCTGCATGTATTATCTCTGCTTGCCTGTGATCAAATCCCAGGGAGGCCGTTTTCTTTACTGGCTCCCCTGAATTACATTTTCCTCTCCCCATCATGTTTGAATGGGGAGACAGAATGTGCTATAAACTGCCTGTGCTTGGAATAAATATAAAAAAAGCAACAAACAGCTACAATGAGGCATCACCAGCAGAGACGGCACTAGAGAAATGTTTTTTTAAAAAAAGGGAAAGCAGAACTCAGCTCAGATCATCTTCTGATGTATTTTGCTAGCAGACAGTGTGTTTTATGTGTTGTGGCTACAAAGCTGTCATTTTTTTCTGGTATCAGAGCACAAAGCAAACCAAAAGCACTGACTGGCATGTCACAAAAAAGACTAAAGTTACATTAGAAGTTCCACTGTAACTTTCATCATCTAATTCACAACAGGACATGTTAAGCTTTAAATCTGGATTCATGGTTTATATGGCTCGGATGTACAAAAAGGAGCAAAAGGACTTTGTCATGGATTGTAACATCATCAACCGTCTTAATGCTGCTGATGACATTCGCCTACAATGTACAAACAAGCAATGTGAGGCGAGGAAGAGGAAGAAAATCACTGCAATCACAGATGATGATTACAAACACACTCAGAGGAGAAGCATCACAGCAATCTTGAGGAGGCATGTGGAGGCTCTGACATTACAAAAGTCAGTCTTCAGAATTACAGCTCAGAAGCAGCAAGCCAAGTGTGACGGCAGCCAAAACGTGACAGTAAACACTCTGAACTCTGGAGCCATCTGCCCCCCTCCTGCTGCAGCTGGACCTCACATTCAGAATACTGGGGAAGTCATGATTAATGCTTCCCCAATATGGGAAAGTGGCGAGTGAACTTGGAGATGGACACCAGAATTAACAGAGGTCCTGAATCACTCCAACTACAAGAAATCTGCAAATCAGATCTCAACTTTGCAGCAGAGGAAGAGCAGGAAATGACTCAGCTATTTTACAACGCTGGAAATCTTCTGTCACAGATCAAGGAGGAACAGATCTGATCCACTGTAATGGCCACATATGACCAGCCCACATGACGCGTAATGAAATATATTCTTCATCAGTTTCATTATAAAACTCAGTGTTTCCCTGATCAGTTACATGTTTTAATCACAGACGGCTGTCGAGTCAGTTTTTACCTATCCAGCAATCACTAGCTTCAAGTTACCTTACATAAAAAAAACCATCCCTATGAGTCTGGATCAGTAATTGCACATTCTGTGAGCTGAGATATCAGAGCAGGCATTAAGGGAGTAAAGTTTGATCAGTGCATCCCTAATACGGACCTGTGGTTCCCAACTTGGGAGCAATTAGTGATTAAGTAAGAAAAGAGGAAAAAAAAATTTAATCTGTTTTAATTTTCTGACATTTTCTCAATCTTTTTCCCTGGTGAAATATTACTAAAGATTATTAAATTAAAACAGTCAGTGACTGTGAAATCATACACTCTCCCAATGAATTGCTCACAGTAATTTGGAACAGCAAACAATCTTCTGCTTCACAGGTGTCCAGTCATACGATGAGGTTGCTAAAAGTTAATCCACACCTTCCCGCCAATGAGAATCAAGAATTTTCAGAGGCCGTAGTATAAATTATTATAGCACACATATTTCTGCACTGCAAGTGCAAAACATTTCTTCATTAATCTTCAAAGATATAAAAATCAATAAGGTTTAAACTGGCCCAATACAATGTGTTTTAAATAAGTAGATCACAAATTGGAGAACATAGACTCATTGTAAGAAGGTGCATATGACCACAGAGTGAGTAAGGAGAGTAAAAATTAAAAAAAAAAAAAAGGATCCTTTTCTATTGCCTGTTAGAGCTCACCCAAATAATCACGAAGTGCTTCGAAAGGCTGGTCATAGCACACATGAAGAAGCCCATCAATGTCACAGTATAACCCTACCAGTACACACACAGACAGAGACACTCCACTGCAGAAATCATTTCATCAGTGGTTCACCTGGCCCTCACTGACTGGGAGAGCAGGCTATGTTAGACTGTGGACTTCAGTTCTGACAGGCAAGATGGACAGACTTTTGGCCGGGCTGGTGCTGCTCATCAGGTAAACATGTCAGTCAAGTCCAAAATACAAAGAAGCTTGTCTTGCTCTCAAGTTTTTGTTGGCAGAGGTGGACAGCCTTCTGTCATTTGTGCATAAAAGTGTATCAGTTCGTACAAAGTATACAAGATCCTGCCAACATAAAAAATATATTAAAAAAGGAATTAAAAAGACCCAAATAAAGCTAAAACCACTAGTCTATTAACTGATAAGTCCATCTGCAGAGAGTAAATTGGCAAGTCATTTTGATCATTAAGTCATTTCTTTAAATAACAAATACCAAGTAATTTCCTCTGTGTCTTCTTAAAAGATACAGATTTGCTGTTTTTATTTTTCATCTTGACATTGATTTTGATGATATTAAACTAAATATCTTTCTGGTTTGGACAGCTGATTGGATAAAATAAGCCATTTTAACATGTAACTTTTGGCTTTTTTTTTTTTTTTTTTTTTACAATTTTTTAAATGGACCAGATGATTATTGGTTGTAGCCCTACACCCCACAACTGTCACCAGGTTTTTGCCAAATTCAGATGTGTGAATGCATATATGGACAACATGCTTTTCCAACTGAACTTTGCACACTTCAAACAGTAAGAAAAAGCTCACACAACAACACAAAAACAGAAATCTCTCATTGAAGAAAAACCACAACTGTGCCCATAACCTTGGAAGAAAATCTTGTGTCCATGCAGGACCTCTTTGCCCATAATGTAAAGCAGAAGAAATGGTTTTCAGGGCCTTTAACAGGCATTTTTAAAGTGCATAACAGAAACAAATGATAAATGTGAACAGAAACATGTAGTTCATGTTCTATATAATGATATTTCAATAAAATTCTACGAATAGCTCATCTTGTTACTAGTTTTTTTCAGCTGTGTTGCCAATTGGTAAATACAGCAACCCAATTTATGCCAGAAAAACGTTGGGAATCACAGATTTAGAACATTCACTCACTAACACTACTGCACTACTGTGCTCCTGATGATCAAAATGAAGATTTCTCAGTATCAGTGGGAGCTTTGACTTTGTCTCCAGGTAGAGTTTGAATGCAGAGCGTTGTTTTAGACCATTTCCTCTGGAGAACCGTTTAAATCATCAAACCACACGATGAAGAACGGTTACAAAAATGAGACAATGTGTGAACAGCATACGTTCATCTTTAAAACACGAATTAAACAAAGATACGTCTTTAAAACTGAACGTGACGCACAGCAGCAGCACTTTGTATCCACAGCACATCCAGTCACATGGAACCGCGAGAATCTACAGGCACGTTAACCCCATACACACAACCTTTCTAACACGCCAAAGAAAACCGTGTTAAACCCCCCAAAAGACCGACATAAACCTCTGAGTTTCCATACCTGTAACTTGTCCTGTACCCTCACGCTGTTAGCTGCATCCTTCAGGGCGCAGACATGTTGGATAACTGAACACAGCAGCACAGTTTGCTGCGGGTAATTAAAGTCCTGCCACCTGCTGGTCCGGAGGAGCAACTGCAAAATCTGGTGTGAAACTGTGACCTGGAAAGTAATGCCAGTGTAATTTACTCTTAATTGTACTACTTAGCTTTTTTATTTTTTAAATTTCCACAGTGTGACAGTAGTCTTTCACATAGCCAACTAGATCCAGTGCTGGAAAGTAACTAAGTACATTTACTCAAGTACAGTGGTAGTTTTATGCTACTTCATACTTCTGCTAGTGCATCATTAATTACAGTAATACAATATAATATTCTAATATTGTTTCCATTTTCATGTCCTCTGAGCACTTTAAGGACACTATTATATTTGTTTGATTTTTTTTTTTTTACATCTTGTATCCTTGTATCCCACTCTTCATTAACCTGATATGATTCATAAACTGAGCGGCACATTCAAACCCAAGGCATCAGGATTTTTATTTCTAAACCTCCATCACATTTTATATCCTAGATGTCTTGTGCATTACTCACATTTCCCCAGGGTTCAGCCTTACGTGTCTGATATCTTTGCAAAATGTGGGACCTCCACTAGAATTTAAAACATAGCTCTGTGGCTGGGAAAATTATCGCATCATGACAGTTGGTTTCAGCTGAACATTCTGTTGCTATGGCAACGCCACTGTCAGAGTTCCATAGCAGTTACAGTTTAACTGACACTGTTATATCCACCATTTTGTCACATCTGTGACCCAGTACATGTTACAAGAATATTTAATATACTCCCCAGATGGCCTTGTCAGAGCACTATCTGTAAGTATTATAGCCATTAGGTTTTCTATGGTCATTACACTTCTGTTAGCAGTCAAACTAGCTGTATGTGCTTCTAATACAACATTATGTAACTGTTAGCTAACTGAGTATTGGGCTGGTTATGGGGGTTTTTTTATGCATTTTTACTTTTTTTTTACTAGTATGTATGTTTTGATTTTTCTAGATATATTACTGTGTGTGTGATTTCCTATGGGAACTTAATGTTTATTTTCACAAGTGATATTTTGCTTTTTCCTGGCTTAAGGGACACATTTGATATCCATAATCTATGCTGTTTTGAATCCAGTTTTTTTCTTACTGTATTCAGGCATTTTTTATAGTCCCTTTGGTCTAACTGCTGTTTATGATCTCTAATCATTTTCTGATTTGTAAACACTAACATTTGATTTTGTCCAATTCTGTTCTTAGAGTTAGAGTTTAAACACACACAGTCGCTTCCAATAAAAGCTTCAAGAGTGAACTCTCGATCAAATCACATGCTCTGGGCACACTCCATCTTCTGATGAAACCCATGCAATGTGACTGAAACTTTGAAAATAGGTTCTACATGGACCTCGTGGTGTGTGACCTTGGTGTGAGTTGTTTTTAAAACTGTTTTTTGGGGGTGGGGTCCAGTGGGTTTGAGCAAAATTTAAACAACCAGAATGAATGAGTAAAGACCAAATCAGTGCTGGGTCCAGCACAGCTACTCTCCTATAAAATAAAATTTCTATCATGAGTTTGCCATTTTTTAACTCAGGCTGATGACAGATTCAATTAAGACCGACCAGTTTCGTTCTGTAAATTAAAGTGTTTTTTCAGTGTATGGCTTTTACCAGGGTGTAGGAGCTTAAGTAAATGAAAAAATTAATTCATGTTTTTGCACTGCCAGATAATCTCTCTCCTGTGACCTGGACCAGAAAAATCCTGTAATTAATTCTGTTAAACTTCCATAATGAAATAGCATGAGCATTAGAAAAGGTATTTTGTTGCTTTATAGAAACAAGGGCAGAGATGTTGACTTAATTGTTTTACAGCTGAACAGCATGTCAAGTTGCTCATTATTTAATTTGAAATAACATTATTTTGACAAACAGAACAAACTTTCGTTGAACATGAGTTCAATATGGTTCAAAACTTGTGTTTATGTTTGTATTTTTCTGACTGTGGCTTATCCAGAGGAAAAATATGAGGGCGACTGCATATTACCATGATATATTAGTCCAGTATTTTTATGAATTATTTTACTACACTTCACTCACAAGATTTCCCTAGGTAGATTAACTTGTTTAACTTGTCTGAAACATCTACTACTCATATTTCCTAAGAGCAAATAAGCTGCTGGCATCAGCAACTAATTTACATCTTATATTTACTGCACCAAATCTTGTACAGAGTCAAAACTAAATTAAAAATCCACAAAGCCAAAAATATAGCTGAAAAAAAAAATATTTATTAAAATAGTTTATTTGGAATAAATTCAAGTTATTTACATGAATGAATTATTTCAAGTTTCCTTTGATAGTGGTAATCTCCATGTTTTGACAGATTTAAAGTATTAGCAATTGTGAGATTGTTTTTATAAAACTTTAGGTCCAATCATCCAACACACTCACCACACAAAAGTGCTCAAAGTGAAACAAAATATTTTAGAAAATTCCAATTCTTTTACATTAAAACGTGACGGGTGAAATTCAAACTGTAATTATGAACTATACTATAGTTTTTCTCCTGAGTTCAAAATTCAAAGCTGGGATTCTTCAAAATGCCACATGAACATGTACAAAAGCAATTAAATTTGACAAAATAGTAACCAAGGAAAACATTCACAGTACATATGTTTGAGGTAAAAATGCAGAAACACTGATACACTTGACACTTATACAGAAGTGGTCTCACATATTCTAAGGCATTTTAAGATGTTTAATAAATATTCCAAGTTTTAAAATATACAAAAAAAAAAACATTAAAAACACTATTGAAGATTCACAGATCAGTTGGTAGAATTGGTCACTTTTAGTAAGGCAGCAGTGCGCACATTTAGGGAATGCTCAGTGGGAAAAAAATTCCTTAACAGGAATGACAGAAGCATCTGTTAAAAAAAAGACAGGGAAACAAAATCAGAGCAAGATTTGTATACAATACTAAATAAAATGTGAAACTGCGACACAATGAATGAGGGACACAAAGTAAATGTTGAGATACTCACATATACCAGCGTTTTGTTTTCTTCCCTGTCCTGGAAAAGATTAAAGACAGACTCCACATCTGTTTTCTTCAGGACGAGAAAGTTTGAATCTATAGAGATGACATAAAAATACATTTCAGATGAATAATCAACAGCCAAAAATAACTGGATACTCCTTTCTAAAGTGCAGACAGGTGTCCTCCTACATCTGGCACTGATGAGGTTATGTGCTCGCTCCCTGGTCTCGTTTTTCTCCTCGTCTGTGCGAGGACGGTGAGGTGCTGCTGGCTGCAACTCTGACCACTGCTTGTCTCGCAGGGTGTCAATGTACGCAGCCATCTGCAGTTCTGTTGGATTCATCTTGTTTAAGAAAGAGTTCACCTTCCTGAGGAGGAACACTCATAATCATAAGTTGTTCTCATAGACCAGGATATAACAAATGTATGAAATGTGGAAATACATTAGAAAATGGACTTACTTTTTCAAGATGGGCATAACAGGTTTCAGAATGGCGTCAAATATGTTTATGAGGATGGAGTTTCCTGTAAAGACATAAGAAGTATTAGCTTTGTCCTGAAGGACATCTTAAAAACAACCATAAAATTGTTGTTTTAAATTGTGACAAAGATACCATTTAGTTAATAGTTGTCTACCTACACATCAAAAAAGCAACAATCAACTTTTAAAAATGTTCTTCAAAATGTCTCCACCCATGATTTGGATCTGAAGAACAGAGGGTATTGTACCTTGTGTTGTCTGTGCTGTGAGGTTCTCAGAGGCCAATCTGTGATTTGTAAGGTTGGACTATACACATAAAATTGACTTGACTTGTTCACTCTTTATAATATAGGCACAAAGAGAAACGCTTTCAAATTATATAGTGTTCTTTGATTCAAAATCTGTATCAAAAATATTTATTATTGCAAGTTTGACATGACTGCCAACGATTTCCTAAAGTATACTGAATTTTTGGTTAAGATTTTTGAATTTACTTTCCTTCCTTTGAGCATGTCAGGTGTTTTCAGTTCATTTCTTTTTGGTGTAAATTGATTTTCATGGAAAAGCCTGCCTGCGGTTGATAATTCATCACATCAAACATTTATCTTTCTTTGTCCAGGGTGTATGACTGTTGCAAGGTAATGCAGTTCAAAGATTATTTGATTAATGTTCCTGATGAAGTTTCTATGACAACCCGAATGATTTTGAATCTACATAGACAAACCTTTCCCTATCCATCACATCAATGCTTGCTTATCGTTTATAATCTCATTTTCTTTTTTGACAATATGGCATGTGAATAGGTTACTGTTAGGCTGCCAGCTGTCAGTCCTGGGCCCTTCACAAGCACATGAATGCACCACCCAAGGGACTTATCAAAACACAGCCATACTTTCACTTTATAATACCACATGATGATTAATAAAGACGGCTAAATGTTCACTGTAAAAGATCAGCTTTCTCAGGCACGTATCATGTCTCTACATGTTCATTTGCTTAAGGTACTGAGAAGAACCAAAACAACTGGCTGTCTAAATACATTAATCAACAACAACTACTTTGAACAATACATGATTCCTAGTAAATAGACTACAGAAAAAATGGTATCAATTGGTATGATCCCAGAGGTTTTAAATGCTGTGAACAAAACCGCCATAGTTAAAAAAAAAAAAAAAAAACCTGAACAAACCAGATATTTCTTTCAGCAAATCAAATATGGCTTTGGTTGCCTCCAGCTGCTCCCAGTTGACTTGGCTCTTCTGACCCTGGGAGTCCTCGCTTCTTGGAGAAGTGCCCTGCTCCTTCCCCTTAGCCTTGTTTGCTCCACTTGACATCTTGAAACATATTTTCTCCTTTTTATGTGGCCTTGCACTGAAATTAAGCCATGACGGGCCTTCTGCACTCCCCCCCTGTGAGCTTCCATTTTGGCTGGAGTGTGGTGTGCAGTCTGAATCAGACGGGTCTTCATCTCTGTTGGTTTTTGTTGAGGCCAGAGACTCTTGTGACTTGGACCGGGTCAGTCCTTTGATAATCGTCTTAAAGTGAGAGGTTAAGGGATTATCAGAGTCCTCTGTTTTGTCTTGGGAACAGTTTTCATTACTTGAAGGGTCTGACTGAACAACAGACTGTGATAGCTTTTCTGTTTCTGTTTCCTCTGGCAGTTCTGAAGGAGGATCACACTGGGAGATAACAATTGTTGGGAGAGTAGCATGAGGAACATCGGTGTCATTCTGAATAGAGGCAACGGGGTTTTCTGATGGCTGAGCTGTGGATTCTGGGTGCGGAGATGGCATTATGATTTCTTTCGGGGCTTCTGTCTGAGGGCTAGAGTTCTGCAAAGAAAACAAAACAATCAGTTAGTGAGAGCACTGGCCTTTATGGTGCAACATGGCAGACACCAGCAACTAAACAAATGGTTTAATATCACATTTTTAAATAGGGATTTTACACATGAAGTTCCGTTTACTTATTATAGGCAGCATTGTAAAGCATGTGAAAATAGTTTTATAATGTCTTCCGTGGCTCTGTAGGGAGCTTTCTAAAGTCTGAGAGATGTCGGCAGAGTTATCTGAGTTTCAGCTTGAGACAGCACATTTATAAAAGAAAGCCTGTTTTATAAAACAGGTGGTATGGAGTTTGAAAGATGTGGGCATTTATCACACAGTGAGGCTCTACTGAAAGACGTTATCAAGTTGCAATGTGGTAAATGCAGGATGCAGTGTTTTAGGAGGTTGACTCATAGTAGGGGTTGAAAGTAATGATATCTCAACTTCAACTGCTTCTATTTTAACCAAGCCCCCCAACTTAACTGAAGCGTAATTCTCACAGGAGAGCCCCTTTGATGCAGAATTTTTATGAGCTGATTTTTATTGTCTCAGTTTCGACCACCACTACCTGTTATAACTTTGCTTTTGATTTAGGGGATTTTTGCAAGAAAATTTACTCCAATGACTAATCAATCATCCAGATAGATGCAGATTGATTTTCTGTTGTTCAACTAATGGACTAATCATTGCAGCTCTTGTCACATGTTTCATATACTCTCCAATCACACATGTCCACGACCTATCGCTCACAGGAGGTGGTCCATATAAATATTTGGCACTTGTTCAGTCTTAACACAACAACGCTGAGCTCTGCATCCTTCCTACTACACTGCTGCCTGCATTCAGAGATTTCCACTCTCTCCACCTCCCCGGCCTCCTCCTGTTTTGTTTTGTTCCAGACTGTCACATGAGCAGAGCCACACCAACAAACTAAAATGGAGGAAATAGTTTAGCCAGATTATCTAGACCAAAAATAAAAGTGAGCGTGATGAACAGGAAATGTGTATGAGCCCACAGCTCTGAAAACCACTTCAAGTCAAAGTTCAACCAGGAGGCTTGTCCTTAAATTTCACTGATGTTAACAACAGACAGTGGACAGAGAGGTTTGTTTAAAATCTCTGATGGTCTGACTGCTTATGTTTTTGCAGCAATGTTGCCATTTTGACAGATTTCAGTAATTAACTTGCTGAATACAATCTTATCATTAATGGTAGGAATGATAGCCAGAGGTCCTGAAAATCCTAGGTTATAATAATCCAGTCGTCCTTTTGAGATGTCAACATCTCAAAAGGATCTCATGAACACACATGTAAAACTTTACCTCCTCTTCCTCATGCCCTGGAGTCAGGAAGTAGGCCAAGCCGCTGAGAAGGCCCCACACGCCTCCATAATGTTCTTCTTCATTCAGGAGCTTGTCTAACGGGCAAAGGAACTGAAAAACCGGTTGTGTGTGGCCCATCACATTATCGGAAACTAATTCCTGGAAAAGAAAATAACAAAAGCCATAAAGCTTTTCAGGAGATTATCTGTTGACACATGCAAGATTTTTTTTGTTTCAGTCACCTGTAGAAAGTGCTCCACCGATGCTCTTGCTTCTTCTTTAATGTCATCGTTGACCTCTGACTCATCCAGGACCAGGACTGTGGGCAGGTTGGGTGAGTCCTGAAAAGTGCAAAAAGCTTAAGTCAGACTTGTGATATGGTACTTCAGAGTGGTGCCAGACACCAATGACTAAAGAACTTCTGACACCACTCTGACACCGAAAGATGCGATGTGAAACCTGTAATTCAATCTGGGGAAACGCCCTGTCTTCTCATTATTCATTCCCAACCTTCCACACTGACAGCTCGACAAGAAAAACTGTTTACCAGCCAGAGACGAGCTCATACAGTGCAGGGAATGCAAGCACTCTCTAAAAACACAGGGACTATTATAACACTTATAATTATTATTAGTGTCTTGCCAGTGTTTCCCTTTTGTAGCACAATGGTTTGGTTTGCTGGATTGCAACACGGACATCAAGTCAGTGATTCAAAAGCCTTCAGTGTCACTGAGAAAACAGTAAACCAGTAGAGTCCGGTTTGGTTAAAAGCAGGCAATGCAAGGCCAGTGACAAGCGAGCCTAATGAAGCATGGTATTACTTTTCCTCTTTCAGAAAAGGCTTCAATAGATACCAAGAAGTTTGAAGTTTTCCCAGAGCTGAGGTTTTTAACTTCATATTGCAGAGCGCATGAAAACATCTGGTTCTCAGCTAGGTTTGATTTATGTATAGTATGCAGACTTTACATTCAGCTGCCAGTTTATTATTAGGTACACCTATGTAAATAAATCCTACCTTCATAAGGGCTATAATGTTCAGTTTTGTTGAAACTTTGTTGAATTGAAATTAATTTAGAGATGCTGATTCAACTTTATGATAATTTTGGAGGATGTAGTTTGCGGTGCTGTTGGATTGTATTGCATTATAGAGAGAGATGGGTGTTATTTAGCCTACCCTCAGAGATACACATTTTTATTACAGTATTGTTATATTAGCCTTTATTAGATTTAGGCACATGCACCTAATAAACTGGCAAGTGAAGTTATATAACAGGCAATTAGATCTGGTAAACACAGGAAAAACAAGGTTTTCCCTCTGCCTTTTACCTGCCATCTGTTACGAAAATATATCACATCCATGTAGGTCTTCCTGATGTCCCACTGTAGGTTTTCAGGGCTGTTATTCTCCTCCAGGTGAACTGTGAAGATTAGCTCCTCATCCTCCCAGTCAGCCTGTAACACAGTTGACTCCTGCTCAAACTCCAGCTCAAACATTAACATACCATCCAAGGACAAGCTTTTACAGAGCCTCAGCAGACATATAACAAGCCTCCAGGACATTCCACACTGTCAGTGTTATTTATAACTCACATGAGGGATGCTGACAGCCCAGCGGCCAACGCGCCACATCTCATATGACAGCTTGAATTCCATCATGTCCTCTTGGACGCTTGTCAAGTAACTCTCTAGATCACTGTCCTCCTAATGGTGTTTGGACAAAAAGCGTAAAGGAATCTGTCATGTTTCACAAATTGTCATCTTCAGTGTAATATATTGTGTTATCTGCAGCAGCCTCACCCTGTCAGAATCCTGCTGGCTGTGAATGGAGCCCTCCCTGCTGCTGAAATCATCGTCGTTGGACACGTTATCCTGGACTGTCATGATCCTCATCATCAGCTCCTGCTCCATCCTTTTCATCTTCTTTTTCTTGGCCTTCTTGGACTTCAGCTTGTCCACAAGTTTTGACCATCCTTCCTTTAACTTGTTGCCTGAATATTAAAAATCTTTTATTTAACCAGGTAAAAGTCTCATTGAAATTAAAACATCTTTTTCAAGAGCAACATGGTAAAGAGAGCACCGTAAACGTTGTTACAACAGTAAACACAAACAATACAAAGACAAATACAACTGTCACACACTGCAAATGAGTGAACACAACATCTAGTTAATATGCGACACAAGACCAAGGACAAAAATCCAGTTATAATGCATAAACATGTACAAGTATCACATTGACCATGAGCACTATTTTCTCAATCCTTTAAAACTGAGATAAACTCCCAAACAGAAATCAGCTCTGACAATTTCAGGTCCTGTACATTAGTCCAGGAGGAAGAGGCAGCACATTTAAAAGCTAGAGACAAGAAAGAACCAGCCCCAGGAGAGATTTACATATAAAAGCCAACCAATGCGAAACTCTGCGGACATATAGAGATGACCACTTGGCAGCAACATAAGGAGAAAAAGTTACTGAAGGGGATGAGCAGTAGATAACTGTATCATCTGATTAAAAATGGAACGCAGTGTGAGGAGGTGTAACAACTGTGAAGCATCACAGTGGTGCGAAAATACAGTGTGTGAGAAAACTATTCAGGGGACATAATTCACACTTCATTAGGCGTGTAAGCGCTGTAAGCATGACTAGGTATCAAACTTTCAATGCTACGCTCTATGGGATGGCCTAACAATCAGTAAATATCCCATCAGAGTTATATAAGTCTCACAGATTATGACAAATAATGTGTTTGTAAATGTATCCTATCAGATACTTAATTATCATGGAATGATCATTCTTATTCAGCCACCATTAGTGTTCGATTGCTTTCAATACAAAGAGACAGAAGCTGGTTGAAGACAGCATAGAAATGATTTGGCATTCAGGTTGCAGTTTGTGTAATTAACTGTCTGGACCAACAAACAAAACAAACAAGGGACTAACTGTGCATCGAAAGGCAGGCTGGTAAAGGAAAGTATAATGCCACGTAGCTGACAACACATAGCTATTAATCAAACTGTTGTACAAGATGTTGCACAAGCAAGCACAGTCATCTATTCTCTAAACACCCACAAACTACTCCATCTGCCCTTCTCAAGTCCACATAATCCTCATCTGAAATGTTTTCTCACTCAAAAATATCTAAAACCTGGTTAAAAATCATGTACTGTTCCTACACGTCCAGCTGTAATCACTGAGTTTTGAATCGAGTATGTTTTGATTTACAACAACACTATCACAAAAACACACCTTTCCTTTTGCCCTTGATGCTGGTGCTGGTTGAAATCTCTGCTCCCTCCAAGCTCCTAGAAAGCCGAAAACCAGCCACCAAACAAAACCAGGTCAGTTCCAATTTCAAATACAGAAGGTGGTCGATACGGTTGTTGCTTTGAGGTTTGCTGTGACTAGGTCATGAAGATGACAGCAACTCACACTTCACTGCACTCGCCTTCCTCCTGTGAAGCCAGAGAGGCTTGTTCCGGATCTGATCCACACAGCTCCTCCACAGAGCCTTTGGGGGTCGTGCTGTCGAGCTGGCTCAGTACCAGCTGGTTCAGGTTGTCAGGGTCAGACAGCCATGTCACCAAATGGCCCAACCCTGAGGAAAACAGCCCACACAATAATCCTACAAACTCTATTTGCAAGGACATAAACACAAACTGATATAAGGAGGTAAAATATTCAGAAAATTTAGTTGGATTGTAATGAGTCATGTCTTTGAATCTTCTTCATACATCTGCACATTTTATGATAAAAAAAACTTCCACAATTAGAAGTTTAAAAGGAACAGTTTAACACCTTCCAGTATATTTATTTATTACTATTTATTTGCTTTCTTGTCACAAGTTAGTTGCACCTGGTCAGCTCAACATAGCATAAAGACTGGAAACAAGTAGCCTGGACCCATCCGAAGGAAGCAAAATCCACCTACCAGCACCTCTAAAGTTCAGGAATTAACATGTCAAGCTGAGGTTTTATGGAGGGTTAATGTGCCAGTCTATTTATTGGCTGTGAAAAGTGACTTCCACAAGTCAGCCTCACAGTGACAACAAGATGAATGTGAAAAAGAGTATTTTCCAAAATGTCAAACTGTTACTTTAAATATCAGTACTTCTTTTGACTTTAAATGCCTTTCATAGTAGAAAACAAGTGGTACAAATCTTAATTAATTTAATTTAATGTGTACCTAAAATCATCAAGATCAACAACTCTGACATAAGAAATTATGATAAAGGCTAAAGTAAAATGATCATTTTCACTGGAATAATGAAGCCCTGCCAGCTATTTCAAATTCATGCAAACACTCACAGTCATGTATCTTTGAACACAACAATGTTGTCAGGAGTGAGCCGTTTTGAGACACCAAAATGGAAAGCAGTCTGGACATGCAGATAATTTTTTTTATCAACAGCTGTAACAATCACTTATGGTAAGTGAGCTACATGTATAATTGCTAAAACCTACTGCACAGCAAGACTCCCACATAATGAAGCATTTTATCTGTTACTAAAAAAAAAGACAAAACCCTAAAGGGAACTGGCAAATCATTGTGGAAGGAGCCTTCCTTTTATGCAGCCCAAATTTCATGTCTTAAGCTCTACAATGCCACTGACAATAAGGGATTACAAACAATTCACACTTGTAAAAATCATCATGGGAGGCTTAGCCCTTACGTAAGACTGCATTCCGGCAGACGGATAATTTAATGCTTTCTTACCCTTTAAGGCAACAATCTCATTTAAGGCACAGCGGTTGACTTCTCGGTCCCGGAGAGATTCGGGAAAAAGGTTACGTACAAGAGCATCGGAAAATTCTCTCAGAACTGCAATCTCCTCTTCTCTGGAGCTGAACAAGAGTTCTCTGAGACAGAAAACACAGCAGTAGAAGCAAAAGAAAAGTGAATCCAACTGTTAATAAGTACTAAGAGAGATCATAAGATGTTTATCACTGCGAAACTGTATTGATGTAAATCTTAAACTCTAAAGTGATGCGCTACCCTTGAAACACCATTTATTATAAGAAAAAAACATTAGGATATCACCACAGATATGATCCAGTAAAAGTTTGGTAAATTATTCATAGGTGATAAAAAATATTCAGGTATTTATGGAGTTCAGCCACATTACTGAGTGCAAAGGGTAAGTGAAGCAGCACCCGCAGAGAATTCTGAATCATTCCAGTAGAGAGTAGGTGTAATGTCTCACCGATCAGGCTGCTTCGCCTTGTGCAAGTGCTGGGTCAAAATACGAATGGAGCCCACGACCGCCTGGCAAACGTCAAAGTCTTTGGCTCTCTCAATGACACGGTCGATTATAAAGTCGAATTCCCTGCTGAGCACCTGGTGGAGAGGCTGGTCCTCGAGAGGCTCGGGAACACTGTACCAATGCAGGACGTGCTCAGCATAGGCGCACTCAAACACTGGGGACAACAGTCACAGAGGAAATTCACATTAACACTAAGTGACCATGACCTCCTGAACGTCAAACTGAGGGACTTTCATGCTCTCTCTTTTTTTTTCCTTCCGATATAATCAGGCCATGAAACCCTGGGAAAATTATTCATTCATTCCAATATCCAGGACAGGATTTTCCTCTGAACATGAAAAGCTGTTGGTGAGATGAAGACAAGTCCCTCTGGGGAGTCGCAGTGAACACACTGAGCATCTTTTATTTACAGCAACATAACTGCATTCATACATCACGCAGAGACAAACTGAGAAAAACAGCCAAAAGTGATGATGTGTAGATAAAGCATTTTTGAAAGCTATTTTTGAAAGCATGGCAAATTAGTATTTATCTAATATTTATATTATCATCAAATTTTCAGTCATACATAGACTTTAAAGATAAAGACACAAAAAAGTTGGAATAAAAATAATTTTTCTTCTGTATTTGTGCCTTTGAATAGTAAACAATCACAATCACAAATTTTGCAATTATGAACTGTTTCATAATGATAATTTAAGTGACCACTAAAAATTTGTACATTTTTATAGACGTTTGTGTCATTTTCCATGTATTTCAGGTTCCTGTCAACTTCACACTTTGTTAAACGGACTGAATGAGAAGCCAGACTTCTGGCTGAGTTCGTGCTGAAAAAAAACAACGGCATGCATGAGGGTAGGAGGACAGTTCAAAAGGTGTTAAACAAAGACAAAAATGAATGCATAGAAGGTCAGCAAAAATGAACCAGAGTAAAACCTGGACTCCAGATGGTGAACTGCTCACACATTTGAATGGGAGTATATTTAAGGGCTGAAAAATATTCAGACTTTTTCCAGTTCAACTGAGCAGAGACTGAGCTCATTTGGAGCTATGATATCAATCTTATAGCCCAACACAAATCTATTTGATTATCGCTGCACAAAAAAGCCACAAAGCAGGCACAACTGACAATGCTGCGTGAAAACCAGATCCCATCTAAGATCTTATTTCCTGTTTAACACATCACAGCCCTACACAGCCTGGCTTTTGAGGGTGTGTTTTTCATCTTTTCTTTCTTTCCTCAAAGCCCCTCCTCATCTCATGTAACATGAGATCCAGCTGCAGCTGTGTGTATGCAAAACTGTCCTTTTCAACTGTGTCGACTCAAAACAGAGCAAAAATGTGCAGACAAACCACTTTAACGTCAAGAGCAGAAACTTTTTGACATTCACTTCACTCTGGTGTTTCTAAGCTTCAATGACAAATGTGTTTACACCACTTAAAAAAAACAAACAAAAAAAACAGTCTTGCATGTAAAACGTGCCTCACCTTGCTGCAGTGACCTCTTTACATGGGGATACTGAGTCTCCAGTTGTTCAGCCTGCTCTTTGCTTTCTCCATTCAAGCCACCAAACAGCTCTTCTTCAATAGCTTCCTAGAAAACAGAAAACTATGATTCAACTACTAGGAATTATCATAAGAACACAGTCTAACCTGTAGCTTCAGTGAGTGCTGAACTTAGGTCACACTGGGCTATGTGATAAGTGAAAACAAGTTTTTCAGACCTCTGTACAAGTGGGAAAAAATGCACCTCGGGCTATGAGTCTTAATACTTCAGTATTTGCCTAGTTTTACTAATCTCATAACTCAAGTATTTGTGTATCCTGGTCTGTAAACACGGTAAAGTGTAAAGATTGCTGACTTACACTTGGCTAAGGATTTTAAAGACAGTACAACTGCACGGACGTGATCATATTATTTATACACTTATTTATTAACTGCTTTTTGACGGTTTAAAGTAGAATACGAGTTACAACTGCATCTCAGGCTCACATCTTTAATGATCTACTCATTAAAACATGACCCGGTTTTGATCATGCAGCAGTGCTCGTAAAAGCAACGCTCTTCTGCCGTGAAAAGGCAGCATACTGTATATTTAATACCTGAAGAGGATGTTCCTTGGCTTCTTCATCAGTTTGAGTGCTGCTCTCTCGCCCAGTCTTCGCGAAACACAACGGGGTAGAAAAACAAAAGAGGAAACATAAAAAGTACTGTGTCACTGTGCGACCGCAGTCAGAAAAATACCACACCAAGCCGAGAGTTATGGCGATGGAGAAGCGCCATAGATACATCTTCTTCTTTTCTTACAGCGGGCTCCTTTGGTTTCTTTCGCTTACTTCGAGCCGGTGTGTGTTGCACATGACCTGAGTTAGTTTGTTCACCCACATCTTCAGCACCTGGAAGAAAACGCTGCTTCCTCGAAGCAGAAAAAAAGGGGGAAGTTTAATAAACTGGACAAAGCAGAGACGTGATTGGCTACAAGCGGTGTCCGCGTGTCCGCTGTTGATTATAACAGGATGCCATCTACAGGTTACAGCTTTACCTGACAGCTAGGAGCTTAAAGGATGAAGGGATCTGTCATTTTATATTAGAGAGGTCTCAGTTTGGCAAACTGTAAACAACTCGTGACAAGCAGGCGCCCTACATCTATCACTCCCTTTGCGTTTACCACACATTTTCCTGTTTAATTTCTTAATCTCACAAGTAAATTGACACTACAGGTGTCAGATAAAGTGGAGTACATGCCTAAAGTAGCATAAAATGAAAATACTCAAGCACAAGTACCTCAGAGTTGTGATTGAACACGGAGATTTGAATAAATGTATTAAGTGACTTCCCACCCATAGAAAGCCTATTTTCTTTTTACTTATTTACTTATTTTACTTGTTTACTTGTGTTTCAATGTCAGATTTAATCAGCCTCAGGAATCATTATATTTGTCCAAAAGTTGGTTAAAATCAAATAACTAACAAACAAACAAATAAATAAATCCCCTTTTTGACCCTTTTTAGTTTTCTGCTTTCTAGATTATACAAAACTCTGATGAGCATATAACATAAATGAAATGTTGCCTCAGTTCCTGAAGCTGTTTGGGAAAATATGGGTTGGCTGTAAATCTGATTAGCGCTGTCATGTTATGAATTACTTGAAGGAAAGCGGCATTCACCCACAGGCCACAAGGTGGCGCCAACACTACTCTTCAGCTAAGGGCAGAACAGAACTGGAGACCAAACAGCTTTAATCAAACGATGATTGGTTTTGATGCGGATACTATGGATCTTGCACTCAATCAAAACACACGGGGAAGATATGCTGAATAGTATCTATAACAAATATAACAACACAAGAGAGGCAATTACAGACGTGGGGAAAAATGTACACACAGAAAGGAGGAAATTATGAATTTACACATGAGGGATGCAGTAAATAAACTCTTTTTAAAAAAAAAAAAAAAAAGCTCAGCGATTACTGGGTATGATATTCACGCCTGAGGAGACAATCTTCAAACTAGAGCCGAACATTCAGTGGGCTGATTCCCTATGCACACGTTAAAAGTCCCCATGCTGTGCACTTAACATCATGACTTCGCTATTCAATATTCATGACTTCAGTATTACTAAAGCTAAGATACAATCAGCAGATACTCTGAGCAGCTTGCAACAAACATTTCCTCCAAGGCTTGATGTTCTTTCCTGACTATTAAAAATTCTATTGCCGTTACGCTGCATCATTTCTTCATTGGTGACACTTTACTTTAAGTCCCCTATTTAACATTTATAAGCCATATATTATCACATATTATTTATAACACACCACAATGTATTTGTGAGAAGATATATGAAAATTTTAAGTGTTTATTGATGTACAGATAGAGTAACATAAGAGTATCTGCCCGTGTGTTTTTTCCCTGAGGTCATGACCCCGTGGAGCCCTGACGTAATTCAGTCTAACAGCTGAAGTTACGCAACAGCCCGCCTGACAGAAGGCTTTTAGTAACCCAGTGTGAAGGGTAGCTTCAGTGATCCCAGACCTGCATGTGGGTACTCACCCTGATTAAAGTACAATAATAGTACTATATTTCAGTTATACAACAAATTGTGATTGTACATGTAAAACATATGTACTTTTAAGTAATAGTTTTAAGTAATATTTTCGGTACAGAACTTTTATTTGTCACAGAGTATTTTTAGTGCTACTTTTACTTCAGGATCCAAGTACTTCCTCTACCACAGCACCTCGTCCTCAAACACAAAGGAGTGACAGCAGCTGTTTCTATTTGCACTATTGGGAAATTTAATGTTGGGTAAACATTTCCACGGGCAGAAAGGCTGAAACATTTACTAAAAATAATCTGAATGTTTTTCATCATGTTGATTCGAAAATAAAACTCAACATGACATCAGTCATTAAGGCATGTGTGTACTAAGAAATGTGACTGAAATCAAGCATACGTTCAGAATTATAGCAGCCTACTTGCAAAGCAAATGCAGTTTGTAGCACCGAAAATGTGTCGACTGCACTTGTCTGACTCGTTACCCATGTGACCTCAAGGAGGCACGGCGTATCTACAGCCCCACAGACAGTCAGTGTGTAAATGGCTGTGATCCCTGTTGATTCTGATTTGCTAATCCCTGTTAAAGTTGTAATGGGGCAGCTGTGGAGAGGCCCCGCTGAATGAAGGATTAACTATGTGCTACCTGCTGAGAAGGGCTTTTTGGGATGGAGTGGTCAAAACAGTATTAAAACCAATTTCCTTGGGTCAGGGGTTACGTCCAAGACTTTCTGAATCACTGAGAGGAAGATTAGACTGCGTCCAGCTGAGTAAATCATGTAATCTGATAGTGTTGCTAAAATGAGGCTATGTCCTCCATTCAAGATCAGTCTGGGTAAAGTGTCCAAGGCACAGTGATTGTGTCTACAGTATTATTGCTAAGCTGTGTGCTCTTCAAGTCCACGGTGACCACTTTAATCTCACTGTGTAATATAACAGCTTCACACATTCACTTTATCTTAAGTTGGTTTATTTTTTTCTGGCATTTTACTCTTGATAAACTAAACGGTAAGAGCAAATGTGATTGAAATTCTACACTATACTGTAATATACACATACATTTGGACTGTCACTGACACCTTAATGCTTTTGGCTCCTTCGTTGTTATACTGAAAGTGAATGATTTGGTTTCAGGGCATTTCACATGATCCAAAAGTGAAAGAAAAAAATAGTATAATGGTTCAAAGCAGGACTGATATTTTTAAAAACCCGTTCTCATAG
Source organism: Toxotes jaculatrix (assembly GCF_017976425.1). NCBI lineage: Eukaryota > Metazoa > Chordata > Actinopteri > Toxotidae > Toxotes > Toxotes jaculatrix. The sequence continues at coordinate 17,947,874 of NC_054403.1, forward strand.
ACTTCAATTATGTGGTCACACTTTCAATAAGAGTAATTACAGCTGCAGAGACTGACTACTCAAAGAGGATTTCTGTAATATTAAAAGCCTGCAGCTTTAAACAGAGAACTTCGCTGTGCTGTCATTTGTCTGTAACCTGGGTTACAGAGAATTTTTCAAGTCATTGCTAATAAGAATTTTAGACTTTATGTCAAACACCACCCTTAATTGAAGCACTTAGGTTTTAGGTCTTAGGTTTTTTTCTTTATCCTGAAAGAGACAGATAAGGTTCCTAGCAGGCAGCAGCTTTTTAACTGGTCAATGAAAATGGATGAAAACTTTTTAAAGCTGCCAAGTGGCCCTTTGACCTCATAGCCAGCATATTGCTGGGATGTCAATGTCAAGAGTCCAAACAGAGTAAAGGGACACTAATGTAGACACGTTCGATGTCAGAAACAGAACCTGCTTAATGTGGAGAGTTGTTCTGATATCGTTTAAACATTTGCCACAACTGTCCCATGTTTGGACACATAGCATGAGGACAAAGACTGCGACTGAATATTTTGGAAAGGCTGGTACATACCCTGGTTAAAGACACCCAAGAAGTACACCATGTCCTGTCCTGTCCTGCGCAGGCTACAACTGGCTACAATCACGTGCTCCTTTACAGCTGGTAAGATCAAATGTCAGGAGGATTTCAATTTATGTCACCCTTTAAATTACACATCAACACCAGCCCAAAACTATGAACTATGAATTTAATCCCATCTTATGCTTCTTTGCTGTCATAAATAGTGAGAATATGAAATTGTGTTTTGACACAATTAAACTGACAGAGGTTGAGAGTTCACTTGACCATGGTAGTAAATAAGTGGAACAGGTGCGTCATACTGGTCAAACAGCTCAAGGTTAAAGTTCTCAGTCACACCAGATAGAGTCAGATGAGGCCTGGCAGGAGATAAAAGTATATTTAGAAGGTTGGAATAATCCACCTCACTACAGGTAATCCTGGTTGATTCTTTAGAAGACCATTGTGCAAATATTCTGCTGAAATATCAATATATGTAACCCAGACTAATGAGGCCCCTGACTTCCTGCATATCACTTTTCTGCCAGCATGTCTTGGCTGAAATGCTGTCAGCAGGTCAACTTTCTCAGCTGATTTTGGCTCGCACCCAAATACAACCTGTGGCTCTAAGCTGACATTTCACACAGGAGGCTGCCAAATGGTGTCCTGTAGCAAGACGACTGAGGACACGCGCTGCCAGGACACTCAAGTCACACTCCGACTGTAATGGTACCCTTCATATGTGGCATGCCATTTCAAAACCAGGCGAGAGATTCACTCAGTAGGTTGCCTTTATTTTCATTTTTCCGCAAGGTTCCTGTGTTCAGGGAATGACATTCTGGTGAGGGGCAAAACAAAAGAAAAAGCATGGGCCAAGAGAAGAGTGTATAACAGATTCCCCCGGTACAACTAGTAGAAAATACTAGTTGGTCCCTATAAATATAGCATTGCATTTAAGTCCTTCCAAATGTACAAGATATGTTACAGTTAAACTTCACAACATGAACAGTGGACATACAAAAACACCTTAGATGACTTTCTTAAGCTCATCATATAAGACAAGCACAAAGGCGCCACCCATTCCTCTGAGCACATTAGACCACGCTCCCTTGAAGAAGGCCCTGCTGCCCTCATCACGCGCAATCTTCCTCCAGCAGTCAAGGGTGCCGCTGTACATGATGTCAGCTGAGGGGGGGGAATTGCAAACACGTCACCCCTTTCAGTTCACAGTTTCAAAATCAGAAAGTTACACTTTTATTATATTGTGTTAATTACCTCCTTTGCGTCCAGACTGCATCATCATACGACGACGGACGGTGTCGAAGGGGTAGGATGTAAGACCAGCGACAGCAGTCACACTCTGAGCAATCATCCAGCTGACAATAATGTGTGTGTTCTTGGGGTCTGGAAGCATGCCTGTAAGAGAAATGTCAGTCAGGAAGATGAACTAAAGTCACAAGGAGGCAAGGACGTGCACTGAGAACAAAGACCAAGATCAAGCTTTGCAATGTTTGCTAATGAAAACTTACCCTTTGCTGTGTCGTAGATGCCAAAGTAAGCAGCTCTGTAGATGATAATGCCTTGTACTGAAACATTGAAGCCCTGGTACAGACCCTTGATGCCATCAGACCTGAAGATCTTCGCCAAGCAGTCGCCCAGGCCTTTGAACTCACGCTCAGCTCCGGCTTTGCCGACATCAGCAGCCAGACGTGTTCTGGCGAAGTCGAGGGGGTAGACGAAGCACAGAGACGTGGCTCCGGCAGCGCCACCAGATGCCAGGTTACCTGCGAAGTATCTCCAGAATTGTGTGCGCTTGTCCACGCCGTCGAGGAAAATCTTCTTGTACTTGTCCTTGAAAGCAAAGTTGAGGGCCTGAGTGGGGAAGTATCGGATGACATTGGCCAGATTCCCTCTCCAAAACGAGAGGAAGCCCTGCTCTTTGGGGATACGGACGACACAGTCGACGATGCCCTTGTACTGCTTGTCAGCTGCAATCTGTTTGCTGGCATGTTGTACCTGTAATCAAACCAGAGACAATGCAGTGCATTAGAGTCAGTAATATGAAGAAGGCTGGATGAACCTTATTTCTTCACTCTGCCAAACATGAGTGTGAGTGAGCATCTACCTTTCACCTGTTAACCTTCTAACTTGTATAACTGGCAAAGACACAAACTCCCATGATGCTCATGTGTCTGTCCGACAGACATATTTGCATCCATGTGCCAGCAGCGTACAACTCTAGGCGGCATCCATTCAACAATTCACAGCCCCGCCTCCTCCTGCTGCTGCTGCTGCTGCTGCTGTTGAGCCCAGGCCCACTGCAGCAGAGGAGAACCATGGCGCAAACCTTCCTGTGACCTTGGCTGTTTGTTGTAAAGCCAAACTAAATACCTTTCATGGAAGCAGAGCACTCTTGAGCACCACAGACACAGTATGTGGCTGTGTCTGCCTCTTATTTAGACGCTGTATTTTCACTTGGGAGGACTGCAGCCTGCTGGCCGGCTTATTACATAACAGGTCTGATACGCCTCAGTCATGCTCATTCCTCATCTGTGTCTGCACCAGTCTGTGATTTACTATTTTTAGACGCCAGCTTCAACTCTTATCAATGCGACAACCTTATATTTGATCCTTTGCCACAACACCTCGTTGCAGCTTGTTAAATTCCCCCAGCAAGCCTTAGAAATTACCAGAACAAGAAACTTCTGCTGCTAATTAACATCACCAGTTTCGAGTTGCAGGCACGAGCATTTAATTAAAAGCTACAGCTAACTGAAGTATCGCTGGATGTCATGCGCTTGCAAAGGAAGAAATCATGTCATATGTTAACACTTACCTGGAGGAGAAGCTTGACTCTCTCGATGGGGGCTACAGCTGTTTTGGAGATGGCAGCGGCAATACCACCAGCCAAGAAGTCCTTGGCGAAGGAAATAGCTTGTTCACTCATCTTCAGATGTTGTCAGCCGCCGTCCAGTTACTTGGTCGGTGGGGTTTGCCGGTAGAGCTGAAATGGCCGAACCCAATCTAGAAGTGAGGGGATTTAAGAAGACTGAACGCGAGAAAAAACGTGAACTTCGACTCTCGTTTCTGATTGGTCGGATGATGGGGACAGTGGGCGGGGCTGGTGAATGTCCTTCAATTCAGATTTGGTGCTCTCTCCCTCAGTTCAGTCAAAGCAGGACCAACCTTTATCAGTGCAAACAGAAGGAAAGTTTCTTACTCAAAGTTGTTTAGATGATCTGATTGAATCAAAGCTCTGCAGGACTCAGGGGATGATGTTGTGATGTTAAATTAAGTTTTGGGATTTATTGGCTCAAGGTCGTGTCACAGGTCAGTTTGAAGCAGCTGAGGCCTAAAGGCTATGGTGGGTAAAGGTCATCCCATCTGTTAATGTCCTTTGGCTGTCACTCAGGTTCCCACAGTATGGAGCAGGAGGCGGACATGATTCAATCAGCTGACTCAAAGGTCCAGCCTTTGAAAATTTGGGTTTAATTATCTGCACTCCACATGCTCCTTTAATTTTAAGAGACATAGTGTTCACTTAAGTAAATGACAAAAAATAATGAACAATAACTTGTCATGTTGAACCTTGACAGAGGAAAATTAGTCTAACCATTGAGGAACTAGTTTTATCTGTCTGCAGGGTAAGAATAACTTATATAAATATATATAATATATAAGAAATATTATCAATCCTTTCATAAATGAACAAAAGGACACCTTAAGAATGAAAAATGTATCAGTGAAAAGAAAAATTTTAATGTTTTAAGTACATTTTCACATTTCTATCACAATCCATGTTAGCACTTGTACATTATTGTCCATAAGATACTCGCACTTATCAAAACTTTACATTATTGTACATTAAAAATATAATCTCTCACCCAAGCAGTCTATTATACAACAATAGCATCTAGTCATAACACTCAAATCTTAATTTACAGAGTAAAAGAGTATTTGTAACCTAAGTGAATAAACTATGGCACTATTTGATGTTAATGGGATAATAACTGAAATAAGCCCCAGAATAAATAGTTAACTCACAAGGCACATACTATTTGTTTAAAAACGGTCATGAAAATACATAATGGTTGGGTGAACACTTCCCAGATCAATAATACTGTCAGATAAAATAACTATGTTTTGAAAGAGGTAGACCGTTGCTGACGGGGCATACAGTAATGTGAATGTATGTTATTTGCATTTAGGAAGACATTAAACCTGAAACAAAATGTTATGTAATCATTATAGACCCAAGCCTCTGAAGTATTTCAGTCCAGCAAATAACTAATTTTGATGGTCGAGTGTGGTCAGCAGTCAATATTCTTCACAAGACATCTTCTCATGTCAAGTTTCACCAGCGGTTTCCTATGGACGACTCCCCTGACCCAAAGTTCCTGTTTTTCAAGTAGCGCTTCACCTCTTCCAGCTCGTACGGCCCGAGGCTCTGGTCGACCCCCGGTGCGAGCTTGTAGCTCAGAGGTGAAATGATGTACCCATTGCGGTAAAGGCAAACTTGCTTGCACATTTCAAAGCAGGTATAGAGAAGGCCAAAGCAGGGAACAATCTGTGAAGAAATGATAAGAAGTTGTGAGATAGAGATCAGTGACCTCAAACGTGGTTAAAAGTCCTCACTTTGGAGAAGGAGGTGGTCTGGTTTGTGCATTAATAAAACTGGGCTTAATGTTTATACAAGCTTTGCTCCGACGAGACTTTATAGTAGTAAAACAATGTACCGCTATCATGACTTTGCTGCTGAAATAGGAGAGTGGAGCATGCCGTTCAAAAGACAGACTTTGCTCCCCTCACTCGTGACATTTCTGCTATGACTTACACACTGAACTTTGCTTTCCATGCCCGGAACCGTCCTCACTCCCCTTTTTGCATAGGTTACAATCCTTTCTCCGTCATAAAGACGCTCATGTTACTAAGCACATGCAGTTATTTTAGTTCCTGTTAGTTAGTATGTGCCACAGGAGAGAGTAGACCAGTACTCTGCTATATGAATAACAGAGGGCCTGAGATAATGAAAAATTATTACAAGTATATGAATGAAACTGTACCTTTATTGTGTTGGCAGTAAGGCCATTCCACAGTGAGAGGACGCCTTTGTTTCTAATAACCTGTATGAAACAGTCAATCATCCCACTGAAATGGACGTCAACGCCACCAAAATGAGGAAGACGGGCACTCTGCGCCTGAGGGAAGAACGAAAGTGAAGATAAAAAGCGATAAATCAGCAAAGTGTCACGATGTGTCTACAGAGTAATAACCAGAAATGTCAAGTAAAGCATGACTTGAAAGCAGTGAAGTAAAAGAAAAGTGACCCTCCTGTCTCTGTTGACTGTAAGATCTCTGATCAGACCTGTCACTTGGTGTGTGCCTGTCATTCTGTTGGGACTGAGTTTTTAGTAGCAACTGACGAGAATGAGTATGATAAACCAGTGTGTAAAAACAAGAAAATGATAAAATGAAAAAATAATTAAAATTTCAGTGAAAAATTGAGTTAAGACATGCAAAAGAGAAAGAGATATATAGTTATGTTAATATATTAAAGTACACCGAAGTTCACTGGGTTCTTCCTATGTGCAACAGTCACACTGTGTCCCTGTGCTCTTCTGTTAACCACAGCGACAGCTCTACAGGCTGACTGTCATGTGACAGAGGAATCCATCTTTAGAAGTTTCAAGGTTCCCAAAGGGAACATGCTGCCATGGTGGTATTAGACTGTTCAAACAGCTTCATTTGTAGAGGAAACATCCAGCAAGCTGGTGAGTTAAACAATACTCAGCTTAAATCATCACCCTAAGCTTCAGCAAACATCCTCAGCTATTTTCATCATTTATTCTCTGAGTGACTTTCAATGTTTAACTCTAAGCTTTTAAAGACACAGACAAGAGCTGAATCCCTAAATTAAATAATTGTGCAACATTATTCTCTTTTGTAAGGTAAGATGCTGGTGATGGTTTGATGAACTGGACACACACAACTCTCAGCTTTGCCTGCTGTCTGATAGTTACCGTCTATCTTTAGAGAACTTATCTATAGCTTCTGCAGACCCAGGACACATTCACATTCCCAGCTGCTGTTGAACCTTGTGGTAGCTAATAATAGGCTGATAAAACCGGATGTAGTATTCTGTCCTTTACGCCGCCATTGTTCCCATGTGTCCTTTCAACAGAAACCAGCAGAAGGCATCTCAGACGATATAATGGGAGCATAGTGCAGAAGAGCATGCTTTCATATGGCCACATTCAGAAAATGTTCCATAAAGTGACTTATTTTTTAAGGGAAAGTTTAAAAACCTACAACTTATGCTATTCTGATTAAAGAATTACAACTGTGCATGTTCAGAAACATTGAGTGACCAAGTAATGCCAACATGCATTTAAAGAGAACTCTACTGCCCCCTCATGGACTAATGGCAGTAATACAGCCAATGCACAGGGCCTTCTACACTACAAAGTGTTTTATTTTATTTTTATTTTTATTATTATTATTATTTTCCTTTTCTTTAGAATTTTCCTTTTGTGTAACTCTATGACATTTTGAGGTCATATGTATTAATCAATTTCTCTACATGTTTTTTCCTAATTACAGACATTCTTGTATTTTTTTGTTCTTCGCCATTTTCATTTCACAGGTTTTTTTCAGTTCACCTAAAAACCGTAAACTACATGCAGAAAAAGTTTTCCAGGAACTTACCTGCATCTTCCTTTTCACTGTTTCAAAAGGGTACGAGAGGGTTTGAGACACTCCTGCTGCAAGACAGCCATTAATAAAGTTCTGGAGGGGAGAGAAGCGAAAAGGAGGCTCCTGCCAAATCTTGTCCAAGTTCATGTAGACTGCATAGCATCCAATAGAAAATGGAAATGCACCTGCAGACAAATAAAATGTACTGTAAATTAATGTATCATTAATGAAATGTTTACAGCAAATGAGGGGAAGACTAAGGATGAACAGAGATGCCTTTAACAAGGGGTGGATATTAAACATTTTGGTCACTAGATCACCAGAATAACATGACAGCTAGATGTACTACAGCAAGTCAAAGTAACACACCTAACACAGTGAGGGAAAAGCCCCTGTAGAGAGCTAGAAGCCCTTCATTCCTGTAGATCTGGGAGAGAGTGTGAGCTATGCTGATGTACGTGGGCTGTCTGTAGTTCTGAGCGATGAGCCTGGTCTCCACCACCTCCAGTGGGTATGTGGCCAGGGCAGCAGCAACGCCAGCCAGTCCACCAGCAAATATGGCCCTCCACTGAGAGATGAATCCCAGTTCATCCATGTGAAGGTGGACTATCCTGCACACAGAGGAGGACAAAATTAATAACACATAGAAGGAGGGAATGCACTAATCAGACAGTAAATGTTTCTCTCATTTGTCTTAGTAGGTGATGGGATTATTTGTTAGATATTGGCCTTCACGTGTAAATACTAATTTTATGTTTTGTTTCATTCATCAGTGTGTATTCTTCTCTGGTCTACAATCCCACTGGGTATCCCTCTCTGTATATTTATCGTTTGGTTTAATGTAAGGATCAATAAGTCCATTAACCAATTAGATGACTGACAGAAAATTGATCATGTTCATGATCATGATCATTTTAAAACTAAAAAATTGTTAGTTGCAGCACTAGTTCAGTGTTTGTAAAAAGAACCTTGTTTATTAATCTTACTTGCATCACGTTTTCAGAAAAGACAAAAAACATGTTCCTTTGTTTCACCTCCACTATTACTATCGTGTTTTTTAAATCCATAAAACAGCACATGACTAACTCTGATCATGTGTGTGACAAAGGCATGGAGAAGAGGGTTTTCTTTCCTGGAACACGGTGTTCCGTATAAGACAGTGGTTTGCCCAGCCGGGGTAGAGTGGTGTTTACATGCACACGTGCCCTGTAGCGTGAGAGGGTACCTACAGCCGGTGGCACCCTCAGCCCACAGACAGTAGATACTGTATTTATGACACTATGCTGGATTACTGCTGCCATGTGTATTTAACACTCATGCTATCGGTTTGTTTTGCCCTGTAGTAACCGGCAGTAACCCCAGAGGAGTGGAGCGCCTATGTGCCCTGAAACTTGCCTCGCAGGATGATGAATCAAACTTTCCTCTTCCCCAGGACTGTCAAGCTCGAGCATTCAACCGCAAGCGTAATAAATGTATAACCTTCTCCAGTTAGCTGCAGCCCTACTAAAAGCAGTTACCGATTACTAACTAATCGTTTCAGCAATAGTTTACATAATGCTGAGACTGCTGGTGGTAAACTCTACGAAAACAGATTACCTGTGAGACAAAGCTCAGGGCAAAGAAAACTCTTTCCCTTTAAAAAAATCGACTGAGCAAATCCAGCCCTCTGATTGGCTGAAAATATAAGGTGCGTCTCGTGCGGCAAAACGGGGAAGTACATGTTTAGCAACACGGATGCAAATAAACAAAGTATAAAAACGAACCCTGTTTATTATTGTATCGAGTGAAACAATGAATAGTTACCGTGAAGATGTTTTTCTTGTACTGAATGTGATATGTGTGTTATCTACTCTTTTACACCACACAAACTTGCCGAGTCAACGTCAGCTGACCAAGCCTGCTAACAAGCTAATTTAACATAAACACTAACCACACGAGAGGTTATTAAGTAGATACAACGTGACACGAAGCATTATGGACCAACTTTAGATTCATCTTGACTCACTTCTTGTAGGTTGTGAGATGAACTGCGTTGTAGGGAAACAACCGGAGACAAGAGGCGAGATTTCCTTTCCAAAATCCTCGAAGTCCCTCATTCTGGTAGATGAGAATGAAACTTTGACAAAACCCCCTCTTAGAATGAAAAGTGCCCACCTGGCTTTTAATTTTTACCACCTCCAGAGGCGACGTGACGGTTTTACTGAAAAACCCGGCAAAACCGACGCACATAAAGCTTTGAGAACCTGTCAGCCTGTTGTCCTTTTTAACTGAACCCATCACTGTTCGGCCTGACTCTGAGCTGTCGGGTTCCTGCGATTATTTCCGTTCTCTCCGATGGACAGGGAAGAGTTTGTTTGTACAGGTTAGACATCTAAATATAGAGAGTGAGGAGGTATCCGTCTCCTGTCCTCACCAGCGGTGTTATGTGGCAAATTCACGTCACATGAGCCGGTGCAGGATGTGAGCTGAGGGGACGTCCCAGTAACACTAGAGGACGCTCTTTGAGAAACTCAGAGAAGCCTTCAAATCCATTATTACGCACAGTTCTGTCCAGTGCGCTTTGTCCTTTGCCCAGATGTGTCTTCATACTTACTACAACAGTGATGGAAGAAATGTGCACTTCAGCAAAAGTAGCAATACAACAATATACTACTAATATTTCCTTACAAGTAAAAAGTCCTGCATAGTGCATACATATATCGTACTATAACTCCCTCGCCTCTGTAATGATATAGCCTATTAAATTATTGGTTACTTTATGTGTGCATTTATTCAATATTATTATTATTATTATTAACCTGTGACAAATCTAACACCCACAACATGGAGTAGTTAGACCAGCAACATCACAAAAATATAATTTAAACGTCACAAGTGCAGGAGGAACTGGAGGAAGTGAAACTTGTCGTCAGTGCAGTCACTCATATGTGCTTTTTCAGTAAAGAGTTAACACCTGGTGAACCTGGTGAAGTAGTTGAATTAAATGCCTCGTAATCAGCTGACCCCCCTTAACTTCAGGTCACACCTGGAAACCTCATTTATTTCAGGAATGAGAGGGGTTTCATTGTCTCCATAGGTGGCGCCATAGTCCAACTTTTTTTGGGTTCATTTTGTGGCAATTGTGGTGAAATAAGTAGTAAGCAGTAAAAAGTACCATACACAAGAATATCCCACTAGTATAGAAGTAAGATTGCTTGGTTGTACATTTACTTATTTTTATGCATAACGAAAGGTCTAATGTTTTTTTTTCTGTTCATTTTTTTTAAAAAGTTGTACTTTGTCTAAACAGGATGGTTTCTTAAAAGTAAAATCTGTTTCCATGAGACTCATGGATAAAATAACTTAAGATTTTACACAATGACAGTGTATCATGCACATCATGCAGTTGTTTCAATATGGTCAGTATAGTTGACATGCACTTATTTCAGTTATTTTTAATTATTTTCATTGTCCTTATATGTGGTGAAACTGTGAAATTGTCAACACATTCCTCCATCCGTCAGCTAGGTAATTTTTCTTTAATTCCACCAAGAGGATAAATCAGGTCTGATTAACTGTATAACTGTATTTATCAGCAGGGCTCTGTTGTCACTGCCTTGTTTCAGCACCATGTTTGTTTTCTCCTTGTCTTGGCCTACCAGGAGAGCCCCCCTCCCCTGCCGGGCTGACAACCTCAGATGCATGCGAGGAGCCCACCTTCTGTCTGCGGCTGGACCACTTGGCTCCTCCACAAAGGCTTTCTGGAATAACAGAGCCAACCAGAGGAAATGACAGCCTGATCACAAGAAGTTCCCCTCACTCCCCCTCTAGCTGCCTACTGGGGGTGGAAAAGGGTGTGCCTGTGTGTGTGAATGGGATACAGGCTTTCACCTCTGAAAACCCAACATCTAATTTTGATGTAGTGGAGGTAATTGCAGAGATGGTGAAACAAGTCCAGAGCTGAGTATTAGCTCGGTGAAATGCATAGACACTGAAGTTTCAAATTAACTATTCAGCAAATCAAGCTGCTGGTTTGAAGTTCAGAGATATTTGAATATAGCAAATTAATTCAATTCTGAGAGCCAGGATGATCAGGCTGGTAAGAGGAGCTGGAGCAATTTACTTCAAACAGAAGAATGTTACAGTAGAAACACATTTTCTCCCAAGAATGATAAAAGAGCCCACTTTGAACATTCTTTGATCTCTCTGTCATATGTGTGTAGTTTGTAAGACATGAGATAATGAGATGGGCTTCTTTAAAGATAAGTGGTGTGACATGGACTCATGCTGCATCTTATCAATTAATGCTTCAGCAATCAAGCAGGACACCTCCAAGAATCTGTTGCCACTCTGTCTCCTTGTTGTCCTTCCTCTGGCCCTCACATCATTGCAGCTATAGAATACAGATAGAGCACTGCCTTCTTCCTGTATGTATATCCCCCTGCTGAATGAGCATTTCCTCCATGAAGCAAAGCGGTGCGGGAGCAGCCTGTATGCCTTTGTGTCTCAGGGACTGTCACGTAGCAGTAGGTGTAGGCTGGCTGAGGCATTGTCATTCTCTGGATGTCATGCGCAAGTCAACCCTTGATCTCCCACTTTGAAGTGCATTGCTGCAGGACCCCAGAGAGCAGTCTGTGTCTCTGGTGTGAGCTCACAGTGGTCAACAGAGGGCGCTCGATTACCAGAGGGGCTGCATGGAGGCTTGGGTTGCTGCCTCACAGACTGGTGCCAGGCTTACAGACTGCTGCAATAAAATTCTCACCTCATTATCTGAGACAGTCACATCACAGGCTTGTGTTGGCAGGGGAGGGGAAAGGGAAGAAAGGGATGGGGTGGGGGAAGGGGAACAGGCCTGGGTGGGTGACACCAGAGTCTGTCTGTATGTGAGTGTGTCTTTTTTTTTTTCAAGGGTCAGAGGTGTATTGGTGAGAAAAATCAGGCATATGTACAATTCACTGTGGCACTATTTTGACACCTATACCTCAGGCCAGACTGCCGCACTCTCCAGCTCACTTAACTGGAATGGGAGACTTGTTATGCGTAGGAGCCTAATTTTGGATTAATGGTTTCCATGATGTGTTAAACTGTGAAAGGTTGTCAGGGTTTGTTAGGAATAGTAAATGCAATTTTGCACCTCATTACTGGCAACAGTCTTTATTACAGACACTGAAACCACTGTTATCTCAACCCTGCAGACTGGTAAATGTGCTAAAATGTATTGCATAGATTGTAAAACCAGCAATAAATGTGTAGCCTTAAGGAATGAATCCATGTAATAATTGTAAAAGTACTGATCCACAAATTATTAGGCACGGTGAGATTAATATTGTCCAATTCGTGGTACATTTTCAGTGGGCTTTTGCATCTGTGGTTGCTTTTTAAAAACAGCTTTGAGCATTTCCAAGAAAAACACACAAATCTATTTAGACAGTTTATTTCAGAATCTGTGCAAATATATCTTGTTGTTGTTGTTGTTGTTTTTTGTGATTTCTGTTGTCCTTGTAAAAACCTAACAAGGAATGATGCATTACCTATTTAGTGAGGATGTAGATGACCAGGAGGCCCATTGTCTGTGAGGATGCAGAGGAGAACCTCTGGCAGCTGGTGTCCCCTTATCTTCCCATGTACAGCCAATAAATCAATATCAAATCTAAGGAAAAGGAAGCCAGATGGCCTTCCCACAATCTACTAGGCTGGGGTGCTCTCAGAGCCTCCTTGGCTACTGTACCGCCAGTGCATGCAGCAGTCCTTTGAAGACATACACATTCAACAAGCAGCTCAATGAATGACTAAAGGGAACAAATAAGCTGTTACGACTCTGCTCAAATCAGTGTTTGTGTTTCCATCCACATCAAAGGCCCTAGTCTGTTTGATATGCAGCCCCCACACCTTGATCCAAGCCATGTACAGGTAGAGGGGAGGAGCAGTCCATTGAGAAGGGAGAGGGTCATGTGGTTGCTTCTCTCAGCCCTGGCTCGAGGGTAGTTGACCCAGACGAAGGGTCTGGTGGTGTCTCTTGTTCCCCAGGGAGCTATTGCTCCTTACACCCATCACTAGACACATTATTTATTGGGGCAGCTATTGATTACATGCTTTTAAGGAATATTCACAGAAATTTGGAGTAGTAATTACAAAATAGGGTACACATTGGATTTAAAGATTAAAATCATCCTGATATTAACTGAAGTGAATGCAGCAGGAAGACAGGGTTGTGCAGTAACTGACGGCTGGCTTGGAGTTAGGTCAGTGAGGTCAGTTACCTAAATACATCCCGCCAGACTCATCTTGATTTCTGTGTAGGTCAGGGGTCAGGTTAAACAGTAGTTTGACTGAATGGCTGTTCACAGGCCAGTGTGAAATGCCAGCTCTATTGCAATGTGGGAGTGGGAAGGAGGGGGTTTCTCTGGCCTTTGTGTGGCCCACAGTCTTAGAGCACGGAGCCATTGTTGGAGGCTGACCAGCCAGCCCCTCAGACTCTCCTTTGCCCTGCTTTGTCTCGAGCAGCGTGACCATTTCCTTCATCCAGGTCAGGGCAGGGTCGTGACTTTGGACACCAGTCCTCCCTGTCTGTCTGCCTGGCCAGCATAAAAGTATGTACCACAGAGACAGATGCACTGTTGTCACTTGTCAGTGTTAGCAAAATGTAACTGTGTTGAAAAATGTCTCAGCCTTTTTGAACTCAGAGAGTGATCAGGTGTAATCCTGAATCAAATTCATAGCATGAAATCAAAACCTACACTAACATACCTATCATTAAATAAAATAAAGTATTGAGTATTATGTAATATTGCAGCTGAGTCAGTGAGACTGACATGGCTCAGCTCCATGTGTAGACATTTAAATTGATCTACAATGCACAAGTCAAGAACACATTTATGATCAATATAATTTGCACGGTGAGAGATATGTCACTTGCACCTTTTGCGAGTGTGTAAAACACACTACCACATGAACAGAGCTGAGATAACTTTACTGCCCTGAAGTGTCCAAGTTATGCAACTGTTGAGGTTTAGAAGAGTGGACAGCACCCTCAGGACCCTCTGTCCTGAGGCTGGACCTGCCTTATCATGGCCTGGCCATCATAGTGATAAGAAGAGGAAAGGCCAAAGGGCCATAAGGAACAGTGTGCATTGCTCAGGTCAACAGTGTGAGGAGGCTGGACTCAAAGGGGAGGGAAGGCGGACAAGAATATTATCTGATAAGAATCACCAAGGTCTTTTGATCTGCGAGGGGCTGATCCTGGGCTACAGGGTGTCATGCTGGGCGGACGAGCAGAACGACACTGCAGGTACAAACAAGCGAGCTCTTGAAGATCATCTGGGGCTAAAGCATATTTACACAGGGAAGACTGGAAAGACTCTTGTTGTCCTCAAGATTTCATGCTGTGGTAGCATTCTTAACATGCTTAGGTATCATTCTTTAATCAGAGAGCATGAATGCCTCAATTTTTAATAAGGTTATTATCATCAAAAAACACAAAAATGTTGATGATGGTGTCGCATATCTTTCGCCAATCTAAGTCATGATCATCAGACAACAAATTCAAAGTTCACAAATGACAATGAGTCCACTTAAGAGATGTTTGACTGTCACACTGTGGTCTGGTGGGTTTTGTCTCATAAGTCACTGATTAAAAGCCGTCATGTGGCAGCCAGACAGGACCTGAGGCTGCAGCGCAAGCTGTGGCCTGAACCAAATGCCTCACTGTCTTGCCCAGGGCAAGATGGAGGAGGGATTTTTCCGCCTGGGGTGGCTAAAGGGGGGCTCAGCAAGCTGCTGCAAAGTTTAAGTGTCCCTGGTATCCCCATAGCAACAGTTAAAAACAAAGGAGCAGATACACATGTACTTGTAGCTAAAGTCTCAATCTCTTTTACAAAGCAAGACCCAGTGAGGTGTAGAACTTCAAAGCTAAAGGACGAGTTTGGTGACATTCCATATTTTTTCTAAATTGTCCAAATAATTATGTAAAAAGACCATAACATTTGCCTGTGTAGTCAGAAATTACTCCTCCATGTCATAGACCTTCACTGTTGTCCAAAAACTAAACTTCTAAACCTGTCTGAGCAAGGGTCACTAAAGAGTTTGCCCAGTGCCCAGTTGTTTAGCCACATTTAAAAAGGAAAGTGCTTGTTTGTGATCCATTTTTAAAGATATACAGGAGAAACAAATGGGCTTAGGGTTGAGTAAAAAAGTTTTGAGAAATGGACTAATGTACTGCTGTTTTGGTCTTTCTCTTAGATTTGTCAGCAGTACCAAAAATACAGAATAATGCCAGCCTCATCCTTTCATGAGGTTATTTTCAGATAATCAGCTGATACCGCAACAAAGCCACAGAGCTTTATTTTTTAACACAGGTTTTTATTTTTAGCGTGAGCCAACTAGAGCAATATCCTTCCTGATTTAGACAAACTTTGACCTCACAACTTGAAAACAAGGATTGTGCTCTCTTTTAAATTTGTCTTTAGCTCACATCAAGCCAAGACAATGACAACAAAGTATCAGCAACCTGTTACATCCACGCTCCAATTAAAAGAATTAAGATGTAAGAGGCCTTCATTATCAGCTCTCTCTGAAGGACATCAAAGGCCGTGTTGTAGCGAGAGTGCAGCTGCCCTGATGGTGTGAGTTTCTCCTCTCTCACTCCAGAGGAACTTGTTTGTGTTGAGGATGTTTACTGATCCCAGGAAAGACAAACAGCCTCTTTCTTGTTTGTAGGTACCGCAGCTCAAACACAGAGCTGTGTGTGTGCGAGAGAGAGAGAGAGCGAGGTAGAGCTTCAGGATGTATTGTATTGTTAGGTCAGTGTTTATCTTGTCTCTTTTCTTTTCCCTCCTCTTCCAAGTTTCCCATCAGACCCTGACCAAATTCAATGCTGTGAAATGCAATTACACCCCAAATATTAAAATTATACAAAAAAAAAAAAAAATTCAAACTGGTAAAAACATGCCAAAAGGCAACTTGAAAACACCTCTATCTCTACAAAATATAACTTGTCTTAAATCTGCATATATTAGAATTTCCGATCATTATATGATAAGCGACTAAATATTTAATGCTATTAATGAACTGGCACATGTAATCGACAACAAAACAACCATTAACTGCAGGACAGCTGTATTCATTTATCTGTATCCAACAATTTCTTAAAAGAAACTGAGTTACAATATTTCACATGAACACACATGAACACATGGTGTCACTCTTTCTCATCTGTGCTGACAGTCACAGGAGAAAGCCCCAAACCTCTCCCCAGCTGTTTGCTACCACATTTATCACATACCATCATGCTGTCAGCTTGTTGTAAACAATGTTTTTCGTATAACTCCGACAGCCAAAAGTGTCACCATGAAATACAAGCACTTCACGTGATTTGTTTGGAGCACTTGAAAATTATGGCTCTCTTCGACTCTTTAGGTCCATAGTTAAATTTTGTTGTTATAACCTGCTTTAAAATGGTTTAATAAGCAGAATTAGAAAGATGGACATTACGCAATTTTTTTTTTTCAAAAACATCCAAACTTATCTTGTTGTAAAAATAAATTTTTTTGCTTATTTACAGATACATTTTTATTTTTATAATTTTACTTAGTTTGGACTGTGATAGCTAATGAATGTGTTCACTCTGTTTTTATGTAGGCAAGACGAGTGCCGGCTAAACCATGTAATGCTAAGATGATAAACAGCCTCACTTCCTGGTTGTCTTATGAAATACAGACCAATTGATGTCTGCAATGCCACCATGGAGTGTCTCATTCTGGGAGCTTGTATCAGCAAATGTCACTTTGTATTGAGGTTTCCTACCACAGCTATAAATCCTGGGTGGAAACAGGCTTTCACAGAGAGGTTTTATGGCACAGAGACTTCCCTTCCATTCTGCAGGGGGTATGGTGCTTTACACCCTGTGTTCATGTGTCACAGCCCTTTTAACTGGCACAGTCCCAAAGCTGTATTTTTCTATTCAGCATCCACATGACAGATGTTTTGATAAGACTTACATTTTATTAAAGACAGACACTGTATTTTTGTAAATGGTCACATATCACATGTGGAGTCTGACACCGAAATGATTAATCAGATAGTCATTTGACTAAAAATAACTGCCAGCAATCATGAAAATATCAAACAGCCACTGGGTCCAGCATCTCAAACCAGCATTTGCTGTGCTGTGAACTCACAAACGAGTTATTTTGAGATTTCAGCCTGTGACGAAGGATGCCAGGAAATTGTGATGGTTATAGTTCTTACACTCTCCCAGCATCCTTCTGACCATAATTTAAAAAACTATAGAATCAAAATAATGGTTGGGTAAAGCACTAAAAGGGTGACAATTACAACATTTTAAGAGCCTTTATTATAGTTGACAAAATAAGGACAGGACTCAACTACACATTGAAATGCACAAATGTTTGCCCCCACTGAGAGATTACTCTTGCCATGGAAGTGGAAATTCTTAAGTAAAGTATAAATACAGGAAAACTGCACTAATGCACAGTATGTAAGCAAATGCACTTTCCACTACTGCCTTTTAACATTTTAAATACAGGTCATTAACTTGTAATTGATTATTTTTAGACAATTGTATTTACATTTCTACTTAAGTAAATGATCTGAATACTTTTTTTTCCAACCTAGAAGAAACTGAATGTGGACAAAACATAAAAGAAATATGCCACAGGATGTTGGATCTAAGTTATTATTTAAAGGGACTTTTCTGCGCACAGAACAGGAGGCAGCACTGCAGACCGACAAGCAGCTCTGTTATGAATCACAGAAAAGGTAGCACTGCATTATGGAAACACACTGTAGCAGGGCAGTGCGGTGCAGCGTGTACACCTGCATGGACTTCTTCCTGTGATGAGCGTCTATTGCCTTTCAAGTACGTTTGCTCGAAACTGGGAAAGTCGCCCAGCCTCCGACTGAAGGTTGATCTCCACCTGGGACAGAGGGCTCCGACAATTCAACTACAGCCATGAGGTAAAATAATAATAATAATTAAGACGGAAATGTCAGAAAACCTCGGCGTTGTAGATGCCGGACAGTGTTCGTGCTGTTTTAAAATCGTTCTTCACTGAGTTTACAGTGATCTCTTTGTTTTAGCGAGCCATAGGTTAGCCGCTTCCGGAAAACAACCTTCACACAGGTAAGACGAGTTTCGGTCTCGACTTGAGCAAATTCTGTTGGTTTATGTAAACAAACGTGGCAGATAGCTGTTTCAGACTTTCAGGGGTGTACCGGCCCCGTGTTTAACGGTAAAAAAAAAACATATTGTATAAGAAGAGCAAAGTGAGTTTCCGAGCTGAAGGTGTGCAGCAGTTACCGCTTCCTCAGCAGGTTATGCGCTGAAGGTGAAGCCATGTCCGTCCTGCTCTGACTTTACCTGCTATCAGCCACGATACTGTCAATGTGCCTGATGCCTATGGAGCCTAACTTTTACTACCTCCTCTGTCATATGGATGTGTCGCATAGGTGTAGTGATTAGGACCAAACCAACAGCAATGGCCTGGCATGGAGGAGGGGGGTCCGGGGGTGGGGGGACAGTGAGTTATTTATGGTCCCAGTGACAACACACCAGTGGTGGAAGAAGTACTGACCTTTTACTTAGTAAAGTAAAAGTAGTAATACAGTAAAAATACTCAGGTGGTGCAGAAGTATTGGTAGCGAAATGTACTTTAAGTAAAAATACTACTACTAGTTATGCAATTCAGTGTTATATTTAGCATATACAGTATGTATTATTGAAATATTCATGATACATTGATGTGTAGATGTAAGCAGTATTTAAATGTTGTCAAGGCAGAGCTAATTTTCACAACTTTACATGCTGTTGGACAGTTTAATCTATAACAAGGCATATTATATAAACAGATTGTATAAAATCTTAGTAACTAGTAGTAATAGCTGTCAGACAAATAAAGTAGGTGTTCTTTCACCGCTGGCACACAAGTAGCACAAATACTAAAAATGGCCTCATTTAGTGCACAGATATGTGAAGTTATGCTGTTACTTAAGAGACTAGGTTTCAAAAGGGATCCATTTGTACTTGGGTAGTTTTCAACAAAAGTAATCTCATTTTACTTTGAGCAATATTTCAGTCAAGTAACAAGTTACTTAAGTTTGAGGATAATATTGTTGTATTTATGTTGCTTTTGCAGTAGCTGTTGTGACCAACCGGACAGCAGAGGAAACATTTTTGTTGTGGAATTCTTTAAAGTAACACAGATTGAAGGTCATTAAATTAGTGTTGTTGGATTTGGGAAATCCGGATCCCAAACCACCATATTTAACCTTCATCTTTGTTTTTTGTTTGTTTTTTTTTTTTGTTTTTTTGAGGAAAATCAGTCATCAGCTGATTAATACCAGAGGACTTTTGTTTATAACTGCCTGTTACCTTCTGCCCTTTCTACTGAATACAATGGCAACATCCAAGATAAAGCCATGGGCGGTGTTTGTTAGGTATGTGCAGCCTGGCTGCTGTACAGTGGGAGGCTCAGGAGCCTTGTGAATATCAGCTTAACCTCCATGTGTGATTTGTTGACACTGTAACCACACCACATGTGAGTCTGTTGTAAGGCTGAAGATAAAGCTGGGTTGGTTGTGTAAATGTACAAACCAGGAAGACGTTGGAGTGGAAAACTCTTTAAGGAACAATGGATTTGAAGTCACTCGGATGGCTTTGTTGTCGGAGTTGTTTTTTTTCCCCTGGATGTAGATATGCAAATCTAATAATAGACATTATATTTAGAGCAGGGGACTTTGCATGTTGTTGCTATAGCAGTTGCGTAATATTCAAACAGTGCTTGATACAAATGTCATTTTATTTTAGTTACAAAGGATATGTTAAATATCAGAGAGAAACCATCCATGCATCTCTAGTGATAAGTAACATGACACAGCCATAAAGGCTTCATCTTGGACTTTTGACTATGTTATGTTCAGAGATAATGGATGAGTATAGTCGTTCGCCTCTGGGTTGTAATTTGTCATTTTCCATTTCATGTGCAGTGTTTATGTGTAATCTCTATTTCCAGACATTGGTGTAAGGTAGAGGCAGACGTGACACACCTGCTGTCTCACGGATTGGAGAAATTATTTGTCTAACGTGGCCTCACCTGTGTTCACTGAGGGTGTGGCAGCACATGTGACTCATATCAGCCATCAAAGCGAGTGATTCGGCTCAGCTTTGATGGAACGCCACCATGGGTAATCCTCTAGGAGACTGGAGGACACTGTAGGGCCGCAGACATTTCTCTCGAAAGCTTAGTCTGTCACATGATTACAAGGCATTTGATTTGGATAAGGCTCGCCATCATCAAGGCTGTTTCTCTGGCTTTAAACCTGTAAAAAACACATTTCACCCCATCGATTGCAAAACTGTCTTACTGAGCTAGTTTCATAAACAAAAGTCTAGATGTAAATGTTTTTTTACATGTGGGAAATGATTTTCTAGGTCTGGTGTAGGATTAGGATTAATCTTTATCTGAACTTGTTATGTAGTCAGAAAAAAAAAAGTCCCATAGCCCAAGGTTATGTCTTCAGATTGCCCATTTTAGCTTCAGCTAACAATTATTCATATGATTAAACTAACTGTTAAAAGTTGAAAATCTTGAAAATTGGTACATTGGAGCTCAGGATTGTTTGACTGTTTTTCTAGAAGAATTACTTAATCGCTAAAACATTTGCCAATTAATTTTCTGTCGATGGAGTCATTGTTTCTTCTCTTTATCAGGTCCAGACAACATTTCATGTACAATGTCAGAAAATAATGAAAAATACCAAAATATTGATCAAAATTTCGCAAAGCTCAAGGTGACACTTTCAAAATGCATGTTTTCAGCCCAAAACCCAAAAATATTCAGTTTCTATTGATATAAAATGGAGAAAAGCAGGAAGGCTTGCATTTCAAACGCTGCCAATAGTGAGTCCACTAATTGATTCTTTGACAAATCAATCAACTGAAAAATCGTTTCTGCTCTGCACTTTTTCACATTATGCTTTACCATTTTGACAAGTCTCCATTTCACGTGGAGGATCCCAAGAAACACGAGTACCTTCATTGATTTCATGCTGGATCCCTGAGAAACATAGTGATGTACGGCTGTGTTAACGTGGTAGTGGTGGGACATCGATGGAGAGCTTCAGGGCCGGCCACCTCTGGAAGCACTCCAGTGGCCAGCTGTGACTCCAAACTAGTGCATGTGACAGAGAGCAAATAACACACCTTAGGAATAAAGTGATAGAGAAGGAATTTTACAGACATGAAACAGTGAATGTTTTATTCATATGAGAACCAGCTCTGTACTTTAGCAGTAACTGTGTTTTTAGCAGTAACTCTTCGTGCACCAGATCGTGGTTTCTAAATAAATGGAGCACAGCCTGGTTTCTACTGTGCTTCTCTGCCTCTGCTACAGGATCCGTGACCCCTATCTATTACAGCACCAGGTATCCGTTGCACAAAGTAAAGACAAAGAGAGAAAGAAGGCCTGAATGACCTCAGCCAGGGAGCATGTACGTGGAAAGATGTGTGCACACATATTTGTAATCAGGCTTCTGTGTTTGCAATCATTCATTCAACTACTGAGAGTATTTTACCTGTGGTAGTGCAACATCAGCAGTCTGAGCCCCCACCCCCAAACACACACACACACACACACACACACACACACACACACACACACACACACACACACACACACGCACACACACATTCACTGGCATTGACAGAGGCAGAAAGAGCATTTCTCCTTTCTCTCCTTTCTCACTCTGCCTAGTTACACCAATTCCCCTCTGCATTCCTCACACCGGTGCAGTCGGAACTCATACACATCCACACTCATGCACACAAATATGTGTCCACACACACACACACACACACACACGCACACACACATTATTCTGACGTTGTGCTGCTGGAGAGGCAGGGCTCTGGTTTCATTCGGGCTTCAGGCAGCTGCTAGGTTAGAGTCTCGTGTTTGCGTGCGGTGGCTACTGGGTGCTTGACAACAAAGATATCATCTCGGGTGAGTCGCTCCAAGGTAATCACACTGAAGATAGAGCAGTCCTTTTGTGCCTGAAATCTGGACTGGGTACACAAAGGGAAGGAAACAGAAAGTCGTGAGTTCATTATGGTGGTTTATTTTTTTCTTTTTCATACATGGTAATGTGCAAGGGAAGAGTTTTCTTTTCTCCTTCTTTATGTTTAGGACAAAGTCATGGATCTTAAGGTAGTATTAAGTGGTGTTTTGTGTCTTTCTGTGCCACTGTAGCACCTCAGACACCGAGGAATGGTACCTGTCAAAGTGTTCAGCTCACAACTCCTCGCCTATGTTGTAAAAATGCCGTTTATTGCAGCGTAATGACACTTTTCCTTCTTCTCTTTTTCTTCCCCTTGGAAGCCCTCTAACCCTGCTTCCAGTGGATGAAATTTATCTTACCCGGTGCATTTCATGAGATCTACCTCTGTGTATTTGGTGTGAGTCATGAAATGCCACTTTCTTTATTCATATGTGGAGTAAGAAGCCAAAAAGTTTCACCAAAGAATGTGTTGTTAATCAGAACTCTCCTTATGAGAGGGAATTAAAGGAGATTAGGAACAGCACAAAGGGATGGAGACCACTGCTGATTGGGTGCAAGGGGTCATTAGTGATGGGGGTCGCATTTCTGCCCAGTTCATTCAAAATTCTTACTCTCGTGTAGTGCCATGCCTTTGTTCCTTCCCATTAGCAGGGGTTTGACTTTAGTCCGGTTCTCCTGCCTCATTTCACAGAGTTTAGCCCTTTCTGTGTGAGCACGGTGACTTTTAGCTGAGATGAGAATTCCTTTTGTCCCTCAGGAAACTTGCTGAGAGGAAGCAGCTGCGGCTTGCTGCCATATTGCTGCTGCTCTGTGGATTTGTCATTTCCTGTGGAGCTGGACAGAATGAGTAGAAATAGTCCAACTTCTGTAGTAGACCTTACTCTGTTTCTTCTTCCCAACAGAAAATCAAAATGAAGACACCACTGTTGAATCTGGATTATTGTTTCATTTTCACCATTTGAATGGATTCATAAATGTAGACTCATGAAATACACCAGAAGCAGTGTCTGAGGAGATAAGAGGACGCAGATCTTTTGCGGAGACACTGAGCTTTGGACTGAGCTCCCTCAACCAAATGGCTGCCGTAGAAACCAAAGCTGCTGGCGGCGGCAGCTCTGCAGGTCTCTCATGGGCGCGGGTATGTAAAGAGTGTGGCCAGCAGCACGAGGGCCAGGACAGCCACCTGTACGAGTATCAGGACGAGGTGGACGATGAGTTGGTTTGCCACATCTGTCTGCAGCCACTGATCAGACCTATGGACACCCCTTGTGGCCACACTTACTGCTTTCATTGTCTGAGCAACTTCTTGAAAGAGCAGGACTTCTGCCCCGTGGACCGCCAGCGGCTGCAGTTACATCAGTGCCGTCCCTCCAGCCTGCTGGTCAGGAACCTGCTGGACAAGCTGACTGTGATGTGCCCTCATTATGAAGAGTGCCAGCAGCAGATGCAGCGCTGTGAGCTCCAGCCTCACCTGCACAACAGGTAAGACTGTGCGTGGGATGTTAACCGGTCATAACAGCAGTTTCAGAGGACATTGTTAGACCTTTGCCTTGCTAAAATGATTGGTTGTGTGACGAAGAGAAGCACCAAATCATCACATTTAAGAAGCTAGAAACAGCAAATATACTTCGATTATCAAACTCGGTGCTGATTAATTTCCTTCCGATTGACTAATCAATTAATCGACTAATTGTTGCAGCTCTAGCAGAATCTGAGCATAAGGTAGACTTGATCGCGAGCACGAGTTGAGTTTATTATGCTGCGGCAGGCAAAAACCACACAAAGTACAGTGCAGAGGTTTTCACTGACAACATACTGTGTCATAAGGAATATACAAGCAATGCATGGATGATGTAAGAGAGGGGGACACAATACAACAGCGTGGTTAGAGACGGTCCTGGATTTCATCATAATGACAAGTGGCACGGGGAGGCTTTTAGCAGGGACTCGAGGAATTACAGGCACATGTTCAAGGGAAAGGCACATAAATCATATCAGGTAGAAGGCGTGAATACAGTTGTACATTACAGAGAGTTGTAAATTATAGTAGCAGGCGGTGGGCATATGAACAAAGCAGTGAGTACAGGATAATAATTTGCAGCTAGATAATGCTGTATAAACAACGCCTGACAATTACAGATTGCTTGCACAGTTTCCACATTATACTCCACAAGCTTGTGGTGGTGATGATTCAGTCTGTCTTATGTCAGAGTGATGTTTGCCTTTAAAGTGGCCATTAAAGGAATAGGAAATTTTGATAGATTAGTTGATTTTCAATTTTCTTGCCGAGATAGATGAGGAGATTGGTACCACTCTTATGTCTCTCTGTTTAATAGAAGTGTACAGCTAGCAGCCAGTTAGCTTAGCTTAGCATAAAGACTGAAAGCATGGCGAGGGTTAGGGCGAGGCTAGCTTAGCTTTGTCCACGGTAACAACATCCTCCTACCAGCACCTCTGAAGTTCATTGATTAACACGTTATGTCTGGTTTGTTTAATCTGATCAAAACTGAAGTGTAACAGTGAGTCTCGTCAGGACTGTTCGTTTTTACACGTCTTTTTATTTCTATGAATTAAACAAATAAGATGTAAAATGCTAAATAGCGATCTATAGAGATGTTAGAAGGCAGATCTTTCTTTACCTTTGGACAAAGCCAGGTTAGTTGTTTCCCCTTACTTCTACACTTCTCTGCAAAAAAAAGCAAACAAAAACAAATAAGTGTATTTCCCACAATGCCATGCTTCTGTGTTTCTCAAAGTAAAGTGGATTCATTACTGTATATTGTGAAGCCCATTAAATATCTGGTATCACCATATACATATGCGGCATGCACGCATCTCCACTTGTAGGTAAACGTAACATCTGAGGTTTATGAAGTCATGACAAAAATATTTTGACTACTTCTCTGGAATGTAAAATAACTGTCATTAACATTGTTAGTTTCTCCTCCAAGTGCTATTTAAAGGTATGTTTTTTTTTTACATCTTTGAGGCTGTTCCATTTATTCCTGGTTGCACAGTCCCTCTATGAACACACAGACTTCTAATTATTGAGCTCAAGATGAGGTGCAGGTCAGTCATCTTGTTTTTCTCATGGCCACTGTGGTGCTGCTTATCATCCCAGCCATGACGCAGTCAGTTGTGGGTGGCAGATTGCCTTGCTGCAGCCTCTCTATCCAAACAATGAGGAGGCAAAGTTCAGGCATGAGGAACAAGCAGCAGTCCCCAGCACTCTGACTGACTTAATCAGACTCAACCTATCTCACCCAGACACCCCGCAATGCAGTGAAATTGTCTACTCATCTGCATAGTGCTTCTCTTTTAAATCCTGTGCATAAATACACTCTGTCTCTCTTCTTGTCTTCTCTCTTTTCATTCATTTCTTTCTCCCTATTTCTGTGGCCATCCATCCTAACACTCCTCCTAACCAGAAACAATTAAGAACAACTCTTTCCATGGTAAAGATATTCATGTTGCTTTTGTGTTGCTTCTCAAAGGACAGAAAATGTCAGTCATCACCCATATCCTTCTCTTTACTAGTTTCCTCCATGTTCCTGTCTTTCCACAGATGTCCTGCTTTTAGAAGACTTAGGGAGGAAGCAGAGAAGAGGAAGAGGCCCTCGTGGAATGAGTTAAAGGGACGTAAGGGTGACGGGGAGTCGTCTGGTGATGCTAAACATTCAGCAACGCTGTCTCGAAATCCCACCCGGGATCAGCCTGAGCCTGGCCTGATTAATCCTGCCTATGAGGAAAGCGAGGACGGTATGAATAGCCACCATTATAACAGTCACACAGTCCCACAAGCCTGGGTTCAGTACAAACATGATAATTAGAATGACCGCTTCTTACTCTGTGGCAATGACTGTGAATGATGTTTATAGAAGCTTCCAGGTGTAAAGGAAATAGTTTCCCTTCTGGGGTCATTGCAGAAAGCCTAAATCCTTGTACCCATCCCCTTCAGTGGGGGCGGTTGTTAAAACACACAGACCGGATTTGCTGATGTTTTTAGCCTCGAGGCTTTGATTGTGAGTCTGTCACAGGTGAATCATCAGCCTTCCCATAACATGTACCAGCTCGCATTTTTTTTAATATTTTAACCAGAATCGATCTCATCATGAGGAAAAACCCTGACAGCAACTTGCAGGCCACCTCCATGGACCAAAGTCCACTAAAACATAGTTTCCGGGCAACTGGTAATCAGTGTCCACAGAGAAGTTTGCTGTCTATTTTAGTCCATTTACTGCTGAATGCTCTTAAAATTTGTAAAGACCTAAGTGAAGTACAATGAGCAGACACTGTTGAATTTAATTAAGTTATACATAGAGATATATCGACTGCTGATTTTTTTTTTTCCCCAAATGTCAGCATGCTGACTCATCCAGGTTGTGCTATCCCTACAGTCTGCTGAATTCATACCTTTGTGATTCTGGCGGGACCAAATGAATTGGCAGCACTGCTGAGGAGTCAGCTGTAGCATGTCAATACTTGTATGGTCTCAGTTCCAAGGTTGAGTAGTTCAGTGTGCCGAAACGTTTGCTATCTTACTGGGATGATAACAAGTTGAGGTCCACTCTGTTTCCTATCTATGGGACTGTTCTGCGTGTACTGTGAACACAAACGGCACCTAAAGTTCAAAAACAGGTTATTGTTTTGCCTGTCCCCATTTGTAAAGATGTACCGCAGAATTTAGTTTTCTTTGGGATTTAGATGAGAAGATCAGCGTTTATCTCTGTGCCTTCAGTAGAGAGATTGGTACAAGATATGTTCTACTTATCTTTAAATGGAAAATGTCAGAGGATTCCTTTAACTTACTCAAGTGCAGTTTGTTTTTTTATGAGGTTTGCAGCTCGTCATTTGCAGTATCTGAGAGGGATATAATTAAAAAAGACCCGAAGACCCTTTTTTAGTGACTATTGTGCAATAATTACTAAATGTTCTGCCAGTGCCGTGCCATTTTAAAGGATAATTTCAGTTAATTAACACACTTGTCCTATCTTCATATTTCTGGCCATCACCTCTGCAGGTTGTAGTTAACATTGTTGAGTAATTGCTGAGATCTGGGAACACGGCAACATCACTGCAAACACAAATTCTACACAAACAGTAGGCAAATGATCTAAACCACTTTATTTGGTTGGTAAGAACAAAACTGAGGGCACCTGATGTAAGAACTATGTGCAAGAAAAACTTGAATCAGGATGTTTACAGATTATAAATTCAGGAATATTTTTTACAGCTTTCTTGTGCTTGCAAGTAAAAACATAATTGAAAGGCCAAGTAAGTTTAAACTTCTTTGTTATCCTGACTGCTTATGTTTCATTTTGGTGTTGTTGCCACATTTCTAGATTTCAGCTCTTCAACTTCAACTTCTGATTGGAATAATTAAAAAAAAAATCAAACTCCAGAAACAAACAGCATAGTGATATTTAAACTTTCTCGAGTATTTTACAAAATGCAACTCAGCTGTGGAATGGGATTATTTGCTTCTTAAAAGAAAAAATGCAGCCTTATTCATTCCTACTGGTTCTGTATTCCTCTGCCCTCCAGACAACACCCCTCTGCGGTCTAGTCTGGTGGCCGAGGCCAACGTGGTGGAGCTGTACAGAGAGGAGCCAGAGGAGGAGCTGGGCTTTCGCATCGTGGGGGGGAAAGACACGCCGCTGGGGAACATTGTCATCCAGGAGATTGTCCGGGACTCACTAGCAGCTCGTGATGGCAGACTGGCCCCAGGGGACCATATCTTAGAGGTGAGAGGGACTCATAAACCAAATAAGGAAAGTGCTGAGATAATACAACCTTTAATGTCAAGGATGCATCTCTTCACCAGCACAGGAATTCAGAAGTATTCTGGTGGCACAGCGTGACACAGTTCAAATTAACACATTTCTGCATAAACACCTTGTCAGTGTGTTCTCACGATATTGTAAACACAGTGCGCTTCAGTTGGGAATGGGAAAGCGGACATTCAAGATAAACAAGTTTTTTTTTTTTTTTTTTTTTGCTCCATGGTAACAAGGCGTGGTTTGTATCGCCGGGCACAAACACATCATGTCAGTGTAGGGAGCTTTACCTGGTTGCTTTCACTGATTGACTTCCCGTCTTTGTTTTGGAGAGCGTCAATGCTCAAACATGAAGTGGGCTAAAATTTAATTTGTTGTTTTGAAAGGGTTATGTAACCAGAGTTACTATGAAGCAATGTAATGAGTTTTCTGGAAGTGGCAAAATTTTACTGTGCCATTTAAGGCTGCAACTAACAATTACTGTATTTTCCTTATTAGTATTTAATTTGCAGTGACAATTTTAGTTTCCACAGAGGAGACTGGAATTACAGAATATGACCAATGAGAGATTTTAATAATTTGTGGTTTTCTCTATTCCTACAATGTCCTCCTCCTCAGATTTCTACCCTCCATTTCTCCTGGAACATGGTTCCACTGTAAAACAAGCTGATAGACTATTTCAGCCTCTGGCACCCCTTCTTCAGTGTGTCCTCCAAAATGCACCAACTCAACCAATCCCAAATCTGAAAATGAAAACAAATACCTGCCAGCCAACAGGCTGCCTTCAGGATGTGGAACATTAGCTGCAGTTTTTTTTTTGGCTCTGTGGAGAGTAAGTGGATGTAAAGAGATATGGAAAAGATGAGTGAAGATTGCACCACTAAGATCTTGAAACTCAATCATTCTCTTCCCCTCGAATTGGTGCATTGATTTTTGGGACGGTCCACTTTCACATCAGTTTATTAAGGCAAAGATCACTTTGAGAGGCTCTTCATTTAAACTGAAGAGGCAAGCTGACAAGCTGTATTTATTATGGCTCTGATCATTGTAATACGAGAACAAGGGAAAGAAAGAAAGTTACGATATAAAAGTCAGATTACGGCGTCACAGATTGAAACGGAACTTAAAGTTTTAACAACTTCAGACTTCCACTTTTTGGCTGACAATAACGCAATTATCTTACAGGAAAAGTGTTAATTAATTAATTTCACTTTCCCGCTTGACAAAAAAACTTTTCACAACTTTCCAATTTTTGTATTAGGCTGCTTCACCTCTGACTCGGTTGTTGTTCTTTGTCTCTCTGGTATTGTGTATCCAGGTGAACGATGTCAGCTTGGCATCAGTCCCCCACGCCCGGGCCGTCGCAGTGCTGCGGCAGCCTTCCCTCCTCAGACTCACGGTTATGCAGGAGAAAGGTTTCAAATCAAGAGATCTGCGGTCTGATCATCACCCTTCCTCTTCCACCGCTTCCACTGCCTCCCAGTCTACTCACAGTCCCCACGGCAACACTACCTCCAATCACAACCCCGGCACAGTCCTGCAGGTGACGCTGATGAAGAGTCAGCGCACCGAACCCCTCGGCATCAAACTCATCCGAAAATCAGATGAGAGTGGGGTTTTCATTTTGGACTTGCTGTCTGGTGGTTTGGCAGCCAAAGACGGAAAACTGAGGAACAATGACAAAGTGTTGGCCATTAATGGACATGACCTGAGACATGGTACACCTGAGAGCGCTGCCCAGATCATACAGGTATGTTAAAGAACCAAAGACAAGATTTTTCTCAACTTTAGCCCATTAACTACAAATTACATACAACTACATTATCACTGACCATTTATTAAACCATGCCATAAGTTAATATGGCTTCCAAAAAGCATCACACTAATGAGCTCCAAGAAAATCAAGCCAAGAGCGAGACACAAAGAAGACGGACAACATGCAGACGTGGGCACGATGCAGCAGATCATCTCTGTTATGTAGCTACATCATTATTAAAAAGGTTGATGCTCAGCGGTCAGTTCTTACTGGTTGTTAGTTTGTCAGCATTAACTGTTGCAGTTTCCCACAGGCATGTGAATGCAGCATGGAGGAAGACTTACAGAACAATCACTGCTTTCAGTTACTTTGCAGTGATGTAACATTAACAAAACAAGCCTAAAATCATTGAGCCTTGGTAGCTCAGTGAGGCTGCAGCGTTCATTACACCACACAATGCAAAAGTTACTAATAAGCCAGCAAATCAGTCTAAAAATTCAATAGTTACGGCATGGAAAATGATGTTGCATACGTATTTAATTACTTTTCTTCCGTGTGCATTTAGGCCAGTGAGGTGCGTGTGAACTTTGTGGTGATGAGACCTGCCGAGACTCAGGAGGAAGGAGGAAACAGCAGAGAGGGACAACACAGCAGAGCAGGCAGGAGGGCGCCTGAGCCACAGTACTTCAGACGCCGGTCCTCCTACATGAAGGTAACACAGAACACTTCCTCACAAATTAATGCTCAGACTAAAAAAAGATTGCTCCTGGCCTCCTATTTATATAAAACATATCTACTTTTTTTTTTGCCCTTGCCAGCTGTTGACTACTGGAATTTTAACTTATTTTTGAAACCACTAACCACAATGCTGGTCACAAACTTTACATGTTTCTGTTAACGCAGTGTGGTTGTGACGATCGCTCCTTTGTCAGTCACACTCAGTTGTGCCATACACTGTCAGTAGAAAGAATAGCAACCCCCGAGCTTTGGGGTGAGAAGCTTTGAGAGCAGACACCTGCGTCGGTGAGCGGAGATGAAAGCCCTTCTCTGTGGCCTCCCTCTGTCCTGATCAAAAGGCCCAGGGTGCTGCTCACTCTGCCGCTACAGAGCCACTGTCTTGTTGTTTTTTGGGTTGTTTCTTTGGGTGGCAGAGGATCAAAGCTGGTAACAGTTAGCTTTCGCCTGCAGAGCCGTGCCTTTTCGTCTTGTTGGGGGTGGGTGGGTTCCCTGCTGGGGGGGAGGAAGAGCCCCCACCTCCCCCGAGCTTCCCTTCTGATAGTTTACAGACTCCAGAAAGAAACAAGGAGGCTGGCTGAAACTGTCATTTTCCACACATCTTTTCCACTACGAGAGCTTAGTGTGGATCCTCACACGTTACCTCTACCCTTACCTCTCAGCTCCATCTCAAATGTTTCACATTTGTTTCTACGAGTTGTTTTGTGAGAGGAATCAATTAAGTCGAAAGGATCCTGGAGAGGCTGAAGTTAATTGGCAGCACAGACTTCACATCATTCTTGTGGAGAATTTGTTAAACATAGCGTCCTGAACAAGGCCAGCATAATTAAAAAAAAAATCCACACAGTGATGTTGATCAATATGTGTGTCACGGCTTCGTATTAATTTATCTGATTGTTTATATAGGACCCTCCAGGTGGGTTTTCCAGCCAGGAGAAGACTGTTAGCATGAAGAAGGAGCCTCGGCTTTCCCTGGGTATCACCATTGCCGGGGGGAGGGACTGTCGTAGCCGCCTGCCTGTCTACATCACGAGTGTGCAGCCTGTCGGCTGTCTGCACCGAGACGGCACCATCAAAAGAGGTACACCGCGGCATCTGGCAAACTGTGAATTTGAATTTGTGCTTAAAAAATTGTTACTTTTCCGTTACCAAAATAGTTTGAAAATTGAAAATGAAAATGCATGGTTGGGGCCAGTTCATTCATTCATTCTGACTTAATTGTGTGGAAATATTTGGGTAAATACACTGCAACCGCAAAGAAGTGTTTATGGGAAACGATCTCCATTTTTCTTTTCAAATCTAATACAGTGTGGCAGTTGGCTGAACAGGAAAAGGACGATTCTCTTTTCACTTGCTCCTATTCAGGGATGCAGTGTGTTGCTCAGGGACGCTTAAACAGGAAGGATGTTTATTAAAATAGAAGCCTGCCTTTGTTTCAGCCAGTCTTATCCATGTGGTTGATTTGGCAGCATTTGAACTTGGATTTCTCTGTCCATGTTCCCAACATCCTCTCTGTTTCCTCAGGTGACGTTCTGCTGAGCATCAACGGAGTCGATCTGACCCAGCTGACCTACACTGAGGCAGTTTCTGTGCTGAAGGCTCAGACAGCTCAGTCCCAGGTGGTGCTCCGTGTCATCCAGACCCTCTCTGAGGACTCGGAAGAGGAAACCGATTCTGCCAACAAGGACGAACTGGACCCTATGGATGATCCGCGAGATGACACCCTCAACTGGACACCACTGTGGACTCGCTGGTTGGGATTACCGAGGTAGACCAGCTTTCGTTACCGCCAATTACCAGAATTCTGTTTGTCCACTTTAACTGTATTCTGTTCATTTTTATGTGAAGACGTTAGCTCTGACTCTGCCCTTGTTGTTTCAGTCACATGCACTGGTGCCGGGACATTGTCCTGCAGAAGACCAACAACGAGAGCTGGGGCTTCAGTATCGTCGGGGGCTACGAGGAGAGCCACGGCCAGCAGCCTTTCTTCATCAAAACCATTGTGCCTGGTACCCCTGCTCACTTCGACGGACGCCTCAAGTAAGTTCCCCTCAGTTTGACGTGATTGGGCCCTGTGTCCTTTCATCACTCCACATTAATCGCCTGTGGTTCCCTCCAGGTGCGGTGATGAGATCGTGGCGGTGAACGGAGCCACAACGGTGGGAATGAACAACTCATCTCTCATCCCCATGCTCAAGCTGCAGAAGAATAATGTCACGCTGACTGTGGTGTCCTGGCCTGGCAGTCTGGTGTAGAAAACACACATGCACATTCACTCTCTCTGTCCTCTCTGTCACACAGGGACACACACTTTGTCCTGTTCAGCTGCATTCTTGACTGGGCCACTCACTGTCCCCTCCATATGTAACTCATTGTTTGGTTACGTTCTTGTCAAGGCTTTCGATCGGTTATGTAACCCAGCACATGTGAGTACATAAGAGCCATCCTCTGTACAGTGGTACCTGTTTGTCTCAGTGTTGGAGCACTCACAGGGCCGTTTGATCAGGCTGCAAAAATGGTGACAATCAGTGAATTATATGCTAAAGACAAACTGTAAAGATACTGAGATGTTATTTTTTTGAACACTTTTTTGATTCTCTTCTGAAGCTTTATATTTTTTTCTTACGTATTGGATAATTCATTTAGTCACGACTTGATTCACATGATTCACATAAACAGCATCTAAAGATGAAATGTAGAGCTTACAGTACAAGTAGACAGTGGTAATGGTGAATTATAGATTATAGATGACTTAACAGAATGGCTGCTGACTGTATAGACCAATGCCAAAGACAGAAACATCATCCTCTCTTGTACCTGTTGTATCACTAGTGGGATTTTATCAACTTTATTAACGTTGCACTTTTAAAACGTGACAGTGATGAAGCCATGATGGAAATTTTAGTAAAATGAATCAAGGTAACATTAAGAATAAAATCAACGGCTACAGCCACATTGCACAAATAGACTTATTTTAACAGGGAGGTTAAAGAAAGCTAAGGAAAACATGTACAGTCGGCTTTGGTCTGACATTTTGATGCTGGTGCAGACAAGACGGTTTAGTTTAAAGAAGCTTAAAGAGTCTGAGTTTATTTCCTGTTAGCTCGCGAATTTAGCAAATGTTGCAGCACGACATAAACTTGGACGCATTAACGTTTAAAACTGTGAGTGAGTCTATAGAAGCAAATAAATCTGTGATGAATGGTTGGTTATCATCTAAGGTGTTGTGAATTCATAAACAAGATAACTTTTAATTCAATGCTTGATTTACTAATTGACACATGTCCCCGTGCCAGTTCTCTGTATTTATCTAAAATGATACAATGGCTCATATTGAATGACTCTGATAAGCCGGTGCCTTGTTGACACTGAAGGACAAACTAGAATGTATACTTGCCTTAAATGGCCACTCTACCAAAATGTGTTTCCCCTCTTTATTTCCCCTCCCTACATACTGTTTATACAAATTCAAAGGTGAATGGCCTAGTCCAGATAAATTTGTTTTACTCTGTTCTTTTTGTGTCAAACATTCCCAGTGGCCTTTCTTGTATTTTAACTGAAGCTAGACTTACTGAACCATTCAGAGCATTGTCATAGAAACAGTTTTTGAGTCAGAGTGGCTGTGAAATATTATGTATGCGTTGGCCCGTCCACTGTTTCATTACATTTATTAAAATCATAATAAATCACGTCGTTCTTCTGTTTATCCAGTCCCTAACTGCACTGTGGGGATGTCACTTGCCTCAGGTGGCATGAATGGTAAAGCAGCTCTGGCAAGAGCCCAAGGAGAAAAAAAGAAACTGGGGGAGGAAGTTAATCAGTATAAACCAGGAGTTTTCTGAATCTCACATATTTCATCCTATACTTCTGATGTGACAGGAAAATGGTACAGAATCAAGGCAACATCAAAGTTAAATTTAACTTAAATGTTACTGGACTTCACAAGCTGCTACTGCTTCATATTTCACAATGATCAGAAAGATCAGAGGGGGTTTGTAGTTGTGCCACCTTCCTCCAAACCAGAGCATTTACAGGAAACTACAGAACGAGGGCAAATGGTGATTTACCACAGACAGAACTGTCCAATAAACTGTACAGTGACCCCTGGTGGACACAGACTGTACACAATATACATCCATATTAAACGTTTGCTCAGGAGTCATGCAAAACTAATGGTGACCAAACACGCCATCTGGGTACAAAGAAACTGTTCTTTTTCTCTTAACTGTTCTGCATTTTAAAAAAAGACTTAGGCGATTCAGACTGACTTTTGACAATCCTGTAGTGTGCTATACACAGTGTACAGTTCAAGTTTGTGAATAGCTGTGTGTTTAAACACACACACAGGAGTTTCTCACTCATTTACAGCCTCTCCTCATCTGTCACTCGCACACACACCCAGACAAATTTGTGTTTGTGTATGCAAACACACAAGACAGTAAGACCAGTACAACTAGCTATAATTCCAAAAAGTACATATGAAAGTCACACACAGAGACACCCACCATAGTGTCAATGACAAGTATGAACAGCCAGTTATGGAATTCTACAATGCACAAACACTCTGGTGCAAGTTAAAGTCCTGCATTCAAAATTATACTTAAAAAGTAAAAGTACACATTATTAACAAAATGTACTTGACCAATTTTACTATAAACTGCACTACAATTGATATTGCTATTCTGGATTAACTATAACGAGTAGTGGCAGTGACTTGAATTTAAACTCTTAGAAGACTGGTGGAGGAGATCACTGCAGTAAAAAACTCTCTCTAAACAGGGACAGACTGTGAATGTGAAAACAGAAAGAAAAAAAAAACAAAGGACCATAAAACAGGCCCCAGTGAAGCTCGCCACTTCAGTAGGCTATTCGGGGGTTGTAGCGAGATACAGCAAAAACATGATCCAGTATTTTCTGCTCTCTGACCACTGATCCACAACATTAGAAAGCAGCAGCAGGTTCTGGTAACAGCATTCCTGAGTTTTACAAATGTGTCGAGTAATTGCAGGCTGTCTTGTTAAATTTAACGATTCAACACCTTGTTAAACATGACAAATAGCCACATTTCTGGTGACGGGGCGGCCGGCTGTGGGCAAAGTGCATTAAGCACAGGTCCATCATGATCTTTCTTTAACTAAGATGACACATCAGTCACTGAGCGTGACTGTAAACAACAGAACCCTTTCGAATGAAAAAAGGAAGCAGCAGCAAAGAAAAATCAAAATCGACAATTTATTTTCTCTCTCCATAGGGATCAGGTCATCATGACAAACATTTACAAGAATTGTAACAGGGACAATACTGGGCGAAGGATTTAAATTCCTCTTTGTACAAGAGAACAGATTTCAACCTGTACTTCTCTGTGTTTCACCATCTAATCCAGAGGCACTCTAATACAACTCAGTACAGCAATCTCTTGACTAACGATTCAGGAAAATAATACAGACACTGGACAGAATGCCTGAAACAAAGGAACCATCTGCTCAATACGCCATGTACTGTTGATGCATGTGCTTCCTAACACATCAGGAGGACCAAACACAGCACAGGGAAGAGTACAAAACTATTTAAAAAATGAATGCATTGTTGGGATAAACTGGAAAAAAAAAAGAATGGAAGTGCAGAGTTCAAATCATTATCTTCCAACTGCATGTCTGAGATTAAAGCCGGAGAGTCTCTCGAGCTTTAACAGATGACGTGTCACTGAAAGTCATCTTCATTGGCAAAAACCACACGGCAACAAGCACAGCTGCTGTTAGCTGTTGTACTGGATGAATATTCAGGATGCATTTTAGTCTAAAATCCTGACTTTCTTTTGCGATCAAGTGCAATAATCAGTTCTAACTCTGGCATCATGTACATTGCAACTATATGGCTTACAAGGTAAACAGGTCCATATAAACTAGAAAGGTACATAAACATCTTTCATTAATCAAAACTATGGTACAGCAATATATTGGCAAAAAAAACTAAAGAGCTAAGTAACTTTATGTAAACAATGGTATACCACTGTACAGCTTATCCTAACATGGTATTTACAGGTCAAGTTCTTTTACTAGCTAGTTCCCATGTACAGAGGGTTACATGTAGAGAAAAAACACAGGGCGATGACGTACACTGTACGTTAGGCAATTTCAACCATCCCATCTACTTGCAAAGAACTGGATTCAAAGAGAGGAAACCCAACAAACAGCATTTAAATCTACAGACTTGTTGAATTACCCAATGCCTTCCTCCTCCTGTTACATGTAGTTATTTTTAAAAAATCATACATAAGGCAAGGATAGTCACGGAAGGTGGAGGCATCACATTCTTTGCAAGGGATTACTGATATAATAGATGGGATACAGGTTGATGGTTCTTTGGGGTAAATGCACTTTTCGAGAGTTTCACTTGTTCGTCACGTAACAAAAACACATCAGAGTGCAACGAAGGGAGCATGTCTAGTTCTGTCGGGGAAAATGTGCAAAATCTGCTCTAAAGCAAAGTGACAGTGTTGCAGATTCTAATGTACAAGGTACTGGGAGATGTACAGGTCGTCACGAGAGACGCCGATGCAGACCCTTATTCCAACATACTGTATATACAAGGCACTAAGGATAAGATTCAAGGGCCACACGTCCGGTCAGTTAACAGCCTCCTCAGTCCGGTCGGAATATAGGATATTTGGGCAAGAATTCTATAAGAATCACCTACAGAGAGAAAAAAGACAACACTTATTATCTTTCGGGACCACTGCAAGATTTAAAAAAAAATAACTACTAGTAAGTTACTAGTATATATTTGGCTTATGGGTCCTGTAATTTCTTAAGAATTTCTTTGGCAGATTTCTGTAAAGAACTGTGTAATTTGATATTAATCACACTGACAACGTGGCAAAGTTTTAATAAAGCAGTCCTGTCTCCCAAAAATCTGCAACAGCAAATACATTTTGAAGGAAACAGAATGTTGACTGGATTATGTTTTTCACTAATATATTGAGGAGACGTTGATGCACAAGTGTTGCAACCAAATGTATCAGTAAAGTTTTCATTGAAAACTTATTTGTTTTCCACCAAAATATCAAATCTTGCAACAGCAATAACTGCTTATAGTGAACACAGCATTATTAAACTTTTGGATAAGTTTAGGCACTGGCAGCACTTGGTTAAGGTTTGGAGAAGAGCATGATCTGGTTTAAAACAGGAAAAAAAGTCTCTGTCTCTGGTGTCAAAGACATGCGCTTTGTTCGACTGTCATCCATCCTGATTTCACCACAACATAACTGTGAAAACAACTTAGTTAATATAAATACAATTTGTAGGAAACAGGATTGAATATAGAATTTATCTGAGTGTTGATTTTAAAAGCAGGTGTATCTTTTGGTTTGGACTTTTGGTCAAACAAAAGATATTTAAAGACATTACTTTGGGCTCCAGGAAAATATGATTTCATTATTTTCCTTTTTTGGAAAAAATAAGAATCTGCTGACTAATTGGGAATTAAATTAGTTACAGCCCTTGTTTTCACAATAAAGTTATGCAATAATCTAGTTATTTATAGATGTTTTCCTGTGACAGCCTACTTACATATTCCATCATATTACTGCTTTCACATTTTCTTTTACTGAGTTTCCAGTGCAGACCCAGCTGATGAGAGAAGAAAAGACATTGACACAATGAATGAACATCTCTCTCACCCTCAAACAGAGACACACACACACACACACAAACTAACACAAAGGAAAATCTGTCTGAAATCTCCCCTTCAGTGTCAGGGGAATTTGGAAGCAGGGCTGTCTGGTCTCGCTGGGGTCAAACGGTGGCCAGACACCCTGAAGAGTTTCCTTTATGCCTTTGCACAGCTACTCGCTGTAATTTGTTGCTGCGAGACAAAACAAAATTAACACGGCATTTTAGTGCTGACCTCACTGTCCTCTCAGACCCCGTGCACCAAATCTGACGCAAACAGCTTTGAGGCACTTGTGCTGCGGCTTAAGAGTTTACAAAGCAGATTAACGGTCATTATCCATCATGATGATACTCAACTTACACTGCACACTGACACAGACAATTAAGCTCTTTCACACAGGTGCTAATGTGCAATTTGTTGTCTTCCTTACCTTGTGATATAATCGGTTATTTTCCCACTCTAACAACTTCTGAATAGACCTTCTTGTCTGTTGGAGCAGAAAATTGAATGTACGTTAACGTGAGGAGGAGAAAACGTAATACTCAATTTTACACTTTAGCACGTAACAGTAAACAGCCACCGTGTTAGGATTTATGGACTGAACTCCCAATTTACCAGCTAGTAATTTCCACTTTGTTGTCAGTAATTCTGAGTGGTAACACCACCTTAAAATGACACACCCTTGAGCTGGGCAGGAGAGGAGCTGTGCAGTGCAATGTATCATTTCTACAGAGCCACTAATTGAGCACTAGTTGTTATTACCCTCTACAACTCTACACCAGTGTGGCTGAATTGCTAAAACAGCCCCTGAGTAATCAGCGCTGATATAAGGGAGAGTTAAAATGTCCAACTCATGTCACAGGCGGTCTGGGACTTACTCTCTTGTTGAGGCAGATAACGGGCCATAGACTGCAGCCTACTGTACAGCAACAACACAGGCAGCCGCAAAGAAGCCACTTCACATTCACAGGCAAGTTCTTCTTCAAGCAAGCATTCACCCTGCTGATGCTGGTTTTGAATTCCTCTGGTGCTACCTACAATAAAAAAGGGAAGTGATGTATGTACACCAAAATAAACAGTTCCTAGAAAGCCTTTTTAATCAGGAAGATTTAAGAATGAAGAAAAACAGCTTAGAGCAAAAGGGAGCAAGACAATTCAAGTATTTCTTGGTGGTGCTGACATGAAAAGATTCCTAATTACTCAAAAGAAACCTGTGCACAAAGATCAAAGAGCTGCAAAAAAAACCAACAGGTAGATGTTTGCAGATGTTGTCCAGAGATGAGATGAGATCTCCAAATACTATGGCTGTGACTCGCTAACCAAGCTCTAGACTGTTCAAGGCAAGGGGGGACTCAAAGGAGAGATAAGCTCAATGCCTGTGGCAGCGCAGGCCAAACAACTTGAATGGATGCTTATTCCTCACTGAGTCTGTACGCCATAAAACAGGGGTCGTAATCTTTTATGACAGGATGCAAAGGTCTCTTTGCAAACAGCCAAAGACCTCAGCATAAAGCCCAGCAGGGCCTGATCTGCACCCTTCAATCATCATAACTGTGACCTCATCCATCACGTCACCCTGGATCACAATGCTGAAGGTACTTTTTATTGCCCCACACTTCCCTCGGCCTGCTCTTACCCCTGCAGCCTTTTTGTGTTTCTGCGTCTGACCCAGGAAGCTTTCCTTTCTTGTCTGCGGCAGAGTCTTCATTTCATTATTTTATCACCTGGAGTTGGACCCTCCAAAACACTGGGGTCCCCGTCAACTGAGACCCATAGACGGCTTACTCATTTACAGAGCTGGACAGCAGCACATTCAGGCTCTTTTCTATGCACTGTGGTGCGTTACTTGAAATGCATCTCCATCAGATCAAAACCACTTGGAAGAGTTTGAATGGGGTGGCTTGGGGAAGTTGGGGCTGTTAAAAGGCCCAAAAGAACAAAAGGACACTGTGGTTTTAATTACTTAATTCTTCCCACTTGGAATTGAACAGAAAGCAGCCAACAAGACTAAAATGCAAGAAAACTAAAAAGCGACTGTACCTTTCCCGTGAGAACAGAGGGAAATTCTGTGTCAAATCTGTTGCTCAGTCCAAACCTGTGAAAAAAAAACAAAACATGTGAGCACTGATATGCTAACAAAATGTATCAGTAAGTACAAAATCTGCTATTACTATCAATGTAATGAGACAAATAATAATAGACAGCCAGAGCAGAAATATATTGTTTGACTAAATGATGAGACACACTATGCTCATATACAAACAATTTAATCCACACAAGTTTTGTAGTTAGTTAACTACAAATTAAATTTTGATTGACATTATAAGAAGGTGGACATCAAATCACACACAACTACACAAAAATGGCACAGTAAAGACTTTATTTCTATTGCAGTCCTTCATGTAAAGAGGGTTAGTGGCATCAAAATACCAATGAACCAATACAATACGTAATCACATCAACACAATCATCAAAAAAATCAATTCAAACATCCAAAAAATGTATTAAAAAAAAAAAAAACAAACCCAAAATTATAAACAGGATGATAAGCTTACACTTCCAAGCTTCCAATAAGCCACTGGTGATTTATTTTACTGTCACTGCCAGTTTTCACTGATGAGAACTAGCCGCTACAGACTAGATGTAACACTCACATATTGTACAATCAATCAATGGGCATATTATCCTTGCATTTATATTACCCAACTATGCAATTCACAGCTGATCTGTGCCATATCATCACAGTTTATCTGCTGTTCTGTGCAAAGGTTCAAGGCACTTTTGAAGTTTAAATTCTTATCAATCAAAAAATACCATCATGGAAGTGTTTGGTTTGTGGTTGAAGAGAAGAATAAAAGAAGAAATGGAAACCAGACAGTAATATGTGACTTGACTAGACATGTGACTTGACTAGACAGGCAAAGCTCAACAATAACCATACCCACATGATCAGTAACAATTACGGTTGTGTTGTAAAATTCAGACCCCTTTTTTCTTCAGCAACTACACTGATAACTGATAAATTGTTTCAGTCATTCTCCTAAAATGTAAAGATCTGATGACTTAATTTGTCAAATGTAATCATAAACAAGAAAATATATATATATATATATATATATATATATATATATATATATATATATATATATATATATATATATATATATATATATATATTTACTTTATGTGAAATGTTGGATAATTTTACCTCTTTGGGCCTCAAACTTTTATCTAAATAACCTCATCTGAGAGGTTTAGAAGGGAAATTACCCTTTGGTGGGACTCCTAACAACTCATATCTCAAACCTGTTAACACAGGACCCCGAATAGAGACTATTTTTTTGAAAAGGATTTAGTGCTGTAGTTTATAAGATCATCGTACCCAAAAAATAGTTACTTTACAATGATATATGACAAAAAGAAGTCCAAAAACCCCAAAATATTCATTTATAATGATATATGACAAAGCAGAAAATCTCCTCGTGAGAAGCTAAAATCAGAGAAAATTTGGAAGTTTCACTGTTTTCCTAATAACTTGACTGAGACAATCATTCAGTTATTAAAATATATTATTTTTCTGTCAACGGACTAACTGACAAATCATTTCAGCTCTACAAGTAACCAGTAAGGACATCTGTCAAACAGATGTATGAGGTGGAGCACAAAGTAGAAAGTTTCCCTACGAAATGGATGGAGTAGCATAACATGGAAGTACAAGTACCTCAGACGTGTAGTTAAGTACAGCACATGAGTAAATGTACTTGGTTATTTTCCACCAGTTTAATAATGTCGACGATAAACACATTAACGCACTGGTTTGCTCGGCGTTAACGTTACAGTCTCTGACTTGTAGCTAGCGGTACATCACATGTAAACTTGTCTACCAATGACTGTCTGCTGCTAGACTGCCACATTTATGGTTGTCATGGGGACACACGGCTGTTACCGTTAGTTCAAATCGTAATAATGTTCCGTTTGAAGGCAAACCGTTTATCCCCATGTCACAGCATAAAGCTAACCGTTAGTTGTTGTGATTTGCGTTAGCTCGCTGGCTAGCATCAGCTAAGCATGCTAAGGATAACAAAGCGACACTCGGACAGACAGGAGCGACAAACACGGCTCTGCTTACACTGTAATGTGCCCGGCCCCTCGCATAACCACGGGCTCCGGACAGTATCTGGGCAAGTGTTCCTCGCTCACTACGTGTTCATCCTCTTCGTCTTCTAACTCATAAATGGTATCAAAGTCCGCCATGTTGGGTAGTAAGACGCTCATGACGTCTCCCACGGGGCCGCGCACGGACGCCCGAGCGGGAGCGCGGAGCAGGAGTTTGTGAAAAGCGACCATCGCCCCTGTGTGTTCAGATGCTCCGCAGCAGAAAATATCACCATAAAATATCCCACTATTAGTAGAATCTAGTAGGAAAAATGTGTAACTTTTCACTCTACATCTAAAATTACAAACCCTGTACTGCGTTGGGGATGACCAGTTATTAACTAAACCAGGTCAAAGTCAGGAGAAGTCCTGAAATAGCCAGTCTAGCCACCTGACAATTAACATGTCACCTAAACCAATTACTTTGAGCTGAAGAACACGACCTTTTCATTTCTAAAAGGCTTTGATCCGCGTATGCAGTTAGAATAGGCCTACCTAAAACTAACTAAAATTACTACCTGTGCTGTAGAAGTCTAGGCTGCAGGCAGCAGTTTTAAAACAGCTTACTATTTTATACTATATAATGTAGAACAAATTCACCGACAGCGTTGTGTTTAATGTGTTGAATTGGATAACAAAATTAGACCATCAGTCTCAATTCCATAG
The DNA here is from genome assembly GCF_017976425.1 of Toxotes jaculatrix. Lineage (NCBI taxonomy): Eukaryota > Metazoa > Chordata > Actinopteri > Toxotidae > Toxotes > Toxotes jaculatrix. The sequence goes on from NC_054403.1 coordinate 17,990,925, forward strand.
CCATTACTTCGTGGGCTCCTTCACAGCTGGGCGGTTTTTAAAGTGTACAAAGTTTGTCAGCTTCTCAGAAGACTGACAACAAACTAGCCCTGCAGAGACTACACAAAACCATGCAAAGTTTGCAGCTGTGTGATTCCCGTTTAAGCTTTGGAAAAGAGGCCTGAATCTATTTAATTCAAATCTAAAAGTAGATGCACTGAATTTATCAAAAGCCTGTTGCTTCATCTTTGGAAAACAATTTGTAGCTGCAAATCTTTATTTTTTCTTACTGTTGATAGACCTGTGTGCTTGGAAAAAAAAAATCAGAAATGAGGAAAAATGACAGATGTACTGCAAAAAAAAAAAGCATTTTATTTACATTTTGAAAGTTGCCATCAAACGACCCGTATCATTACCAGCTGCTCTCTGCTTTACTAAAGCGGATACAATTGTGCTGAAAAACGCGTGTGAATGATTTGTCAAGTCAAAGCAGTCTGTCCAGTGTGACATGAGCCACACACAATCCAGTTTCAAACTGGATCCAGGTTCCTGAATTCTCATTTTATTCACAAACATACACTTCATCGCATACAAAAAAAGGATATTTATATCTTATTAACTCACAAACAATTTAAAGCTTTTAAGTTTGAAACACGTCGATTTTTTCTTTTACTTTTTTTCTTTTTTTTTTAATCCCCACGTTATTAGAACTATTCTATAAAAAGCAATATTTCAAGAGCCTCCAGCATTTCGTTGCTATAAATCAAATGTTTATCCACAGCTCTGTGCTTCAGGACGTGAGTTCAGATCCTCTGGCTGTCTATCAAGTGTCCTGTCAGCGTGTCGGAGTGCTCAGTTATGTTACATGGTCCAGACGGTGAACTGTTTCACTGAGTCACAGTCACTTGCTGTATATTCCTGATAGATGGCAAGGTGTTCATTCCCTGAGGAGGGTACAGAGAACCGTGGATGTCTGTGGGACTGAGGGATCCCGGCACCGGCAGAGGGCTCACGGAACCCGGGTCACTGTGCACAGACCCCCCGCTGCCGTCAGACTGACCCATCTTCTTCTTGATCAGTTTCCTCTCCTTGGCTCTGCGATTCTGAAACCAGATTTTTACCTGTAAAGGAAGAAAAATTTAATCAAATATGTATATATATCTTTTGCCGATGTGCCACATCCTTTAATCTAAAATAAGATAAAACAATTTTCTAGATCTAAGGAACCTCGTTTAACTTCTACGCCAGTCCTTTATAATTAAATTAAAATAAAATGCACATCCATAGATGGACTTAAATAGGAAATAAAAACTGTTGATGAATAATAGTAATAAGCATTAGGCATATTTTTAGACGTGGGCTGCTCGTTCAACCTGACATTCATTACTAAAATAAAATAAACCTCTTGTAAGTTGGTAAGCATACATAGAAAATAAGAATTAACTGACAACAACAATAAACATTAAATAGCCCATACATTTTGGGTCTAAACTATGTTTTTTAATCTCCAAGCCAGTCATTTCTACGTAAAATAAAAAAATAAGAATGCTTGTCACCAGATAGAACAGCAAAAAATATCAATATAAATATGTGTCTAACATAATAAATGCATTTCCACAATTTCTTTGCTGCAATTTTAAAATTTTAGAAAATTAAAAGACCTAAAAAACATATACCTTTTGTTTTGGGGAATTTAATTATGAAACATGGAGTAATTAATTAATAATAATTAAAAAAAAAAAAAAAACTAAAGACAGTAACTCAGGGGTTAGGATTTTTTTTTAAAACACATCCAACGTATTTCCGTCTCATGGACGTAAATATATTGAGCGTAACGCAAGACTTCGGTGCTAATATTGACACGTTTTCTGTAGGTCTCAGTTTTTTAAGTGAAAACAAGCCTACATTTCTGTATGGTGTCTCTTAATGTTCAGACGTAACACGGGTTTAAACTACTTATCGCATCTTCCTGCGATGAAAAACGAACCAGAGCGAAGTATTTCATGGGACATACCTGTCTTTCCGACAGGCCGAGGTTTACAGCCAGTTCAGATTTCCTCCTGATGGTGATGTATCTGTTGAAGTGAAACTCCTTCTCCAGCTCCAGTCTCTGATGGTCTGTGTATACTACCCTGTATTTCTCCTTCGTTCTTGTTTTACCTGCGAAGATGAGAAAAAAAAAAAACAGCATGAATATTTCGCTTGTCCGTTTTTTAAGGATCATCAGTTTGCAGCCAAGTGGTTAAACTGGAAGATTTACACAGACGAGGCTGCATGCCAGGGCCGGCCTATCTGAACATGGCATCTTTATTAGCTGTGTCTTAAATCCACATCTCCTCGTTTTATCTACAGTTACGCAAATTGAGCTTTTTGATCTTGCTTTGATGACAGCTGTAGAAAAGTGAATTTCAAACAGCCATGAGTCAGATCCTCCACTGACAAGTTAAAAAGAGAACACATGACACAGGAGATTAGAAAAGCATCTGTAGAAGCTGAAGAATTAATGCACTTTATTCTCCTTAAAACAACCTCGGACAGCATGTAGGTTGTGTGTTGTATTTGTTAGACCTGTTCTCACAATTTTATTGGCCTGCGTAAAAGCATATTCAGTTTTTTTTTATGTTCGCAAGTTAGAAAACAAACGTCTGATAATGACACTTCTAACTGAAACAAAAAGAAATAGTGATGGACGCTCATATTCCAACAATAAACTGTAGCATGGATTCATTTTGATGAATATATGTTAGTGTAAATCAGTTTTATTCTAGCGCACATGATTAAATAATATTACATTTTAAACTGTACTTTACGCTGATGCAAGGCCCTACAGTATGTTTGACTCCACGTTTGAAACATTAGCTGTGAAAACTGTCACTCTTTCCGGCAATATAACTCTGGGAGAGGAAGAGAGGTTGGTGCATATCAAAGTGAAGAGGTGTCGAAAGCAAAGGCCACCGCCTGGATATGACGGATAACACTCAAAACACCAAACAATGTGACAGGGAAGTCGACCTCACATCTCCAGGAATAATGACATTAACATCACAACTGGGCCTGGCGCCGATTCCTCACACCTTTTTTTTTTTTTCCAGCACAGGAGAGCATACAGTGGACTGATCTCTTGTCCTTTAGTCCATCTTAACCATTAAAATTATGATATATAGAAATAATTTGTGGACACATTTGACTGATTCTTTCTGCTGTTTGTCAGATCCAATTCGTTATCATTATTAATGTTATTTTAAAGAGGCTTAGTCAGTTGTGGCCCATAAATTTTCTCATTCTGTTAAAATTGTGTTGTATTGTAGACAAGCGTCGACCAGAGTTTTCCTCTGTTCGTTCAGTTTCTAACGAGTTCTTCTGCACTTTTGACATTTCTTTTCCCCACTATCAATGCTATCCTAATGATTCCCAGCTCTTGCGATTTTTAATTTAACAATTTCAATAATAAACTTTATTTTAAGTGACATGGAACTGCAAGACCAGGGCAAGCGCTTCAGCTCATAACTTTGGCACAATGTTTAGGGTGATGAACTCACCTGTAGAAGACGATTGCGCAGTTTTGCTCATCCACTGGTATGAATTGCGTCTTTCTCTATCAGGAGAAAGCTGTGCAGCAGTAACGTTCTCCGGCGGCGGCTGTAACACCGCAGATCCCGGAGGATGCATGTGACTGTACTCAGAGGAGCAGTAAGGAACCTGTCCAGGAGAGGAGTTGTTCATGGGTGTAGGAATTGTATTAGGTGGTCCCAGACTATATGCGCCCCAGTCCTCTCGTGGGGCACCGTATGTAGGCCCCCAACTCCCCGCAGACTGTGCGTGCGTATCCATGTTTGGCACATGATGGTATCCAGTGAAGTCGGGGTACTGTGGTGTAGAAACAAAGTTCTGTGGAGGCAGATTAATGCTTGATCTTCTCACTGGTCCTTGGTGATACATGCCGCTTTCCTTATCCAGTAGGTATCCCACATACATGATTTGTACAAAAACAATTTAATTTAGTGAAAACAGCAAAGGGTGATGATGTGGCCTGTTTTAAGGCGACATTGTTGCCCTGAAACTGTTTTTATTTAAAAACAAAAAACAAAAACAAAAAAACAAAAAAAACCCAATCCTGCTTTTTATAGTCCAGCGAGGCTCCCCGAGTGAAACGCGACGTAGTTCCAGTCTGTCTCCAGTCTCACATGATGTGTCTCTGTTGACAAGATGTTAAAGGTATACTAAGGCCTGCCTGACGTTAGCCAAGTCCTCAACTCTTGGAGATTTGCATCCAAATGAGAGTGACCGGTGATGCCGGCCCAGCTGTCCCCCTTGCGTCTGTCCTGTAGCGCGTCATCACCTGACAGTGGGCCTATCCTGGACATGGGTTTTCCACTCCATGAATAAATTAACACCACGGCCTATCAGCTGCACAGGCTGCACGAACCGGCAAAAAAGCCGATGCAACACGTGCACAAATGCATAAAGCAGGAAAGGCCTGTGCGTAATTGCGCACAGATATGTTTTATTGTACAGGACTTAATTCACTTTTTAGAGACAGTTAATTTAGTTTGAGCCTGTAACAGAGTGTAGGTCTACAGTTTCATCTTTCCGAGCTTGATCCAAAAGATCCACCCTGTTTAAAAACGTGTTATCGTGGGAATTCAGCCGTTTCCAACCACGCTTCACACTGAATCCCGTTTTTATTTAAGATATTCACTTGCAAACGAGGTGCAAAGTATGAGAGACTTTTTCTAGAAGCAAGCCGGAGCTTTAGTAATCCGTGTTCACACCTCAAGGTCGCACTTCACAGCTAATTCCGGTTACAAGGAAACTCCAACAACCCCCTCTGTGACAAACAGCGGCCTGCGACACATCAGTCACTGTCTCCTGAAATTACTGCCAACTTCTTTTTCTCCTCTGCTTATTTTCCACGTCTAATTTGTGTCTTAGGGAACTAACTGCCTGATTAAAGATCTGATTTATAAAAACACATTTGGCGTTTGGGCTCCCAGTTCCTGAAAAGTTTTAATATTGTCAGATTTAGATTTAGAGCAACAGTTTAATTCAGTTGATGAAACAACAAATTTACTGAGCATACAAAATGTCGGGTATATTTAAGAAAAAATTTTAATTTAAATGAACTTTTTTTTTTGAAAATCACGAACTCAGAATTTGAGTAATCTTTGTAATCTTGTGTGTCTGAATCATCAGGAGCACACACCACTTCTCATTGTCGTATTTTATCTGTCATGTCTTAATATTCTCCTGAATAATTCGGCAGGTGTCAGACGGCTTATTTAGCAGAGCTGTCTAATTGGTTTGTCTAAAAGTCCAATGCAAAGTCATAAACATGCTGATGGTGTGTCTCTGAAGCATCTGTTTATTGACCACAAAATATTTATGAGACAAAGTAATGGAGTTGGCCTTTGACAGTCCACGGCCAGCCACGTCTCTGAGCTGTACACAGTTTTGTGTCAGTCAGCTCTCTCTGTTTATAGATCATGTTAAGTATCAAGCATAGTTTTTTGTTGTTGTTTTTTTTGTGTGGCCACAACAGAGGCTTTACACTGTGGTGTAGTTTTTATAAGATGTCACAATCACTGATATCTCTTTCAGAAAAGCATAAGCTGTTGCCTTTCCTCTCGAAGGAATCTGCATGATTGTGTGTCTTAAAGCAGTTTCTCTTCGGGATGATGTACACTAGGAATTCTGTTCATAAAGATTTCTTGCACATGTCAGATCAGGCCTTTTACCTTTAACAGCTGACTTATTAAACCAACTCTGTAGGAATTCCATAGTTTTCACATGGATTTTACTTCCTGATTGTAAAACTACATTTGAAGGCTAAAGTAGTTCTCTTTTATAACAGTTCCCAGTTTGTTCTCATCCTCTTTAGAGCTGATAACATCACTGCACTGTATTTGTACTGAGATCCTGTTAACATCCTCAGCCTGTGGGCTGGTGATTCACACTCACTGCTGCCCTCATGTGGTTTTCTACAGAAACTGCAACTGCAGCAATTAAACTGGTGACTTGAAATCTGGGACCACACACCAGAAGATTTACCTCAAGAGGGCAGCCTCTACCTACAAACAGCATTAAATGATGCGCACCAAGTTACACACCACAGTCAGAGTATTTCAACATGTATCACACAAGCTAATAGTTTCCAGATGGCAATAAGTTACTGTAATAATCCCATAAACTATCAGGACTATGATATTTACTCTGGTAGTTATTTTAAAATTTCATTAGGCAACAATGAGTTGAACATATCTTGAGTCCTGTCATTGGGAAAAATATTTATATACGTTTTCTCCTCAGAACCTCCCATTGAACTTAGTATAAATAAACAGAGCATTAAAATGAAAGGGAAATCACATGAGCTATGTTATTGATGACAAGATAGCACTTTAAATTCAGCTTTTTTAATAAAGGGTTTGTAACACCTTATAATTACATGAACATATAAGGACATTTTAGTTGCTATTGTATAGTATTTATCAAAGACATGCAGTAGAGACACTACACACTTATTTCTGCTTACAACTACATTGCAGTGTCATAAACTATTTATTAAACATGTATGAGGGGCTGATCATTATAAAGCACGTGCTACCAACAATGATTACAGAAATGTGTTAAGAAGAGAAAAATCCCATGTATACTTCTTGTTGCTTCAAACTGGATGATACTTCCTGTTCATACTTTGTTTGTGATACAGGTCGACCTGTAGTTATTTTTTCTTTTTTGGTACATTCACCTCCTCATGTTGTTCTCCTCTGTCTCTGATTTCAAACTTTGTTTTTCAGATGGTCCTTGCAACACCCTTATGAGTAACATCTGAAGAGGAAGCTCGAGGAGAAAATATTTTATGTAACTCTGTACTTGAAGAAACGACATGTCATCAGGTGACTCTTATGACAGGACTGACTCTTCCAGTGTTCTTTTGTATTACATGTCACATCCGTCAGATGAATTTTTGATAATATGAATGCAGGGTGTATGCAGATGTGATTCAGAAAACGTGCTTATGCATCATCGCGTCTCCTGGAAGAGCAGCTGCGGTCTGACAGAATCTCTACAGTCTGATATTCAGCAAGAACAGACTTGTTCAGATTAAATTGAGCAAAGTGTTACAGGAACAAAACACAAACTGCATTTCAAGATCTTCCCCTCAAATCATACCTGAGGCTTAACAGTAACCCTGAAAGCAAGGTCATGTTGGCTTTGTCACATTTCATTTTGGATTCACTGTTAAGGTCTCTAGTGAAAGGTTCAATTCATGCACATTCTGCTCTCTTGGCTCTGTTTCTGGCAAACCTGCTTCCTTTAAAAGTCTTTTTTGTGTGGCCTGTAAAATATATTCTGTAAATCAGATTCATCAGTTCTTTGTAAACCAGCTGATTAAATAATGGTAATACAAAATGTTGGTGCAGTTTTATTGTTTATTTTATTATCAGTGTTTTAAAGTGAGGTGTGAGATGCCTTTGGCTGAGGTGCAGTGCAGCTAGCTCATGCCCTCGATGAAGGAGCTGCGTGTGTTATCTCACTAGATGGCGCAATTGAGTTAGTATAGGTACGTTGATAAATGGATGGATAGTGCTGAAGTGCATCATGTGTGAAGTCAGCTGTGTTTTTATTCTTCCTCTGAATCCGTGATATTGCACAGATGTACAGCTGAATGTACGGAAGCCTATACATCACATTGCAAAAGACTGACAAGGTGACTGTGATACTGTCCATGGTGTTCTGGAGGGTCATGCTGGGTTCTCTGGCTCAGCCCCCTCTACACTGTCATACCAATCTGACATTAAAACTTTAGACAAATTGCATAAGACCTGAAAAAGCACAATCCTAGAGTTGTGTTACAACAATGCATCAGACAGAAATCACAAGTTAGTTATTCTTGTTCTCTGGTCTCTGCAGGATCCGGTCCCAGGTGTCTGATTGAGCTTTTCCACCACAGTGTTAATCTGTCAAAGTTTTTTTTTTTTTTTTTTCTTGTGAGTCTGATCTTGTATTTTCTTGCTTTCTGGAACTTTTGTTATCTGATTGTTGTCTGATTGTTTTGGGAGAGTCACACATTCACTGAGAGTAATCAGAGTTATGTTTCAACATGTTTAAAATTAGACTACTGTAAGGATTGCATTTGCATATTGTGTTCCAAGATAATGAAGTGAAGTGCACCCAGTTTCTTACTTTGGGTGTTAACAAATGTGCAACACAGACAGAACTTTGCAAATAAAATGACAGAGATACTTAAATTCTTTCCTTTAAATGAACATGTAATAAATCAGTGACAGTCGGTGGTGAAGCAGCTCAAGAATTCTGTTTGTTGCATAACTTCACGAAGTGGCTGCGGTCACTTCATGTTAGTGAAGTGGCCGCAGCGCTCTGCAGGCAAGGAGGTAAAACAGGACCATCTGCTGCTATTTTTAGAGAAACTGCCTGCGCGGCTGACACACAGGCACCGATCTTTAGTTTGTCGTCTGTAATGTAAAACACATGTAAAGCAGGACCCTGCGAGCACAAGTCATGTTTGCGTATTTTGAGTACTTTCTTCAGAACATTACAGAAATAGATGGCAAGATTGTAAAAAATGTTTGTGTTTACGAGTCGTCTTTGCTTTGCTTGAGACCGAACATTTTTTGGCACCCTGGGGGGGGGGTCTGAGGTATTCTGGCACTTTGAGGGGGAAAGTGTGGGAACTGAACATCATCATGTGAAGACCCAACATAGGAAGTTCACTTTTTAGTTTTATTTAAAACCCATATAGGCTCAGGCTATTACAATGCTGTGCCTTAAAAATGTTAACAGAAAAGAGACCTTAAAAACAAACTACCTACTGCTCGACACAGCAAGAAACCGAATCCCCAAAAAACAAAACAATCTGGGATTTCCTATGCTTTCATTAATGATGTATGATTATGCCACTGCAATTTGGATGTAGATCAGACGAGGCCAGCGTGCCAGCCACCGCACATTTGTAAACTGCTGGTGGCAGCAAACGCGAGGTTCTGATGTCCCACATTTGGACTCATCAAATGGTTTTTGGTTCACCAAAAGTGGCCACAGAGCAGCAGGGTGGCTGCCAGGAGCCCTGCAGCGACTGAACCAGGCAGAAATTTCACAGAAAGGCATTAACACAAAAACATGCATCTGAGCTCCAAAATAACCCCACCACGTTCACATTAATTACACCACTGTGGTTGCAGCATTTTTCCCAGGCCCTCCTGGTGTATGAGCACTCTATACACCCCTTACCCCCCACCAGAGAGGTAAACAATGGGGGCAAGTGGGTGAGCTGGTTTCACTGCACTTTTGCCTTTGAATGGGCATTGATGAATCTGAAGGCTCCCGAGGGTGCAGGGCTGACATAGTTTTGTTGCCGTTCTCTGGAAACTATTTAAAGTCAAGAAAATTCACTATCAGACGCACGTATACTCTCATGTTATCCCTGAACTGTGTGGAAGCAGAAGATGATCAGAAGCCCTGAGTTTATCTGATGTGAGTCTGATTTCTGTCCATCATCAGTAAACAAACAGGGAATGACAGGAGGAGAACACATGCTATGAATAAAGTAAATAATTCTCTATTTTCCTCCACTGGTATGCCAGCCTGTCAAGTCCAAATTCAGACCGACAATACGAGCTTTCTGATGTTTTCATAGAAAGTGTTTTTAAGAGATCCAATAAACTATTTCAGCTTTGTTTGATTGTTCTTTCTAATGCACAACACATGATTCGGTCCAGCAGAATAAACAAAAAGATGCTTTTTAATTTCCTGAAGTGAGTTTAAAGTTCTTGAAACCTCAGCAACATGACACAGATGGTGTCCACTGGTGGAGTCACCTGATCTGTCTTAAGTTTGTTTGGCTCTTGACGTCAATACCATGTTCCAGCTTTTAACCACACCACAGGGATGGCTCAGTGGATGGAAACTTAAGTCTGTCTGTCTGTCCACAGCTTTTGCTCAGACTGAAACATCTCAATAAATGCTGGATGGACTGATGTGAAATTTTGTGCAGACATTCTTGAAACTTGGTGATGCCACGACTTTTCCTCTAGCACCACCATGACATTGACAGTTTGTGTCGGTTATTCTACGGGCCAGCCGGGTTCAGCCGGCCGAGAACCCGCCCACTTAGCTCGGACCAATATGTAATATTTACCGGCTCCACTATCCACTTACAGTTACAGCAGCAGCCGCTTACTGACGGAGCTGCTCTGTCCATGCAATGTCGGACTTTTTAAACAGACAAATGAGACGAAATAAAATTGTAGCCTAGTATTCCCGCAATAAACGGACTCTGAGAGCACAGAACACACCGCAACAGCGTTCCTAACATTAGCTGCTCCGGTCCTCTATCTGTATCAGCAGCGACCATAAATCGGCAATTAAGTCATAAGCCAGCGGCAAAATATGCTAATACATGCTAATTAGTGCAAACATCCAGGTAAAATAGTGAGAAATTTACTTACCGATAAAACTGCAACACAGACTCCTTCGACGGTCGGTTAGTACAGTCCACACTACAACAAGCCATATTGTCACAAAAACCTATCCGAACATTGGCAAACAAACACGGACACAGCAGCCCCTGTCAACTGCTGGGGGTAGCCGGAGGCCTCTGGATGTAGCCGCCTAGCCCAGCCGATGCTTTAGCAAAGAGCTAACTGCCAGTGCCTGTCTATGGGACTGTCACTCAACGTAACCACGCCATAGAGTTCACGGAGGTGAAAACTATCAATAGAGACAAAAACAAAAAAATGTACCAGGCTGTAAATATGTGTTTTTGTAGGCTGTAAATTTGGCTATTTAACATAGGGGTCATTGGGGAATTGCTCACTTCTGGAGCGAGCCCCCAGCGGCAGCCGAGGAACCGCAGCTTTTTGAACGCGGAAGTGAACCTCACTGCTGAAACCTACAACTCCCCCCATGACCAGGTACAGCGAAACCTGAGCTGGAGCAGTCCATTTGGTTAAATAGGGGGATTCAAGGAGGGAAGAGACCAAGTCTGGTAAAGTGGGAGGGGTGTTTTGTCTCTCTTTTTTTGCCAGGGCTGAGCTGTTGAAGTACTTTATTTAAAAAGGTAAATGTGTTTTTAAAGTTAGTTTAAGTGAGTTTCAGTTTGATAATTGGTTATTTGATATTGTAGTTCTTGTAGATGTTTTGGAAGAGATAACTGAGATAAGATCATAGTTGAAGCAGAGTTGATTCTTTTGTTGTGTATTACTTTCTTTAATTTTGGGAAGTGAGTTTGTTTCCCCCTTTTGATGTTTTTCTTCCTTTTTTAGCCAAATATTCACCATTTGTACTGCAAAATTTTAGATTAAAAAAAAAAATTATTATTCTTTTATTTTGTCAAATAAACGAATTATTTGGATTGCTCCAGTCTGCCACAAGTCATTGTTTGTGTACCAGGCTTCTCAGCCTCCCTCAGGATGATTCGATACTACTTTGGTTTATAACCAAATAACTGTGTCAAAAAACTTCTGTGCTCTAATCTAAGATGGCAGACATGGTAAGCATTAGCGCCAGTGTAGAGCAGATCCACAGTCAGAACCAGACCCAGGACACTGCAGTGTACATGGCCTGCATCTTAACCACATTTGCTGCTGGACAATCAGAGTAATGTTTTCCTCACTGTGGCTGTGTAAAAAAGATTTTATGAACAAAAAACAAAGCTTGTAGATACAGCACCTTCATAATCTCAGACATTCACATTACTACTACAAATGAGAACACATTAACCTGCTGCTGATCTGTTGTTTGTTTTTTCCCCTTGCCCTTTGAACCACAGCAATGTTAGAGCCCATCATAGCAGTCTTTATTTATCTGTACGTGGTAGGTGGACCAAAGCTAGGTGTTTTAAGGGGGACAGTATCCGGCTCATTGTTCTGCATTTAGGTGAGAGGCGCGGATGTGGCATACCCACCATTCACCTTCTTGGGCAGGGGTCTGGGAACAGCATTGTGAGGCTGTTAACGTGGGGAGGGAGGGAACCTTTGTACTGTTTGGCCAATGGCCTCAGATCAGTGTATGATAGGATTTCAAGCTGTACATATTCAGTTGAATTCCGGATGTTTTTTCACATAGTTTCAGAGGCTCCCTGAATCCATTAACACCTCTTTTTCAGTGACTAATGGAGTGTTTTGCAGCTCTGTTTGCTTTGGGAAGGGGCTGGGGGGGGGGGGGGGGGGGGTTCATAAATGCAATTGTTAAATGAGGGAAATAAAAGTGTCTATGGCACTTGATATTAACTGGATGTTTATGAATATTATACCTTCTCCGACTGTAAAAAGTTTGTGCTTCAGCAACTATAAGCCCTGACTGACAGAGCAGATCTTTGAGGAGGGGATACTCTTCCTGTGGTACCTCTCTTTTTTCCTGTTAAAGTTTTTTTTTTCTTATCTGAATCTAGGGTCTAAGGACAGAGGGTGTCAAAGCCAACTTTGTTCTTCATAATTAACAATTTTACTAAAGTCTTATAGGAGTCTAGATAGAGTCAACGCCCTTTACGGTATTTTACACATTCCATCTTGACTCATGTCCTGCTCTTGGCTCTGCCAGTTTATTCTCTCACATGTTTTATTGGTAATGCTCCCAATCTCAGAACAATGATGAGAAGTTATCTAGGTCATGGAACTGTAAGTCACCACAACAGTGCATGCATGTTTTACACACATTTACATGTATCATAATTTGTACAAATAACTTGTACATCACTCTACATGTCTTCACACAATCTGTTTTTACTCCTGAATAGTTTGGAACACCCCCCAGCCTCAGTGGACAGAGGAAGAACACCAGCTCTCAACTGTGCAAATAAACATCTTTTGCTTCTAGACAGGCCAGATATAATAGATTCAGGGCCAAACTTTTGTTTAACATGCACACAGACACTTTTTCTTCAAAATTGTATAAAGATAGTATATATTTTTGCAACTTCTTCTTCATGTGCCTTATCATTGCCAACATTACTGGTGCTGCATGGGCTGCAGTGTCATCTTTGATGTCCAGGACACTGAATTGGTATTTTATAAAGATCCATATTTATCTTTAATCTTAATTACTTAATCTTTTGAGAAAGTCTCTGCATAGCTCAGCTCAGGGACAGGGTTGCTCCCAGCTCCCACACTCAGGAAAGGATCAGGGCATGCTTCATACTTTGGCCAGTATGGAAAAATACTGTGTGTAGGTGTAGATACACAAGCCACTTTGTTACAGAAAGAAAAAAACAACATGACAGTGAAGAAATACCCTCCCCCTCCAACATCCTTCCCTTGTTTGTTTATATGTCATTTTCTGGAAATAGTCCACTTCAGAGGTTGTTGATATGTGTTTAGGTGTAATGTTGGGTGCTCACCTCACAGGAAACATAGTAAACACTTTGTAGACAAGCGGAGACAGTCGAGGGACCAACCTGTCCTGTGGCATGCAGTCCTCTCGGACACACCCAGTGCCGATAACCACGGGGCACTGATCTCCCATAGGAAGTCCTGTGCGTGGCGTCCCCCGGTCGCGACCAGGATGATTAAAAGTTCCTTCCTTTCCCAATTGGAGGGGCATTGTCCCGGTGAACAGACATGCTGCCGACACCGTGTCCTGGCGAGGAAGTGAGTCTCACACTGTCCAAGGAGCAGCGGAGGGGCCAAACACTGATGGCACAGTCCAATCTAAACACACCCTTTCTTTAAGGTTTGAGAATTAACATGGGAATAATCAAGCTGCATTTGAATCTGTGAATCAACAGGGTCAGAGTTAAATTTAGTCTGAAATCTCCGCTCATACTTCCTTGTGTAGTGGTTCCCAGCATGGGGCTTGGCACCCTCTGAGGGGTTGTAGGAGAAATTTGAGGGGTCATGAGATGATGTACAGAAAATGAAGGGGAAAAAACCCAACACATTTCTGCAACACAAATTCTTTTAGGGATTTCCCACTTTTCTTTACTTTTTGTTGTGTACTACTAAAATCTTTTACCACTTAAAGCCTGTAGTAAGGGAGTATACAGTAGACAATGGTCTTCTTTAACATTGTTTTACTTGGTCACAAGCAGGAAAGGTTGGGGGTCATTGGTTTGTGTTTCAGTTCACTGACCAAGTATTTTCAAGGATTTTATTTTATCGGAGACAGTTTTGTAGAAGCATATTTTGAGTTTTCTTTGCAGGCTGAAGAATATCAGGAAAAGGATGTGCGCAAGACTCCTGGCTTGATTAAAAAACACAAATGATGTTTTTGTCTGATTGAGTGAAGCCATGAAAACAAATTCTTTCTCAGCAAAATGAATGCTTAAGCACGAAAAATGTGCACACTTCTGTCAGGTTTTGAGCTGAATTGTAGTTTTGTAGCAAATCATTTTTGATTAAACTGAGCAAAAATGTGAACGACAAATGTGAACCTCATGGTGTCGCTAGAGGAGAGGTCAGGGGATCATCAAGGTCACTGGGATTTATCATGAGCACCTGTTCAAAACTCTTAGAGCCACGCTGCAGTGTGGTGCCCGTAAAAACAAATACGTTTTCCTCATCGAATAATTTCAAGCAATTATGAGTCGAGACTTCAAGCAATGTATAAATATATAGATCTTTATTCATTTATTTACTTCATATGCTCAGTTAACAGTGTTGGGGAACATTACTTTCATTAAAACTAACTTGTTACACTAAATGAACAAAACAGAAAAGGCTTGGAGGACGGTTTGAGCTGCTGCAGGAATTATTATTCATGGTGATGTATAAAGAAATGCAATAAAATCTAAATACTAATAATTTCTCTTTGCATTCAGGTTGAAATATTTGATTGTTATTACGATAGCAGTAACTAAAATAATAAAACCAAGCTCGTAATTTAAGACAGGAGCATAAGAGGGGAACATGGTGATGCTAGGATGGCAAGAAATAAAACATTGCATTAAAACATTAATTTCATATTACGTACTAGAGTTAAATAAAAATGCAATATTAAATCAGAAATCTTTGTAACATGTGACCCTCAACACTGTTTCATAATAATATACCTTTAGAATACAAAAATTATACTTGATATAAAGTATCAGTGCATAATCACTTCTTCTCCACATAAAAAAAAAATTGGTCCACAAATAAAATATCACTTGGGGTTAAAAAAAAATACCCATTTTATACTGTAGTTTACTCACTGACAAATACTGCTTTCTTTAGCCATCAATAAGCACAAGCTAGTCGCATTTCTACAGGGTGTGTGCACAATAACGTGGGCATGGATGAAGGTTTGGTCCACAGTGTGTTCAGTGCATCCTGTATCACAAATAAACTGATCGAAAGGCTGTTGAAACAAGGTCAACGAAATAATATAACAGTGAACCAGAGGTGACTGGTGCTACCTTCACACACACATGTAGAGTTTTTGTAGCCTGCCCTGCAAGCTTTACTAATACTTGGCACAAGACAAAGGATATGAGTGAATACAGCAGCACAAACAGCATTTAAGTGTGGAATCAAACAGTGGAATATTATACGTTGATATGAGGGAGACTGAGCGGGAGAATCCTTTGGTTAACTTTTAAATCAGACTTTTAACTTTCAAATCTAAGTGAACACAAGTGACAGTATTTACAATCTAAATAAATACACAATGTATTTCACTAGTGCTTTTTGAATAAACCGTTTCTATGGAGTCTTGGTCTAATCTTATGTTGCCAGCTCAATTTGTACACAAGAAAATAAACAAATCTGGTTTCATTTTCACTTTCTTTTTAGTTTGACTGAACAAAAAAAAAATGATTCTTCAATCAGGAGGAATCTGAATATACAGTAACTATTTGCTGTAATGTTAAATCTGAAGCAGTCTGGTCTCTCAGCTTTTACCCTGTTTCCTCCATTGAGCTGTGATTTTCCATAACCTGGAGAGCTTAAAAATCATCCACTACATGACAGAGCACACCTCTCCTCTGTCACTCTGGGTCAACCTGAGTTAATTGAGCTGATAGTTTTATGGAAAAACAGGAGCAATGACACCTAATAAGAGACTTTTCATAGTTTATATAGTTTCATAGTTTTATTTCATCTGCTTTGAGCAAAACTGATCTTTAGTCAGCCTTCCCATGGAAATAAAGTTGCTACGCTGCAAAAAGAGCTTTTCTTTATCTTTACTGACAAATTATTTTCCAGTTTTAAATTTTCAAAAATAGTCTCAGTATAAACTTGAAAAGCCTCAGTTATCCACTCTCCTATCTTTTCTGGATGTTATTCTTTCCCTATAAAAGGTCAAAGTTTGTACAGATGTGTGGTAAATTTGGAATCGCGGTGGTTTGTTTTCACAGTAGATGAGCGAAATACCTGAGCCTGTTTTCAGCTGTTTGACATATCACAGTGAATGTGGAACGGACCAGCAGCATTAACGTCAGCCTACGTCTGAAAACTGGAGAGGAATCAACAGTCTACAGGTTTTTCTTTTGTTGCACAGCAGTGCCCTGGAAGTTGGTAGATTCATGAGTCATTTCAGAGCGTCCTTTCTAAACACTTTGAGAGGGAATCTCATGGGTTTTCCTCTCAAACGTAGTAGCTACAGGACAGTCCAGAGATAAGAGTCAAAACAGAGGAGAACAAAGCGAAGGCCTTGAGGCTGCCAAGTCAGATTCTCCAGGGAAAGAGCCGGAGGTTACACAGGTGGGGTGGAGTAGCGCACCACGTAGTTGTAGTCAGGCGGTGGGCTGTGACACTCCAGGCCATCATCCAGAGCTGAATCGTCCAGGAGTGAGTCTTCCAGGCTGAAGTCCAGAGAGGGAACTGTGGTGGGGTACTTCTCCTTCTCTGTGTCACACAGCACAGACTCTTTACTCTTACTCACTGCCTTCATCCTGAAAATGCAAACAGATACAACATAAATATAACCTTTTCAGGTCTGTAAACATAAAAACACACAAACAGTTTGTCCTCGTGCTTAAAAACAATCTAAAAATACAAAATAATTTGTCACTACAATTTGATTTGGAGTGATGCTTTTCATTATTCATTCAGAGCACAGCAAAACAAAAATGCCTTCATCTATTATGATCAAATATCCATTAGAGTTAATTAGCTGATTAACCTTAGTCAGTCTACAGAAGATTCTTCAGCAACTATTTTAAAGTCAAATAATCATTTTCTAAGTCTTTTTTTTTTCATTATCAGATTTTTATTTTCATTATTTCACATCACAGTAGTGGTGAGATGATGGGCCTGAGCTAAGGAGAAGAAACAAAAATAAAAATGGAAGATAAAACAAAGAGCGGAACAAACCAAACTAAAAACCAGATCAACAAATTAATGAATATACACCATTTATGAAATGTTATTGACAAAAACTTAAGCGTTTAGTCAAAAAAAATGAAGAGATTCATCTCTAATGGAAATAAGAGTTAGTTGGAGCACTAACAGCCAGCTTCTCTTGACTTTCCTGTCCACGAAGACAGAGATACAGCCAAGTAAGTGGATAAGGGACGAATCATCAGGCTTGTACAGTAAACAAACAATGGTGCAGCGTGACGGGATGATCAGCAGGCTTTTTATATTATTGCAGCATCTTTGGAATGATTCTGATGAAATAAGTTTTTATTGACTGGTTCAGTCGGTGTGGGGTACACAACCAGCTGTGCTCTTTAACTTACTGTGAATAAAATCAAGCTTTTTTTTTCCTGAAAAGTTTGTTTTCTTCAAAAACAAACTTGACACGACCACTCCCACAAAAGAGGACTGCTTGATATTTTTGATTTAATAAGTGCCCCTTGTGAAGCAGTACAATCAGACAACCCTTTCCTCATTCATGTATGATGCAATCAATCATCCTGAGCCTTTCTGCTTCATTTGATGCTCAGAATATGAGTAATTGCCTCTTATTGTCTTTGGACGTTGCTAAGGGTTTCCAGAGCTTCTCTCTTGAGGCCAAAGGGTCAGAGCCCAGCGGGGGGAAGTGATACTGCTGTACTGGAATGCTGTTCTGATGAACAAAACTACCTGGTAAACTAGGCATCACAAATAATGAACAATAGTACAGCATTGTCTTGCCAATGCCAAGCACGAGGTGGGGGGTGCGATGGGTAACTGAGCATAAGGAAATAAAATGAGTCATGTTTACCCTGAGCTGAAACAAACTGTAAATGAATTGTTTAAATTATTTTTAAGCCAAAATGCCCCCAACTTCCCAATGGTCCCAACTTCTTGCTACATCCTTCCTGGGGCAACGTCCTTGGCAATAATGTTCAATCACCGCTGACTTAAAGTTGTGGGCAAGAGTGGTGAAGGCAGAGGGGGCAACAGGTGGACTTAAGCTGCACAAAAGATTCACAGTGCTATAGCTAACAGGGGAGGCCCTTGTAAATCCTCCTAAGTTCAAAGGTGGCAGTGATTGAGCCGTTGCCCAGCAAGGAAGTCCTGCCCTGAAAATATACATCATTCTCTGCATGCCTGGGTTGATTCTTTCTGCCACACTGAGACCCTGATGACACAAGCATATCTTCGTAACCTCCACTTCACGTTTTGAGATCCAAAAGACAGTAAGTGTGGGTGTTTGTGGAAGTGAGGTTTTCAAAGGATCGCGCACTTTTTAAATGAGCAGAGATTTTGGAAACATGAAGATTTGCTTTAGGACACTTTACTGATGCCCCTCCTTTTAAAGTGGAAGCCATAATACTTTGAAGGAGAATTAATAGTTGCAACTGTGCAGGGAACCGCAGAATAATACCACAGAGCTTAAAGTGTAATTACTGAGTACAAGGGTTTGACCCCGTAAGTTAACCCAGCCGCTGAGGCGCTGTAAAGTCAATATGTAAACCTTAAAACACCTACAGAGACCATAATGTGAAAGAGATTTAAATAAATTCGATTCAGATTTGACTATATCCAGAAATAACACCCAAAGTGAAAACATATTGTCTCAGTGTTTTGTTTTGTTTTTTCTTTTCTGACAGTTTTATGTACCTGCTCTTGCAGAATCCACATCTTAAAGCCATCACATGCTCCACAGGATTTTGGAGTATTTACTGTCTGTCTACGTCACTCTTTTGAGATTATGTGTGTTTGTTCCCTAGCATTGGATTACAGAAAACAGCCATGACTCATAGGGTAAATCAGTCTGGGAGGTATCTTATTCAGGGCTTTTTTGGTGAAAACAAAGAGGTTTTAGTGTGCACTCTTAAAACAGCCAAACCTCAAGTGACGGAGCGATTCTGCTTTTGTGCTCAGTCCTTGAATTTGTCACCTTCAAGCCTTTTCCCTCCCACTTCTCCTTTGTGCAGCTGTCCCTCACGCATGGCTTCTTCAGACAAAAGGGAAAACTAGCTGCTGCCTTTTTTTTGTTTTTTTTTAAAGAAAGAAGAAACCTGTGTGTGTGTGTGTGTGTGTGTGTGTGTGTGTGTGTGTGTGTGTGTGTGTGTGTGTGTGTGTGTGTGTGTGTGTGTGTGTGTGTCTGTGTGTGTGTCTGTGTCTGTGTGTGTGTGCTTATGTGTGTGTGTGTTGTATGATGCTTGTATCGTCTACATTCCAGCACACTGGGGAGGTTTCCAAGCAGGTAGTTTACAGACTATTCCAGTGTATTTGTTTGTGTTGTGTTGATTTGTGAAGGACTGCTGTGTGGTGCAATGAACGTACGCTAGAGCCATGATGCTCAGAGGTCGACCTGCCAACGATTCGAGACGCTTCAGTGTCTTCATGTTGTCAGACGAGAGGCCCATCCCGCTGTCTGAGTGGCCACCCTGATGATGATGATGCAAAGACAGAGAGACAGTGGATAATTCAAACATCAGATGAACAAATAACAGATTTCTGAATGTAAGTAAGTGAGTGAGTGCACGTTATCTTTATAGAAGCTTTCAGAACCAGAGACACAAAGTGCTTCACAGGTGCACATAAAATACAACAGCAGTAACACAAAAAGAATTGAAAGAATTTCACGGAATAGGGAGTTTTTAAAAGATTGGTTATGTGGTATGAACCTTAACCATTCGTCAGGACGCCCCTTCAAAGCTGAAATGTGGAACAGACTCAGCTGATCTGATAAAAAGGTAAAAGCAGGATCCCTCTCTGTCTTCAGCCTGGACTGGGGAACTTTTACCAACATTTGGCTGTCAGGCCTCAGAGGTTAAAAGATCAGAAACATAAGGAAAAGCCAAACCCCTGAGGGCTTTAAAAGTAATAAACAAAATCTTGAATTCAAGAAGTAGTCAATATAATTCATCTCAAACTGTGAAGGTATGTTTTCTGTGTCCATTATTTGTGAGACACCTTGCTGCTGCATTCTGCATCACCAACTTTGGTAAATTTCAATTGTCAGAAATATGATAAGGCTCAGTTTCCAGAATGTCAGTTTTATGAGGATTCAGTTGCAGAGGGTTAAAGGGCCGTCCAGCCTTTGACGGCGACAAGGCAGGAGTGCAGGTTATCCTGATTATTAAAGATTTCAACACAACACACACTTGAGTGCCTTTGATATAACAATGGTAGGACACAGTGTTGAAGTAACTAATAAACACAGCCAAGAGGTAGCAGACACAAAGTGAAAGTATTAAGCCCTTTGGGACACGATGTGCCATGACAGCTGGGGAAGAAAGGAAGTTATCAACAGCAACTTTCAACACTTTGATAGATAGGACTGAAACCAATTTCAAGCAATTTAACAATTCACTCTAAATCAAAAGTTATTTTATACATATAAATGTCAAATTCCTGTTACCTAACTAATTTCTTGGTTAAGGGAAAAGTTGAAGTGCATATTGCGTGTCTGTTTATTGTGTAGTGTCACGCTGAATAACTCACCCCATGGTTCTCATTTGTCCCGTCCTCCATGGTAACCTCGTCGAAAGTTTTCACACTAGCAGGACGGATCTTGATGTTCCTGGCAAAAAAAATATTTCCTGGGTAAGTGTCCAAAGTGCTATAAAATAGTTCTGTTTCTGTTCAGAGAATCATTTGATCACACTGGAGCAAAAAGTTCAGCAACGAAACCGCAGGAACTTAATCACTTAGATCAACAATGTGTAGCATCTGTGACATTGCACTTTGAAAACACACCTTGTTTACTTTGCATTTCAACACTCAGAGGCTAAAACGACTGCTTAATTTAGCTTAAGGGGTAAATGTCATTGCTGCTTTTCAACACCTCTTCAATAAACACACTTGAACGACTTGTGAAAACCCAAGACTTTAACAAATATTATTTTAAGTGGACATAAATCTTGAAGCTGACTTTATGGTTTTGGGGGAAATTCCTCACAAGGGCCACAATAATGAAAACTCTCTGATCACTGAATCCGTGTGTATATTTCTTATCATGTGCCAATCAGGTCTCTCATTGTCCTCAGGTCAGACCTAAATGTTCTCCTTGCAGAGTTTAGTCTGAGTGTTACAGGAACAATAATTGTTTTGAGTATTTTTCAGTGCAAAGCGGGAAGAGAATTTAGGTATTTCCTTTGCAAAACAGACTCAGCGCTGTTTGCGTTTAACAGTCTGAGGATAAATTTACATGTCTTTTGGAGAAGGTGATTTATTTTAAATTTAAATGCCTTGAACTCTGTTTTAGATTTAAGCCAACAAGACTGAGAGTCTACAGGCACATCACCAGCTTTTTGGTTCTGTACTTCAGAACAGCAGCGCTTTGAGATAAATGTTATCAGCATGATAACAGGCCCACAATTACAAATTACAATTTTAAGCTGCTGATCAAGAACTAGTTAAAGTTTAAGTTAAAGGATCGGCAAAGTCTCTTGAAGTTTATGAGAGTTTCAGGTGTCTATTATGTAAACTAGATAATCAACAAGGATCCATGTTCTCACCATGTGCTCCCTGAGTCGCAGCGGGAGGTGGGTCGTTTGGGTGTCTCCTCTGACGGCACTGTAGTGGACTGGTCTCCCACCTTAGCCAGCAGGGCTGTGTTGATGGGTATGTAGTGCTTCCCCTCCTGAATAAATCACATAGAGACAGAACATCTAAGACAACAGCCTTATGTTAAACTGTAAGGAGACAAGCAGCTTAAGCAGGTTGATGCTGTGTGCAGGCTACACAAACACACACATTCACAGGTCAGCCAAAGAAAAAAAAAAAAAAAAAACAATGTTCATGAGGTTAGAGAAGCAGAGTCTGTGACCAGCCTTCATGCTCTGAAACATTAGCTTTATTAATGAGAGTCAAACTCCTCCACTGTTCCAACCTGAACTTTTTCTCATGAAGATAGCTTTTACAGGCTCATTTGTAATGCAACATGCTGTAGTGTTCATGCTATGTAAAGTGTGGCCTTGTCTTTGTCTCTTATTGCCTCACTGGACAATCTACAGTCCTGTGTGTACTCTGCAGTGGAAGAAAAGTATAATTCCTTTTCTTCCTCAGTCTGGACGAGAAGCCTGTTCTCTCCTGTAGCTGGAAGATGCCTCGTACATCCTGATGACTGAAAATGATCTGGTCTTGTTAAGGTTCTGGCCAATTTTCTATCATCAGGGATAGTTAATGCTAAGTGCCCCTCTTTCTTTACGTTCCATTCATCTACTTCTAACATTTTGTATTTCTTTCACCAAATGATGTTTTAAAATGTCAGTCCCTTGTTAAGTTACAGTGCACGGAGCCATAACTTATTCTGTTCTGTGTTTTCAAGGTTTTGCCTGATCTGAAACAGACATGCAGAAAAACTTACAAACCCTGTGTGCATTCATTAATTTGTAAAACTAGAATTACTGTCTCGTGATTGTATGCCTCCCACAAAAAGTTACAGTTTACATCCATGTCTGTCTAGACTCAATATATGTAGTGAAAAACCTGTTTTGTGGGGGAAACAGTGACCTTGACCTTTGACACCAAATTCTAATCCATTCATCATTGAATCCAAGTGGACGTTTATGCCAGAGGAAATTAGATAGAAATTAGCACGGTACACCACCATTTAACAAGAGTGGCCACATGTGTCCATGTGCTCAGAGCGAATGTGCTTGGATCCACACAGACAAGAAACATGCAGCAAAAGAAAATGACAATGATAATATAACACTCATGTTGCCTCATACTAAGAATTGCATTGTTTTTTGACGTGTTTTGAAATTTGCTTCCTCTAATGAAGCTGATAGTGCCATTTCAAAGGGAGCCAAGTGTTTGTGTTGAGTGTTATTTCCCCTCTCGGTTACTCTGAGCAGCCCCCTGGGCAAGACGCAGCTCTGAATCTTCTTTAGGCTGCAGGGCTCCGATGAGTGACTTTGCTTCCTGTCTGTGACTCATTCTCCAGACCTTGTAACTAATATTGCAAAATTTATTCTGTAAAGCCACAATCTGGTCAAGATCCCTTGAATATGTGGGGGATTCAACTTGAAACAAAATGTCTTTTGTCTCAGTAATTTGTTAGTTACTGAGAAAACATTTCCATCGCAAACTTTTAGTTTGGGTTCACACCAGAGCTCAACAGCTGCAAATAATAAACTCAATTTTTAGATGATGAATGTTGAACTCTAAAATGCCTCTATATAACTCTATAATGTAGTGTTCAAACAACACACACTGTATCATACCTGCTGCACACTGGCCTGAAGCAGGTCTCCCAGCCTTTCCACCAGCTCAGTGAAGGTAGGTCGCTCCTGTGGCTCCCCGTGCCAGCAGTCCAACATGGTCTGATATCTGCAAGCAGAGAATACACCACTGAGCAAATACTCCCATAAAAAACATATGCAAACCCTCAGCATACTGTATGGACACACATTTAACACCAACGCCAAGAACAACAAGCATCATATTTGTGCTGATGTGCTGTAAAGTGTGAAAATCGTTGTGTGATAACTTAGCACCTCTAAGAGGAATAACAGCTACCTCATGTTTGGTAACTTTTTGTTTGTTCATCTTCAATACACAAAACCCTACGCACTGAGTGAGCACATCTGGGCCACCTTTAAATTCTCTGTTTTCAGGTGATCCTGAGCCTCTCGGGTTGTATCTAATTTTCTCCTGGTCTTGGGTGTGAAGACAAGTGCGAGTACAGGTCCTGGCTCAGGTCTCTGACAAGCTGTCAGAATCTCTGCCCATGTGGGAGGACTCAGAGCCTTTATGTGAGTTTCCATTGCAGTGGTCTGTCTTATTTTGTGCAGGAATTTAGAAACATGGCTGCACGGCTACTGTTTAAGTTACGTTCACAGCATGTTACTGATCGGGATCGGTAGGTGATGGATCCCTATCCTGTTTCTGTCTCTCCCTACAGAAATCTTAAGTTTTATGTATTAAAACTATTTTTATTCCCGTTTAGCATCATATTCGCTCAGACAACTTGGAAAAGCAGATGGTCTGTTGCTGCTGCGTCGACCCCTCCCTCCTCTCCATCTGTGTTGGGCATGCAGGGCATCCAGACCTCTCTGCTCCTCTCAGTGTTGTCAGGCCCGGGTGAAAGAATCTGAGCGGCTGTGATTCTCACATTAATGAGAGTAGAGTATACTCGCCCAGGTGGTAGCCCTCCTAACGGTGACAGGATGTGGAGAGCATGATCACAGCCTTTATGCATATCATTCAGGGGGGGAAGTAGACACATTGTATGACTGCACAATTTAAACCACATTTCCTGCCTGGTTCGTAATGAGAATAAATAGCCGGCCCACGCATGTTTTGGGTCTTGGGGGAGTGTGGTGATTCTGAGGAGAGGGGGGGGGGGGGGTGTGAGAATCTGTAGAACTGGGCTACTTTGTCCGGTTGGGCAAGTGTGGTAGGATGGGAAGTGAGCATCCTATTTATTGTCCTCCTACTCTCTGAGCAGCATCCGCTAAATTCCTCTGCAATGCATCAGGGCAGGGGAACTTATTAACAAGCGGTAGACAACATTCCTGAGGAATCAGTGTAGCAGTGGGACCAATTAATTACTCAGTGCTGCCCAAAACCTCATGTGCTTTTTATCATTCACATATTACGGGTTTGGGGTCAGGGTCAAGGTGTCAAAACCTGGGTTTACAGACACGTATGATCAACTGCAGACCTCTCTAGGGGCTCAGCGGATACAACCCCACTGACTCGGAGTGCATTACAGTGCATCCCATTTAAACTGATATCAGCAGGTTTAATCTTGGTTTTAAATCAGAGGCAGCCCTCACAGTCTTAAGCATGCAAAATATATTATCTGGCCATTCTATTTTCATCAATAGGCTGCCTGAACCAAGATGGAAAGTACATACGATTCTTGGCACCGCTGGGTCTGTATCTACAGATCTTCTGCTCTGTACTGAAACCTACAGTCTGGATTAGATTTTGTATATCATTTCCAATCACCGTCTCCTTCACGAAGCTGATAAATTCATTCAGTTAGCTTTACTTGGCACAAGTTGCTTTAAAACTCAGGACCTTTTGTTACCACATCATTATTAAGCAGAAGTGCAGCATTATGCTTTCAAAACAAATAAGGTTTGTGAAGTTTGACTATATGAGTCATTTTAAATTAAAACCAGACAACGTATGCACATATGTTAGGGTGAGACTCAGTTACAGAACTCAGACTGCGATCGCTGGGCCTGGATATGAGCACATAGTACAAAAGAGCCAAAGTATTCTTATTACAAAAACGTTTACCAAGCTGCATCACTGACTGACAGCCCTGATACCAAAGAAGAGGACTCTCTGTTCTCCCACAGATATTTATGTCTAGCACCATCCACCAGGCCCTGTTTAAAAAAAAAAGTCTCCAGTCTGTGACTCTCCTCACTGGGGGAACTTGGACGTCAAACATTGCATTTAATTGTGCTGCTCAAAAAATGCTTCAGAGCTCTCAAGCTCACCACTGCTGAGCTTATCGGTAGCTAATGTTTCCTCCTGCAACATTTTAGAGCAAGGCTGCCCATGATTCTTATCAGGCGCCCCTGACCTGCTGATGCAACCATAAAGAAACAATGCCTCCTCTCAGCTGTATGTCGGCATGGGAGGGTTTTACTTGCTGCCTTTACTTTCTCTGCCTTTGTGAGGAGGACATACTGCCAGGGGTATGGAGCTGAGATAAACAAGACCTCTCTCACAGGTTTAAATGAAAAGATAGCTCAGTGGAATATGAGTCTTGTCTTCAATGATTAAACTACATCTGACATATTTTTGTTTTCTCGCAAAGTGCAAACAATTACATGTTGGCAATTCCAAATTTTCAAAGACAGATTTACAGGATAAGACAGAAAATCGAAGCCCCCAAAAAAAAAGTCAGTGCTCTGAAATACAGTCCACTCAGATGGACAGCATGCAGGCATAAATGTCATTTGTTGTTTACATAAGTATAATTAATAGGAATTCTCACATTTCAGAGGAAGCGTAATCTGGTGCCCTCATCCTTGTCCCTTCTTTCAGCCTGCAGCAAAATTCTTCGTCAATTTGCACACCGGGGTAGGGGGAGGCACCTGGGAGAGGAAAGAGGGCAAAGGGTTATTTGCCGCACATAAAAAAGGCAAAACACAATCCACCTGTATGACATGTATCATAACATGACTGTAAACATGGAAGTACTGTATGATATATATGGTGCTTTACTTGATTATGTGAGGGTGTATGAAATTAACACTGTAAAATCCAAACTGACTAATCCAGATGAATTAGAGTTAGAATTAGATGATAACCTGCAGGAAACACCGCAGTGAATATAAAACAATCTAAGAAACAATCCCCCTCACATTCTGCACAACATGGTGAGTGTGACCACTAAAGCATCCAAACCTAATACCCACCAATTTTCGATGTAAAATGTATTAGTACAAGTGATTTGTATTTAGAAATGATTGGATAATGTAACTTTGGTCCACTCATGATATTTAGTAAATGTGTCGTATTGTTATATTTGGACTGTTGAGTTGAGAATCTGTCAAATGCATTACTCATCAACGAGAAGGGAAACACTGCTGATTTTATTTACTTTTGAACTGTAATGTTGGTAATAAAATCTGAATTTTGAGCCAAACCCTACTTCACGCTTGGCTCCCTGTGAAAACATGCAGTCATTCACTGAACTAACGCGTATCCAATATCCAGTTTTGTTGATTTTGGAAAATACAGTCCCATTCTATGCGATCAACATCATTTCTTAATTCATTAAATAATAATAATAGTTATCACTTATGTTTTATGATCCATTTCATGATAATACAGACCTTTTACAATACGTGCACAGATAATGGTGTATATGTAGCATGACAAAGGCCATAGGGACCTGGTGCACTTTTTGGCACCAACTCTATACTAACAAGGTTCGGATATTTGAACCTGCTAAACGACACTGGCCTGACACCTTTGGTGCACAGAGCGATCTGGAAAACACACTCGAGTTATCCTGAAACGTTTGACCTTCAAACACGATCAGATTGCAACTCTTATTTCTCTTTCTCGGTCATTTTGTATCTTTGTGTCCTGACTTATTTTTCTGACGTCAGGCTAACACCACCCAGATGTGTAAGTGTTTCTTTAACGGAAACTGTGGTGAGAATGTATCAAGAGTGAAGAAGAGGAAGAAAGAAACCAAAAAAAAAAAAAAAGGTGTCATAATGACGTCAGTGTGCTTTGCATTTAAAAGAATATACAATTTGACACACTTTACTTTCAAATGTAGAGGGTGACGACACCGTATGGCGCTGATTCAAAAGCAGCACAGCAATACATCCAACTCTGGTTCTCTGCTTTTTTACGCTTCCTCTTATGTTTGCCCTGCTTCCCATGGAGACATTTCAACATACAATATTTCACGTTGAGTCTTGCTATAGAAACGTGTGTTGAGCTCTGTGCCATGGTGCATGGACCGACACACAATGCTGTCTTAAAGGCTGCAGTGGTTTCACAGCAGGGCCACACTTTTACACGTATCTGGCTGCTTGGTTACAGTGAGTTTGTGCTGCCAGCTGGGGATAAATGGATAGCTTAAATAGGAGGTGTTTTCTCGTTTTAATGTCCCATGTCTGTACTAAAAAAACACAGTCTAACTTCACTAATGCTTTTTGCACGAGTGGCATGAAAATAGTTTTCTCTGGCTGACAATGCAAGCCCAGGCCCTTTGTCCCAAAGGCACAATTACACAGTGGAAGTAGACAGTTATTACCCAGTGCATCTGGTGAGGCTGTTTAGCTGGGGGCACCGAGCAAGTCCGCCAAGCTTGAGCTCTCTTCTCACTGAACATCTCTGATAACAGAACCCAGTGTTTAACCGAGATGCCAGGCTTGATGCAGATGTGAGGATGTTAAGAATAAACCCAAACTACCAATAAATGTAAAGTGAATGTCAATATTTTCACTTCAGAAGAAAAATTATCCAGTACAGTACAGTATACCGTACTATGCTAGTTTCAACTTGGGCCTAATATTTGTGTTTGCAATACAGGTTGTGTTTTAAATGTTATAGCTGTTTATATATTAATAATTCTGCATTTTTGACTGATGCACCTACAGGTTTGATGCAGATAATTTGAGCTCTTTATAGCTGTTAGTTGCTGTTGTCTGCATGTCTGGATGTGTGAGTTTTACATAAAGCAAGTTTCCTTTGCTTCCTTGCATGTGTCCAGTATGTGTGTGAATTAGCGGTAGTGGTTTCGTAGCGCTGAGACATGACACTTACCGAGAGAGAAGATCTCCCACATGAGAACACCAAAAGACCAGACGTCACTCTGAGTTGTGTAGATCTTGTCAAAAATGGCCTCAGGTGCCATCCACTTGAGCGGCAGTCTAGCCTGTGCACAAGTATTGAGATAAGAAATCATTTACTGCCTTATCTCACCAGTGTAGAGCTCTCACTTATCAATACCACCACTAATCATACTGTCAAAATGGTTTAAACTGTCTGAGCAGGTGCTGCTTTTGATTCATCTAAACCTAATTTAGTCCCCAATTTCCAAGGACTGCTGAAATGATTCAGTCCTTATTTCTTCTGCCAGTTTAGTGGTATCTTTCTATTTTGCATGTTATCTATTGATGAAAATGCTTCTGAGCATTTTCTCTGCAAGATAAGAAATAACAGACAGCTGGAAACAGAGACCACTGACATTCATAAACTTACATCTCCTTTTCGCACATAATCCGGGTCTTTGTAGATGTCTCTGGCAAGTCCAAAATCACAAATCTTCACAACATTATTCTCAGAGAGCAGTATGTTTCGTGCAGCTAGATCCCGATGGATGCACTAATGAAAAAAGGAAGAAACAAAATCTTACTGTGTGAAATTTACATATATAAGTTCAGGTTTTCCGCATTTAAATGTAATTCACCAAGGTACTCTCCATGCTATAAAGCAAGGCTGCTTGCAGGAGCAACACATGGTCAAGTCATCAGTGATATTACAATAGAAAATGATGTGTTCCATATCCAGGCTAAGAAATGGTCTGTAAAAGGTTATTTTCAACAATGGCTTCATTCTCAAAATAGTTCCATCCGGTCTCCCCGAAATCATGAATGACTTTATATAAATGGATACTAGTCTTATATCCTTTAAAAACACTGGACAGAGGCAAGATTAAACAACAAATAAATGTATATTTATTTCACAATGCAGAGACATTCAGCATGATCTGCATGCACGCCAATCGTAAAAAGATTTGACTACTTATATAGTACTTTCAGTGTGAAGCAGTTTTCCGCTGCTTTGACACTGCTGAGACTTAGCTGGTTTAAACAGACCAATTAAACAAGGGTTAGAAAAGCAATCCTTCACCATACTGGGGAAAGTTTAATCAAAATAACATGACTTTTAAATAAAAATAATTCCATAATATATAACACAATTTACAGTCTCTTTTCCACAACAGAATACATATTTCGATAGTGATTGGTGTGAAGAAGAGAATACCTTGCGAGAAGCCAAGAACTCCATGCCTTTTGCGACTTGGAAACTGTAGCAAATTAAATCTTCCAATGTCAGGACTCTCTTATATAAATCCTCAGCTTCTGTGAAACAAAAGAACATAAAGTTTTCCCAGTGAGAACAATTTTTCATAGTGGACGTATATGGACTTTAAACTTAGGACAAAAATCCTACTCATGTAGACGTGTTTTTAAATGCAGTCAGTGTGGTGATCAGCTCTCTACTCCTTTCAGATAAATCAGATAAGATGAGACAATTAAACTTCTCCTGGGGAAACTGCAAATGTTGTGAGTCCCCGGACTACAACACTTCATCTAAACAATTCATCCTGTCACGTACACGTCTCTACCTACACACACACATCTTTAAAACATCCTTTGCTGGTGAGAGATAAAAAACAAATTACAATTCCTCCTGTTTTTCAGATGTCAGGTGAAACGTGTGGTTATGGGCCCAGTGTGCTGGTCGGGGGTCTAAGACAGGAACTCAAAAGGAGTCCTTCCACTGGCCCACCTGAGTAAACAGCTAATCAAACCAGAAATAACAAGAGGAACAACATGGCCAACGTGCTGGTCCTGAGCTGGAGCCCGAAATCAGAGCAACACTCGGGTCAGGACAGGAAATAAACAGAGGCCTCCCCAGGCTCAGTGGGGTGACAGTGGCTCCTGCTGCAGTGATTGTACTGCTGAACAGGAGGAGGAAACGTCCCATCAGACTCAGGCTAGAAAACAATCTGATGGGAGCTTTCATTCCTGAGCAGGAGGGTTGGAGCAGAGGTGAGACGAGGGGTGAGGAGGGAGACAGCAGGAGGGACAAACAGAGGTGGGAGGGGTGTGGGGGTTGAAGGGAAGCAAGACATGCTTGGCCTTTACCTTCTTCCTCTTCCTCTGAGTCACAGTAGCTCTTATCTTCGATGAACCCGGAGCTGGCTGAGCTTCCGGTGCTTGCTACACTCTCCAGGCGGCGCTTCATCAACTCGCTAAGCTCACAGGATGACCCCGACGACACCACTTTACCGTCCTGGCTCTGACCATATATCATGTTAAATGAGATGAGGTGAAACGTGGGTGTTAAAACAGTGACTCCATGCTAATACTGCTGAACTTGTGGCTAAAAATGATGAGAAAGCAAGAGTGCCGGAAAGTCTGATACATGCAACCAGTGACTCACCTTGTAAACAAGAAAGTCATCTCTCTTGCTTCTCAAATAGTTGGACAAGTTGCCATACTTGCAAAACTCCACTATCATCATCAACGGTCCTGTTAAAATGGAATATTTCTTACGATTACACCTACGACAATAGTGCAATACTTCAAAATAAAAGAAGGCAAGAAAGATAAAGATGATGATTTAAACCTAAACTGGCACTTTAACTGGCAACATAACAAAAATTGAATCTCCTTTTCTCTTTCCTTCTATTTTTTATAGCTGAATATCAGAACAATAGGATTGCATTTGATAACGTCCTCTGTAATAAAGCTCACCACCAGGCTTTGTGCAGGCTCCCAGCAGGTTGACCACATTCAGGTGATGGCCAATGTGGATCAGGATCTTTAACTCTGACATCAGAGCTTTCCGCTCGTTTGATGTAGCGCCTCCTGTAATAACGTAAACAAACAAGGGAGTTGTTCAGAGTTAGTGTATTAAACATCCTGACAAAAAGGATATTCATTTTCATAATAATTTAAATTTTCATTTAAGTTCTTTAGGATTTTTAAGATCTATCTAGCAATACTATATTTACGTACACTTGGAAACCCAAACTGTATGAAAATGTAATAACAATAAGAAGAAAGTGGTTTTCACTTTTATAAAGTAAAGATGGAGGACCAGAACACTTAATTAAATAAAATGAGCCCATCTCACAAGAAAATTTTGTTAATATAGGCAAAGTTAATGGTATGAAAAATAGGCAGGTCTGTTATCATGTTGAAATGTATTTTCATACAAACTTTATATAACAAATCAAACATAACATAAAATCAACATTTTAATAGTGGTGAATATTTTCCTTGACTACAACAGAGCATGGAATTTTCATTTTTTCCCAATGATGCAGAAGTCTCAGTATAAATCTTACTTCATAAATATAAATATATATAATATATAATATATAATATAAATACCATCTGCTGTGAAACACCCAGTAATAACTGTTGACATATGGGGACTTATAGAACTATTTTTGCAGAAGTCAGCAAAAACAGAAAAATATTAGCTTAAGTTTGTTCAAGTTAGCAACTCAAAAATCTTATATATGTCTCATACAGTTAGTAATCAAACCAGTAAATGTTAGTAACCAAAATATGTATATCCAGATGATAACATCTTTTCACATTGCCTCACTCATGAATTTTAAGAAGAAATTCTAGTTTTGGTGCAAGTTTAGGGAGAAATCCCAATAAAAAGCCTCACTATGGATTACTGGGGAAATGAATTGTGAGAGTTCATTAAATCTAATGGAAAAATAATAACATTACTTATTAGGTCCAGTAATATGCTTTTGATGGAGGAAATCCTCAGAGATAAATGCCAACAAAATTAGAGAGATAAAACGGGAGGTGCTCACATTACACACCTGACTTTGACAAGTTTGAACAGCGATGTAATGTCTTCGACCTGAACTATGAAAATCAAGATTTAGAGGTTGTTTTATGTTGCTGTGACCAACCAGATATTTATGAGCTAGAAGCTAAAGCAGCCGGGGAGTCTCTAGCTAAACCACGCTCAATTTGAGGAGACCTGCTGCTTTCCATTAAGTTTGACCTACGACTAACAACAGCCAGAGAGTCTGTTCCTTGCGGAGAGCCTGTGATTTATGATGAAACATGATTAACATTATGACAGTGACCAAGACATCTAAGCAACAGCCTTATTTTTCATCCTTACTGATACATCACTCCCTTATCACCAATCACTGATAGAGCTTAAATTTGCTTCTCTGGTAACGCAAAAAAATTAGATACGTCATCCACATGCAAAGCTGTGGTAAATGAAACAGCTAAATGTCTTTTTTAGCTTCTTGGCTTTCCTGTTTTCATTCTGATCCAACATTTAGGGCCTGCTGTGTGTATTTGGAAAGATGTTGGAATGGGACTGTAAATAATTCTTCATGAAAATGAAAACTGGATCTTCTGAAATGTAGCAAACATAAACATGGTTTTTATTGCTCATTTTGTTCCCTCTCTTACACTTTTGAACTCTTCCTCACCTGCAGATCTTGGACATACTGCACATGCTCAATTTGTTTGTCAAGAACAGGGTTAGAGGTCTTAGCCTTTACCTCTAACTGCACTTTGCAAAGGACAAACATTGCATGCTTTGCTTTGAACTGATACGCCATACAAACATTAATTGCAGGCATATGTGGAGCTGTAGCTCATGAGTCTGCAATGTGAACAAGAAATAAATCTTCAGCAGAAATGACAGACGGCTGATTTTCATCTGCTACTAATACAACAGTAAAAGCTGTGACGTTAACGCTGTCCTGTCTATGATGAAAGGTGAACCAGAGAGGCCATGTGGGCAAACTAAAGTTGTGTGAAAAAGTACATTATTATGACTACCTGTTACTTTACAATAAAGCAATAAAGTTGGAGCCACAGTTAAAAAATAATGTTTTTTGACATCCTACCTTTTAGCATTTTGACAGCAACAGTCTTGCAGGTTGAGAGCTTGTCGATCCCAAAGGCAGAAGCCTCCACTACTTTGCCAAAAGCTCCGTGGCCAAGAGTTTTGCCTGGCAAAGGAAGAAAGTATTTTATAAATGGGTCACCATTAGACACATCCTGTCCCTGGGTCAGAAAAATCAGACTGGATTCCTTGTCAGTCAGGCTATGGGTCTGTAATTAAAACAAGACGCTGAGACTCTGATCACCGGGCAGTTTTGCTAAAGAATTTATGGTTCGCTTACGACTGGATGACAGCGCAGGTCACTGATAAGTAATGACCCTACACACCAGCTGCAGAGAGGGGTGACACCTATTCCTTGTACCATAATGTGGCTATGTTAGTGAGGAATTAGTTACATATGGCATTGTTCTATTCAGCAAAAAAGTTACTAATTTCAGCAAAGAAGCCTGAATTTTGCAGCAAACCTCTTAAAATGATGTTAACATATTAAAAATTAAGAGGGTGGCAAGCAAATAACTGTAGGCACTTGATGCCTTATTACAGCAATCTGCAATTTATGAAACTCTTTCACTATGAGACATTTTTCCCTGCACTGGAAGGACTGCACAGTGCTCACCTAGCCGCAGGCGGTCCCGGGGAAACTCCCATTTGCTGCTGTCATACTGAAGAAGATCATTCTGCTCCTCGAGGGGACACTCATCAGGGTCAATGATGATAGATGGACCCATCTTACAGTGTGGTGGTTGCTGAAGGTGTCAGAGAACAAACGTGAATTTCATGATTATCCCAAAGAAGTTACCGACAATGAGGACCAGGGAACAACTCAGATTTTTGAACTTACGACTTGTTTTAAGTGATCGGTGATTGTGAAAATGTTCACATGAAATTCTTGCTCTACACGCATACTTGTCCTCGCTGTTTTTGTCACACAAGCACATTATGTTCTTCTCTGAGGCCTTACCCTACATACAAGTACTTCCCAACTGTCAGGAAATGTGGAAATCATAAACACTTGCTAAATTTATCCTTCCATTAAACTGTATTTCACAAGAAGCATGAGTCAGTCTCCTCCATAAAGTCACTGGAGCCAAAATAGCTGGCATCAAGAATATGAAGCAAAAGCTCATCTCATGTGGCTTGTGGGGAAAAAAAAAAAAAAAAAAGTGGTGTGATGCCTTACCTTCCGCAACTTTCGGATGAAGAGGATAAGCATGAGCCAGAGGAACGTGGCTGCAGCTCCCGTACACACCAGAATTATTACCTCAATGTTTGGCTTCCCTTCATCCCCTGGAATGAGAAGTATTCCTGTCAACTACCAGACCTCTTTGACAAAAAAACAACTGTGTACTCAAGATCTCATAAGTTATTGTATTATATTGACAGGGATTTGTGCTGTATTGTAATAAGAAAACAGTCTGTTACGAAATTACAAACCAAGAGCCTGGTTTTTAACTGAAGATGCCGAGTCTTTGATTTCACATTATTTTTTGGTTTATTTGTGTCTTCCAAAATTTTCTCTGAGAGATTGTATATAAAAAGGAAGTGGAAACACACTTTGGTGTTTGTTTCTGGTTTGTTTGGGACATGCATACCGTGCTTTTGCCTATGGAATTTTCTTCCAAACACTGTTTTTCTAACCATCAATGTTGACACTCTGAAAGCTCATATCCCTTAAATCTCCCCAATGTTTTTCCAGCTCTTATTCCATGTGATCCTTGACTAAAGAACCAAAGCAGAACATGCATACAGCTTGTT
This sequence comes from Toxotes jaculatrix, assembly GCF_017976425.1. Taxonomy (NCBI): domain Eukaryota; kingdom Metazoa; phylum Chordata; class Actinopteri; family Toxotidae; genus Toxotes; species Toxotes jaculatrix. The sequence continues at coordinate 18,026,048 of NC_054403.1, forward strand.
GAGGGAATATGTTTGCGGTAAAGATGGAATGAATAACAACAACTTGCACATCATAAAGTTCAGCTTGATAAAAATCTGTTTAAGATGTGGAAAAAGACTGGTTGCATGACAGCTCACCCACATTGCCATTCCCACCTTCACATGTCAACATGCAATTAATTTTATATGTAAAAGGTACACAGGCAAACACATTAAGAGACAGGCCTTCTACTCTAATTATCCTCTGTGTGTTTCCAGTCCCTTGGCTGTTGTAGCAGTCAATCTTTTTGCACTCATTAGTGGACCTCTTAACACTTCACAGAGGTCATGTCCTCAAGGTAAAGACCCTCAGCCAGAGCCTTGATCATAAAACTCAAGAAGGAATTCACTTGGCATTCCTGGCAGCCACAGATTTTCTGTCAGTGGACATTTTTCACACTGAAGTCAAACCAGAGCTATATGTAGTGGTGAGAAGAAGTTCTGGTTGGACATAAGCATACAAGACTTCACACTGAGAAACCAGTATCTTAAATGCAGCATGTCAGAGTGTTGTTCTGGTGGTTAGGTAGTTAACATCTGAAGGCTTCTGCATGACTTACCGAGCACAGTAACAACAGCACTTGTTTTTGCGATACCCTCCTCATTATGGGCTATACACTCGTACAGACCTTCATCGTCTTTCTTCACCCTCTCAATGGTCAGAACCCCATCCTTCCCCAGTGTGATACCTGCAACACACAAACTCTCAGTCAAACCGGGGCCGTGAAGTATAAAAAAATTTGCCTATAGAACGTATAACTCAATTGTTGTGCATGCGCATGCTGGCAGTAGTGAAAAGCCAGGTGAAATTATATTCAGGCACTTGAGTGTGAGCAAAACTTAAACATCATAGCGCATGAAATACTAATCTCAAGTTACCTGGACCTTGTTCCACTGGAACACCATTTTTGTGCCACTTGATTTTGGGATGAGGAACTCCCTGAGCAAAGCAAGCCAGTATCAGGGTGCTGCTACTGTTCACAGCCTGATCAGTCAGATTTTGACTCAGCCAAGGACGTTTTCTTGCTGCACCAAAAAAAAAAAAAAACAGTTTCATTTTGAGATCTTGTCACTTTATTACTGTCTTGCTTAGACAGCAATTTCATTAAGTGTTGCAAGATTGTCTTCTCTGTTCTGGTGTGTGTTAATTTATAGTAGCATGCACAGTTATCACAGAGCTACATTTCCGCACAACTAACTAATTTCCTCTTATCAGCTGAGTATCGATGACAGATGAAACCTATTGCAGTGGTGTTGCAACCGGTAACAGTTGCTAACAATAGAAATTCAATCGGCTTATCATATCCTCCTCGAACTTACCATTTACAGTAAGTGCCGCGGTCTTGAGTTCAACCATTTTGTGGAGCTTGTATGCTTGGCACTTGTACCCTGAGGTACTGTTTTGGGACACGTTATGCAGATGGAGTGAAAGGGAAATGGAGTACTGGCTGAACTGGAGGCTGGACACGTTGGAAGTGATTGTTTGATTCATGGAATCCAACCACTGCAGGTCCGTGTAGAGGTAGCGAGTTGCCCGACAGGTCAAATTGACGTCATTCCGCTCGTCGGCTGTCTGAGGTTCAGTGGTAATTTCCTCAGGGTTATCTGGTGAGACAAAGTAGATGAATGCAGTAAATTAGGATTCCGATGACGTTAACTCATCCTCAGTTCCAGATATATTCAGTGATCAGATGGGGTCAATTAGAGTTACTTATTATGAATAAAAAGAATTTTACATGAATCTGTGTCATCTGTTTCATAGACACGAGCAGACGCACATATCCTGGTGGCCAGAGACCTATTTTGGACAATAGTTCTTGACACAAAGCTGCTCGTCACAAGGCCAGGAATGTCAAACTTGCAGTTATTTCCTGTTTCATCACTGTTAATTGGAAGCATGTTGCTGGTGGACAGCATTGCTGATGGCGCTCCTGAACTCATCCAATTGGAGTGAAGCTGAGTCTGGGCCCCAGGGGAATCAGACTGTGCTTGTTTATTCAGATTGCTGGAAAGCATTCTGTGTTCAGTAAGAGAAGACAGCTGTTATTACAATTCTGTCCTCTTTTATTAGCAGTATTCCATAATTTTCCATTTTCTGCACCTCTGGAAGAGAGCAGGACTGCTCTTGGGAATTCTCCCTCTCTGGGAGACAGTTTTTTTTTGGTACTTGGCATCTTCTCAATTGTATTCACCTACATCCACTCTCCTCCAAAAGCAGTACCCTTCGAGAGATGTGATTCACTCAACTTTTAAGGAAAAATGATTCACTTTGTTGCAAAGGGAACTGTGCTTGTGTGCAGTGACACGTCATCCCCACTGAATATCTGTCCAATAGATATTAATTTTGGGAACATTTGGAAAAGTTCATATGTACATAAACAAGTAAATTCTCAAAGCAGAAGTCTCACAGATAAGGAGGAATGACCTGCTGGCACTGAAGCAGGAATGCAGTTATTCATAGCTGTTTTTAAACGCGTGCCATTATAGCACTCCATATGGCTCAGGACATGTTTGCCTCTCTTCCGCCCTGAAGCCATTCAGCTACAGTCAAAGATGGTTTCAATTAATGCCCCCCTCTGGTCTCTTTATTGCACAATACAATCTGCACATTCCTTCCCTGTTCTTGCAATTCATTACAACGTGTACTCTGTGTAGATCCTCTGAAAGAATCCAGTGCACGGTATAGGGCATTTTGCACTTACAGTAAAACTCAGTACAGTATCTCTGCATGCACTTTCAGCTGTTAAGATTTAAATGCTGATGTTTCAGCTGTTGTACTCACTTACCATCAACATAGAAAGGGATCGTCATTGTGCTGTGGCCAATCTCATTCTTGGCCTTACAGGAGAACTTTCCCGACACTCTAGCCTCTCCAATCACCAGTGTACTCACAGTCTAGTTGGGATCAACAGGGCAATTATTACTGATCATTCAAAGCACATGAAGACAAACAACAAATGTTTAATATCACAATTTGGGTTTCAAATGTAACTTAAACTTTTAGTGTGATTTATCCTTGTGGTTTCAGTCACCATCAGATCAGCGAGTTGCTGTGGACAGGCAAGTAGGACGTCTGGACCAAGCCTGGTCTGTTTTTTACTCTCCAGTGTGTGACATTAATGAAAGGATACATCTGGAGTTAACCCACTGAGCCACCTTCAGACCTGCACTATAGATCTAATGCTGGGGCTCTATGCTCATTCCCTGGGAAGCACTTCTAATTCCACACTTGATTTTGTCATCATGCTAGTACAACATTTTAATGGCTTAAATAGACAAAATAATAGATGAAACCCCCCAGACAGCGTGGGGTTCTGTTTAGTGTTCATAGTGACATCTGTTTTTTGGGGGCAGTCAGCTACATCAAAGAGAATGAATGATGTGGGTGTATTGTCTGGGTGTACGCTGGCCTAAACTTCCTGTGCTTGTAGGAACTATTGTGTTGACTCTCAGACACACAGCTGTAGGCATGAGGCTGTTTAAGAGTCTGTGTACTCACAATGTTTTCAGCATACAAACAGGCAGAAAAAGAATAGTTTTAAAGGGTTACATCACGCTATTCAATTCATGCTGCTATGATTTGTCAAAACACTGATGGAGTGGCCTAATGGTATTATGTTACAGCTATTACTCACCATGATGTAACCCAAGCTTGAAAACAGTCATTTAAATGGTTGCGCACAGTCCCTGGAAGGTGACCTGACCAGACGCACTGTGACCTCTGTGCCCATGTCTTCCCCCCGTGTTTTCTTTATATTATGACCTCGGCCAGTCTGCTTCTCTACTGGGCCTTCTGGGGAGCCACTCAGAGGCCCAGCCCTGACTATGCTCTTATTCACAGGCCAACACGATTTATGCGGGGTGACAGAGAGGAATTCACTTCCAACAAATCCCTCTTCTTTTAAACCGCTGCTTGTTATCATTGACCCTTAGTCCTAACCCTCATAAAGCACCAGCGTTTGGCCACAGGTACTTGTAAATAAGTGCCGCCACCCTACTTATGTCAGAAACATATTAGAACTGATGACCGGCCTAATGTAAAATTTTTCCAAACTTAATGACAGAACAGAAGTTGATAAAGTTCCTTGCTATTCACCAGAAATGCAGGTTCAAACAGTGTCCAGGAAGATTTGGATTAAGAAGGACCACTGATTCTTTCTCCTGCAGAAAACATGTATGCCAATGAATCTGTGCCCTAATTTGACCCAGCCTGCAATAATGTTTTTTTTTTTAACCTAATCCTATGGAGTGACTTTCGTAAGGCAAAGGAGGCCTGCTCTTAATTATGTTAGGGGTGAACAATTTTAGTAACAGACTCCCAAAGGACATTTGCAGGGATGTCTACAGTTTCCCCTACGTATGCCATGTTTTAGGTTTGCTGTTTCTTAAGAAAAACTAACAGACTGGCAGATTTCACAATGATGCCTCAATGTTTATTTTGCCCAAATGTAAAATTATTAATTACTATCTGTGTGCAGTGGCTCATCTCCACAGGTAATATATGACATAACATAGATTCTAGAAAGGTTTGTTCTCACCCCTCAGCACATGCATGGCTTAAGCTATAGAGATTTAGGATTGTTAATGAGACTTAGCTCAAAAAAAAAAAAAAAAATCTGTAAAATGGAGGTTGTTTTTCACTTCAGTAGGGGGAAATGAACTGTGTCTGTCAGTTATGGGTACACCATGTCAGGAATGCTCTGGTAGTGATCTTGCTTCTTTTAGGGAGACCTTTGTACTACAGGAAAACCAATGCAGTTATGCCAGTGTACTAGATCTTTCATTTTCATGTTACAAATGTACAATCTTTATCAATATATCACCTTTTCAGATGTACCACATCATATGCTTGAAACCAAGTGATTTTCCTGGTTGCTTATTCCATGAATAAATCACGTCTTTTTAAGTGCAGCAAAGAAAAACAAAACTGATTCCTTCAAAGGGGACTGCTGAGGGCCTTTTCATGGGTTTTGGTCACAGTTACATAAGTGAAAACTAATGCAGACAAAATCATGAATCATTTTCAGTGAAGACAAGTACTGCATCACTGCCAAATTGTGAGGATTTATTGATTTCAGATGTTGAATCTGACTTTCAAGCCTTGGTCACGGGAAATTTCTCCTTGACCTAGCTATCGGCTATTCTGTGGATTTCTACACATTTTCTCATATAAATCCCACTGCTGAGTCGGTCACTGTTATTTGTCAACCACATTTCAAGGTGAACAAAGTATTTTACCAGTGAATTCATTGTTTAAATAATGTGTGGAAACACGACACAGTAAGTTAAACCACATACCTTGTTTTTTCCTTTAACCAGTTCAGGCTTGGAGGTTATGCTCTTAATCCAGTTGTGGGAGTAATTTCCCCTGTCATCAGTGGTGACCAAAACTGGCTCAGTGTCAGCAACGCAACTGCAGGACAGAAAAAAATGCAATGAAACTGACCATCTAATCATGCTACCAGTATGTGTTAAAACAGATGTACAAGTGTTAAGCAATACAACACAGATGAAAAAGCAGACCTGTATGTTGTTTTAATTGGAAACCTTGGTGTAACAGTAAAAACACATCCTGCTCACATCTTTATAATATACATCTTGCTAGCTTGTTGTAAATGCTTTATTCTTGAAAGGCTGAGGATATTTTAAAAATCCACTGAGACTGATCTGGATAGAGTCCAGGTCTATACCAGGTTGTCTGGGTTATAAAACCTAAAGAAAGGATTTGACCCCCACCCCCAAACCCTTCACCGCCCGTGGTGGGGAACAATCAGCCTGATGAGAGGAGAGGCAGAGGAGGAAACAGCAACAGCGACAGGAAGGGCTGTGCTATGCGTCACCTCGTACAGGAACACCCCCCCATCTTCTGGCCAGAGGAGATAAGGTTGATCCTAAGACCTTGACGGTCAACAAGGGACAGCTGATAACTTCTTAACCTGGTGATAAAGGCACCCCCATTTTTCTGCTTCCTACGGTATAAGCCTTATTCCACATGCAACACAGCAAGCTTCCCTAACCTCTAAACCCTTCTAAGACCCCAAATTTACCTTCCTCTTCAAACTCCCACAGATTTAAATGAGACGAGATCTTGAAGGGCTACATGGTAGATTTACAGTGACAGGTACTTTGCAGGGTCAGGCCTGTATAAAACAAACATTTTGCACAATTGGCCTCCCACCAGGCTGTAGCTGTTCCTCTGTCTCATTAGCTGCCTGCCACTGCCCAGCCACTGTTCCTAGTGCCAGTCCTGATTAGCTTTAGGCCTGCACAAAGAGTTGCTTAGACTAAACTACCCCGTTGCTATTATTTTTCATAAATCCGCCGAGTGTAAGTGGGTTTTAGAGATAATTTAATGAATACAATAACAGAAGCACTGGTGGATTAACACTATGTAATATGTAACATAATTTTGTCTCTTTTAGTCCACAATGTTGTTTTTGTTAATGGTGTTGAGGCCTGATAACCCAAGGGTAACGACCCATTGTTTTCCTGATCTTACGACTCGCAGGTCTCCTGCTGTCACTGACGAGCCAGGATCTCAGGGAATGTTCATCTTGTTTGTGGGTTCACTACCAGGCCGGTATTCATGCACAGTCACTCATACACTCAGTTCTGTATGGCTCTGTAACAGCTCTGGGAATCTGAGATTAATATATCTCCCTGATGTTTCCCTTTCAGTCTACAGAACCACTGACCACAAACGAGAGGGCAGCTCTCGAGGGTGGTGTTCCTTTGATTAATGTGTCATTTTCTGGGCTCAAGTCAATTCAGTCAATTTTCTATCTGTTTTATAGTGGGATCCCCAGGCTGAAGTGGTGGCTCTGGCTGCTACACATAACTGCTGTTAAGTCTGTGATGCTGTTTCTCTGTGTTTTTATGAATACCACTCAAATACTGTGGTGGCATTTAAGTTTTTGTCCTCTAATACAGTTGTGGAATTGGTACAAATGCTATGCAGTTTTATGAGACACAACTTCATATTTAAAGCAGTAGGCACATTTGCATTATTTACCATTTTTGTTTAGCCTAAGATATTAAACATGTAAAGTGCACAAACCGTTTTCTGGACAAAGACAACTGTTAGGAATTAAGTGTAACCTGAATCAGATCTTTTAGTCTCCTGTAAACTGGGAGCTAAAGCTGAACATACAGTACATAACACCACCCTCAAAGCAGGATCACCACATGGTAGCTAATGGCATGCAACTGATTTCGAATCAGATTATGTTCGGTGTTCATGACTGATGTGGTGCTATTGCACATTCAATTATTTAAACCATGGAAAAGATTTTTAGAGACTAGACATAGGTTACATAACACAAAGTGTTCTGTATATAAAACATTTTTATCATGAAATTGCGCTTAAAATGAAAAATATTTCCTCTGAAATGCTTTTAGTTCTTCAAAACTGAAGGAAATTAACAGGCCATGAATGAAGAAAATCAAGTTTAATAATTTCCTTGTGTAGAACATAGTGAGATGGTGACTCACTCTGTATGTGCTTGGTCTGGTTGGCAGGGCTGCCAGAGCCAAGTGATGGTTGGCAAGGGAAACCCGTCAGCAGTGCAGGTTAGCTGATGTTGTTTGCCAAACATGTATGGCTGCACGTTCACAGTTGCAAGCTCCGCCTCTGAAATAGTTGGTCTTACTGTGAGAGAGAGAGAAGTGCATGTTAACACACACAAGTACACAGACGCACAAAAATTCAGGGAGAGAGAGAGAAAGTCAGAGACAAGTTAGATCAACCGTCTCCCAAGCCAGCCCAGCCCAGCGTGGAATCTCATAATGTCTTTATAATGAGGGACGACAGTCATGATGGATAGCCATGAAAAAGGTGCCAGTGACACCAGTTGTCCTTTAGACACTACTGAGAAGAATGGCAGGATGACTACCAAGCCCGGGGCTGTAGGTCAAAGAACGACCCCACTGTGGCCCATGCCCAGGTCAACGAATCAACTGTGTGCTGTGATTAACCACAGACAAAGATCATTGTGCCACCTCAAGAGGTAGAACCACATCATTTTGAACAGCTGAAACAGTCAACCTAGACACAGTGATATCCCTTGGCAAACCACAAAAATATGCATCCCACCACAGACGTCGTCACGTCTATTCATTCAGGATCTGTAGCGCTGTGACAGCTCTAAACAACCGATGAACAAAGTTTAAAATAGTTCCCTAATTGATACCAGGAATCTCTCTTCACTTTGTTTGTGTCTGTGTGTTTTATTTTTTTTCATTCCAATAAATTTAAGTTTTGTGAAGCGGGACAGCCAAGAACCATAAATAAAGCATATACATGCCAGAAAGAAGCTGATTCTTCCACTTTTTGGCACGCTATTGGGATTGCTTGATAATGTTTAAAGAATGCAATGAAGTAGCTCTGCCACCCCCACCACTGGTATGTTTCAAGTAACTGATAGACACTTGTCTGTTCTCTGTCGAAAGTGGATTTCATCCAAGTTCCTACCTAACATACGAAAACATTTGCGACCTCATGTTAACAGTTATAAATAGTCTTTACAAAGACATCATAACAATGAATTACACGCTCAGTCCGTGTTTTCCTCAAGCTGAATACATACTGCATAGAACATGTTGCTTATATGAGCTACACTGTATATACACATGGTGAGGATGCAAATAAATGCTGGGGACTAGGGGGGGTCTGGAACGGCTGGAGTCTGCGTGCAGAAAAGAGCCCAGGCCATTTACACACTGCGCCAAGCCCCTTCAAAAGAGCCCCAATAATCAACAACAGCTGCCTGCTACGTCAATCCAGCCCTGGAATCAACAAGCCCCCAAATTCCTCTCATACTAGAGCTGCTACCTGCCGTCCAGAGAACTGGACTGAAAGCAGCTACAGCGCTGGGGCAGCCTCAGTCCACAGCCAAGGCACTGCTTCATTTCCTCAGGATCAGAAGTCATTATCAGGGTTATGGCGACAGCTTACCTTCAACTAGAAGAGTGTAGCTCAGATTTGTGTATAGGCCCTTCACTTGGTTGCCCAGACTTATGGTGAAGACCCCAGCATGCTTCTGCTGCACATCAGCGATGATCAAGCTGAAATTAGACATCATGTAACAGGTGGAATTCTCCATGATAGGGACGCCGTCCTTATACCTGAAAATTGGAAGCAGGAAAAGTTTATTTTTTAACCATGCATAATAATAACAATCAAAAAGAAAACAGTTTACTTAGAAAATTATAAAATAGGGTTTAGCCCAGTTCTTTATAGTGCATGTGCTGCAGCACTCAATCCACAATATTCAGTTTTCATTGTTACTGTAAACTGTTATTTACCATGCTAACGTGTCTGGTGGAGGCAAAGCATTGACCTTGGGCTCAAACACAACACTCTCTCCACCTTCTCTGACGGTCACTGCCTTCTTGGACTTATAGGAGATGGTGAGGAATGGATGCTCTGCAACAAAAGACAAAGACATTGGAAGCCATGCTGGAGGAAAATGGATGTGAAAATTTCATATGGTTATAGCATAGTGATACAGTAATTTAAGATGTTAAAATGATTTCTTTTGTGGGACAATTTATTTGTATTCTGATACTTTGTAAGAAACTTTTTAGAGCTTGTGGAAGTTTTGAGTGTCTGATTTTTAACCCATCCAATGCATACTCACTATAGACATTGACTTTTGCTGTGGCAGTCATGTGTTTTGTGGGCTCAATCTCAGCTTTGCAGCTGTAGACCCCCTTATCCTCCATGGTAATGTTTGGCAACACTAAAGCCTTGCTCATCACAAGGACCCTAGCAGGGTTGTCTTTGGTCTTGATTGTATGATGTCGATTTTCCTGAAGACAAAGGAAGTACCATAAACTCCACAGCTAAAATCTGTGATGGTCCTTTTTACATACAATAGGACAGTATTAACAGTAACTCCGGAACTTACTGTCTTCCTTGGAAAATCCCAAGTGAAGTTGATTCTTCCATTATAGGTGGTTTCACCAGTACAGTTGAGGATGAGGGTGTCTCCAACCAACAGTTTGACACGCTCTGGAGTGATTTTCACATTATTAAGAACCTGAGCTATAATATGGGGACAAAAGAGAGAAGAAGTCTGTGAAACAGAGAAACCTCTTAATCAGAAATTGTCTTCATTTTTCAATGAGCAGATTGGGCCAGAAAGACAACAGACTCACTCAGTCTTTTAGGGAAGTATCTTGACTCAAACTCACGACCGCTGACCACAGTGCTGCAGGTGAGCATACCGTACGAAGTGAAAGGACCATAGGGAATCTTGAATCCCACCTTTGGATCCCATACCATTTCCTTAAGAACCTCCTCTGATAAAGGTGGGTGCTGCTATATATAGAGAGTAGAGCAGAGAGGTTAGAGATATATATTTGGTGACACATGTTCACTAACGATCACTGAGCCAGATGGAAGTGTAGTGTTATGTGGTCATCTTCATTTAGCATGTAACTCATGCTCTGCTGGGCTCAGCTGGGGACAGACATCTGTGACAGTGAAGGCCTACTTAGTTTTTATTGTTTTGTGGAGTGCAACCTCTGCAATCATTTATGTGATGAAGCAGAAAACATTGCAGACTCGGAAAAGGATGTACGTGCCTGCTGCTGTTTGTTCTTATGCCAGAAGTCAGGCTGGGAGAAGAGGCAAGGGAAGGGAAGGAAGGAAGGAAAGGGAGCAGGAAGGAGGAGTGCCATAGATTTTCGAATAGCAGGAAGGTCACTCAACCACTATCTGTTCCATCTGAGTCAGAAGTGTTTGTCCACAGTAGGCACTATGACACATAGCCATATATCAATCATGAGTATGACAAAAAGTACACACTTTTGGGGTTCTCATGGTAACTTTGTCAATATTGCTTTCATGCTGTTGTCTTTATTGACCACAATCAGGCTTATTAAGATGAAAAGCATTGCGCAATCACGGAGACCTCATGTTTTAGTCCTCATAAGTTACCTGTTGTTTCCTGTGACTGGACACAGTTTGTACTGTTTTTCTAGTGCATTTCCTGATGTTTGTAGTAGGAGAGGACTAAATTTAGTCTGAGAGTCTATTCTGAGAAAAACACTCTTAGAGCACCTTCCTGCTCTTAAAGGAAGCAGACAGGGTGACTCCCTTCGCCGCCTCTGAGCTTCCCTCGGAGAAGCCACTGTCCCTGGACTGTTTCTTTGTGCTAGAGTGATTTAATACACAAAGGGTGTGAGAACCACTGAGATGCCTTAAGCACAGAGGGGAAACACAACTACAAGGACACCATGCTATGGTATTAATAACAATCTTTATGATCGGTCTTGATCTTAATAGCAATCAGACGATGTACTGTGTGACTTACCTTAAGGTTCAAGTCCAAAAAGGTATATGAAGTGCTGTCCTGTGTATTATATACAGTGATGATTGCCTTCGTGAGGCCTTACCCCTGTTAGTGTTACAACTGTATCAGGAGATGAAGTCCGGCAGGGGATCGTCAGGGTAGTCTCATGCCTGTAGATACCCAGGACGGTAGGGTTTGGATAATAAGGCTCCACAAAAGGTTGCTCAGGATCTGAGGGACAAAAAAAAAACAAACAAATTCCAAAATCAGTGAGATCTAAAATACAACTGAAACTGCATTTCAAAGCAGATGTGGTCCCTCACATTTTGTCCTTTGGGATAACCATGTTTTGTTGGAGTGTGAAAAAACTATTATGCCAGAGCAGTGCAACCGAATCAGGGCATCCAACACCGCGATCAAATAAAGCGATCACTTCCTTCTAGCCGGATAAGGCAGCAGAGCACAGATAGACTTATGAGGCTATAGTGGTGTGTTCCTACTGGGAGCCACGCATCACATAACAGCTGTGGGAACGTCACGACTGTACAAATAGTCTGCGATTGGTGAGAGGTCAAGCCGCAGTGGTGTGATAAAGGAACTATTATTTGAAAAGGAAGCATGGAAAATGATCTAATAAACAGCTGAAGAGCTTTGAAAAAAGAATTTTAGACTAAACACAGGCACAGCAGGCTGCCTGATAGCTAGGGGAAGTGGGAACCACATTCACAGAACAGCAGGAGAAGGAACAAAGTGCATCCAGTTTTAGTTTGGTCCTCATTGTCAACAATTATTTACATATTTTAGACAATATTTCATAATTTTATCCTTATCTAATGTATTTATACCCACTGTTCAAAGTCTAAAAAACATACACATCTAGGTGAAATGAACTGAGGCTGACTTGCTCTCAATGTGTTGCCTGGCACCATCTCCATTTGTATAATAGCATAACTGTAACTGGTGCCGTCTGACGCTTTAGGGGAGACTTACGGAAACAGTAGCCAGAGCAGGAAATAGTCAGTGACCAGGGCTTCCCATGCAATGCTCACCCTTCCACCTTCAGAAGAAACCATAGTACCAAAGAAAGCACTTTCTGTCTCTGTCTTACTTTCTGCGGAGAACTGTGGCACAGTCAGAATATGAGTAAATTTAAGTCAGGATCCTGCATGTAAGGAATAACTGTAGTCATACGTAGTTTCAAAACAGGTTTCAAAATTTAGAAAGAACTGCAAACAGTGTTTTTCCTTCCTTTCCTTCCTTCTTACTTACTTAGACTTTCTTCCCTTTTTTGACATTTTTCTTTCACTTTTTCTTCTGTTCTTGCTGACTTATTCATTCCCTTTTTCTTGCAGAAGTGGATGTTTTCCAGCTCTTGTACAGTGTAGAAAATGCCAGATTACTCATCGACCATTTCATTCTGCCCATTAAGTGCCACTATTTGTGAACTCATTTCAGCACTAACCCCACCCCCACCCTCAGCAGATGAGAATCACACTGTGAAAATCTTTCTTTTATCAGGAGTCTTCCATGGCTTTTCCAAAAACAAACACAGTTAAATCATAGATTGAAGAAAAACAATTCAGTTCAAAAAGAAAGAACCCCAATCGGTACTACAGTTTATGGACTAGTTCTTTCTATTTCTAAACATCATTATATTCAGTTTTTCTCATGCTGGAAAATAACTTAAATTCAGTGGTCTGGAGGGGATAATTTGAACGTCATAAATCTAACAAAGACCGCACGGGTTTCTGCTCTCTTGTTCCCACTGATTCACTGACTGCATTTCATAAAGAAAGGGCTGATAAGCTGAGCTGGTCACTGCCAGAATCCCATGCGAGGAGCGCTCTGCAGGTCTCACCTTCGACGTAGACATAGGTGGAGGTGATGTGGTCTGAACCATCTTTGGAGTATCTACAGCTGTAGCTCCCTGTGTCACTGCCACTCAAGTGTTTGACTGTCAGTTGGCTGCAGTTTGAGTGATGTCTGGAATCACACTGTTCCATCTTCACCCCCTCTGATGAAACGGATCGCCGATGATCAGCAAGTGTCCAATGCAGTGGGCCATGACCTCTGACAGAAGACAAGAGTGGGACAGTATTAGATGAACTGGAAGACAAGGTCAGTTAAATAAGGTCACTCAGCTTTGATAATACACGATGAGGAAAATGTACTATTAAATATGTTGGATTTGACACATCAACATTACATTGGTGTTGATCTGCTCTCTGTAAACAAAGCGCTGCATAAGTTGGATCTATTTTGAGGGGAAGTGTCGCAGCTGGCCATGACCTTACAGGCTTTTTAGTTCAGGGTGGCAGCAGCTGCTTCTCCCCTTGGGACTTTTTGGCTCAATGTTCATTTTAAGTTTATTTTGAGTTAATCTTGAGTCATCCGATAACTTGAACTTTCACATGGGAACATATTTCCCTTGAATGATGTGCTCAGCTAACACATTCTTTCCACACAGAATCCATTTTAAAACCATCATTAAAGAGATCCCAGAGGAACATCAAACATGTTTTGCATACCACTGCCTTTGCCTGCAGAATTTTGGGTCAAGCAACCTCCAGGTCCTATCCAGTGACAGAAAACAAGTCAGTACTACATGGGCCAGGCATTTTAGCATATGGCCTTGTAGGGAAGCATTGTATTAGATAGACGAGTTTCTAAACATTCCTTGCGGGCCTACAGAATGATGCAAGACTCTCTAAATTCTTAACAAATGTGAACGCAGCACACTTGGGTCCCACCACCCCTAAAGAAAATTGCAACACACTGATAAATGTGGACCACCACCACTGCTTCCTGTCAAGGTTTGTCCCAGTCTCTTTCTATCCACCAAGTGCCGTGAGGACCAGGCATGTCCAGCTTATTTTCCCCCTGGCTGTTCTGTCATATAATAGGACTAGGGTCTAAACGTTATGGAAGTGACCGTTCAGATACAGACCCTTCTCCTCCTGACTGACCTCTGATAACTGACCAGGACAGGGCAATAGTCATAAACTCCTTTGAGTGAAATTTCTACATTAATCAGGAATTTACATTATTCATCACTGGCTATTTTACATACCTGCACGTGAGCTTTAACAAATGATTAACATGAAACATGAGGGGATTCCCAGCGGGCAGAATCTTTGGTGAGTGCTCTCTGTCCACATGCCCTGTTGAAAACACACACAGACACACACACACACACAGAGACAGAAACAGAAACAGACACACACACAAACATAGAGCACTTAGGAACAAAGAACAACAAACCTCCATATTTACAGCATCTCTTTAACAGTGTTCTTTCAGTCACTATCACATTAAACAGTACAGTGGAAAACATTGTTGGAAATTCCCATGAATCACTTCAGCTCTGTTAATGTGGGTTCACTTTGTGCTGATCTCCTCCTGTCTCTTATGCAAGTGCACACTATGAGAGCACTGGGGGTGTTTCCGTTGCCGGGAGGGCAGGTTGCTGAATGAATAGTGGCCTGGGATGAGCAGAAAGAAAGAAAGAAAGAAAGAAGGAGAGAAAGTGGAATAATGGGAGGAAAGGGACAATGTGGAGAACAGCTGTGCCACTTTGCCACTTTCAAAGGTCAAACCAGTCAGAACCACAGAGAACCCAGGCAGACCCTGATGTGTCTTTGCACGAGTTTCCTGTAAATCAACCGCTCAACCTCCTTTATTTAGTGGGTGCTCCCTTCCTCTCTTTTTGTCTTTTTTTCATTTACCATTGACCTTGCCCTCTAAATTCTATTATTACATTATCAGGGGGAAAATAGGAGGTTGCGATGCTGGATTCAAAGGTGGCCTGTATTTGGTGTACAGCCAGCTCTATCTGTTGAGAGGTCTCTCTAACAGCGTTCAACATAGGAAACACAGTGATTCTCCCTGCTGTCCAGGAGGTGTCATGGTCCCATATGTGATTTCCTTCTTTTCACTGAGATCCCTGAACAGCTTGTCACTGTGGTCAGAAAACAAGTTTATTAAGTCAACCCTCCAAATATGACAGCCTTCAGGGAAACCTTTATTTGTAGCACGGCATAAAGAAAGACAATGGAGTTACACAACCAGTGTACTACCAGGCTGACATGCTGACACATGAACGAGTTGATGGACACACACGCATGTACATGCACATGGAAACTCATGAACGTAGAAAGTACACCTGCATTTATAAAATGCTAACACACACATTTGCCTAGTATTTGTCTATTATTGAGAACAGCTGTTGTGCTAAGAATGAGCTGACGTTGCCAGTGTTGGCAGTGGCACTCAATATTGACTTCCTCACAAAATATTACAACATCATTGTTTTATTGTCCAAGGTTATGCAGAGGGGAAGGGTTGTGCCTCACACACTTTCATGCTGTGATACCACGTGCTTTCAGCTGTATATTAGATTAATAAAAATTGTGGTTCCTGACCTTAATAAACAATCACACAACCACAATTTACAGGTTAATAACTTTCTATTGTTGGTTTCTCTGTAGGTGTCGTTATTTTGACTTATGTCAAACCAACGCATGCAAGGGCTGGTATCTGCTTGTACACAAAACCACCGAAACCACCAAAAACATCATCCTGACCTTCAATTGCACGGGCACTGGGAGTTCATTTCTTAAAAACTGCCAATTTTTTCCTGTATTCTCCTTAGTAACTCGCTACAGATGGATGAATCAGCAGGGCCCCCCAACAGCCCACTAAAAGCCAAAAAAGAAAACACCCCATGGTTGTCTCTCTACACCCACACCCTCAAAACTCCCATGTGCCCCAGTGCCTGCCCAACACTGACCTCAGCAAGCGTCCCAACACCCTTAACCTCCCGCAACAGCTGTGTGCTGCATTCCTCCAGCAGATCGCTTAAAAAAAGCCAGAAATTGTGCTTATTGTTGGTTCAAAGAGCCCTGAAGCTGGTCCTCATTAAGACCCATTAAAAAGAGGACAGGAATGGAACAAACAAATTTACTCAGTCAACTGATGACCAGGTCTTGAGCCAGTGACACCGCATCAAACTGATCATTCACACAAGGCCAAGTTAACTAACATTAGACCTGGATCACATTTCTATGTCCTTGTCCTCACTTGTCATTGATGAAGGGAAGTGGCACAGGACACAGTGTTTGGAAAACATTTGTGGAGCTGTAGGTTCATTACCAGTCAGGAAATAGACTGAAAATTCAAACAGCGACAGATTTCAGGATCTACTCTACACAACTCTGAAATGTTTGTGCCTCAGAAAATGCTATCTAAATATTTGCTCATTGAGAACAGCCAAACAATGACAAAAACTAAAGGAGTTTTTCAATTAATCTAAGCCAGAGCTTCAGCACTGCAACTGAAATTCTTGACCCAAGACTCCCCTGCTTGCCTTTCACCAAATGTCTTTTTAAAGGTAAAGGGTCATAAAAGAATGTAATGTTATTTATTATCAGAAAAATAGCATGAATTTGGTGTATTATGATGTAACATGTTGACAGATATTCAGATAGTCTGAGCACAACAATGGTGAGATAAACTGAGAAAAGAAGTCCATAAGAGTGAAGTGCTGTTGTTGGTTGAAATATTATTATACTTCTTATTGGTTACCTGTAATTCTGGACTGATTTGCAGCCCTTTGTTCTAATCAAGTAACTAATGCACAGAGTTACTGTTTTACAAAAATGTTACAGAACTGAAGGATGAGGATACAACAAATTGATGAAGTAACAAGTAATATGTGACCACCAACGAAGAAGCAGAGGGAAAAGGAGGTGGTTCGTGTTAGCTGTTGTGTAATAAAAAAATACCACTGTTACTATGTATGAAATAACTGTACTGTCACTGTATTGAAGCCCTTAGAGTGTTTGGCATAATGTGCGGAATTCCCTTATCTTTTGCAGTGAGACCACTTAATTCACTTGCCTGTACTTCCCATCCCGCCACGAAACAACGCAACTGTCTTGAGAGTCAGGCGACTCTTTTTTTTGGTGTTTTCAAGGTAAAAGTAACAATACAGAATGATGATTGTAGTTCTGTGATGACAAAATACATAAAAAAGGGCAGAGAGGGAATTACAAAAGAGTTGACAAAAGAGTGCAGGGCCAGTGGTGGTGAATCACCTTTGCCGTTTGCCTTTGACCATGGCAACAGGAGCAAAACAGTAGCGAATGATCACCAGTCTGAGAGATAAGCTTCCTGTCCTGGTGCAAAAGGATAACACTCGATCCTTTAAGCGTGCAGATAGTCTAATGATTATAATCATCATTAATGATGCAAAACAATATACTATACATAAACGGATGCATGTGTCTGACTGATAAGTTAAAAGTGACCATTCAAAACAGATTTGCCACTACTCGACCTATTAAGGAACTGGACTGAAAATCAAAGTTAGATGCTCTATACCCACTACGTCTGAATTTAGTTAAAGAATGACACTTTTTCATAGTGTGATGGCTTCATGCCATGATACTGCAGCTACAGTCCTGCTGCTAAAGTGTTCTGTGCCAGTTACATTTCATACTATGTTGCCTTTAGGTTGAAACTTTCAAGACAAACAGAGACAAATTCACAAGTGGCTCAAAACTCTAGTAGCACAATTACGACACCAAGCTGAAACCATTGCCAAGGCTCGGAACCACCTGCCAAACTGAGGTACCACGGCCACTGCTTTAGCTGTGCTACATGTGTCCTGGCGCATTCTCTCATACAGAGCCCTTCTGAAGCCCTTCCACTTTGCCAACTGCAAGGTCAAGACAACAGTTAAGGAGAGTGCCTTTTTTTATTACCCATATATTAGCCTTGGGAGATTTAGAGGCAAAATGCCCCAAATGACTCCTCTTAAAAAAGCAAAATAAAGGAACATCTGGCCATGATGGGTGGCCACTCCAGGTTATATAAAGTTGAGTAGAGCCAACAAACAGGAATCTCCTGCATGAGAGTACTAAATTGTAAACCCAGAGGATTCCTGTTCCATAATGTATGATTAAGATGAGCAAGCAGACAGAAGCTCCTTGAAATTGAAATCTCATGCTGGATTCAAAGAAAATATATTGCTAGCTCAGGGTGGATATGCCTAGTAGGGCCCAGATGCTGCAATCATCCTATAAGCATAGCTACACAAAGCAATTTGTAAAGTTAAATATCCCAATCCAGGTGAGTGTGTGTGTATGTGGATGTGTTTTTCTTGTACTGCCAGCGAGCAACAAGTCCCCATTGCACTTGGTTGACCTTTCATCACTCCCATTTTCCACTTCATCTCAAGTATCTGAGCAGGAAAGAAAAAATGACTCCAAAACAAATTAGACACAAGATACACTCCCTCTGCAAGAAGGGCTGCTTCAAAAGAAACACTATCCACATTGTAGAAAAACAAAATGGTTGATTGATAGGTTTTGATTTCACTCATCCCCTCAATCATTACTTGTTTCAACCATCACCTTCCTTCACCGTTTTCCCTGAGTTTGGCCGGTGCCCTAAAATACCACGAACTAAAGCAGCAAGTTCTAGATATAGAGTTACTGTATGTAACTCTACACTAACTCTATATGGCATCTATGAGGTTTACAAACACTGTTGACTGCAATTAATATTATTGCATCACATTCCTAGTGATATGCATAAGCCTTAAATTCAATATTCATTACACATACCTATTTAAATAAATCTATAATGAAAGCATCTAGTCACAAAGAGCAGCAAAAACATCATCTCTCCCAGCCTGAGCTGTTATGCTTCATTTAAATTGGTGTCACAAAGCAAAACACTTGGTCTGTGCTCATTTTTGAACAAGAAGCAGCTGCAAGTTAAATACGAAGAAAATATCAGAAAGAACACAATTTTTTTTAGACAGAGCAATTACCATTTTCCTCTCAACCAGCGCTGTAATTACTAAGACAAAGACTGTTAAAACATGTCTCAGTAAAATGGTCCTCTATCAATGTCTCTCTGTAATTCTGATAATAAAGTTAATATTGTGACACTGTGGTATCACAGACAAGATGCAACATAAATCTTCATTTTGGTGCTTAACATGCCTTATTATTATATCTTTACAGCTTTGTGCCATATTTACCACAATAAGCCTGTTACACAAAGACAGCCTGATGCACCATCAATAACTAATGGTTCTACCAGGTAGCTCCAATGCAGAAACAATTCCCTCCTTTCCTCCCTGCCATTGTCTTGCGGATGGAGTTTGACATAGCTCAATATGAGCACAAGGAGCTCCGGGAAGAAATCTTTGCTCAGGTAGCGTGTCACATTTCCGTGACCTTTACTAGCCAGAACAATTCCAGGCTGTCTCTTGCCCCTACGTCCGCTTCCTCCTTGTGTCTTTCCCACGCTTTGTGTGTGGACAGTGAAGGAAATCTACTTAAAAACATTGCAGACAAAGCTTCATGGGTTAAAAGTGTGTATGAGTGTGTGTGTGTGGTTGGGGGTAGGGGGTGAATGTGAACAGTATTTCCTTTGTTTGGATAGGCTGTTTATTTGGAGATGATGAGGAAGACTTACTGTGTATCTCAGTGGCATTCTAGACCTGGCACAAGGTGGAAGAACATCCACCTTTTAAACACTGTCTTGTTTTTGTGGTTAGTGACACTGAGACAATGAAGCTGATTGTATTGTCAGAAAAAAAAAAACATACATTCTCTTCCCCAAATGTTTAATCCTGCTCACCCACATGTGACAATTGCTGGAACAAATGTTTTTCATAATATATAGCAAAAAGGCTTATTTGCAATTTCTTCAGAATATCTTAGAAAATAAACCTAAATCAATCCAAATCGAAATTTCATCAATGAAATCAGTCTTATAGTACAATATAAAGTGTGCACAACTGTAATAATAAACTGTCAGAGTCAACACATTTTTATTAACTTGTCAATAATTACCAATTACAACGGGACAGGACTACCTCTAGTGGCTCAAGTGAAAACTGCAGGTCCAATGACAGCCTTAAACTGCTACCGCGGAATTTTTCTACATCCTACAAGCATGCAAACTGAATATTCTACCGTCACATTCATACATAATTAAAAATACTCCACAAAAGTTAGGGTCCAAGAAGAGGCAGATTGTTATAATACTTAGAAGAAGAAGAGGAAGAAGAAAAAGAAGCCACTCTGTATTCCACCTCCTAGTAACTGAGCTGATTATGTGAGATATTTGTATGTAGTGGTATGTCAGCCATTCACTGAAACGAATCAAACTGTGCGATGTTAAAACTGTCTTCTTTCATGCATAAAACTCTGCTGCGCGTAAATAACTAATCTGCATACGCATGAATGAATTCTTACCATTTGTGAGTGATGAACAACACAAGATGACAACGACCAATTTGAAGCCGTCGGAGACCATCCTGTCAACTCTCCACCAAAATCTAAACCGCGTGTTAGAATAAAGTAACAGATAATCGCTGGCAGACGCTTAAAGCTCCGGGTGACTGACAAAAGTTTCTTCTAAAAATGAGCAAATCTGTCTTATTTTTCTTTTAAAAACGGTATTGTAAATCCACAAAACCCTCAGGTGTATATGCAAAAAGCGGCAGTGATTCTCCGGTATCCCATGACGCGTTTTGCAGGGGAGCTCTCCTGCGCAGCTGGGTTGTCCAACTCCCGATCCCGCTATGAGGAGCCGGATGTACCGCTGTATGCTCCGGGCAGGTGCTCTCGAACAAAGAAAAAAAATAAAAGCTAGATGAACGAAATTTAAGGGATGGTGAAAAACAAAAAGTTGGGTGAGCGGTATTTTCAGTTTGTAACTGGTACTGTCTGGTATGGTCCTAAAAGGCTGGATCAATCGGCTCCTGCCTTACATGCGCGCCTTGGACAGTCTCTCCTCCCTTCTGCCTCCGCGCAACAGATCCAGTCCACGCGTGAGGCACTTTTATAGACACAGGAAGGATGCAACGTCACTTTTTGAGGGGTCACACTCCGATCTACAGCATTCCGAGGAGGAGATCACGAGTGATAAATGATTAAGCTTCCATCGATATCCCGCGACACATTTTGTGTATGCTACAGAAATCACAGGAATTTTATTTTGGAAAACTCCAATCTAAAGGCATCCAAAATAAGGGGCATATCGCCAGCATTTCTGATACAAAGCAGGTCTGATTAATGTCAATATCGCCTTACTGTTTTCTAAAAGACAACTTGAAGTTAAATTATAAGTTCCCCCCCCCCCCCCTTGTATGTAACCCTCCCTCTGATAAAATCAGTCTGTGTAACTGAGGTTAAAGGTAACAGAGGTTATCTTGTCTTATCTGAATCTATCTGCCTGAGTGTTTAGAATAAACATTTGCTGGATTTATTTTTAACTTAAGAAACAGGATACGCTGCTTTTTATATCAATGTAAATAATCCTCTTTTGTCCAGCAGTACCCTGCAGTGTGTGGATGTGCTGCAGACTGTTTTCTTTTATCACCACAACAATTACTCTGCTGCTGTAGGTCATAGTAGCGGGCATTGTAAATAAGAACATCCTGCCCTCACCTTTCCGCCAACATCAGGACTGAAAAGCCACTATTCTGGGGACTGGATCTGGAATGTAGGTGCACCGTGGATGAGGGCCAACAGTGGTGAAATGTCATGAGCAGCACTCTTCAATCGCTGTGGCATGAAAACAGTAAAATGGCACAAGAACAAGGGAAACAATTTATAATGTCCCAGTTGTGGGAGCCCTTTTGCTCTCTGGGATTCTGAGACAACACAGGCACAAGTCAAAAATTCAAAGATTTCCTACACACTATCAGCATTTTAGTTCACTGTTGCCAAACATAGTTTATACAACACAGTTTGTGTTTGTGTATTTTTTTTCCCTCTCTAAACCATGTCTAAATAATCACAAACATATCACAAACATATCACAAACAGAAAGAAACAAACAGGGGATAAAGCGCTAGAAGAAACTGGTTTAAGCTGGGAGACATGGAATGTGGGATAAAATCCTGGTCCTGGGCAGTTATAGCTTAACAGCAGATGGGTTTATAATGCTATCAACGGGACCGATGTAACGAGGTGAGAGTTTCTTGGACTCAGTCTTTAAAGGAATAGGATTAGAAGAGAGCCAAACTTTCTGACCTGGTTCGTATGCAGGGTCCGGGATCCGATGATATGACACGTCTGTGATACTCTTGTTGGCATCTGCTGAGCAGAACAAGTCTGGCTGGTGGCTGGTGGATACCTGTTTGACAGCCAGAAGTTCCCTGTTGCATCATAGTTTTGTTCTGCAGCTGATGCTTTTCAGGAGAAACAGGCAAAGAAAACAGGGATGAAGATATTAGTCTGGATCTGAGTGTTGCGATAATGCCACTCCTACCCTGTGTCTAGTGTAGAGTGTCTGATGCATCTACCTCTAAAATAAACTGACATGACGGACGTTGCTGAAACCCGACAGGGGACTGGTGAAGAAACTCTTAAACTGTGCAAACGCTTGGTCAGCCTCAGGGGTGCGGGTGATCGGAATTAAGGAGAAGGTGAATCTAGTGAGGGGAGTGGCCAACCTGCTGAAGTCCTTGATAAACCTGCGGCAGAAGCTGGAAAAGCCCAGAAACCTCTGAAGCTGTTTGCGGGTGACTGGCGTGGGCCACTCAGCTACCGTCTTGATCTTCTCTGGGTCGGTCTCGACGATCTATCCCAGGAAGCTGACTGTCTGGGTGTGGAATTCAGGAGTTTGTTCTCCAAGAGCTTCTGTGGAACCTGGCAGACAAGAGAGATGTGTTCAGACATATTCTTAGAGATATTGAGTAATGTCATCAAGGCAGACAAAGATGAGGTGGTTGAGGGAAATCTCTTATTACATTGTTGACTAAGGCCTGGAAGACTGCAGAAGCATGGGTCAGTCCAAATGGCATCACCAGATGTCATCCACTCATCACCTCCCCTAATCTGCACAAGATGATATGTGCTCCTGAGATCTAGCTTCATGAATACAGTGTCACCTTGTAGGGGCTCAAAAACTGAGGTGATTAGGGGAGATGGATATTTGTTCTTAACAGTGATGTTGTTTAAGCTGTGGAAGTAAATGCAAGGGCAGAGAGATTTATGTTTCTTAGCGACAAAGAAAAACCCAACACCAAGAGGAGAAGAGGAGGAATAAACAATAGCTCCAGGAAGCAAACCTATGGCACAGTCATAAGGACAGTGAGCAGGCGACTAGACGGCAAAATGCTTGCTGAATACCTCCCCTAGGTCACGATACATGGCAGCTGTGGTGGTTCAGGACTGGATGTAGTAACAGTGCCCTCTGTAGGACATAAAGCTGACTGCAAGCAGTTTTAGCAACAGAAAGAGCTCCCGCTTGTTATTCTCTCAGTAAACAACTCAATATGAGTTCTATGCTGTTTTAACCAAGGATGGCCCAGTACCAGTTGCATCTTTGGAGCTGAAATGACATTAAACTGGATTTTTTTCCCCCAGTGATTTCAGACAATGCTAATCTAACTGGGATAATGCTATGAGTAACAAGGGGCAAAAATGTTCCATCAAAGGCATTAGCTATGAGACGGGATGCTAATGGTTCCAGGTCAATTCCAGACTGAATGGCCAAATCACAGCCAATAAAATTCTTAAATTAAATTCTTGTCCAATCTGATACCTAGAGAAACAAGAGGTTCTGGGATATTAGGATCATCACATGAAGCCAATTCATGCTTCAATTGTTCACTTAGACCTTTAACAAACACCCCCTGCAGTGCCTCATCACCCACTGGGACTCGGCAGACAACATCCAAAAACCCACAGAGTAATCCACCACACTTCTAGACCCCTGCTGCAGATTTAAGAGCCATGTTACCACAATGACCAGGATGGTCAAATTCAGCTTTCATGTTAGAGTGCTCACCAACCTGCTAGCGTTTACTGCCTCAGCCCAGGCCAATGACCTACCACGGAGCATTGTAGAAGGAATTCTCAGAATTTCTCTAAATCTCTAGTGAAAGGCTCTGAGTCTGTGGAGTATGACTCTCTGGCTGGTGAGGACACAGGTGGTAAAATCATTACAGCCTGTTGAGAAGGCTGCACGGCAAATGTAGACAGGGATACAGAGAAGGCTGGCAGTGTAAGTAGAGAGGTTAGCAGAGAGACTTGGTTACTTAACTGGGTTATTTGATTAACCATGGCTTAATTGTTATCTGAGAGAGTCAGAAATAGCTGTTTGTGTTGGCCCAGTAAAATTGCTTGGCTGGAAATCACTCTTTGCATGCTTGAAGTGTCCTGGTCTGAGTCTACTCGGTCTATACTGAGGCTCATTGTGTTAATCTCACTGCAAACTCAGACTCAGAGACGTGAGTTCAAACAAAGATGGTTACCTATAATGTTAGTTATGGAGGGGATCTCTTTGAGGGAGCTAGACAGGATTGTAGGTAGGAACCAGAGCTGGAGCAGAGCAGGTTGAGGCGAATCTCCCCTAGAACAAGGGCTGTCTGCAGACTGGAGCGAGCAGAACAGTAATCTCTCGTTGGTACAGAGGGCAAGGAACTGAGTGTGGCAGGCAAACCAAGAAGCCAGGGAGTGATGAACACCAGCAAAAATATTCAAAATAAAAAAGCCAGTCAAATTCTATACCACTGAGGCACACAGAATGAACTGGCTAAGAGTGGAGCGAAGAACTGGGGTTTATATACAGCAGTCTTCAAGTGGAGCTGATGAGGGGATTGGCTGCAGGTGTGCAGGAGAACTGGCAGGAGTAGGAAACTAGGTCACCACGTCCAGGCTGAGACAGACACACACATACAAATACAAACAGAGACAGAGATGAGAGGGGACAAACAAGAAACACAAGGGAGGGGGAGAGCAGCAGAAACACTAGGAATGAGAGAGAGAAATTGCCAAACCATAACAATGTCTGGGTGGCTAGAAAGAGTGTACACAAAAAGTTAGCTCTCTTCTGCATGGTTTATTCCAGAAAAGGGACATAATAGACTTATGTGTTTGATTATTTTGTCTCTAAGCCTCAATGAGACGGTGGACACTCACTGTTACAATCTGATGGTGATGCAACAGTAAATGCACCCTTCTCATTTTGTAGATTTTATAATAAACTTCACAAGGCATAACTTTGACAAAACTCTCAAACAGTAATAGTCCTATGAAAATGGAAACAAGACATAGGCTATGAAGTGTCAGTAACAACAATGGTGAAGATGACGCACTATAGGCTTTTGAGGAGAATGTTAATTACTAAATGCACAAGAAGGAGGCAAGGTTCGCAAGAAACTACCTTGTCTGCTACAACAATTTTGCATGTGTTCATATTTAAGTTATCAGTAAGGAAGATGTTCCCTCTGGGCCAAGAAAGGAGCAGATAATTCTCCTGATGAACAATTGCTGGAAGTTGCTCGCTGAGAGGGTTGGATTTAGAGTGTTTTATTTTAGAATCGGGTGTTTAAAACACTCTGTGGGGGACTAACACTCACAGCATGCACTCTTCCTTTTGCCAGCAATGTCTTCTTGGGTAAATGAAAGAGCAGAAATAAAGTCTTTCTTGAGCTCAGGAGTGGAGGATGTGTGTCTGCCTGCCCTGTTGATCAAATGACTGTAGTCAGTATTGAGTGGAAACAACACCACATTCATTCTGCAGATTTGGAAGAAAGGAATATAATTTTTGTGGGCAGTAAATGTTTGTGGTCACAATAACATTTATAATCCACAATATTAACAAAACTATTTTTGCTTGATAACAATATTATAAAATGTCTGATTCCAAGCCAGGGTCATGGAGAGAAGTCTGTTGGAAAACCTAAAGATTTCTGGAAATCAGTTATACATCTGGCTGGCCCATGGTTCAAGATCTGTGTTGCCTACAAAACATTATACAATTATTTGACATGGAATTAAAAAAAAAAAATTTTTTTTAAGAAATAAAATGCACAAAATTAATAGAAGGATCTGTCCCATTTAAGGTAACACTGAAGGTTCAGTTTTAGAACAACAGAGCTCTCTGTTAACAGAGAAAATGTGCAACCTGTTTTAAAAGTGGAAATGTCTCAGGTTCATCCATGTTCACCAAACTATCTATCTACTGTATTTTTGTTAAATGGGCCTGTTATGGTTGAATAAAAGAAGGCTATTGGTTGTCAAAAGAAGTGGAGTGTATGTGGTACATGTGAGAAACGTGGACCTGCAGCACAGTGAAATGTACTTAAATTCTGTTTAATGTGATTCCTCTACTAGTGATGTTGTATATGTGTGAATGTAATGAATAATTGAATAATGAATTAAATATGTTGAAAGTGAGATTAGCTCCCGTTTTTAGAGAGGAAATTTAATTATCTTGAGGAGAGTAAAATATCTCAGCGCTGATGAACTGCATGTGTCTTTTGACTTGTTCAAACAGAATTAAACGCAGATGTAACTAATATCATTAAGGATGGCTCTGTTCCATGTACAGTGGAAACCTACATGTGATTACATGTTATTTTCTGCTACTTTTCTTACAGAGTCAAAATCTCCCGTGTGAAATATGACTAAGCACAAGAGAAATTTGAAAAAGAAAATAAATATCCCAAGGTAACATCAAGGTAGTTAGAGTATATACTGATGTCACTTAATGCTAGCTATCAGTAAAAATAAGCTTGGAAAATTCACATATAAATGTCGCTTAATGCAACCAAATATTATAATAACCAAATGGGCAATATCAACCAGTTATATTGTAAAACTAAGCTATGAACACATAAAGTCTCTCAAAGTTAACATGAATCCAAACTTTGATTTTGTTACCTTCAAGTCCTTCCGGGCACTGGTAACGCCTGTCAATCAAACCGTGACAAGCTAGCTTGACAAGCAGACAAGCTAGCCTGCGGTAAAACATACAATATGGAGCTGTTTGTTTCAACTGTGAAATGTGAGTAACTATCCCGTTCACTTGGACTTACTACTATTTGTTATACCAAGTACTGATTTAAGACAATTTAGGTCACAAAATCGCAGCTCTACTACAGTTAGTTAACATTACTCAATTTCAAAACCTAGCTAGGTCCAGCCTAGCTAAAAGTCAGCTACGTTACCATAGCTACCAAAGAGCTCCACTGATGCCTTTTACCTACGTTAGTCTAAAATTAATAAAAATTGATTTGTTTTACACTGGAATACAGCGGTATACAGAGTAATGTAACGACATAATTGTGACAAACTAACATTCATTTTATCCAGCCATTTTCTATACCGCTTATCCTCTTCACGGTCACGGGGCCGAGGGGCTGGACTTTGGGCGAGAGGCGGGCTACGCCTTGAAAGGTGGCCAGTCTATCACTGGGCTGACACAGGGTGATAAACAACCCTTCACTCTCACAATCATATGATACAGTTTAGAGTCGCCAATGAACCTAATCCATTCTAATCTTTGGACTGTGGGAGGAAACTAGAGTAGCCTGGAGAGTACGCCGGGGAGAGCAGGGGAAGAACATACACGTACACTCCACACCCCGACCCAACCTTCTTGTTGTGCTAACCACTGCACCTTCTTGCTTCCGGCTCACATGCCGACACCGTTACCTACCCACAGTCTATGTACCTACCAAACCCATTGAGGGCGCATTCAAATAAGCTAAAATTAGCTAATTAATGAGATTTTTTAAAAACAATAGCTTAACCTATTTATTATTATTATCTATTTCAATATACAATATTGACCATTTACTGTTATAAAGTCTCAACTTTTAAAAAAGTCTTCCCTCTTTATTTCATGTGGTTGAATACTTTGGGATCTGGTCAGGATAGTGGATAAAACAATATTGTGATATGTGCTTTACCTTGTCAGACATCACAGACCACTCATAGAGATGGCGTGTTTAGCTGTTGCCTTGTTCATGTCATGTCAACATGTCGCGATTTGTTTTTGCTCACATGCAGGTCTCACAGAGAACCTGCTGCAGAAACAGCCGACAGATTTTGATGAGGTGATAGAGAAACTCTTCTCTGAATTGACTGACCTAGAGGATTTCCCCAAAATACCAGAGCCACAGGTAGATACAAGTGTGAGAGAGTCTGACTATAGCCCACAGTTCTGGTCAGGGATCTGTGCTATCTCTATCTGTGCTGCTATACACCATGTAATGCTAACAAAGGTATTTCCTGGCATTTACTCTTTTGCCATACAGTGTAACTCTTGAGTTGGGTTCTGCCATAATTTACATGACTGTTGTAGTCAAGTTGCAAAGTTTTACATCAGATTTATATCTAGTTCTAAGTCAAAGATTCCTTTTTCTAATATAACATTATGTCACATTTAGGTGGTCAATAAGTTGGCAGAATTTTAAAGTTGCATGTATGCTTCAGTTTCTTACTTATATTACAGTTTGAGGAGTGTGCCATCCAGCTGTGGAACTGGGCAGTCACAAAGAATGTGGGCAACACTATAAGTATAAATCAGAAAGCCAAAGGTACACCTCTAATTACAGTATTTAATTTTACTGATGAGCATGACACTTGAAAATACTCAGACATATTATTTTGGGATTGCAAGCAGGGTTGGTCACAGTCATCTCACAGTCATTCAAATGTTCTCACCATCTTCACAGTGCGTCATGTCGCATGCTGTCTGCTGTACTGCTGTGAGCCTGAGAATCCAACAGAGGGCATCATCCGCAAGCAGATCCTGGTAAGCTGCACTGTGGGAGCCCTCTGTGAGTTCTCAGTATTTCAAGAGGACATAGACCGTTTGTCAGTGTCTAATCTTTACAGATGGCCAGCAAAACAGGGAGAACCTGGCTTGACTGCAAAAATCCCCAGATGGCAGATCGCTTCTTAAGGCTTGCTGTCAAGGTGAAGAAAAAAAACGAACACTCAGACTGATAGGGCTTAAATCTGTTTAAGTTTTGAGCAAACCAAAATATGGTGTCTTAACAAATTACTCAACATAAAATATCCCTAGAGCCTGGAGACCCTCTATAGCCAACTAACGTCCAGAGGTGATGGCGCAGCTGACATCACTTCATCCAAGGGGGATGTGGAGAAGGATCTGCTTCGAATTCTCTCATGCCAGGCAGAGTCGGTGAGCTGTGGCGCATGTGATGTTCAACACCTTCAATGTGAATATTTGTTCTTGTGATATTTGGCAGCTGAGGAAGTGCTATTCTGACAGACTTGCAGTGTGAAGTGTGAGACAGCTAAAATGTGAACTGAGACACAATGAGAGGGGAAAATCTCATTCTTTGCTAATAGGGAAAGTTATATTGTTTGCTGACATTTAACAAGAGGTTCAAGTCTCTGCTTCTTTGCAGGCCATAAGTCAAGGGAAAAACCGTGAGGCTGTGGTCTATATGCAACGCTGTAAAGACATGCTGCTGCGGCTGCCGAAAGATGTAAAAAACAGGCCTCTGTTACCGCTATAACAACACTATATATTGTTGTTTCATAATTTTCAGATAAATTGTTATTGAGGGTGTTAATTGTGAATCTATTTTCTGAATGCAGACTGCATACCTCTCCATAATGTGCTACAACTTTGGAATAGACACTTACAATCTGAGAAAGTTTGAGGACAGTGCATTTTGGTTGAGGTAAATGTTATGGTGTTTAATTTCAGCAGAGAAGTGCAGAGAAACAATGCAGTGGGAAAAGGTTTTGGATTCGTTTCTGTTTTTCAGCCAAAGCTACGACATTGGGAGAATGAATGTGAAATATGCCCCTGGATCTGAAGTCCAGGTAAGTACAAAATTTAGTTCAAGCAATGGGTACAAATTAAAATAGGATGTTTTAATTTTTTTTTTTCAATTTCAATTTCTCTCACAATAGGCTAAGGTTTTGAGGCTCCTTGCCACTGTTTATTTAGAGTGGGACTGTCAGAGGTTTCAGGAGAAGGCTCTTAATGCTGTCAACTTGGCCAACAAGGTGGGATATGAGAAATTGTTTCCACATTGTAATTTACAAATGCATTTAAAAAAAAAAAAAAAAAAAAAAAAGCTCTGTACCTAATTGCTCTGTGCAATTTGACAGGAATGTGTGAGCGATTCTGGGCTGTACTTAAAGATCAGAATACTCCTGAGATGTGGGGCCTCAGATGATCATATCAGAGAAGGTTAGTTATGATCAGACCTCACTGAATTATTTATACAGAACTTGATTAACATAGACAGCAGTGGAGTGTCTGTGGATGAGAGGTTAGAGAAGTAGATTCAAGAATGAAATGTTGCTAGTTTGAAGCTACTGGGGAAAATAGTGGATGGCTACTGATGAGTTTACTTGCTCCAGAAATATTCTAAGTCTCTACGGTGATGTAACTTCTCTCTCAGCTTTTATAAGTCAGGTCAGTTTTTCTCATAGAGCGGCTCAGTCTTCAGCAGTGGACGACTGCGCTTGCACTGGGACCCTCCTAAGTGTTAATGTGTGTGTATGGGTGAATGAAGAAAAGTTAAAAAATGCACATTACAAAGCAAATCGTAAAATTTTGTTTTCAGGACTTCATGAGATGCCTGAATCTGAGGTTTCTCTTGAAACGTGTCTGAGCACAGTGAAACTACTCATGTCTGAAGACAGGTAGAATTACAGCATCTTTGCAATCACATAATCACATAACATGTACACACATTTTCTCTATAGGAGCACTCAGACATATATTAACTAACTCTGAATGATATCTGTTTTGATTGTCAGAGAAGTGCTGGCATTTGAGTATTTGAAACGCCTATGTCAGCGATTTGAGTCGTCCCCTGACCTGGGAACTGCTCTTGTTTTGCACATTGAATTGCTGCTGCAGAGAGGCAAGGAGCTGCTGGGCAAACAGAAGATAGAGGATATTATCACTGGTACTTTTTTTTTCATTCCAGTTCTAGAATCCTCCAATTGGCTCCAATCAGAAAGTCTGATTTTAATAAAAATGAAATTAGTCCAAGTAATGCGCTGTAGCTGTGCCTCTGTATTAGTATAACCATTTTTTACACCCACACAGGCCACCATACAGGAAAACAGCTGACTCCAGAGGCCCTCACAAGTCTACATGTCATGCTGTGGGATAAAGCATCGAAACACTTTGAGGTATGCCAAATACAGCCTTGTTTGTCTTTTCATTATTAGGATATATTATAGTGTCTACACATGAGTGTAGTTGTCATGGTAGCTCAGTGATTAGCAAAGTTGCCTCATAGCAAGATGCCTGGTGGGCCGCAGTTGGCCCACTTACCTCTGTGGAATTTGCATGTTTTTTTCTGTGTGCGTGAGGGTTTTTTTTTTTTTGGGTGCTATGGTTTCCTTAAAACACAAAGACATGTATGTCAGGAACGCTCTTCCACTGCATTTGAACAAAGTACTGGCCTCAGAACTAGTGTTAGTCCTTGATCACTGCATTGAAGCTTCCTACTGCTAATAAAATAGAATAGATTTGTTGTTGCAGGTATGTTATTTACTTAATCTTTATGTTTCTGTCCAGGCCAGGAACTATTCTGAGGCTCTGCAGTGGTATAACTACTCCCTGAGTTTCTTTAAGGCAGGTCAGATGGAGCCCAACTTAGCCAAACTGCAGAGGAATAGAGCTTCCTGTTTCCTGCAGCTAAAGCAACTGGAAAAGGTGAGGCAACCCGAGCCACAACAGCAAGTCACTGAAATAAATGTCCAGTGGCTGCATTTCATAGTACGTTCTAGAACTCACCAGGTAGTTTGTCTGTGTCTGTTTGTCAGTACAGTAGTCCTGCCACATTTTACGTTTTACAGTTTACGTGTATGAAGTATGTGTGCATGTAAAGGAAAACCTGTGTCTATCAGGCCAAAGAGGCAGTTAAAGAAGCAGAGAGATGTGATCCTGACAGCATTTTCACCCACTTCAGTGTATACAAGATGGCTCTGCAGGAGAACAATGTGAAGAAAGGTATCTACAAAATATAACATTTGTAATGCATATACAATAAAAAGCATGCATGGCAGCAGTGTTGGACTTTAGTTATAGCTACATTTTCAGCTTCTTTGGTGATGAGGCTGTTTTTTTGTACCAGCTGCCGAGGCTGTGAATGCAATGGGACGTCTGTCCAAGTGTCCTGTAACCCGTGAGGACGGACTGCTGGTATCTGAAAATGCTGCTTCCAGTCTCCTCAGTCTGGCTGCTCAGATTGCTTTGGAGGTAGCACTCATCACGGGACTCCTCACTCAATTCTGTACACCAGCTTTTTTGGAGGGCTGTTTTTTTTGGAGTGATGAAAATGGAGGGTGGTGGTATTAATGATGATGACGATGCTTGTCCCCATGTGACAGAATGAACAGCAAGAAACGGCCATGAAGGCACTGGAGAGTTTGTGTGAAAGCTCCAAAGATGAAGCTCAGGTTCTGACTGCTCTCAGGTGTGTGAGACGTGAGATACATCCAAAACATACAAATGGAGAGTTTAATAACAAAACAATTTTCAAAAAGTTACGTTTAAATATAGATCAGGCTGTTTTACAGAGGACACGTAACCTTGATATTAACCTTTAAGTTTTCTTATAGTACAGTTTAGATTTTGGGAACAGAAATATTGACCCGTGAATTTCCAGATTTTTATATGATCTATTTCGAAGCATTCAGTGTTCACGTGTTCATGTAGACGCGTAAACAAAACATAATGGTCGAGTTTCACACATAAAGTGACAACATTTAGTAGAGACGGCTCATGTGTTGAGAGATTGTAGCAAGTCTGTTAGTTTCCCATACACCTCTATGATCCACTGACCTATATTCTCTTGCTTCTCCAAAAGTGTGTCTCTGTATAATACAGTTAGTAGGTGAAAGAAAGGAGGTCAACACCAGTTTCTCCATTCATCTTTTTATAGGTGTTTGGTTCGACTCGTGCTCTCCACAATAGAAAGAACAAGTGATGAGTTGAGGTGAGAGGAAGGGAAAGTATGTGCGATTATGGACTCAACTCTTTACAGGATTGCATTGTTATACTAGCAGAATTATATAGTATTGATGATGCTGCTTTTAATAACCTTAAAAAAACAGATTTACCTTTACTACCTTAACTCCATGTAGTCACGCAAGTTTGGATATCCTGCTGCCATACCTAAAAATGGGTGAGTATGTATGCAGCATGGGTTGAATTGCATTTTGGGAAGCAATGTCCCAGCGACAGTACGTGCTCTGCGTCATAACCCGCTTATGTTTTGTTTGCCATCACTGCAGCTCTGCAGAAAGTTTCACACCAGTCACACATGGCTGTTGAGCAACGCACAGATGAAGCTAACTGGTTCAGGAAGATTGGTACTAAGACTCTCTCTCTCTCCTTGTCACTTCAATCTGACATGGTATGCTATCACTTAAATCTTCGAGCACTTTCATTTTGTCTGTGTGTGTGTGTGTGTGTGTGTGTATTATCCTTGTTACAGCTTGGAACTCGGCTCTGCAGTGCGAGAGCAGCCCTGACAGAATGAGGGATTTCTTTGTGCTCTCTTACCAGGCAAGTAGCCTTATTGGCTTTGTCAGGTGAATTAATCAATATCTACAGTACGTGGGTGTAGATCAATAACACCTGAACAGGGATTTAACATTGCTTTAGAAAGATAAACATATCAGTTTAAGACAAAGAATCATAGTGACCCACAATGATCCCATCCTGATAGTTACCTCTGTCCTCTGATCTCACCTTTAGCAGAACATACCTGTAATCGCACATGGATTTTTCCTTTATTTCTCCATGAGAGGTTGACTGAATGCACATACCTGATTTAAATACATGCATTCATTCCTGACAACACTATACAATGAGAAGCTTCTGCTGTTGGTTTATGAACACGTTTCATATGTTTCACATATTTTAATGGAAATCATTAAAAAGGAGAGAGAATGTTTTCCAGTTCTCTCTCACCACAAATTTTTCAGTTTGTCTTGTGCTCAAAGCCAAAGGCCTTCAGATCACAAGCTACTGCGTTCTTATTCTGAAACAGCCATCTTACCTCTGGTTTACTACAATCCAAACTGAAACACACTATCATGCTTAATTCCTTTGTGAAACATTTGTGCTTCTGTGTGAACCCGCAGCTCTCCCAGCTGTGCCCTCCTGATCGCCCATTGCTCATGGGCCAGAAAACATGTCTGCTGATGGCTGCTGCTGCCTCTTTGGAGCTCTGCAGGAAGTCTCCTCACTCTGACCAGGTGTGCCACCCACTCCCTCTGCCCATCTCCTACATTTAGCACCCTCTCTATCCACATGGATGGAAATTTACCAAGACCGATGAAGAGGAGAGGTGACTAACCACATTAGTGGCGTAGGTGTTTCATTTTAATCCTTTGAAGATGAACCGAACACTAGGTGGCAATGATGAATCTCGAGTTTTTGTGTTGTGTTTTTGCTGGGTTCACAGACTGAGGAGCTCACTCAGGCTCTGGAGCACATTCAGATCTGCTGGGAGGTCTGGAAAACCCTGAAAGCATCAGGTACTTTAAGTAGCTACACTGTCCAAACAACAGCCATCTTTCTTTTTTTGTACATATAATCTAACATCTTTAAAATAAAAAAATCATATTACAGATTATACAGGTTATAAGGAAGCAAAGATCTCATTTTTCAGGTCTTCCATGAATAAAAATGCAGTTAAAGAAGTGTATTCTCAACATGTATTTACAGGAAGTTTCCCAGTGGACTCAACAGACACACTGCTCCTGCTGTACGAATTTGAAGCTCGTGCTAAGCTGAATGACCCCAAGGTTGAGACAGTACTGGAGTCTGTCCTGGAGCTTGAAAATGTTGAAACCAAGGTGCTAGAGATCATTGCAGGTAACAAAAAAACCCAAACAAACCTTTGCTGACATGTGTAAAGAAACAGGCACATTCTAGGATTTGCAGTAAGCTGGCATCTTTTTTTTTTTCTATATGTAGCCTTAGCAATGGAGCCTCCAGCCCACTTCCCTCTGCTGTGTAAGAAGGCCTTGAGGGTTGCTCTCTCTCTGCACAAGAAACAACCACAGGCTGACCTGGCCCGCTGCAGGCATTACCCACAACTACTCTGCATGAAAATAAGTGAAAAAAAGTGCTTGTTAGGATGAAAGGATTTCTGATTGTGTGACTGTTTGTGTCCTGGTCTTAGTAAGTGTATTCACAGTCTGATCAAGCTGTCCCTCCCAAGTGGTGTGTCAGAGGTGGAGGTCCATGTGCTCGAGGAGGTGTGGGACTACTACGAGGAGGCCCTGTCCATCATTGCAGCCGCAGTGAGTCTGTGCCAATCACACGCCGCCATCCCTCGGCTCCCACCTCCTGTTCCCTCCAACCGAACTGCTGCCTGCTATATAATTAACCCCCTCTCTTCCACTCCATGCCTGCCTGCTGTTCTAGAAGCCTCTTTTTATCAATGGGCTTTCAGCCGCACTTCAATTAGCAGATGCTTCCATTCACCACCCCCTTCCTGCCAATTTGAATGTTAATGTGCTGTACAAGTCATCACACTGCCGGTGAGCTGCAGCTCTGAAAGAG
Source organism: Toxotes jaculatrix (assembly GCF_017976425.1). Classification (NCBI taxonomy): domain Eukaryota; kingdom Metazoa; phylum Chordata; class Actinopteri; family Toxotidae; genus Toxotes; species Toxotes jaculatrix. The sequence continues at coordinate 18,061,714 of NC_054403.1, forward strand.
GCATCAAATTATTGAGACATTACACAGCTTTAGAGGCAGTGCATATTTCCCCTTTCATATTGAGTTATTACTCGAAAGCTCTGGAATTCTTTGGATCAAAGTGAAAGCCCTAGATTAAAGTGTCGTGAAAAACATTAACATTAAGCATTAGTAAAGGTTAACATAGAGTAGAACAGGATTGGATGAAAGCTAGTAATGTTACTCACAAGCTTATACCCACTATAAACACAGATTTCCTTCCGTATACAAGCGAGTCAACCAGGTGGCCTCCGTTAAATGGCCTTTTGAACATCTCTCCGCGCTCTCCTCTGTAGCCAGACGACTTCCCAGAGATGGAGACCCTTTGGTTGCTGACTCGGGCTTGGAACACGGGGGTACTGCTGTACAGCCTGGCTCAGTATCCCGAGGCTGAGAAGTGGTGTGGCCTCGCCATGAGCTTCGTCTGCCACCTGGGGTCCCTGCAGGAGAGCTACCAGACACAGGTACGGGCCTGGTGGAGAGAAAGGGAGGAGGATAAGGGAGACATGGGTGGTCGCAGCAGTGAAGCATAACAGAGCCTGAATAATCCTGCTAGTTAGGGAAATGTGACGAATGTTTTGGCCCAAGACATATACAGGTTTTATGCAGAATTAACATAACTATCATTGCAGCCAAGAGGTTTTTAAGTTATGCAGTTGTTTCTTGTGTACGCACAGATGTCTGGTCTCTACAGTGAAATCTTGGACAGGTTGGACAAAGCCAAGAAGAACCTCATCATGGAGGAGTAATCAAACTGGAACAGGTCAGCTGTTGTCAGCCTGGTGTTAACTGCCTGTACTGAGAGTGACCTTTAATTGATTCATTTCCATTTTGTTTGTTGCAGCTAAATGTTATTAATGTGTTAAAATGTTCATCACATATTCCACAAATTGCATCTTTAAATCTGTGTAATTGCGGGGCATCTTAGTCGCCTAGTGGTTAAGACACATTTGTTCCAGGTTTGATTTTGGAACGAGACTTTTGTTGCATGTCTCCTGTCAATAAAGGCTGAAATGCCAACAAACAATCTTAAAAAAAAATAAATAGTACAAGTGTAATAAATCAAATATTTCCAAACCCACTCAGGTAAAGCAGAATAACAAGCACATCAAAATCATAACTGAGTCACATATTTTATTTTCAAACAAATAAACTCTTGCCAAGTCCCAAAATAAAACCCAAACAAAAGTTGCAGGACTGTGTTCCCTCATGACTAGGACAGGGAAGACCATGAGGCCAAGTGTCCTGATAGGCTGTACCACCTGCAGTGACAGGAAGGAAACTACTGTACAATCAAAGGGTTCATGTTTGCAAGCACTTACTGCACAGATGTGCTATAACATAAACATCATCACCCAAAAGTACAAACAAGAACCCTGACCCCCCCCCCCACCCAAAAAATAAAAGCATATATGTCATCATTTCTCTCATCAGAACAAAGACCCTCATCAATTATACACACACAGAGGCATTCAGGTTCCATCTTGTTATATACCACAACCTCAGTGGAAAGAGTAAAATGAAATCAAGTTCTTTGGGCTTTGACATGGCTGACTGAGGTATGAATACCACACACATTGTTAACAGTCAGCTGTATTTCAACTAAACACCAGAGAGGATCAATTCTAAACTTCTAATGATGTATTGATCAATGCTCCTGGTTTCTGTGATATTGTATAGGTTTCTGCCTGCATCTCTTTTTAATTATTTTACAATATATATTTTTTTTTAAATCTATACACCCAGACACGTTCCACAAGAAATCACATGTAGACAGGCCCTATTTGAGGGAATTGAATTCCCAACTGACTAGTTAAGTGTTCCAATAGGCATTTGAAGAGAAATACCAACAATACAGCACATTTGTATGGAAATTATATCTCAAGAGTAGCTCAAACTTTACTTACCTGACATTTGTGGTCTATAAAACATGTTTGTCCCAGTCTGATTCACACATGCATGAAGCACAGGTGAGGGGGAACTGCTGGGGGCTTATTTACATTGTACAGCTACCACACCCTTTGAAACAGTCTGCAAGCAGTTTATAAATGGCTCTGTTCCCTTCGGTTATTCCCTGAACTCTGGTTTTGACACAGGTAATGACAGCTGGTTTAGCAGTGGTGCCTGGCAGGTGGGCACACCTGTTCAGAAAATGCCTGCAGGTACAGGTGCTCTGTGGGTGGGAGAGAGCAGGGGGACCCAGAGGTCTAGGTTACCACTTCTTGTTGGGTCTGGCTCTCATAGGAGAAAAAGAAAAAAAAAAAAAATCCCCTTGCGCGCTTCAAAAAAGCTGAGGAGGAAAGCGAGGACGTTCACAAGATCGGGGGCCACGGTATTCCTTCTTCAGACGTGCCCTCTCACATGCACACATCAACATACAGTGCCAAGCTCTGCATGGAGGGCAGGGGTGGAGCAGGTCATTTCAATCCTGGTGAAGCCATGATACAGCCAACTCAAAGGCCACCACACCGATGGCCTCGAACAAGCTCCCCGCCTCCCAAAAAAAGACAAATAATATAACCTGATCAAACGCCTTTAACTAAGTGGCAATACCTTGAGTACTTGTTCGTGCTGTGAACTTTATGTGTCATCGCCCAAACGTGGCCTTTCAGTCGCAGGGGAAATGGTATCTGTACGTTAAGATTCCTGAGCTGGTCTAGCTCACCCCAGACACACTAAGAGCTCAACACAGTGGTTCAGCACCTGCCAACAACAGATTCATTAAGAATTCATGTGTTTATGGATACACAAAGCATTTAGGTTTAATCAAACCCAACTTTAGTGTTGTTTTTTTTGGTAGGGGGACAGGGGGACAATCCAAAACAGGTTATATTGACTCTTTAATTGTTAGGACATCCAATACAATTATTGTCTTGTTCTACCCGTTTTAAGGCCACCATCATGGCGGCAGATAGGACAGTACCATGTGACCATTCAATCAGAAGAGAATCCTCTTGGAAGGCAGAGAGTGTAATAGGGTGGTCTGCTGCTCAACATGAGTTAGGAGGCTCTGGCTGTCCAAACTGTTATAAAATGGCCAAATTTTTTAATTACACAGCAAAAAGGTTGAAATACAGGGGAGAAAAGGCGCCCACAGAGGTGAGACTTTGTTTTATCTATTGCACTCGAGTCAAGCCTCCTGGCAGTCGGAGGACACAGAAAGTAAGGAAAGATGAGAACGCTTCCTCTCTTTTCCTTCCTTGTCAATTGTGTGCAGCCTCCCTCACAGACAACAGGTAGTCACAAAACAGAATTTGTATTTGATGTAAGGCAGTTTGGTGTTTTGCAGAGAGCCCAGTTACACTTCTCTACCCCCATCCTTTACACAGAGCAGCTAAAAACCACAAGCAAAAAATCCCACAAAGAAAAAAAAAAAAAAAAATCTATCAGCCCTCCAAATTGACAATTCTAGTGAAGTGTAAAATGTGTAGTTTTTTTAATATGTAGTAAAATCTCAGTAGGATTTTATCGTTTATCTTGTGATTTCATAATATAAATGTAGAGATTCACAACGCATTTCTTCCTCTTGATCTGCCTCCCGAGATGTCTTTATCAGCTGCAGCACAGACAACTGGCAGACGACCAAACAGCAAGCTGGTTTGTGATAAATAGATCACCAGTTTGTAGGCTCCTCCACTAATTTCCTCAGTCATTATAAACAAGAGAGATGACTCCTTGAACAGTACCATCAGCAGGGCTCGATTTTATCCAGTCTTTTTAGAAAAAAAAAAAACAAAGACAAAAAAACAAAAAACAAAAAACCCTTAGTTGGTCTTCAACTTCTCATCTTGCGTGTCTTTTTAGATGTGATTTTGATGAACATTTACAAAGTGTTCCAACTCGGTATGATTTGTCTCTGTTCCCCTGCAACTTCTTTTTGAATCCCAACTCCTCTCTCCAGATTTCTGTAAAACATTCTGATCTTCAGTCAGTCCCAGTTCACAAAAGGATTTATTCCTTTTCCCTTTTGTTTTCATGTGACAAATTCCTTTGGAATGGCATTTCCAGTCTTGAATGGATTTGTTGAGAAACTCATGCAGGGGTGTGCACAGTCACAGTAATGGTGATAAGACTTCTTTTTCATTTAGAGAGTAACATAATGATGACACTAAAACTTGATATGAAACATATCTGCAAAAAGGAGGGGAGGGGGGCAGGGCTATCTGGACTTGGGTGGGATCTCTGGGAGGCAGGAGGGGAGCTCTGCACCGACGCAGAGGGGACGGCAAGGAGCTCAGAGCTTCTCTGAGGAGGGGATCCAGATGTAGGGACCAGACTGCTCCTCAATGATTAGCTTGATTTTGTTGTAGATCTCCTCTAGTGAGTCACCCTGTACAATAGCTGGAGACACAAATATATTTGTTGACTGCATCGAAACTGGGGCTGATGTCAATGAGCAGATAAGACAGAAAACTAATCAGCAGCAATTTTGATAATCGATTAATTATTTCAGTTGTTCAATGAAGCAAAAAATGCCAAGTATTTGCTGGTGCAAACTTTTTGAACGAGAGAATTTCCCTGAGATACCATTAATCCCGGGAGACCAGAGTCCTCATCACTACGGTACTACGTAAAACCACATTTGTGTATCTTTGTGTATCAGTCACAGACTCTCGCTCTCCTGTCGGGCTCATGGAGCAGTCAGAATCATGTTCTCTGACAGTTAGCATTGTTCAGACTGTCTTTTTGTGCTTATCATCTGTGACAGCCATAATTTTAGGCTGTTTGACAGATTTTCTCCCTGGTTCATTTCTGCAGTAAAGACAAGAGGAGACGCTATGAATTTGTTTTCAGTCATCATGAATTTATTTCCTTTGTGGCAGCAAAACACCTTGCACAAGCTCTCAGAAGCTCCTGCGGGTTAACCTTAGCTAACAAAGCGTCTCCTCTTGTCTTGCTTTTTGTGCTGACCATCTCTGAAAGGCTTGCTGTAAAAGGACTGAAAGCATTCGTTAGCCTACTGACATTAAGGCTACAAACAACCAATAATACAGCACTCTCAGCAGACTGGTACTCTCTATTCAGAAAGAGCATCTCGTGTGATCGCCTTCACCTCGAATATAAGACGAACTGCAGCTTTTCAAAGCTAACTTCCAGAAAAAGATCTTACAGTCAAGCAAATAGAGTAATTAAATACATTAAAAAAAGAAATAAATTAGAGATGAAACGATTAAGTCAGTTAAGCCGATCAATAGAAAATTAATCTTTTTTTTTCATCAATTGTTTCATTAATTGTTTTAAGTCGTTTTTCAGGTTACTGCTTTCTGTCATGAGGTTTTGCTGCTTGTCTTTGTCTTATTTGATTGGGATTTAGGAAAACTGTGATAAACGTTTTTCAAACGATTAATCCATCGTTTAAAAAAAAAAGTAAAAAGAAAATATTTATCAATAACTCAAAGCAAAAGGGCAGTGAGACCAACCTGTGAAATACTCTCCAAAGTCTTGCTCCAGCTTAACTGCCTTGTCAAAGACTTTATTGGCCTGCTCGTACGTCTGCCTCTTATTCATTTCCCTGAAAAAAAAAAAAACAGGCGTTTCTGGTTATCTTCACAGACACACTTACAATCACTGACGTCTTGATTACAGTTTGTACAAAAGCTCAAACTTACATTAGGGCTTCAATGGATTTTGGTTTGATAAAGATGGCAATCGGATAAAGTTGTGCTTGCTGCAGTCGTTTTATGGCATTCCCAGACACATCCAGAATGCAGTGTTTCCCCTGTAGGTAGACAGAGTACATTTTGTTCAAAAATACACAAGTAGACCACATATTCAAGGAGGCTTCACTGTGGTTCTTGTATTGCTGGGAAAAGCTGGTGGTGGAACATTAATTACAAATGTCTGTTTTCCGTTTTAGCAAGCAACCTAACATGCCTCTGGTTACACCCCCGAATACACCAAAGCCAAACTGGTAACCCAATCCTGCAGTCTGAGTGCCTACCCTCTCAGCCACAGTTCTGACAGACAGGATGCTCGTTCCATAGAGGTTCTCATTGAACTGGCCGGCCTCAATGAATTTATTATCCTGAATGTCTTTCTCCATTTGCTCTCGTGAAGCCACAAAGTGGTAGTCCTGGCCGTCCATCTCATTCTCTCGCCTTGGACGAGTCGTATCTGCAGAGGCGAATGGAACAAGTTTATTTTTCACTACTGCTGTTATGTTTAGCATGTGCGTTTAGTGTACTGTGTAGGGCTGTTGTGCACTGTCAACTCACGGGGTACACAGGAGCCAAACTTGTGTGGAAACTCAGAGATGAGGTCATCATTTATTCTGTCCTTCATTGGACCCAAAATGATCACAGGCCTCGTGTAGTGGACTGCATTGGAGACAAAGAAGGCAGGTGAAGAGAAATGTAAAACAAACAATCCATAGCTTGAATTATGCTATATATATATATATATATATATATATATATATACATTTTTTTTTTTTTTTTTTTTCTAAATGTGAACAGATTTACTCACTTTCCTGTCGAATGACTGGCTCATAGGAAAGAATTGTATCCTCCTGCCCCTCTGTAATAACAGAATCATCCGAAATTTTACATCTCATTTTTTAAAAACCCCAAAAAACAGAAGATTATCATGGCTGATTAAACACAAAGATGAATATTAAGTTACAGATGTCATTTCACAAGTAAATTTACCATCGACAATGTTATTCATCTATGTGGGCAGTGTAAAACAAACCAGAAAGACCATGAGAAATGAAGGTGACTCACTCGAACTGCTTTCGCTGTCACTTGTGTTGGATGTCAGGCATTCTGCAAAAGCATAAGAGAGCCAGTTGCACATAATCTCAAAAACAGCAGCAGATCCACAGTTAAATTCAAATAATTTCTCTTCTTAAGGGTGAAAATTTTTTTCACCTGTCTCAACAGCCTTAGGAAAAAAAAGCGGCTTGTTTCTAAACAACTAGGCCGTTTAAAAGAAAAAAAAACAAAAGGGGGATAAAGAAAGCAGAAGTCTTGTCTGGTGCGGCAGCCATGCTCTCACAATATTAGGGAAGTGGTTTTAGGTGCAAGCAATAGGAAATTAAGTGTTTCCTGTGACAGTATCCCAAATGACCTCCAATTCCCTGGCCAATGCTTCCTATTTCTAGATCTATGCCTGTGGCAGCAGATCTCATATCAGGGAAAAGACAAAAGAAAATATTCAGGCATTACGCTGTCCACAGGAGGGAGGCAGGAGCTGACTGACTCAGGGGAAGTGCAGGAAACCAGTCACGGCAACACTCTGCTCTGGTGACAAATACATTCCAGCTCTGTGTGACCTTATCTGACAAATCTCTGCTAAACATTTATTGTAAAGACCCCATGAGACAGTCAGAATAAGTATAACGCTCACTCACCCTCCCGTGGGAATGCATATTTTATATGTACTGTGAATCTGAGTAGGCGTGTGTGTTGTGTGTGAGCACGCACATAGGTCTGTGTGTGTGTGTGTGTGTGTGTGTTGCTCTAAATGTGTGTGGTTTAGCATTCCCAGCTGGGTCTGCAGTGACAAAGCATTTTTTTTTTCTCTGAGCTTAGGAGACAGCTGCTTGACACAGTACAACCACACACTTACTCAAACTCTTTGATCCATAAAAGTCATCGCTTAACCCTGGGAAGTCCTAGGTGTCCCGACAGGTGAGAGCAGAAACCAAGAGAAGAGAGCAGACAGGAAGAAGAAGAGGTTAGTGAGAGTTGGGGCAGAGAGGGAGAGGAGTGCTGCGTAGTGCTCACCAGGCCCACTGACACATGGCGCTTCGCTGTACTCATTAAGCCTGAGCCCCACTTTGTTCATAGTAAGCCACGGCCTTTCAATTACTCAAGCCCAATCCCATTAAAATGGGATTTTGACCTGTTAAGTGTTAAAGCTTCAGTCCAGTTAATGAGATTCTTCTTGTTGTGGGTCAGTGACTGACTGGAGAATTGATCAGGACTTATACAAGGAGTAGCATCACAGTGTTAGAAGGCCCGTGTGTTAAAGCAGCCAAGAACTTGCGCACACATGCGCGCACACACAGCTAGACACTCCTCTGGAGCCCATAGACAGATGCACAGACACACCAGAGAGAACCCCACATCTCCTGCGTGACGCCGGCTCTGCATGTGGGGCATCTCTCTGGGACAGTGAGAAAGGGATGAGAGTGGTGCCATCACACAAACCATCCCTGGAGGTGAGCGGAAAGATGAAAATTGAGAGACAGAACTGAAGCATGAAGGGGAAAGGACGAAAAACAACACCCCCTCCCCGTCACCCTCGATCACACAGCTGGTACTCACGTTCAGACTCCACCAACTCCTGCACAATATTCTCCTTGCTCTTGTAAAACGGGAACTTGCGCGAGAGGTTGAAGCTTTTTTTGCGCTTTACTTTGACTGGCTGCTTGTGTGGGTGAGAAGGGGGGGGAGGGGGCAATGGGAGGGTGAAAACAAAAACAGAATGGGTTTCAATGAAGGTACTCAACACACATGCAAAATAAAAAAAAAAATGAAATGTAAACAAACAAAACATCAAATAATGAACATGAGAAGCAGGTAATGTATGAAAATGAATGGCATATCAATGTGAAGCAAACAGACTTCTGTTTAACAACTTGAACATATACGTTTTTCAAAGAATTGAATCTCCTTGCATAATGAATAATACAGATACAACATTACAGCTGATTTATACTTCTACAGATTAAATCTGACAGATCAGCCTCTGACGAACGTGCAGACATTTTGTAAGTGCACATTTTTGTAATATCACTGAGTGCACGAGCTGTGGAGGTTACAGAGGCCTCTCATGTCCACGGAGCTCCTGTGTAATCTATACAGTAATATGAGCGCTTTTTGTGCTTGCTTCAGTGAGCAGGTGCTGGTCCCTTTCCCACACTCAGGGGGGAAGTAGGCCATCTCCCTGGGAGTCCAGCAGCAGCTCTGAAGACAGCCTCTCTGGCACCAGGGCAGGGAGCAGCTGGCCCTCTACACTTACCCGGTTAGACTCAATCATGCCTGTCCTGGCGTGGAACTTGACTGTTTTTAACCTGGCCCGCTCTTTCTTCTCCACTCTGAAAAAAATAAATACATTTAAAAAAAAAAAAAAAAAAAAAAAGGGGAAAAAAAGAGTTTAGACTGGACATGAATGGGAGTAGTCATATTAGCTTTTCATAGCATTAGTACACTGCTGCACATGAAGAGCGACTGTACCTTTTCTTGCTTGGAATGACCCCGATCTGCTCACTCTCTCCATGCGGTGTGACCAGCCTCGCCTGCCACCACTCGTCATCAGAAGCATTTATGACATGGAGGATATCCCCGTAAGAGAAGCTCAGGCCTTGGCTGGGCAGGCAGCTGTCCCTCGTTCGATCATAGTCAAACAAAGCTCTACAAAAGCAAAAGGCTTTGGTTACACTCTTTTCCTTTTATCTTGACTTGGTGTTTAGAGACTCAACATGCACTAAGATCAAATGACTCTGTGGCACGAAATGGCATTCATGAATCTTTACTTCACATGCAAGCAGTGTGAAGCATTAGCTGTAATGATGTGCCTGCGTTCAAAATATGCGGAACTAAGATGACAATCAAAAATCTTGAGAGTAATTTTTTGACTCATTCAGACATGTCGCTTTCTGCGTTTGACTCGCTGGATAGTTTTAATAAAAATATAAGTGCTAGCATATATATGTAACCATAGCAACATAAGGTGGAAAGTAACGCCACATCCTGTTGGAAAGTGTGACAAAGCATGGCATTTCACCTGACATTTCACCCTGCTATTGCCACGCAATTCCCATTACAAACATACACTGTTTATTGTCTGTCTGCGTCACTCTCTTGTCAGACAGGTAAACCCACAGCCACTGCTAAAGGTATTAAAAACCTGCTTTACTGGATTCAGCTCTCCTTGACCTACAAGCCTATATCTTCAGGCCTTTTAACATGGTCCAGTGGGCAGACAGGCTGTGGCCAAAATGCATTCTTCTCCTCTGTTTTAAGATTTCTGCCAACTGATACAGCACATGGCTATGAGGAAGCACTGCCACTGAGGCTATCATGATGCAATCTGGCGGCAGCTCATTTGCTGGTGTGCTTCACAGGGAAACGAGAGCACTTTCAACATTGGTCGACGAGTGATAATCAAATTCATGGCCATAACCGTATTACTGCACCTTGACATGCTTACAGTGTTGCTTCAGAGAGTGTGTGTGAGCACATGTGACACTGTGTTTGTTTTTTTGAGTGCACCTTAGAGGTTTAACGCCTCCACATTCCTGAGGCTGGGCTGGGAGGACATGGCGGCTCCTGCATCAGCCAGCTAACTAGACAGCTTTTTCAACATAACTGTGGGCTTAGTCACCCGCACAGAAGCAGGCTAGGCTCTACATGCCTCATAGGAGCCGGTCTATAGGAGAGGTATGAGTCAGAATGGTTAACACTCCTCTGACTATAACATGTGTCCAATGAGATAACACCTAAATTCTTTTGGTATATCTGAGTAAGGTCCATTGCTATTGAACTCAGGCTAAATCAATCTAGTAATGTAGCGGTTAGGCTTAGGTTAAGTGAGGCGCATTAGCGCTTCAAGGGAAATATGGGAAAGCAGTTGGACTATGGAGTTACATCACGCAGTCCTTTTACCTTGACCCCCGTGAGTCCTTTGTGACTAGCTGCATTTATGTGAGGGAAAGGATGCCACCTGTTTTAATTCCTAAATGAGCCTCCATCAAGTTTGGCAACCGGCCCAAAGTGTCATAACGCAGGTCACTTCGACAAGCTCCCCTGTCAATCTACATTACGCAAAGTAGCGTCAATGTCATTTGTGGCATCAAAACAACAACAGGGAATGCTTGTCCGTTGATGAATAGCATCAACCCGATGCCCTGAATTAAACACTATCCTACAAATAGTATCTAGTTTTATCGTATGATCTATGCCAGATGTGGCATGCTGTTGTACTCCTGACAGCGTGGCTGCTTTTGACAACGTGCTTTCAGGCTTTATTCGCCCCCACAGACAGGCAGAGATTTATTATGCAAGAGTCTTTCTTTTGACTACAGATCTTAGAAGCTGATGCAGTGAGTGCAAGTATGATTGTGAGTGTGTGTGTGTGTGTGTGCGAACGCTCTGGCTTTACCTGACATAGAGGGAGCGTTTCTCACTGGTGCGCAGGGACCCTGATCCCGAGCTCATGCTGCTGTTCAGCATCTGCTCCCTCAGGTCGTGGATCTTGGACTCAAAGCGACTATACTCTGCAATGTAAGAAACAAACAAAACAAACTCATCAGCTCTCCCCAAAAATAGGTGTTCGAGAATACACCACCCCTTCGGGCTGTCAGGCTGATACACCCAAGGTTAAGGTGGCAACAGGTCAAGAAACTAAAACAGAACTGAACCCTGCTCTCTTATTTCACTGGAAAATTGTGGGCAGTCTCTGTCTCAGATTGTGCTGCAGTGAGCTGGAGTGAATAGACGAAAGGTTCAGCGAATCCTTAGGCTGATTAATGACCCCAGGAACAGATGGTTTATCACAGATCTGCCTTACACATCCAGTAATGTCTCATGTCAGGTAATTAATTATACAGATTAATTAAGTTCAACATGGGCTCTTTAGTGTGGTTAAAAAAAGGGAAGGCCTCCAACAATTTCAAATGCATGACCATTTGTCATAGGTGTGTAAATCCAGTTGCTGCCCAGGAGCACAGGGATGATGTATGAATCCACCTGGACCTCCTCATTAAGAATGCTCTCATTAGCCTGCTGTGAGCAGCGTGCTCTGTGCCCAGGCTGCTGGAACAAGCTAGGCCACCGCACCACACACAGCACACTGCTAGATAAACAGACCGGCAGATGCAGCTAGAAAAACAAGTAGGCTAGGTCGCTCACATGATCGCACAAAAGAGGTAATGGGACCCCAAAACAGCCGCATCGCTGTGAGCGACTAATTTCTTTTTTAATAATAATTCAGTTAGAATTATTGTATTGAGCTGTATTTTCGTAAATGTTAATATTTCACGTTGCACAGCTGTGCTCAGGAATTTGGCTGTATACAACAACCTAGGATTACAACATTAATGACATGCGATAACGTATACTACTGTTAAAAAGACAAAACATATCTATGTCTCGATCATAATTAGCCCATAAAAGAACCAGTGCCAGAGAATATTGTGCACATTTATTCCACATATCTCCTTTACTGCCATGGCTGTAGGGGTTGACTCCTACCTTACAGCTTAATCATCCATAGCTGGCAACACTTCCTGTAACGTGAACAAGAGATCAAAGTCCAGATTCTGTCGAACAAGCCTACAAGCAGCCTTGAAAAACAAACACCCATTCCTACAAAATGTTTTTTCCCCCAAGTTAGTCCAAGCTCCTGGAAAATTCGGGGCAGGTGCAAAAACAATCTTCAGGTTGCTGAACTCAAACCCCCTCTCATCCGTACAACAGCCAGGCGAAACCTAAAGCAGATTCATTGAAAAAAAAAAAAAAAATACAGATCCTGCCCCAGGCCTGGTGATGGCTCTCCACCCTGGTCTCTGCTCAAAGGGTTAACAATACAACAGAGTGACGCTGCAAGGTGAGGTAACCAGACACCGCCTGCCTGCCTGTAACCAAGAGCAACGTCCTAGCACTCTCAGAACAGGGACAGCAGATGCGGAAACAGCCATTCAGACTAGTCCACTTGGCTCACAGGCACAGGAGAGACGAGAGAATGAGGCACAAGAAGAGGCAGATTGGGAAGGGAGGGGCCGGGGGACAAGACAAAGAGTAGCTAAATAGAGAGAGTGATCTTAATGCCCCGTTTTACAATACCACCAACCTGAAGGGCTGGCTGAGAGCTGTGCCGGTGAGACGGCGGTATGAGGAGCACAGGTGGTAGAGTTAAATCTTTTGCTTGTTCACATTCCGAACATCCAGATGATTAATCCAAACACTGTGGACATTCAAGAGGAGCAGGAAAAGCAGTACAACCAGCTTTAGGTCTCTGTGGGGTGAAAATCCTAAGCTGAACCATATTCTGTTGTCACACCTTGTTGATACTGATAACCCCAGAACAAAAGAAATTCTACATTACAATCCCCTACATATACTACATCACAACATCTGTGTAACAGCATGGACTTCCTTTATAATAAAGTGCTCTCAGTTTCCTGTAATTTTAGAGCAGTCAGATGATATGAAACAGTAAAGGAAGTTTAGATCTGTTTCACAGAAAAGGAAGGATACTCCCAGTACAAGAGCACACTGCGATACTGGTGAATGAGTACAACCAACCACATCACAATGGTACCACAGGAGAACAATAATTCATACTCAAACATGACAAACATTGACTGTTTGACTGTGAGCTTCAATAATAGAAACAACATTTTCAGACGTCTCCCTGGTGTGTGAGGAAATCAGATGGAACCAAATACAAATCACAACTGTAATAACAGAGATTCGGTCAGATCACCCACAAGTAGGATTCAAATTTTCCTTCACCGAGTCCTGGCAACGTTAATGATCAGTAACCGATTAATCATTAAAGACCTCGAAGACAGGGCACCCTTGTAACATAGACGTTGGGGTGCTGACCATGAATCACAATATCTCCGGTCTACATGTTGGCCTGGGGCCTTTGTTGCATGTCAATTCCCATTTCCTGTCTCTTCATTCCTTTATTTCATTTCTTTTTATCTCTCTGCTATGAGCTAACAAAGCCACAAAATGCTGTAATATAAATAAAAATAAATAAATGTTTAAAGGTCTATTTTTGCAGGTATTTGACTCAGAACTTAAAACACCTGTAAATTGTTTGAGTCATACAATTAAAATGACATAAATAAATAAGCAATGCCATCACTCAAAATTGCTCCTCCTGCTTCCACTCAGCCTGTCGTTACTTAACAAACTGCCAAACAAAACTAAAAAAGTGATACAGAATAATGCATAACTTCCCACTTGTAATGGACACAATATATAATGGATGGACATGCAGGAAACTCAAATCTAAACCCATTCATTTTTGTATCAAAGAAAAAAAGCTGCAGCCTACAACAACAAATGCTTATATAAAGTTGAAACCAGCTAAGCTACCATTATTATCTGATGACGGTGTTACTGGTGTTAAATGAGGACATAACCATATCTCCCTGATTAAGAATGAGTCATGTGTGCAATGTCGAATAACACATTCTTGACCAGTCCAGCTCTTTATGGTGATCACTCCAACATTAATTATTCTTTAACAAGCCTATGCAGAAGCACACCTTCGAAATTGTGGGAGTCCACAATTGTCAACGTTAAATCTCCCGTAAAGTTAAATGTCCCTTAAAGCACTTAATACACAAGAGCTAGCCTATATTTTTAGGAGTGACCCACAGGAAGAGCAGACAGCTAATAGAAACTGGGACTATTCTGTATCTCTCACTCCCACTGCGTGTCCTCATTAGTTGTACAGCTTTTTTATTTTGGGGGACGGTCGCTTCTCTTTTGATCCAGTTATGCAACACAGCAGGCATGTACTTGTAATGTGAGAGTGTGTTATGTTCTCGGAAATAGCTGAGCCAGTGAACGCACAGACCCCCACCCCAATAATATACAGCAGGAGGAACATGAAGACCTACAAACTTCTGTAATGCACTCTGCCGTGAGTTTGATGAGGCCGCATGGAGTTTACCATTTCCTCTACAGCCATCCTTCTGCCCCCCCATTTCCTAAGTGCAAAAATGTTTGTGTAATTACACTCCTTGATAGTGGGGCAGGGGAGCATGTGGATACACACCCCTCACTTCCACTCCTTCAAGCTGAATGTCAGTTAAAGAGACTTTAAGCCGTTTTCTCATATGATGAGTGTGAAGGTGCCCTTTCGTCCGTGTCAGTCGCGTTTTCACCTATTGGAAATACTGTTTGGTTTAGGAGAGGGACGGCGTCTGGATAGAACGCACAGGGGCCAGGATAGAAACATCATCAAACCGCCCACCCGCTCGCTGTGAATTCTCCGGACAACAACCTGCTCTATTCACACATCAGCTCAGTCGGATATTACATAGACTTTGTACTAAAGAGCCAGCAAGGTAGAGTCCATTTCGTGTCCAGCTCAGCTGATTTGGACATTTGCGTTCTCACATACAAGTCCTCCGGGTAATATCTAGATAATTTCAGGGCTGCAGTGAATGTGCGAAAGAGCTATTGATGTAAAAGACTTGGTGATGCTCCAGTAAGCCACTGTGAGTCAGGAGGCCTCCTGCTGCAGCCCGTGTGCTCTGTTGTGGCTTCTTGTAGTCTTCAGTGTTGGCCTACCATCAGAGGTCCGTGGACGCCTGGGCCCTGGCCCCTGAGACTGCTCTCCAGGCAGTCTGCCCAACATAAACCAGCATGCACCCTCCACTTCCTCCCCATGACTGACTGTCCTTGTACAGCTCACTGGGGGTTCTTCCCGCTCCAAGCTCAAACGAACGGCATGTCACACACCGCTTTGCCAACAGATTTACTGGCGACAGATCGCAGGTCACCAGTGGGGATGCAGGAAGTCAATCATTTGCCAGTACTCAACTCATATGTTTAGAGTAGTTAGGCATTGTACACAAACAGATAAGTGTCCTTCACCGGGTCACAAAGGGGGCGCAGAGCTGAAAGCATGATTTGGTATAGAAAACAAAGGTTCCCTTCTACTAACCACATCATTATTCAAGATGCTGCCTGAATGCTCTGGCATGCAAGGCAACATGAACTCAAATGGACAAGAATGGGGCATTGTAATCAGCATTTTGTAACAGAAGTAAAGCCTATACCGCAGTATTGTCAGTTTTGATCTCAGCCTGCGTCTTTCTTTAGCTTCGTTCCACGCCAACCCACTGATCCTGTTCCACCTCAATTTCAATGACCTTGGAGCGTTATTGGACATTTCTGGCTTGTGTTTTATTGAAAGCCAATGGAATATAGAAGAGTGGGAACGTGCTGCAACTTATACCCATGCACATTCCTGTCATAGTCCAACTTCAGAACTCAGCCTGGATCTAAAGCTTACAATATCCTTCCCATTATTGTGATAGCATTACTGCAGCATGCTCCAGTACACATGCAAAGAATTACAAAGATGCTGAGAAAAAATGCAACTGCCACAGTAGCACTGATGCACAGCCAACCTGTGATTTACTATTACAAAGACAGAGTGCTGTCATTTTGCGGAATAAACTCTGTTAAATTAGATAAAGACTCACGTGGCTAAGCGACACATAAATTTTGCTTTAGTCAGCAATGAAAGAGGACTTGTGGTCTGAGAGCGTTACGTCCAAAGTCTGGTGCGGTGGTGACATTCAAGTGTAATGTGAATGTAAAGAGCAGAGATTCACTGGTGAGGTCACTGTTTGAGCCATCACCACAGAGCTGACACACACCTGTTTGACCACACCTGTGTGTCCCCACCTAAAGGTTTAGGTTACATAACAGCAGTATAGTTCAAGGTGCCTACATGGATCCTGCTATATATATATATATATATGTTACAAATAAGAAGTAAACTGAGGAGTCAGGGAGAAAAAAAAAAGACATAAAGCCAAACGGATGCGGATTCCAGGTAATGGCAGGACTGTAACATGGAAGCGGTTGCATGAACTACAGTAGGGGTGAGGCAATCACATGTCTGCCATGGTAACTTAACATTAATTTCAAGGCCGTTTAAAGAGAGCCTTGTTGAACTTGTGTTGCCACTTACAGAGGGTTAATTCCTGCTTCTTATTCTAGCAGCTCAGACACAAGGGGACGGCACACTTACTTTTTGTGCTATAACTTTACTACTTAAGTAAACCACAGGTCACAGCTAAAAGGGGCAGCAAACTACCTCGGTACAGTAGCAGTCAAAATAAACAATCTCTGCAATGTAACTCACGCAGCTCGTTCCTGTTTCAGTGTGACAGTATTTCCCGCAATCTTTCTGCCTTCCTTCCTCGTCTCACCTCAATTAAATGAAACCGTGGCTATTATTTCGCAGTCGCAGCCGGCAGTTTCTTCATCCGGCCATTAGGGAGTTCATGCGGCTTCTGCTCTGCTGTGCTGTGCTGCTGTTGTATTCGAGCCCATCCCCCATCCGCACAGGCTGGTGAGACAGATAAAAGTTGGACGCTGTTCGTTTTCCACCTTCCACTCTTCGGCTTTTCTAAAAAAACTTTCCTCGGCAGTCGCAAGGGAAGTAGAGCAATGAGCGCAGTTTTCCGCTTACTCTCCTCTTTCCACCGCTGTCCCGGTTCTGAGCCCACGGACGGCGGCTTGCTCGCGGGGGCTCGGAGTTTGAACAGGGAAGGACAACAGCGGTTCGTTTGCCCGCCTTCCAGTTGGCTCCACACTTCAGCCTGCTAACACAAGAGCCGCCCCTGAACCTGAATACTTCCTCATGCGAGCCTATCAGGAGCGCCGTCCCCACTAGCAACCAGAGCTTCTCACGCATCCACAGCCGCGCCAGGTAGATCTGATGTTTCCTTTGCAACACTAGAAGGATGTCACTACAAGGATGTCTGATGATATTTTAGTTTTTCTTGTTGTCTATAGATGACACCATGAAATGACCAAACCAATAATACACCAATCATACTAACAGGCCTGATATAACTTTTTTGAAATCTGTGCCATACACCTCCAGAGTTGTCCAAAAACTATTAAAAGCATATAAGTGAGCCACACAGTGCACATGATCCTCCAGTCAATCCTACATATACTGTCCTGCTGCTGAAAGTACTCACTAGAGCACCAAATGTGTATTAATCCACGGCTGAAAATAGTTCACAACAAATACACGGTTTGCTAAAAATTACCATTCCCAGCTGTTTCAGGAAAATAATTAACCTCATTTTAAAGGCTGGCATTAGATTACAAAGCTCAGGAGTAGATTTTGGGGAGAAATGAAATCTGTCTCCCTGTTGATAAGGTTCCTTAAAGGTGGGACTGAATCCTACATTTCCCATCATGTAACTTGACAGTGCCTTTAGTTAGACCCTCACTGCCTCTCACATCTTTATGCTAAATATGAAGTTACAGCTACAACCAGCAGTAGCTACATTTACCATACCAAAGCGAGAATGGTATCTATATTTTCATGTAACCTTTGATAACATGAATATTTTCCCAAAATATCAAAAACCTTCATGCAAATTTGATGCCCCTTGTTTGTGTTTCAGGTTTTCTGCAATAAATCTGTAGTGTCCAAGCCCAACTTTAGAAAGTCACCTCCAGAACCACAGAAGACATTTTAGAAAACAATCTAACCTAACCAGATAATCTGGCTTTTGGAAATAAAGACTGTTGATGATAACACTTTCCACTACAGACCATTAAGGTCAAGAAGGTCAAGATCCATTTTGGCACAATATCATGAAGTATTCATGCATGATTTGAGATCGTAGGCCCTTACCTTCAGGCCTGTATTGAGCAATGATGGTGACGGTCTGTCCAGCTCTTTTCAGTGCTGCAGCTGCCTGCTCATGTGTGGCATTCCTTAGGTTCACTCCATTCACCTGCAGCAAAACCAACAGAGGGAAACTTAGCAAGACAAAGCCCTCAGTAGATCCCAAAGATAGCAGCTGCTTGTCATCATGTGAAAACCTAACATTATGTCTGGATTATAATATGTATGAAAATTATGTGACTTTACTACAAGATAAGACCTCTGATTTTAAATAAAAGTATATTTTTTAGCTATCAATGCAGACACACCATGAACACAATAAAGGCATTTCTTCATCCTTTAGTTGAAGATGATCTTTTTCTATACTGTGTATCAATGTATTTTCAGACAACAGCGCTGAAATAAAACAGGCATATATGGAGCAACACTGGATTCTGAAAAGGTTAAAGAGTTATGAAATACAAGTCAGGAGATTTAAATGTGTAGTTTATTGGATATTTTATTGATTCACAAAATTCTCTTTTCTGGCAGAGCACCACTAAGCTCCCTCTGAGTTGTTATGAATTTAATGTCTCGCTCAAGGACATTTCAGCAGGCCAGATGTTTGCTGGCTTTCTAAACACTAGGCCACCTTAATTCTATCATCATTATTCTGACAGAAGGAGCTGGCTGAAAATCTCCCAGCGATGCCTCCAATTTGCAACAGTTGTTGATGTGGATAAACAAAAAACCTGCGGTTGATATACTGACAGAGAGAATCCGGTCGCCCCTCCTCAGCTCGCCGCTCAGGTCAGCCGGTCCTCCTGCCAGGATGAAGGAGACAAAGATGCCTTCTCCATCCTCCCCGCCGACAATGTTGAAGCCCAGGCCTGTGGAGCCTTTGTGCAGCAACACCTTCCTTGGCTCCCTGCCAAACAGAGTGACAGTGTCAGGGTGAAGGGCAGGACAGAGAGCACAGAAGAGATGAGCAGAGAGAGAGAGCGAGAGATACAACTGAAACAAAAAGAGCATAAACAGAGGGCTGCACAGAGGCTGTTTCAGACAACAGCCATCTTCTACCGGCTTACACTGTGTACAATCCCAAAATGTCGAGCGCATTCAGTTTAGGCAGCTACAAGCAGAGGGCCTGTAGATCTTTTTTTGTAGATCCACTCTGTATATATTTGAATGTGAGTGCCTTAAATAGAACTTATAAGTGATTAATCTAGCGGACACTATACACCAGCAGAAACAATGATTAACCACATAACAATCATGCACTAATCATCCTGCTAATAAAGATAATTTGGATTACTTTGATAACCACTTGGATAGCACTGTTCCTTCACTACTATGTAAGCAATAAGACAAGCAGCCACACGACTCGATCCAAAAGCAGGTGATCTATTGACTATAACACTTCCTGAGTATGCATGGCAATCTCATGGAAATGTACACAAGTGTACACACTTAAACATCCACTCGTATTAATGTCGGTAGACACAATGAGCTACCTCCTGCTCGACAGACCCGCTGAAGCTCTGCTTTAGCTTTAGCCACTATGACTCATCCTTCAGCAGGCTATTCAGACTGCCTCAGTTTTAAGATGCTAGAGAGGCCAAACCGCTGCTATGGTCCAGCAAAATCCCTCTGAGAACACACAAGTGCAAATACACACACTCTAGAAAGCCCAACATTAGACTCTCACACACACACACACACAATATATATATATACACACATAAGCATACATGCATGCACGTACAGGCTCAGGCGCACACACAAACACAGTTTCCTTTTTTAACAGAAAACACTGCATGGTTCCTATTAGTGGTCTTCCCTTGCAGTACTCAGCCTGCGGTCTACAGGAACAATTCCTACTCAATCCCTAATGGCTGAGCTCTAACTCGCTGTTAAGACCATTTTCCCATCGATGGCAGCCGAGGCAGCATTCCAAACTTTCAGAATCATACCCCTGACTGCCTGGAAAAAGCGTTGATTACTCCACTAAAAGAGATCAGCAGCAATGGAAAGTCCTAAATGGTAAAACAGTGCCTGTGCCTGTTAAAGTGTACTCATTTGCAATTAACTGAACTCAGATGAAGAGTTTTTTTGTGAGGCCACTAAAAAAGATAGATGAGCAGCAACATAGTGACTCTGGGTTTGCAGGATTCCTTATAAGTAGTGTTTGTACAATGCAGAATCCGGGACAGATGACTGTAGGCTTAAAACATTTCCTCCATAATGTTCTTGTTCTACCATTTACATTTTTTTTTAGCACCAGAGATAAAAAATAAATGAATAAAAAAAAAAGGCAAGTAGCAATTGCCTTTATACAACAACAACTGACTTGCTTTCAAGCAAGCCAAGCTTAAAATAACCTTGCTTTCCATCTTGAGATTTTCAGCCCAGCTTGACAAGGCACACAGATCTCCATGGTTACCTTAGGATCCGGATCCGGTGCTTGCTTCTGAAAGAGCATTTCCTAACTGTGCGTTCGGGCAGGCTCCTCACCAGCGACATGGAAGATGAGATGTTGACCGTGAACATGGTGGCTATGGCACATTGCTCAGCTCAGCTCTTGCTCCTCGACCTCTCTGCCTATCTGGCCTTCCACTGAGAGAGGGGCTGCAATTTTAGAAGCTCCCGTGTTTGGGGCTTGATGTTCCCTATCTCATCCTTGTGTGCTGTGATGGGAAACAGCTCCTCTTTGGGCTGTCACAAACGCTCTCATCCCCATCATCACTAGTAAGGCAAGACTTAACACTTAACCCTACTGCTCCCACGCAAATCATCTTTGTTCCGTTCCACAGGAAGAAGCCAAAGTCACCCTTCAATCACATCTGGAGTAACCAGAACTGCACTGGGACTCGCGTGTGTTGGACTGGATGCTATCCAACTTTAGTCCCCTTTCAGATTGTGCTGTCATCTCTGCTCTAATGTTGCTTTGGGTCCAGCCCCCCCCCCAGTTCAGCACACCAGCATTCCTGTCTGTTAGCCTGGCCCTCTGGAGACTAGGCAGACGGATTCCCAGAAGCTCCTTGCTAATTCGTGTAAACAAACTGAGGAGCTCATGAAGTGACTTTCAGGCCTTTGATTTGACGCCCCCATAGTCTGCGACCTGGCTGATTTCCTTGTGTGAAAATAATGTACAGACTACTGTGGAATGTTTGAACACATCAGGCCGGTTTCTTTTTGGAGCAGTGTGCATGTGTGTTTCTGCATGCACTGTTTGTCCATAGGATGTGTATCGCCAGGCCATTTTCATGGAAAGTGGGAATGAATTCCTGCTCTTTTAGATGCAGCAATGAAGTCCTCCCTCCCTATCACAAGACCTGCCTACCCTCCCTTCCCCCCTTTGCCTTTTCATCCATGCCAGGAATGTAAACAGTTATAGAGCGGTTAAAACCCTTTCTCTCTGCCCTGCCATTTCTCCTGCGACTCTTTTCTCTAATTCAGAACCCACCGCCTCTCTCACCGCCACATTTTCCCTGCCTGTTTCAGTGTGCTGGCTGAGGTGGTCGCAGTTCAGTCCTAAAGCTGTGAATGGTTATCTGGGCTGCGGGGTTCAATGGGTCATGCTGCCCTGGACTCAGCCCAGTAATTGGCTCTGCTTGGCTGATTAATGGTGGACACTGCAGATGGACGCCATTTTCCACAGACAGACACTACCTCTCGCAGCATTTATCTCTCCCTTTCCCTGAATGGATCACATCAGCTTATTTATAGAAGCGTATACAGATAAAATTAAAATGCTGCTTTATCTCTCTCTGCCTTTTCACTACTTAAATTTCAGCTGTAGATTTTCTCTGCCTCTTCTTCATGGCCTGCAATTTTCCTCTAATTTCACAAAGGGAAAAATGTATTCATTGCTAAGGTGATAGACAGTTTAAGATATTTCATGCCTCTCACTGTGACTAAGAATAAAATTGGAGCGATGAATGATTAACACCTAAGAAGAGTACTCAGCTGAATCTGCTGTGAGAACTTTTATTTTAAACTCCCCTTTGTGCTTTTGCAACTTTTAAAAATGCTACCCAAAGGTCAAAGTGTTCCTTGCTACCGATGACTGAATTCTTGCGCTGCCCAATCAAAGGTTCTGTTTGTGCGTGAGACACACAAAGTTACTGATTAGCTCACCTCCTGCTACAGTCCTCTAACTTCTGTATTTACACAAGCTGTGCTTGAACAAAGCAGCCTAACCAGAAGCATTGTTGTATATATTTAACAACTACAGCCCTGACCAGCAGAGAGGAGCCGTTTGTTTAGTGATTGCGCACACTGTCACCACTACACGCAGATTTATGTTTACACTAAACATGAATATTTACACCTAGAGGTTTTATCTCTTATCAAGTCCAATGTGGACAGAAACAGGGTTGCAAGGAAGCTATGTACAGTACTGACATATCTCCAGAAAGGGGGTAATATCAGATGGAGAAGATGGGGGTTGGGGGGGGGGGGGGGGGGGGGGGGGGGTGTCGGGGGATGTGTCTGTGATGACACCACTGAGGGGGATGTGCAGATGGGCAGAGGGCCGATACAAGCTCTGACTCATTCCTCACAACCAGCCTGCTCCACTTCTGCGGAAGCCTGTGCTTACAATAGCATACATCTAAAATAACCCCTCCTGGTCGGAGCCAATGGGGAAGCTGCTGGGGCTGGAGGGAGGTGTCTCTTATCTGCCTGTCAGCCTGATGGAGCCGGATGCTCATCTGCTGTGATTGGGATCAAGTCGGCTGTCGGACATGATGTCCTCCGAGACCATGCCACTCTTTTCTGATTCTGCAGCCGACATGACACACAAACCCACTGGGGGCAAACAGGTGCATGTGCGGGTCACAGTATACAGGCTGTTCTCATTTGCAGCGTTGATTTATGAGTTGTCTGGTGTGCGAGATGTATACCCACAGGTCTGTGTGCATGTCATAATTGTGCCTTGCACTTAAAGCACATGCATCTGCGTGTGTGCTCGTATGCGTCAGCACATTATGAGCAAATGTCTCAGTGTACAGTATGTGTGTGTGATTGGTGCTGGCAGCACGGGGGATGAGAGGGGTAAGACCTGAGTGCATGGCCTGGTTTTCCCAGCGTGCAGATGAATCATGACAGCTGCAGGACTGTCTGCTGCTACTGGTCTGTTGGCCCGTTCCGGATCAGGCTCTTACTCCCTATTACATTTATGGTAACAGCAAAGGCTTGGTGTTTATATTTACATACACAGAGCAGCAGGCAAAACATTCCAACGCTGTAAAGCAGAATGTTTGTGTTGGGTGGCTCCCATAAGCCTTCCCATCCTCATGTATTGTCCTTTCTTTTTAAACACCACAACCTGCCTTAAGTTACAGCCAAGCAGCAAGACCAGAATTTGTGCTTTTCTCTCTCTCTCTATTCATGCACACACACACATACAGGAAAGCACACTCTGACATCAGTATATGGCATATATGTTACACAATAAAGGCTACATTTAACACAAACACGTCACATCAAAGCAATGGTTCACAGAAAAATCGGGGGCATTCATCCATGAGGTAGTGCTCGATGGACAAGACTGTGGATCTAATATAAATGAATAAGTGAAACAAAATCAACAAACAGGCGGCCTTTTGCACATTTGGTAATGCCAAAAAGTGAAAAAACAACAAGGACTGCCATAAATATCATGTATATTATTGTCTTCAGCAGTAACCACCAGCGAAAGTAACTTGGCCCAACATAGAGGCTTAGTTTTATCGATGCGTCCTGACAGATGGAATTGAGCAGCTTGTGGGAGCGTGAAGCCCTTTCGGCTGCACTCCTGTGGAGATGTGTTTGTGAAGAGCAGGTACGACTCCATTTTAAACTGCGATGAACAGGGCACTATTGTTTGAGATTCATGGATGTGAGCAGATTAGTAGAAAATTGAAAAATGACAAGGGTTAGACCTTTTTAAAATATGAAAAGTAGTGGTGGTGGTGGTGCATGTGTAGTAGCAAAAAGACAAAACATACACAAAGGGCAAGAAATAATAATACGCTTATTTCTTTCATTTCTGCTCTACAGTCAGTTTCCTGTTGTTGTTACAGTATTTAGTTTTTCAACATGTTTCATGGGAAGTCGTGACAGATTAAGCAGCACCTGAATATGAGTCGATTACTGGGTATGTCATACAAACAAAAAAAGCAGCCACACACTTAAAGTACCAGCGTATAAAGCAGTAAGGTAGATATGAGGTGGGGAAACATTTACATGCAAACATACAGACAGAAAGAGAAAGTTTAAATAAGATAGAAGAAAGCCCTGCTTGAAAATAAGAGCTCTATCTTCTGTCCATTGCTCCTCTCTGTCTATTCATTTTGGCGTATTTTGCACACAAATCGTAGAGCATACTACTGGTGAGGTAGGTGGCCTCCATCCCTCTCTGGCCCTACTCCTGTCTGATGCCAGATCAAGATGCTGAGCTATAGAGAGGAGGGTTAGCTAAGCAAGGCGTGATGGACTAGGTTAGTACCTGCCAGAGAAGGGGAGTGGACCTTGGCACAAGGGAGCAGGGGAAGGACAGAAGCCTCTGTAGAGGGCCTGGGGCACCTTGCTGTCCCCAGGTTTGTGGATGACACTGTAAATAGGTTCAGCCCTGCTGTGGGGTACAGGAATCACAGTGAACGGGACAAGTGTAGGACACAAATAAGGCACACATACCAACAAAGATGCGACAAATGCACATACAAGTCATGTGGACAGCTTGGACAGGGACATTACAGGGACAACTAACACTCATCCAGTAACACATTCACTCCACAACATACAGACACGTACTGTATAAACGCCTGCATGCAGTCACACACACACGCGCACACACACACACAGGGAGAATACAGCCTCCTCCCCAGAGCTGTGGGTTAAGATACCCAAGGCCTCGTGGGACACTCCAATCAAGCCCCTATGAATGCTACTTCTGATCCAGTACTTGGATAGGAGGTCAAAGGTTAAACCTCAGTCATAACAAGTACGAGAAGTGACAAGAGGCCTCTCTCAGCACACAGCCACCACACACTGGCCAGCTATTATGTAGTATGCACCACCATGAGCCCTGATGAGATGAAATATGTAAACTAAGCATTTGCTTTGCTTCATCAAATACAAATATGCACACGTATCGTCAAAGGAACCATGACAACACCTATAAAACAACAACGAAATGGAGGCGACTAGAAACAAAAAGAAACCCATGCAAATTTAACATACTTGTTTTAAAAACGTAATTTAACAGCATACAATTGTGCTCTACAGCCATGTTATTCCTTAACTACAGCTACACCAGCAAATACCAAACACGCCTTTAGCTGATTGCCAGAGGTAAACGATGTGCTGTGATTTAGTTAAATACACTCATAGAGCCTGCATAAGTGTAAAGTATGGGAGGAGAATCATTCATGGAGGAACCGGTCTGTAACCTACCTTGTGAAGTCTTCCTCCCCCAGCATGTGGCGGGGAACTGGCGAGTACCTGGACGGGGTAACCTGGGGCGGCGGGTACACTGGCTTAGGCTCCATTGCCCCCATGTAGTTGTGGCTGACGTGGTTGTCCACCATGGTGGGGAAGGCTGGAGGGAGGGCCAGACCAGTAGGGGGAAAGAAAGAATGATTACAACACAGGTGCAACAGGAACACTGCATAAGACAACTTCACTGCCTTCTCTAAATATACCCAGTGGTCGGTCCACCACTTTGATCCAGACTAAAATATCCTCAACAACTATAAAATATCTCAAAGCTGAACCTGAGCAGTCGACCTGTCAACTGTAGATGTTTACACTGGACAGTTTGGATAATAATTTTAATGTTTAATTTCATTTTCTCTTCCAGACAAGTTTACCCAACCTTTGAGATTGTTTTAAAACTTGTCCGATCATCTGACTGTTCGTCTTTGTAGCAAAGTCTCTGCATTCCCAGATCTTAGCGACTGCACTTGGTGATGATGATATTATTAGCAATAGGAAAGGTGGCCAAAACTACAAAAAATAAGACCCAGGTTGTATGAAACCACAATTTCTCAAAACGGCATTTAGGAAATTGGCTAGGCCTTTTATGCATGAAAAATCATCTCTTGTCTCTTTTTTTCTGTCTGTGCTAATTCTTTACACAATTCACAACTAGAACTGACTAAAGTATGAACAGACATGTTTCAGTAATCTACACCTGATGTTTCTCTGTCAATCCTCTTATCACCTCAGAGGAAACACATTTTTCTAAAAAACTGATGCATGCACGCAAAAGCAAGACCACTGGCATGAAAAAACACCTCTTTCCCTGAATTTACATTCTTGATGGAGGCAGCTGAGCATGATAAAACAAGCTTTTCAAATCCAGATCATCTGACCACGGGTTATACTGTCAGAGCGGGGTTAAGTCTGCATTAAGGGCTTGTTTAAACCCCGGCAACTGCAAACATTTAGAACATACAAAAAGCCCTCAGTAGGCCCCTCTGATACTAAATCACTGTTCTGTAGAAATTTGAGATGCTGCAGCTCAAGATCGTGGGCTCTCATGAGCAGGTGGGATGTGAGAAACCATCCACACTCAGTGGGAGGCAGAGAACTGCGCTTGTTGTTGCTGTGGGAAGGATTTTGTGTGTGTGTGTGTGTGTCTGTGTGTGTGTGTGTGTGTGTGTGTGTGTGTGTGTGTGCAAGCAGTCACTACATTCACTATGTGGGTGTCTGGGCATAGCAGTTTTGGGGAGAGAACAGTGATCCAACACAAAAATTCATGCAGGCCAGCTGAAATATCTCTGATAAAGATAAAAAGCTGATTCCCGGTACAAAACATGCTGACAGGGACCTCGACTTATAAATCACCCTTCACCTAACATCAAACATTTTATATAAATACACCCGTTCTAGTTTTGAGGCAGCTGTGTATGTATTACTAAATGTAAAATCCAGTTTCTGGCTCGGACTGTGTATGAATTTGCACTACAAGGACGACTATATCAACGAGAAGAGATAGATACGTACTGCTGGAGTAGTCTGGAGGGGCGTACATGTCATTGAGATGCACCGGTCCTGGTTTGGCCACCTTGAGGTAAACCATATCGGAGGTGTTCTTCAGTGCGGCCACCGCTTCCTCGTGACGCACGTCCTGCAGCACGATGTTGTTCACCTGAATGCGACAATTGTCAAGAGAAGAGAGGAGGGAAAAATCCTTGTATCAACACCCGAACTACTCGTGTGTCTGAGCTGCACTATGACAACATGACGCGTCACAGCAGCCATCACACCAGCCAACACAATAATGAATCATAGCTTGGAGGTATTATGAGATTTTTGTACATCTCAATAAGCAGAGTGAAAGGTTGGTGTGCTGTGCAACGTTAACAGAGGTGAAAAGCAGTAGGTAGAGGTTTTTAAAGACGCTGCAAATTTCTGCAGTTTTGTCTGTTAACACTCGATTCCCTGGAAATATGCTGTCAGTCAAAAGTTTCTGAACACCCCATATTTTAGCAGTTTTGGTTACACTGATGCAATGTGCTCACTTCACTGTCAGTCCAACGTGAGAGAACAGAGGAACAGGTACAGTACTATATGTGAACTGAGAAACGTTGAAAATTGAGGACACAATATACTGTATATTAGTGCTGCAAATGAAGTAGTCTGCATGTTGTCATGCGCCTGCTCTCAAATAGAGATCCTCTCTGTAGCTAGATAACCTTTTGATAATGTAAGGCAGAGGGATAAAAAGTATTTTCTTTGGCAAACATCTCCAAGACAACTTTTTATTTCTCAGAGGAGTAACAGCTATTTCTCTGCTATGACCTAATGTTTGACTTCCACAATGACAGTGGAGTGTATAGTTTGCCACCTTTGTATTTTATTAGCTGTCAATGAGAAAAGATGACCACTGCAAAGGGCAGTCCTGTATACTGCAAGTTAAAAAACATGTAGCAGAATATATATTGTGTAAATAGATATTGTGTTAATGAGGGCTCATTGATGAGGTAACTATAATTATTTGCAGGATTTTCACAAAGACTGTAGCGATGAGTGATTCCTTTTTTGATATACAGCAGCCTTAAACAAACGTGATGTCTCTCACTCTCATACGCAGTTGACAGACCTTTTTATTGTTCCATGCCATGGCCCAAACGGTAAATTATCAATCATGGACAAAGGCATAAATGCTGATGTGTGTGCTGTGTGCCTCACTTAGCTTAAAATGACAGGATGAGGCAACCAACCACAAAATAAAGTGTACTTAACGTGTCCCATAAACAGTCAGTCATCTACAGAGAGCACATACAGTGAGCCAAATGAACAGCTAAAATGAGTGCAATTTGATTTGAGAACTGAATGTGTGACTCAGTAAGTCAGGTGCAGGCTCATACAGCTAGCAGGCGGTCTCCGGTCTGCAGCCGTCCATCTTTTTGGGCAGCTCCTCCCTCTATAATCTTGGTGATATAGATGCTGTTGTCTCCTGGGATGTGCTGGTTGCCGATCCCGCCAGCGATGCTGAATCCCAGCCCTGGGTGAGTAATACACGCAGTCAGATAGAGCCACCTCTGATTCTATACATTTTTATATATAACACATGTTTGAGTCTGCCTCCTCTGTGCAGAATAGTTCACTTCTTACACAATGCTGCCTTAGAAATCTCGTCTTAAAGTCTATTTTTTTTCAAAATTTAATGCCCATTCATGCTGGAACAGTGAGTTAACACCATACCCATGTCTAAAAATATGTAGATAAAAGTAGAAGAATGTATGGAAATGAACTTTTATATTTCTCTCTAAGTGTGCGACATGTCCCTGACCTTTGGGCCCTTTCAGGAGGTTGACCTCCAGAATTGTCTCAGGTGGGGCCTGCCTCCGTCGAACCAACAGCCGCACCACTGGCCCCGCCTCCTTCAGGGCCTCCACCGCCCGGCTGTGAACCACCTCAGACACGTCCACATCATTCACACGCAGCACACAGTCATTAACCCTGCAGGGGGAAATGTTTATATAACATTATATATATAAAATCACACATACCAGCTTGTCAGTCAGCAGAAAACAGCAATGGAGTTACTTTGCAGCATAAAGGCAGGGAGAGACCCTAACATGGCCAGTGTAATCAGAAACCTCCAAAGCACATAAAAAAGCACTCCATATCATAATTTTTGCATGTTTCAGGCTTTGGTTTTCCAGTGAATCATAACTTTGAGGAAACACACAGAGCCAGGGGGCAGAGGGCTGTAGAAACTCTGCCTCCCACACAGCACTGCCTGGCGGGACATGGTGGTAGTGAGCATTAAAGAAGAGAGAAAGGAGGTTAGAGGAGAGAGAGAGGACAGAGGGTGCGGAGGAGCTTGGAAAGAGTAGATGGACAGAATAAGGTGAGGAGGAGGGTAAGATGGTGAGGAGGGGACCTTACCCCAGTCGTCCATCCATAGCAGCTGCTCCTCCAGGGATAATCTTGGTGATGAAAATCCCCGGATCATCAGGAATGTGGGGATTGTCTATTCCTCCAGCAATGCTGAAGCCCAGGCCAGAGTTCCCCTGCACACAGGTTATGATTGGCATTTTCAGTGGGGAACAATAAACAACACACACATGCACACACTTAGATGTAAGTGATGGACCCAATGTGGGCTCCGGGTCAGTACCATATGGCTCTTAAGTGTATTGGTATCTCAGAGGAACACGTGATTGATGCAAACTACTCCAGGGATTACTCCAGGGATTTCTCCAGGCACTTCTGATGCCTGTTTTTGTGGACACGTGTGTGTGTGTCCTTGCATGTGACAAATGATAATGCCATGTATTCCATTGGAAGAGGTGCACTTCATTCAAAATGTCACGCTTACTCCATCAACCCGCAGAGAGGCATCCGTGTTAGAGATGCCCTGTGTCAACAGAAAAGTGGATTTATGATCTAAAGTAAAGATGAGTTGGGAAGCGTCATTTCTATTGCATGATACAGAGCTTCTCACTCTCCACAGGAGACGGACACTACCACCTCCTGTCGTTCCTGTTCCTGAAGTGACAGAGCACCCATTTGGATCCAGTGGGTCCAGGGACACTGCTGCATCTGACAGCCGTGGCCACAGAGACAGGCAGCAAACAAGACAGCTGAGAAAAGACTTCACTTTATTATTTTCTATAATTAATGAGAAACAGTCGCAACAAATTAGGACAGAGGGAGGCTGAGGCCTCCCAGTGTGCTGCTCTGGAGCCGAGAGGAGTACACTGGGCTTTACCACCAAATGTTACACACCCACAGACCTTTTAAAGTGTGACTTCACATAGTTTATTCAAGCCTTCTGCATGCAGAAATGCCACTTAGAGTGGAAAGGGCAGAAAGATACTGTGCATCTATCATGGGTTCGGAGGTGCATCTATATGTGGGTGGAATAATGAGAGCAGAAACATATAGGCTCTGCCACTACAGGCTGAACCACCGCTGACAAGTGCAGCGGTGCCTGCTGAACAACTGAACAGGAGAGCACTTTACATTTCTGGCGTCTGCTGATGACATGTGCATCAGGATTATGTAAAAAGCTATGCCTCATTGGCCTTATTCTGTGCTCATACTTACATGAGACATCACACATAAGACATTCTTACGGCAGTTATGTAACAGCTATAACTTCACTAACACACCGTATCACATATGATTCTCATGTACAATTACAGAGATTTAGATTTTTCGTTAGTTTTCATGTTCTTCAGGCTCAATGAGTGAAGAATGAGTTGCTTACTACCACCTAGTGGGGAGAAATCCATCCATCATGCAGGAAATACATTAGGGGGGAATATGCAAATTGTGGGGAAAAAAAGAAAAAAATTAACAAGCAAGTGGTAAAGCTCACCCTCTCCAAAATGATCTCTTCATATTTATACATCCCATCACTGCCATTTACCTGCCAAAATAAAAAAAACACAATGATTAGTTACATCACTGAGCCGGAATTATGCCATTTTCTAAAAATATAGTAAGAAAAAAGCGAAGCATGCAAATCTTTCAGATGAATCCTATACCATATAATACAGAGCAGACCTATGTACAGACTGAATACAGAGAAGTGTGGAGAATGGGATTATTGACAAAATATACACAAGATACATTCACCAGATTGTTTTACTGGCTAAAAATACCACCATGAATTTCTGATTCGCTGCAATCAGAAATGTCTCTCTTTCTTAAAACATATATGCACTGTGACACTAAAATGTGCTGCCGCAGAATGCACATTCCCGACAAACCGGCAAGGGTCAACAGGATAATGGATGTTGGTCCACATGACAAACAGCATGTTGCTACCAGGAGGAGGCCTTTTCAAACCGCACACACAAACATGCTCATGCACCGAAGCAGAGGGAGTGTGAATGAGAGAGATATATACTGTACAGAGAGAGGGAACAGATACTTACATAAGGGCCTGCATCTAGTGAGTCTGCGTTGACGATGATGGGGGGAGGGTTGGCCTGTGAATATGAAGAGATACACATTATCTCAGTGTGTGAGGCTGGCAGCACGCAGACGTGGGGACAGTCAGTGAGTCTCCTTGGGGCTGAGGCTATGGGGAGGGGAAGGGGTGGAGGCGTTTTGGTGGGGTGGGGGGGGTGGTGGGTTGGTGTTGGAAAGGTGTGAGGACTGAGAATGAGGACTGGGGCAGAGAGACCGCTGCTTATTAACCACCACAGCCAGACGTCCCGCGGTCACCTCATTAAACAAACCGGCTTGTGTTCCAGCTGTTGGGACAATACGTTTATCCCACATCAGCTCCTCCTTTTCACTTTCACTTCACACACAGAAATAACACCATGTAGCACCACATACAGTATGTATGAATTTATGGTTCAATAACCATTCAGTTAATACTGTGAAACTACCACACACCACTAACACAAAAGGAATGTCTAATCTTATTTATGAACCCTGTTCTATTCTATAATTTAGGGGGTTAGGATTATCTAATATATAATATGTAAGACGTGATTTGAGAGTAGTTAGCTGATTAATCAGTTAGACAACTGACAGAATTATTTGACGATGACAATGATTTTGTCTCTCAAAGAAAGGGCTTTTCTCTGATTAATATCATTGTCAAATGATTGTCAGGCTTTACTATATGGATTGTTGGTTAAAAAAAAATTTGTGATGTTTCATGTTGGCAACATTTTAATTGTTGAAGTCTTACATCAAGGAAAAAAGTAAACATTTGTTTGTGAGCATTTGCAGCTTTTCCTCTTTATATTTTTATATAACTGAAATGTAATATCTTTGTTTTTGTATT
Source organism: Toxotes jaculatrix (assembly GCF_017976425.1). NCBI lineage: Eukaryota > Metazoa > Chordata > Actinopteri > Toxotidae > Toxotes > Toxotes jaculatrix. The sequence continues at coordinate 18,094,325 of NC_054403.1, forward strand.
TTAACAGTTAGCCGACCAGTACAACTGATAACAATTGTTTAATGTTTAATAAAAATTCTGAATTTATAAGATAATACATTCTGATGTTTCTTCTGCATTTTTTTGACTGTCTAAATGTGATTTCTGATCCTCCCTTCTGAGACATGAATACTAATTTAGGGGAAACAATGACCACTCTTCATTTTCTTTGTTTTCTTTGGCCATGTGAAAAGGGTCAAATGCAAAATGCAGATTACCTATTGGCAATACTGATGCATAGCATCAGTATTAGCCTTTAAAACCTGGTTGAACCCAACTTCAAGCATTACAATTTAAGTTTCACAGTTCAATTAACTTTCCAGCTCAGCTCTATTGCGCCACCTGGTGTTTCTTTTCCCATTTCAGGCCTGCAGAGAAGCTGAAGAAGCTGTGAGCTGAGACCTCAGAGGAGAGTTGTGGAAACAGAGAAGTGGGAGTGTAAAAGAGAAGACACGCTGGTTGGTTTAGGAGCAGCTTGATGGCCGTCCTCTATTACAGCACACAGGCTGTCTACTTTTTATTGATTTGATTGAGCTGTGTGGGTGAGGGGATGCTGACAGTGCTGCTCTGGGACCTTATACTTCCTGAGGTCCAACACTGAAGGGAAAATCACTAGCTGCCTATCTTACACCCCCTAACCTCCCCCCACCTCACCCAATCTCACCCCTTTAGCTCTGTCTTAATATATGCAGATATTGCCTGTCAATTCTGATCTTTCTCCTCCTATGTAGGAGGAGGAATATTATGCATTACATTCTATTGGTAACACAATTTTATACGTAAACTGCACTATTATGCCATTTCCTTGTATATTGTGTAACCACCTGTAAAGATATCTGTAAAATAATGGCAACCTATGGTAAACATTGAGATGACACAGATGTTGAGCTGGACAATAAACCAATATAATAAATAAATAAATATATTTGAATGTTCTATCTTAATAAAATGAAGAGAGAGTTGTTATTTCATTCACATTACAAATTATTGGGAAAGTGTTTCAAAAGCTTGACTTGTGAGCCCCACATTATATTGTCATCATATAAAATTCAAAAGTTGCCATAAACAGCTAGTTGAGTTAAAAATAAATGTTCATATATAGAGATATTAAAGAGACAGATATTGCAGTATAAATGCTATAAATGACGATGTTGTAGTATATTGTCTTATCTCATCTAACCATAGAAGCTGAAGGGTTTTCAGTCAAGCTGCATGAGGCTGCTGTACTTCAGCATCCACAAGAGTGTAACTTGAAACACACTCTTAAAAAGATTTGATCCTTTGATCAAAATCCTTCATCAGCTCACAAGCTGTGCAGGTGTCATTTTGTTTCTCCACACTCGTCATTGAGCGACTTCCCTGGTAATGAAGGTTGCTCTCCAGATAAACAGAAGCCGTGGATCTGACCTGCCCCACTCAGTGGTGATGTGCTATGACTCTGGACAGCTGTGGCTGGAAACCCCCACCCCTCCCTTCCAGTCAGCACAATCAGGCCTTCGTTGTAATCTGCATATGGACTAACAGATGCTCACGTCTGTGCTTGTGTTTGCACATTTCTCATGAATGCTTTGCACCCCCCCCCCCCCCATTCATCTTAGACCCCAACTCATAACACACACACACATAAAATCCAGGAGAGGGTTTAGGAGTAAAAGCATCTGTGGCATCGAGCCCCAGCAGCAGCCATGTTAGTGAGTTTCAATTGTGAAGGAAAACCCTGAAACCGAAGCCCATGCAGCAAGAAGTGATGAAACGCAGCCTGAGGGCAACACAGGGGAATACGTTGGCTACTACTGTCCCTTGGTGACTGACAGACTAAGCTACTGGAATCCACTACTGAGACCACATGTGACAAAACACACCTGTTACAGTATAATGCCTGCAGTGCTTATCATAAGTATCACAGTGGACCAATGCTGCCCAATGGGATAACTGAACCTACAAGTCCAGCGGAAAGACAATAAACCCATCAGTTGTAGAAAACAGCAGTATTATCCTGGCCTGGGATTGCTGCATAATCCCTCTTTCTGAATCTCACATAACAAGCAAACCAAAAGGAATAATGGAAGATAATCTCAGCATGAGTAATCTCAACACGAGTTTGTTTAACATTTCGCAGTTTACTCAGGTAACGTGGATTATATTGGATTACCCCTCCCTCCTTGGGACTTCTGGTAACTGGCTCATACCTCTGTGCTAACCCGCTGCACAGAGAACAGACAGCTGATTAAAGACCACAAGATATGACCACCAGTGAAGATTTATGACACATACCGGAGGTAGGATCTGTCTGTGCTATAATGGGCCCACAGAGGATGAGCAAAGGACAAACACTAACTTACAGTATCTGGATTTTCCTACCCTGGGAGGCAGGTTGAGGATCACAGAGGTGAAGACAAAAGCAGTCTCTTATAGATTGATGTCAGTCCAGGAGGAGATGGGAATGTCTGTCAGTGTGTTGCAGGTGAATGTGGGTCAGGGAGCTTGATGTGATTCAATAGGTAAGGCAGTACAAGGTTGTAGATGTGGTACAGTGCCAGGGCTGCAGACCTGAGCCTGAATCACACTTAAATTTCGAAAAATGAGGACTTGAAACTTGATTTGAACTTGGCTACTCTGAGACTTGACTTGGCAAAATCTTGGAAAAAGGATAAATAAGACAGCAACAGACTGTACATGGCCACAAAGCATGAAATTTTAATTACTATGCCTCCTCATTGAAAGGACAAGGTCTTTGCTAAGTAAAAACACTGTCTATGCCATGAAGATCAGTATTCAGAGGCCTGAAAGACTTGATATTTGCCCATGAAGACGCGTCACTTGACTTGGACTAGCCCTAAAGGACTTCGAGAATTTGGCAAGACGGCCTCATTTAGACATGTGATCTTTCTACATTTATTATCTGGATAGTGGCATCCAGTCTGCAGGCCTTTTCATTTACACATGGCTTAAAGTATTCTTGTTGACCCAACTCAGCCTGTATGTGACAAGATCTGCTAGTGAGTTAGGCAGAACTGGTAAACAAACGTGGCACACACCAGGTCACAGAGAGTCATACATTTTACCACTTGCTAGCTACTGCTACTACCTGTACCTTTTACCAGGTTTGTCTAAGCTGGCAGGGAGAGGACGAGTAAGGTGACCTTTTTTTTTTTTAATAATGTGGTCATGCTTTATGGATGGTATTTACACCTGGTTGAGATCCGATCACAAGTCAACCCAGCTGATCCGATCCTATTCAGTACACGTGTGGGACTGACATATATGGCAAGAATTAACCAGATATAATTAATATCTAGATATGAAAATGAAAATAACAATAATTTAATTCATACACTAGTCATTAAAGGTTGCTTTCACAGACAGTTGTTCTTTACTTCTGTAGCTTTAGTACTACATGGACAACAGGCTGAGATATGGAAGCAAGTGAGCATACTGGACACAAAGACCTCCTGTACACACAATGACAATGAGTCCAGACTGTGTCCCCAGCATGAGATCATTACAACAAGTCCCCACTGACCACCAGGAGTGATGAAAATTCACTCGCTTCAGTCCCTTCATTCTCTCACTCCCTTGTCTCATTCACCCATCTGTTCATAATAGTTTCTTATTCATCAATCTATCATCTTGCTCTTCTGTCAGCTGAGATTGTGTCTCTGTCTCTTGTCTCTCAGCATCACGGTGGATGTGTATCATGTCCCTTTGGCATTGCACCACACAACACTCACTTGGCTGCAGACCCCCGGGGACAGTAAAGCTACAAAGACTCCCACTGAACCTTGGCAAGTGCAGGGCACAAGCTCCATCCAAACTGTTAAATAATCAATGTGTTCCCATGGTAACCAGTGCTCGTACGGTATTGGCCGGCTATCCCGCTTAGTCACCTCCCCCTGCTTCACCTCTCAGGGCTCTCGCTGCAGTTTATGCAGCTCTGTGCTCGCACATGCCTGGCCATGGGCTGGATGTGGCTGACTGCCTTCAGTGCTGCCTGTCTATATCACACACACACTATCCCATATATACACACACATACTCCTCAAATCCATAAGTCTGGAAAGAAGACGCGTTAAAAAAAATAGACATTATAGCTGCATCAGCTCACAGTCTTTGTCAAGCAGATGTACCGGACAGCATCTACGTTAAATGAAAAGGTTTCACATTTTGGGAAACACACACATTTGCTTTCCTGCCCAGAGTCAGATGAGAGGATCATAACTGTATGATTAAAATGAAGCTACAATTAGCAGCTGGCTAACTTAGCTTAGCATAATAACTGGAGGCAGGGGCAAACAGCTAGCCTGGCTCTGTCCATGGGTAAAAAATCTCACCTACCAGTACCTATAAAGTTCACTAATTAACACAGTATATTGCATTTGTTCAACCCATTCAAAAGCCAAAGTGTAGAAGCAAGAACTTTATGTTTTACAGGTTGATTTTGTTACCTTTGGACAGAGTGCACTGCTTTCCCACTGCTTCCAGGGGTTAGCTTCATTTTTACTATACATACCATCAATAATCTCATCCAAATCTTGGCAAGAAGGTAAATGAGTGTCTTTTCTTGAATTGTTTTATTAGACTTTCAAAATAAAACATATAGGTCTAAATATGGTTAACTGTATCTCTATAATGTTTGTTTGTGTAATGCAGTAATCAAATGGAAAAATGTTGCCAACAAAAACAAATATTGGCCATGATGAGAAAACAAAATTAATTAAAAAATGTGGATGTAATTTTAAAAAATGTTGGTATTTCCTGTGTGATGTGGACACCTGCAGATGCCTCTGCATCCCTGCTGATGACAATAATGACACAACTAGGAAACAAGGAAAGACAACAAGGAAAGTTAAACCCTGGCTGCTCTTCTTTACCAGTCAGCATTACTTTTTTTGTGTGTTTTCAAACCCTCATCTTCCTCGCAGGTAGAGCGGAGGGGAAGAATAAGAGGGTTCAGCATGTGCACAGTGACAGCATGCTGACAGGGCAATAACCCCTTCCTCCTTAGCAAACATTTCCACATCAGTTCCTCTCCCGCCAAGGCACACACGACATGGCAGCTCATTCTCCAGTGGTGACATCGCAGTGAAATATGACAGTCAGCCCCACTCAGATGATGCACCCAGTCAGTCAAATGATACAGCCAATGCTGAAGGAAGCTAGGGCCTAAAGTCAGAGCTAATAGCAGATAAGAGAACGAGACGTGCTACGACGTCCTTATGTTATCTAAAAATGTAACGTTCCTTCATTTTCTGATGCCTCTAGTGGTACTATGTGTATGCTTTCCTGCAGAATGGGGGATGAGAGACGCAGTCAGCGGTGCTGCTCTGATCCTCTGGCTCTCATTGGCCTCTCGTAGGCCACGCTGCAGTCCAATCAATAACTACTCAATTACCATGCACCCAACATCTCATTCACGCTGTGGCCCCTGTGCCGGAGGGAAGAAGGAAGGAGAGAAGCAAGGTGAGAGAAGAAGTGACAGACGGACGGAGCTGAGAAGGATGAACACACAACAGAGAGAGATGTTTTACTTGCAGACGCCATCGAAACTCAATGTTGCATTCTTTGTCGGGGACAAAGGCGGAATAACAAGATGTAATAAAGAAAATCCCATAGCGGTAAAGGTCAACTGCTCCTTTCTCTCCTGCTACAACACCAGCTGAATTCAGGCATTCGTTTCAATGAGCCTGCCACAAGGAAATTAATTAGTTCACCCATAAAACGGCCCCATTAAAGCTCAAAGTTTTCTGATTTGATGGCTATGATTGAGCATTGTGACTACGTTGCCCCCCTTCCCCAAATCCTCCCAACACACACCACCGACGAACATTCATGAAACCATAATTAATAGCCCGTCACAGCTGTCAGCAGCGCTCCCTCCTCATCTTTATGTAATATTACAAAAGCATGCTCTGGCTTACCTCTCTGTCATGCTGAGCAGCTCCAAATGAGAGCTGGCTAGTTTGACCTTCACAAGTGCAGCCACAGAGAGAAAAGTACTTAGTGTAACGAATATTCATAACAGTGTTGCTCGAGAAGGCCGTCTACATGTCTGCTGACAGCTGATCAGGTTCGAACATTGACTGTGTCTGTCTGTGTGTCTTCATGCTCTAACTCTGATGTATATTCAGTATGTGGGCAACCAGCTTACTGGGACAACTGAATAGAACATTTTTTTTCCACGCATGAAGAAAAGCAATCCTTAGAAAAGCAATCAGGATATATATTATTATCTGCATAGTTATTTAATCTTAAAATTATTTAAAACATATTTCCTTACTTACATGGTGTAACTTCAAATACTTTTTTTTTTTTCAGAAGGAAACTAATAATGCGAAATAATGTTCCGTTTAAGAAAACCAAACTTGTTTTTATCCAGGCAGCACATAATGATTATTCTATTATTTTGAAATAATCTGTTAAATTTTGAAGGATCATTTAATGGTTTAATACATAAAATCTCAGAATTAAATGAAAAATGTCCATTGTGAGTTTCCAGAACCTGAAGTAATGTTTTCAGTTGCTTATTTTGTCTAATTCAACAGTCCAACCCAACCCACAGATACTAAATTAACATTTTTTTATACCAAAGAAAGGAGGTTAATTGCCCAATTGAGAGGCTGAAGCTAGAGAATAGATGGCGTTTTAGTTTGAGTTTTAGATGAATGACTTATACTGATTGACTCCATCAATAATCATGATCAATAAACATGATTAGTTTTTTTTTTTTTTCCCCAGATACACTTCTTGTGTCAGTTACTGTATTATTAATTTGTATCAGCCGACATCAGGAGGCTCAGTCACAAAGTAACAGCTATGGTGAAAGTTACCACATGTGCTGTGGCGAAGCTCCATAATCAAGAAAGCCTGTCAAGTGTGAGTGTCATCAGTATTCTTCACATAATCCCACCCCCACTACTTCCTCTACATCAGAGGTCACTGCAGCATGTTACCTCACAGCTCTTGACTAGTTGCTACCCCTTGTTGCTAAGCTGAGAGAGCTGGTAAGCTTGTTCCTCTCTGGTGTTTTGGATCCGGCACTGAGTACCGGTGACAGTGCACAACCACACACACACACACACACACACACAGCTGAGTGCTGCCATTTTGATGCTTTCACCACTGTCACGTCGCCTCCTCAGTCAACAAGGGTGTATTATTCAGCTGCGGTGGTGTTATTGGAGAAATATATGGAAAAAGCAAATACTTTATATTTACTTATTTGAATTTGTCTCCATTTTTTTTTTGGTTTGTTTGTGTTTGGAGTGTGTATGCTGTTTTCTCTGTGTGACGCTGTGAAGATGCTGACGGTGTTGCTGAGGTAACAGTCTTATTTTGAGATGACAATTCAGAGACATTTCACTATACTAACAGCCACTGACAGGTAAAAACATCCAGCAATTAAACCATATGTGTTCAGAATATCTACGTCTTTTATGAGACCACTAGTATCAGTTCTTTAGATAGCATGGGGCAAATACAAAAGGTAGTTAAGTGTTGGAGTGCAACAGATTTTTATTGACTTGACTTGAATACATCAGTACTGATGGAGAAACTGCTAAAACACTTTCCAAAACCACTGTCACAACTGTATACCTCTTCACATCTTGAAATTCTATAAAATATCACAAGTCCAACCTATAAACCAATAGTTTGACATTATAGTAAATCAGCCTATTTGCTTTAAGGAATTAGATGAGAGGACTGATAACCACAGCCAGCAGACAGCTTTCCTAAGCAGACAGACTGGAAACAAGGGAAAGGGCAAGCCTGGCTCTGACTAATTAAAAATATTTTATCTTGTTTGTTTAGTCTGTACAAAAACCAACGTTTATTTGCCTTTTTTACGAGGGGTCTTGTGTGGTTCTTGACCGAGAGGAGTTGCCAGGCAAAAAATCATCTTTAGTATTTACCAGACAGACATGAGAGTGGTATCAATCTTCTCATCTAACTCTCTGCCAGAAAGGGGATAAGTGGATTTCCCAAAGTGCCAAACTGTTCCTTTACAATGATGTTAAGCTGCCTCCTCCTGCCTCCATCAGTCTGAACTGTCTCCTTACATCACAAACTTACTGACCACAGGAACTCTCAAAAAACGATCTCACGGCAGCTAAAAGAAATCAACATAAAAATGAACAGTCTGAAGCTATTTACTGCCACAAATCACACCTGATAGTGCACAATGATCCGTTCTTTCCTTAATAAGACATCTCTGCTCTGATTCATTTTTTTCACCTTCATTTTTCTCATTCTTTTCCTGAGCACACCAGAACCCAATGTTCTAAGATGCAAGTAGACCTTTTGAATTTTAGTCTTTCTCTTTTCTTTTAATTGGGAACATTGGACGGTGATTCTCCTTTACAGACCCAACAAACACTAAAACAAGCCCCCAGGATTATGATGATCCCTAAGCCAATCTGGCTGGAGGAAAAATTTTCTTTTTGCCTTTCCTTTAAACCACAAGACATCACTCACACATTCATACATTTTCTTTTTCCTTAAACGTGGCAGTAATGTTTTGGAAAACCACAAAAACACTACAAAGCTCCTCAGCCGGTGCTGGTTCACATATCAAAATCACGAGACAGTGATAAAACTACAGAGACCAAATACAGAGTACTTAGAGAGCCACTATAAAAATAATATAGTGAAAATAAAAAGGCTAACTTTGACCCAAAGCCCAATGAAACCATTCGTCCCCCACCTCCCAGGGGACTCAGCCTGTCTCTACATACAGCAGCACAGATCCTCTTGTCATGGTTGAGGTTTCATGCTGTTCTATAAGCTCCACTCGGGAACGCCCACACATTCACATATCTCCATTCACTATCCTTGCTTGAGTTTTGGCTCACAATAAGAGTAGGTGTTTAAAGTGATGAAGAATTACAGTAAGTAGGACAAAGGGTGAGGCAACAAAAACAAGAGCCTCTAATTTCCCTGTGATAGTTATGAATACATGAGCACATTTATCCATATGCTGATGTATTTAGCGCCAAACAGCAGAGGGAAAAACAGGGCATTGTTTTAAACGTTTGTAGCACTTCGGGGATTGCCAAATCAATCTGCCTCCTGTCGAGGGTCCAGATTTGCCCTTCTTCTCTGCCCACCTCGGGTTGTGTTCAGGCACACTGTCCCCTGAAGAACGCGTCTCCGCTGAGATCAGAGTAGCCATCTTATTGGACTGCACAGATGACACAAACACTGATCTGAAAACACACAAACCTTTAAGGCTGTAACACATTTAGCAGGGGTTCCTGTGATGAAACACTGTTCACCAGCTGGCTGTCAAAACACAACAAAACCTGTTCTGCGGAACAGAAAATGTGGACTGCAGCCATCTGAATACAAAACCAGTTCAGCAAGATAAACAATAGCTTTCTGTTTCAGAATGTACTCATATGAAATTAATGAGTGCTTGAAATTAAAATCCTCCCTGAATCTGAAGTGGAGCATAAAGTAATAGTTTGACATTTTGGGAAATAGGCTTATTTGCTTTCTTGCTAAAGGTTAAATGAGAGGGTTGATACCACTGTTAGGTTAAGAAAGATTCAGGGCAACTGCTCCCACTTGCTTCCAGTTTCTTTTTTATGCTAAGCTAAGCTAAGATAACTGTTTTCCGGCTGTAACTTCATAATTAGCATACAGACATGAAAGAAATATAGATCTTATCCAATGAGCATAATTAACAAAAATTGGCAAAAATTGGTTGGCTCCAACTTCTCTAAGGATTTGCTGCTTTTCTCTGTTTTTAATCACTGAAAATTCTTATCTCTTTGAGCCGTCGGTTGGACAAAAGAAGCAATTTGAAAACTGTTGCGGGCATCTTTCCCAATTTTTCTGACATTTTGTAGACAAAACAATTAATACGTTAATTTAAAGAAAAATAATTAGTTGCAGCAGGAGAGATCCAATCAGTCTTTGCAACTCAATAGTTCTTTCACAAAACATAAACTAAGAAATTATTTTTGCGAATGTGTAACATAACACTTCAAACTGCTCTTCCCTCTCAGAGCGCCTTTTAACTTAACGGACCAGAATTTAAAGCAGCTGTCTTACAATTTAATCAACAAACTCGGAAGTATTGTCTTAAGATTTGTTTTAAACAAACAACGTCATGAGATCAAAATAGTGATTGAGTTTCACTGAGGATTTGTCTGCACTTTGTCAAACTGTTCCACGGGATGAAAGGGAGCACATGTACTTAATTCAGTATTTCATTGCATAATCCGTGTTTGTGCACAAATTAAATAACTGCAATAAGAACATGAGAGGAAAAAGAACATTTTATTTCAGTAACACCTTGACAAGTTTGCATTTACTGAAAGACACACCTCACTTCCAGTCTTCAGAAGCTTCAAAATGACCAAACAACAACCTCTAGATTTCCATTTGGACCTGGTTACAGTACCAACACTGCAGTTGTTAATAAATTATGCAGCACACTCAGATCTTTGTTCAAACAAAAACACTAATTTTCTTTTATTCTAGGTGCACTGACTGATGTTGCATCACTCCTCTCATTCAGCCCCCTCCCTCCGCTCCCTCATTCCTGCCCGCTGAGATATTCTAGTGAGCATATGCAGGGCTTGGATTTGGCTGATTACATAATTGGAAATTTTAATGGTGAATATTAATCCATAATGGCCCATATTGGGTTTTATAAGCAGGCTGATCAGGATCTGCAGGCTCTCAATAAGCAGCAGCAGCAGCAGCAGCAATCCATGGACAATGAAGCTCTGCACTGGAAGAGCTCTTTATATTACACAAGTGGCATGGCTGACACAGCAGAGCACCACTACAATGTTCAATAATGCTGTTCACCACAAACCTACAGCACATTTCTGCATTGAATTTTTAGCTGGTGTTCCTTCTGCGTAATTTTAGACACATTTTGCCAGATTTAGACACATAAATCGCTCCTTGATTTGTACTTGTGTGTCAGTGCGGCAATCAAAAAGGCTCTTGGAAATCCAGAAGGCTTTCGGCCGCCTGCGTATCAACATTGCAGTCTGAGGGTAATTAGCTAGCTGAGCAGCAAAGCTACTGTGCAGCTCTGACTGAGCCTGCACCATGGCAACACACAGGGCTGTGTCTGAGCACAGGCTCCTCTCTGCTTTCCTTTCCTCCCCGCTTCTTTCCCCTCCTTCCCATTCCTCTTCCCTACTGGCTTCTACCCCTTTCATGCCTTTCCTCATGCCACACCTCTCATTTCTTCACCTCTGTCTCCCCCTTCCCCATCTCTCCCTCTCTGCCCTTCCCCTCTCTTAATCCCCCTCCCTTGCGTCCCCTCCTCTCTTGCATCATCACAGCCCAAACTGACACAACTGAAAAGACACTCGCTGGTTCACATTTGGTACATTCGGTGAGGGCTCGGTGTCGCTGCTTTCCTCGACATTTGGAACACAGGACTGAGTGTTTTTTGACATATAACGATCGGTATGATGCCCATCAGACAGCACCATGTACGCAGCCCTGTTGTCTAAAATTTAGATTCATATATACCTAATTTAAATTAGTAAATACATTTTCATAAAACATTATTTATTATTTATGTAATTTATCTGTAATCTGTTCACTGCCAGTGCAAAAATGTTCAACATAATGTAACCTCACTGCTGCTAATGGGAGATGGTTTTTCTTTTACTTCTGGACAGAGCCCGTTTAGCTGTCCTCTCCTTCTTCTGGTCATTACGCAATGCCAAGTTAACCATCAGCAGGCAGCTTCACATTTAGCATACATATATGACTGGTGTAAATCTTCCTCATTTAACTCACAGCATGACAGCAAATGTGTGTATTTCACTAAAATGTCAGACTATTCCTTTAATATTTTTATGGCCATATTTAAGCAAGTCAAAGCATTCTGTTAAAGTCCGGGAAAGATATCTAACCAAAATGAAAAAAGTTTTTTTCCCAAACTGAGCTAAGTGTTTTAGCACCATGAACCTAACAACACATGGGATTCAGGACATGAACCCTGGTTTCCAGGTCCTGTGCTTTGGACATTCAATCTTCCTCCCCAACATCCTCTCTATGTCCCCTTGTGCAGCATCACACTTCCTGATCTTAAAAAAACAATTCCATTCAAAGTAAAAGTCCAAAAAGAAAGTCATTTTTCCTCAAAAAAAAAAAGTTTTTGGCAAAGCAAATCAAATCATTAGCACATTATATTTTTGAATAGTTGTGCTATCACTAACATTTTCCACACCACATTCTCATCCTTGCTATCAGCTTATAAAATTAAAACCAAAGGCCAATGTAGAATGAGGCAAACTGAACGGGTACATTCTGTCTTCAAAATATCAACATTTTTGCCATATAGAGAGTCAGATCATTCAACAGTCATGTATAAGGTTCTGTGGCATTAAGCCTTCATCTGTGTGATCATGAAGAAACATTAGGCTCTAATGTTTTTTCTGTTTGTACATTAACTGTTATAGTTAGCTCGTTGAGCCCTGTTACACCTGGAGGAGAACAGTGTGGAAAAAAGGTATGTGCAGCTTTAAAAGTCTTTACAAGTTCCCCTCGTGTATGCTGAAGCAGACGTGACACTGGCATTTCATAATAATGTGCTCTGATTTATTTCCAGCTGCTATGTAAAGAACATTAAAACACAAAAGTCTCCTTTGTTCTTTCCTCACATGCCTCAGCTTGTGGGTCTTCAGCTCAAAGGCAACTCTATCTGTTGGTGTTGAATGGCAACAGCTGACCTTTTAAACCGATGTTTACGATAACAGAAAATAGTCCTATATTGTGTCTGAAAAGTCATGGTAGCCTACAGCATGTGCGTTAAGATTTAACTTTTTTTTTTTTTATGAACATTTAGGAAATTCATATGGCAAAGTTTCACAGCAGCGGGAGAGAAGAGAGAGTTTCTATAGAGTGAGGCTAAATAAACGTATGTTGGTGGAGTATATATTACAGCATCAGGTTTTGGGAATGAAAAAGGGTCCAAATGCAAACGGTCCGATTTTAAAGACACCACAATCTACACCAATTAGGGTGATTCCGGGGGTGACAGTAAAACAAGAACAGGCTCAAATTTATAAAGGAATGAAATACAGACTTAGCTTTAGCAAATAATTACAATCAGTGCAAACACTGGTCAGGTCTGACGAATCTGCAAATTATGGGGTATTGTCTTCTTATGAAAGACTCATATGATAACTTGTGACATACTGTACTTCATGGGTGGGATGTGTGATAACGTGTGAATTTATTTCTTTTAACACAGATGTTGACATTTTTCTGAAACCTTTCTATAAAATCCATCCGGCCTTGCTTTGACATTGGCGAATTATCTAATTTATGGCTGATTCAAGACTTTTTAACCAGCTGGAGATTTCCTTTTTGCTGCATGAAAAACGCCTTTGACTGCAAAGACAACAGCCAGTGCATATGGCTGATACATCAAAACATAAAGACAACGACGTCAGCCATGAATAAAGTTATTGCTGTTCAGAAGTACGGATGTGTCTGCCAACTAAAGGGTTGGATGGCCGCCCTCCAGCCATGTGCTACAAAAAAAAAAGTTGCTTATTGCAAAACATAACGTGGTAATCCAGCATTTAATCTGACCCGTCTCAATTTAACCCTCATTACCTCTGACATGGGCATTTATTATTTACCAAGTCATCACTGGAAATGAGCATCTGCTTTGAACCTGACATAACTACGTGGAAATGAGGTATGAATTCCTGAAAGAGCAATCAGAAACACACTGTCCATACGTTCATATCAACCACCAACTACTATGGCTGAGTGCTGAAACCAGTGTTTAGGTTAATCTAATGATTTGACTTGCATTGAAGTGATGGGAAGAAAAAAATAATCTCTTGAAATATACATTTAAATATACATTTAAAGATATTTCCTTCTATGTCCTGCTGATGATTTTGAGAATAACTGTGGCTGCTGCTTTCCAAACCACTGGAAAGATGGCAGCAAACCACGAACCCAAACTCCAGCCTTAAAAACATCCATCCAGAAAGGATGTTTATGCTACGTAGGATGATTTAAAATTTTTTAATCTACACAAGCAGAGGCAATGTCATGGGGAGGAATTTGGATTTGACCAGTACTGGGAAAGGTTGTGTTACATTTTGAAGAAATATTAACACAAATGCACAGACACACAGAGGGAAACAAAAAGTAATAAATCCATAAAAGCAATTTCAAGGCAGAGATGTACTATCAACAGTGTAATAAGATGTATGATATTAAGCTGGGATTGCTTGTATTGTTTACATCCGTGACAAAGTGAGGGCATGCTCTCTCTTTATCTCTCTCTATCTCTGACATTGAGATGTGTTTTTCTGCTTTTCCAAACTCTGGGTGGATGGAGTTGATTTTCACTAATAGAAAATAATGACTGATAATAAACAGAGGGCTGTGTTTAAAGATTAGCTGTGGTGCTGTGTATATACAGGCAGACATATGTCTGGATAATGTTAGCAGTCCTCTCATCTTGTCAGCTCGGTGGGGGGAAAACAGGAAGTCCGTGTGAGCCCAACATATGCTGTCACAATATACTGCTTGTCCATAGTGTTATGATAACAAGAAGCAGCATTTCTGTCACTATGAATGCCATCAATCCACTTTACATACATACAAATCAGTGAGGACCAGGCCAAATTTAACAGAATTATTCAAATAATTAATGGATCCTCAATCAAGGGTTAGGATTAGGATTTAATCCGATGTTTAACCACCAATTTAGTCATTTAAGGATTTTTCTTTTACAACCTGGTTCTTATATTTGTTATGTTAATGGCTTTGGCCATTGTTGCTATTGGTTAGGATAACCTATTACATACAAATATAATTGCAGAGATATGGGTCACTGTATTAAGAGACTCTGAGTGTGTCTTATCTTTGTTTTCACTCAATATTAAAAAACTTGGATTACATAACCTTACATAAGATTAAAAAACAGAGCTATATATAAAAAAAAAATCTTTTACACTGCCAACCTCATCGTAAAGGCGCCCCAAAAATGTCAAGCAAAATCGCAACGCATGAATCTGCACTAGTAAATAAAATGTTACTGTAACCAGATCTGGATAGCAAAGAAACAGACATTTAAGATTTGATTAGAACATTTAGCTAAACATCTTATATCAATGCCATACAACCAGTTAAAGGTTGTTTGGGTATAAATTAGATCTGATTTTAGCAAGTGGTCAAAATTGCTACAATATATAAAGTGAAACTACTTTATAATTATTATTAGTGGTAAATAATAAGTTTTCCAAACTCAGTCAGCTGCAAACAGGGATGGACAAGGCATAGATGTGGTATTCCTATAAAGAGCTGCATGTGCATATCGTATTAAACCACACTAATCACACTGAAGCACAGGTCTGGACTGTTTGCTGCGGCTGTATCCTCTCTGAATACTGCTCTACACCCGAAAATGAAGCCTTTGATTCGTACTATGTATGAAAAAAGAAAGAGCGGAGGAGGAGAAGGGCAGTGGAAGACAGGACGGGGATGATAGAAATGAAGAACACTGAAAAACAACACACACACACATACACACAAAAATGAGAGGCCAGACCAAATGGCTGAAGGGCTGCTTGGATAATGCATTAGACAGAGATGGCACTCAGAGCAGCTACACATGGTAAGAAATGCACTGCTTCGCCAAATGTCCTCTGTACGAGCGCACACACACACACACGTGGTCCCAGAAAATGGAAGACAAAACAATAAATATTCAGTTTACTGTATGATGCTTTATCCGACAGTTTAGAGTGTGAACTCCAGTCACTAATTAGAGCTCAGACAATTTCCCGCAATTCCTGTGTAGTTACCAGTGAATGAATAAGGAACAAACTGGGAGTTTCTAATAAAGCAATAACTGCCAAGAACCTGACTAAAATTCTTTTACATCAATTAGTTTACCTTTTAAGAAATGTGTATGAGTATATTCAGCATCGTACTCCCTTCTCATTTCCAGTCGTGAGCACAGAGCATTTTCTCATGAGTGACCGAGTGGAATAATTATTACGAAGCTGACAGAAATTACCTTTGCGAGAGCAACAACGCAGTCAGTGTGACTGACCTTAAAACTCACAACCAGGACTGAGTATCGAACCTCAATCCCTTTCTGTGCTTTTCCTACCGTGACATGTCAAAATGTCTCTCGTGAAAAAAAGCCTGTTCACATACAGTTTGCTAGCATCTAGTCAGACTGCATTATCCAAAAATATGATGTAATTAAGCTCCGAATATTGTGTTAATTCTCCAATAAAAGCAAACATTCAAATAACAGTCAAGTCTTAAAAAATGGCTATTCAGCAAAAAGTCATAAAGGTTGTGTAAAAACATTATAGAGGGGATAAATTACCTGAACTCTTACAGGTTACATGATAAACCGAGCATGGTAAAAGTTTAATTTATCAAATGATGTTAAGTGACTTTAGATAAAACTCAGTGCTTCCTGCAGATGTTTCAAATTAAAAGTCTAATTTGAAAGGGAGAGATTACATGCAGGATCCTTAAGAGCCACACGAAAAAAAGGCTCTTAATGTGAAGCATCTGAGCAGGAAGTGTTGGATTTAACTGACAGTAGTTTAAAAGAAGTTCAAAAACTGTACAATGTGGAAGTGACTGTAAATAAATAGCAAATAAAGGCAGTGTTTATGTTAGAAAAGGGTTTGAGTATGACATGACCACACTGCTGTGCTAAGGCCATCAGTGCTATGGAAATGTACATAATGCTAAATTTACTGAGACAACAGATAAACAAGGAGGGTGGAAGTTTAGAGACTGCCCCTTAATGCAAAATCAAACCAATGATTATCTAATATATAATCACTGATATAAAATCATTTGAAACCTAGTTATTAGTATTCATAATTCAGTTGTTAAATCCTGTTTCTTTGGTGCTCACTACTTAGGATTTTGTGTACCGTATTGTAAAGTGTTACTAAAATAGCAGCTGACATGGTGGTTGAATAAAAGCAATAAAAGCACAAGCACTGTTGAAAGCACCCACACACCCCCACAAAAATGAAGAGGAGTCAGAAGACTTAGGGACTAGCTCTTCACTGATATTGATTGGATATACACATATTCCACGGCAGCATGTGGGTGATGGAGCTGGTGTACCTTGCCGAGGACGCTAGCACATTCTTGCTAAAATGAGTCTAGCACAGCAGAAGAAAAAGCTTTCATATGTGTACGTACAAGCCATCACACACACTCACGTCTGATTCTTTTAATTAGCGTCAGTAGTGGTACAGCATTTAACGCTGCCATCTCACTCCGTCAAAGGCTCGGTGTCCCTCACTTCTCTCTCTCTAACAGAAAATCTGACGCTTCCATCGCTGAATCAGGAGTCCACTCTGCCCTGCGCTGCACAGTCACATTTCTAGGCCAGTCGCTACTGTGATCAGCAAAAACCCCTAAATAAAACAAAGCAGGCAAGCAAACAAACAAACAGCGTTCCCCTCCCTTCTCCTTTCTTCTCTCCTCTCCTCCCCTGGCTGGCAGCACGAGCCGGAGAGGGGAACAGGCGAGCTGATATGGGGCTGAGCCCTGGCAGGGCCTCTGACAATGACCATATGGATCACAGGGGCATGGCAGCCTCGGCTTCCAGCAGGACACACAACTCCACACACAGGAGCTGCAGCTTCAGCCTACTGCACCTGTAACACTGTAAAAAAGTCTATATTTTTTTTATACATGTATCTGTGTATATGTATATATGAGTGATGAGTAAACTGTTTGATGACAATTAAATCCGCTTTGGCAGAGGACACAACACATCCCTGCCAATCTAGCATTTGACAAAGGACCTCCATATTGAAACAATAAGAGCAGATTCAGTCTGTGAACACAATGCAAAGGTAAAGAACAACAGAGCTATTGAGTGGAGGCTTTTAAAGGAAGTGTGGGTGGTGGGATTCAACACAGCTCAGGTCCTGGGTCACAGTTACAGCAGCTCCCCATCACAGATCAAGCTCCTCAGCTCTCATAATGGTGGCTCGCTTGTCAAACTCTCGCCTGCACGCTGACGTCAAAGTCTGACCGTTCTTTTTCTCAGGCGCTCCGTCCCTTCCCTGTCTATAACATCGTATAAAAAGCTAACTTTTGTAAAAGTGCACATAAATATTGCAGTGCACCTTGTCTCTCTTGTTTTGCAGGCGCATTGCCCATGATTCACCATCCTCTCCTTACCCCCAAATTCTCATGGGTAAGGAACACTGTTTTTGGGTAAAGGTCTGTGTAAGGCATGGGTGTGTGTGTGTGTGTGCTTAAACTATGTGTGTGCGTGTGTGTTGTGTGGGAGAGAGACAGGCAGGCGCAGAAGGGAAGATATGATGTAGGAGGTTTGCTAGAAGACAAGTGAAATTAAATTATGTGCTCTGAATTTGTATGAGATCAATAAAATGGAGTGTTGGCATCTGAATCATAATTTCTGTTGCAGTTTGAAAAGCTGAAATACAGTTTTTCAGAAATCTGTTTCGGCGTAATTGAAAAATGGTTAAAACATATTTTTATGCTTTTTTTTATACTGAACCTAAACTATCCAAGCCATGAGTGCAAAGAGATAAAAGGATTTTCTTGGTTGAACCAAACATCTATGTTGTAAACGAATATCCTTTTCTTTCACAGCAAAGCATACTGAGTTACCCAACAAGTGAATTTTCTAACTAAATGTATTTTTTCTCTGTTTGTTATAATGGCACATTGACAATCGAGGCTGACGTATTAAACAGAAAAAAAACACTGATAAGAACAAATAGCTGCTATTTATTGTATTAAAATGTGCAACAAATGCAACAAAGTAAAAGTCTGGTGCAACAAGTTGTGGCAGAATGGCTCTTAAACATGCCTTAAAATTTTTGAAGCTCATTAACATTATGGAGAAACTACACTGAACAGGACCTTTTAGCCTGAATCTGTTCAGGAAATACAGGTCACAAAGGTTGTGAACCTCATTTTGCATAAAATCCACTTTCTCTGACGACTGTAGCTGCTCTACATTCGGTCTGGAACGACTTCAGTTCACAAAACTACCATTGGGGTTGTTGCTCATACGTGCAGAGTTCAGTACAGTACTAAACTCCAAGAATCTCTCGTTACCTCACTAAGAATTGCTCTGTTTGCCCAAAATAAAATTATGGTTCTTGATTGGGTCAATTTTCCTGCCAGCAAGTGACAAAGTGACACATGAGGGCTACAAATGTTCTCCTGAACAGTAGTGACACTACAGAGAACGTTTATCTCCTGTTGGTTTGGTATCCTAGGGTCTGAGACAACCGACGTTTGGCTGGGTGGCTACACGTGTATGCTGCGTGCAGATTGCTGACATCACATCACATGGTTTCTCGGTTCAGGAATCCAAATCCCTCAGACATTTACACCGCACCCGAGGTTAAAGCAGACATCATGTAAGTCTCCGAATGAGTGAGGCAGACGTAATAATGTAAAACCATGAGAAATTTGCAGAGCTTGTGTGTAACAGGTTTCAAAATATTTCACATCGTTTAGCTGAATACACGGTTTGAGCTATAGAGTGTAGAGAGATTTCAGAAAGTAATTACACTGTTTCAGCCTGTTTTTGCCTCCTACTGTATTCTGAAAATGCTTGTTGGGGTGAGTGTGGGAGAATGGGAGGGACAGCATGGAGGAGCAGGGTCCTCAGATAAAATGTCAATCTGATGCCAGAGTGATGCTGAAGCTAAAGAGTGATATTAGTGGAGCTCTGAGATCAGATATGCTCTCACATCGCTGACGGGGTCGGACAAGATAATTAAATAATTAGGTCTTTTTTTAAATAGTTTCTTGGGATGTATGATATTTTTCTGAATTGTTCAAATTATGTGCAGAAAACGTGTTTAATTACAGAGTTTTATTCTGAGTTAACTGTTAGTTGGAAAGTCACCTTGTCCTTATTTCCACTCCATTTTAATAAACACACAGCTGATGCTAAGAGTCCTAAATACTGCATAAGAAAGAAAGAGAAAAAAAAACAGAGAAGAAAACATGAAGCCTGGAGTCTTGGACTACTACAAGAAACAGAACCACATCACAGACTCGCACAGGGCCAGAGCTGTCACATCTAACAGCATTGAGTACCACTGCTGCATTAAAGAGGCAAAAAATTCCCAGTAATCTGTGATGAAGAGGCCTACCAACTATCCCATACCTGGGATGTTGTCCTAAGCTGCCAGGCAACAACAGAAGTTATCGTCTTGACACTTCTGGCGAAATAGAAATATGACCAAATGGCACGTCTCACGACTACCCGTGATGTGAAGGTGATCTCCAGCCAAAAATGTGAAGGTAAACACACAACTCTCAACAAAGTGTTGCTGTCATGAGGTCCTTATTTCTTGAGGTCAAGGTATTCTAACCCTACGAGCAGCCTGCCTTTTGTGAGTACTAAGAGTCAGGGAAGATGGAGGAACGCTTGGTACTTTTGAGAAAAATATTACTGGATCATATTGTGGGTCTGGCCATCGTCACGGCTCTAACCCACCTCCTCTATAACATCCACTACGTCTTATGGCTTTTTCCCAGTTCTTAATTTTCCTTTGAATCCAGTAAAATTTAAGTTTATAGGCATTTATCCTGTTATTCAACTGAAATGTTTTCCCTTCCATTCTTACTTTACTCATTCTCATAAGCGCAACCCCATGTTGGGAATCTGCTCTCTCACTCTCTCTCTAGCACAGAGAAGAAATACCAGCCAATCAGAGTTCGGATGTGTAATGTTACGCACAATATACGCAAACTTGCTTCTCTTACTTGACACTTAAAAAACAATCTTGCAATAATTACGTGTCACATTGAACTGAATGTACTGACAGGAACTGCACCTGCAGGTGTAATGAAAATGTCATCCATCTTGGTGTCCTCATTCATGCCACATTTTAAAAGAAAATGCATTGAATTGCTGTGTGTTCTTTCATTCAGATCACATACATCTTGCCTTTTTTTCCTCTTCCTAAGACAAACTCATAGATAAATCTCTCTTGCTTTGATGAGAATATTCCAGGTTTTAGATGGAGCCTTTTCAAGATCACAGTAGGGGATCCAGCTCAAGACATTTGGACATGGAGCACATTTAAATCCCCTCCGATAATACTCTCTGGGTTGCTGTTACAGGAATGGCAAATCAAATCCGACCGAAGAAAATCTCATCAGACAGATGTACAAACCAATGACACCGATAAATCAATGTGACTGTAAAAGGTACACACACTCACACTCACACACTCACACACTCACACACACACACACACACACACACACACACACACACACAGAAACATTTCTGATCAAGGCCTGAAGGCTGTCAAGTTGTAATCACCTATGGGAGTGTTCAACATGGAACGCCCACCGTGCCTGCGCTTTAATTTAAAACACCGCTACCACTACGGAGACCTGTTATAAACAATAGGTCTGGCACAGGATTTTGGACCAAATCTTGATGCTAATAAATAAAGTAAAATCCAATTAATATTTAAAACTAATCACAGCGACAGAGCTGGAGAACACACAAAGACAGATTGGAGCCCGCGGGGGGAAGAGGGAGCTTTCTGACTGAAGCTCCCAGTAGACTGAGGTCTCTACTTTTCTCAGATTTAAATTCAAAAGCTCTTGTTTTAAAGAATGTTCTTATAATCCCAACTGGAATCATCCATAATTAACTTAGCAAGCGCCTGACAAAAGCAGCACAATCGTTTAGTAAATAGATGACAGAAGAAAAAAAAATTAATATGGCATCATTATGTCCTGGAGTGTCTAATGATTTCCTCACACATACATGAAGTGTTCATGGCTACAGGAGCCATTTAAAAATGTCAATGATCCAGCTATAAAAAGCCAGCTCAGATAATTCTGAATGACTGTGCAAGGTTATTGCCTTTCATCGTGCTAGCATCCAAAAACACGAGTTGTTATGAAAGCTATAAGATAATAGATGCGCGTGTTTGGGCGTGTGTGATTACTGCCCTGCTCTCCGGCAGTGCATAGGTAGTGGGGGGAGGGGTAGCGTTCACATTTCCCACCCAAGGATGAGCAACGGTGACTGAGGAGGGAGCTGGGAGGGTGGGGGTAGCGGTGGTGGGTGTGCATCTCCATCCATGCCGCGCTATAGCCTGTTCATATAGAAAGAGGAGCACATACTGGCCGTTTGCATGCCTGTTTTAAGACATGGAGGGGCAGATGCTTGTCCACAGTGTCAGGGCCTCTCCAGCTTTCTCTCCCTGACAGCACCACCAACTGCCTCCTCTTACATAACCCCCTCCCCCTCTCCAGGCCCGCTCCCTGCCTTTATTGGCTTATTTCTCTGTTTTTCAACCTTAGCATTTTCACCCCACTGACTGCTGCCCCTAACCCCCCATCCGCCCCCGCCCCCACACCCCAATCATTCATTGCTGATTCGTTGTCTGTTATTCCAAATCTTTTTATTCCATGTCATGAATGCCAGGTTGGATATTTTCTCTAAGGAGTTTCTGTGTGGTGCACATTCGCATGATACAGCAAAGGAGCAAGTATTCTTCGAAAGGATTTGGATCAAATAGGATTCTGCAGAGTGGTTTATCCATTAATGGTGCTGTTTCGACAACATAAGATCCTCACATGAATCACGATGCAGTCCAAGAACATATTTCATAAAGCAGACACTAATTTCTTTCATTGTAAGTTGAATGTTGAATAAATGTGCCTGAAATGAGAAGTAGAAAAATTAGGTGGTAATACTGATGGAGAATAAAATCTCCATGTAAGCAATAAACGCTTACATAATCACATCTGCTGCTTTCAAATGTGTGAAACATGAAATATGCTTGATTGGATGCAAAAGAAAAACGCTTACAATAGATTTTAACACAACACGAACCAGGAGAAAGTGTCTTTATCTTTTTGCCTCCTCAAAGCTAAAACCTCTCCATGGCTGTAGTAATCTGCTAATATCAGCCAGGTTGCGGCTCATATGTGGGCTCAGCTCAGGGGGATCTCTTCCACTCTGCCACTGAAATTTCAGCCTCCATTTTACCCCTGTGCTTCTCCTCACCTTCCTTCTTCGTGCTGCCTCGTATTTCTTACTCAAAATGCGATCAGACATAAACGGGGGAAAGTACAAACAATGCAGCGGCTTCACTTGCTGCAAATACGAGACTACATGGACACATACTCATGCACAGCAAGAACCATTCCTTGAATCTCATGCTCTCCAAGCTACCCTTCCCCCACCCAAGCTCACTCTCATGCTCACATACATGCACCTTGCTTAATTAAAGACTGCGCTTCTGAAGCTGTTCTGACCTTATATCAACTGTAATTTATAAATACATGTAAATAAATGGAGATAATAGAAACAAAATGGAGCGCATGTTAAGAGGCGGTTTCATTCACACTGTGCGGCATGTATGACAGGCAGTGTTTAGGCACAGATTACTGCTGATTCTCTATTTTTCTGACCACACTGTCATTATATGGTGATTCTGTTGACTGAAATGGCTTGCTAAAACACAGAGGCCATAAATAAGAATGGAACGGGTACTGATTTCATCAGCTCTGCCTCTAGGAGACACAATCCTACAATTAGTTGATATCTGAGAAATCTATGTCTTACATCTAATTTCTAAACTACGTCAGGCTGTAATGTTGGAGTAACTGCCTTAAGAGATAACTTAAAATAACTGCAAACTGCCTCTCAATGCTGCTTCAATGAATGAAAATGCAGCATTTTTTGGCCTCTGGTAACTGCATCAGCGTAAGCCTTTGACGACATACGCTAGGTGTGTTAAATCTATAAGCATTAGTCATCTGCATCAAATCCAAACATGAAGATCATCTCCATGTGTGTGCAGTGAAACTGGATCTTTCCTGTTCTGTTCTCCTCACTCTGCTCCCAACAGAAGAACCACAGTCAACAAATGGGAAACGGAGGGCTTGAGATGAATACTAAATATGAAATCTCTTCCATAAACCGACAGCCTCAGCTGATACATGATCGTCTCCGCTTTACTACAGCTACAGCTCGTCTGATGCCAGATCTCCCCTGCCAGGCCCCACAGTCCCGAGCTACCACAGAGTGAGGACGATGACTTACCTGGTCATACCACTCCCGGTTGGTACAGGTGCACTCGGGCCACCATCCCCCTTGTCCACTGGAGTTGTTGCCGTTTACTTTGGGGCCTCCCTTGGATTGACCCTTTGGGTTGGGGCCTCCAGGACCCCCACTAGACATAATCTTGCCCTTACTTCTCCCCAAAGTGCCCCCTCCTCCTCCCATGCTTCCACCTCCCCCTGAGGCTGGAGGAGGTAAGGTTTGGCCTCCCCCGTACCCAGGTGGGTATCCATAGGGTTCGGCCTGCCAGTCTCCTCCATATGACGGGGCGTCCATCCTACGCAGGGCAGCCATACGGGTCACCTCATAACATTCTGGGCACTTGCAGCAGTGGTGGTGTTTGTGCATGCTGGCTGTGCTGGCTAGGCTGACGCTGAGCTGAGCGGCGTGGCACTCTGTCTCTGCTGCCTCCTCAGATCTCTCACAGCACGCTGCGATCAGCTCACAGAGCGCTAATGCCGACGGAAATAACACTAATCACAGGAATTTCTACAGATTTTCCCTTTTTCGTCAAATCCTGTCACTCTCCGCTTTATTCCTCTCGGACGTAGAAAAAAAAAAGATTGAGAGGGATGGGAAGCAGCAACGGGAAAACAAAATACAAAATGGGCACGTAGTCTTTGTCCTCTTGACGTAGAAGATCAAAGGAAATATTCAAAATATTGTATATGACCACACAATCAGAGACCAGCCCCAATGATAGAAATTTCCTCTTGCTTCTCTTGGTTCACAGTGATACGCATATAAATTCATATATATATATATATATTCTTTTGTTTATATATTATATATATTTACACACACAAATACATATAAAAATATTAATATAAACAGACAAGCACAAATACAGATATGTACAGGGATAAATGTATATATATATATAAATATCTATATGTGTGTGTACAAATATATATATAGATATATAAACAATATATATAAATAAATGATATCCGCAGATGAAAATCTTCTTCTGTTAATTCTTGGTATCTTCCCGTTCTGTCAAAATATCACGCTTTTTTCCTCCTGCGTTGAAAATCGTTGTCTTTCTCTCCCTGTCTCTTTTCTCAGCCTGCAGAGAGGAGCTGAGCACTGGATCGCCTCTCAGCCAGCTTGCCCTAGATGTGGATTATTCAGAGGGATGCGAGCAAGCAAGAGGGAGATGGAGAGTGAGAGAGAGAGAGAGAGCGGGAGGGAGAGAGAGAGCGAGAGAGAGAGAGAGAGAGAGAGAGAGAGAGAGAGAGAGAGAGAGAGAGAGAGAGACAGGAAGGGAGGGGGGAGAGAGATTCGTAGCAGCATCCCTCTAGCACCTCAGCCCTGACAGCCACAGCCAATCAACTGGCAGCGCTGCCATCAGCAGCAGCAGAACCAACAGGACTGAGCGCTTCACTAGCTGCTCTTAAAGGGGCAGCGACACCTAAACCTCACTGCTGCCTGCCTTGGGTGAAAAGGTTCTGCCTCACACATCAAGCCACAATAAAAACATTGTATTTGTCTATTTTCTCATTATTGTAAGAAGAACAGGTCAGGAAGTCACAGTCCACGATCTGTTATTGCTGAACTTTGACCCTGCTCCACTAATTGTGAGTCTAATCCACGAGAGGACAGCGAGCACCCCCTGTCCCTCTGACTGGTCACTGGTCACCTCCACGGTCATCTCTAGTTCAGCTGCAGACTTAATAGCTTTCTTGTGCTAGTGATTGGCAACCTCAGGCTCTGTGTCACAGCACACATCTGTAAATAATCTCACAATGGAAGCAGGTGCAGCAAATGAAAATCCTTTTTGTCCTGGGTATCACTAAACTTGCCTCTCAACAGAGGATGCCTTTGAATCACGCTGCATTACTTTACATCACTCTCTACCCCTCTTCCTTTTTTTAGTACTGGCAAAGCAGCACTGCTGCTGAATTATTTTATTGTTAAGTCCTGCCCATGTGCAGGATGGGGTCAAAATAAGCGCAGCGAGAGAAAACCCAACTGCTGAAGCCTCATTTAAAAACCACAGGGGAAATATTTTATGTTCACAATGATGACATCAACACATGTGTACGAAACCAACAAGATTACACGCTTGGGCTTTCGAGTGGGTGGAGGAAGAGATTGAGAGTGAGAATGTGTGAGGGGGGGGAGAAGGAAGAAGACACTATATGGCTTTCATGTATCTGTGGCAGTTATATTTTCACTAATGCGATAGGACCGCCTGTGAACCATTTTGCATGCTTATGAATTTGTAGGTTGATCACAGCTACATATAAAACATCCTGACGCTGAGGGTGAAGGCTTTCTTTTTCTTTTTTTTTGAGAACTGAGAATGTTATAGTGTCGCCACTAAAGCCCTGCATATATGCATTATTAATGAAATGTGACGGGGAACAGAGCTGGGTGTGTCTGCATGGGGGGAGAGAGTATATTTGTACACAGTCTGCATGATATGGTGCTCATACATGAATTCCAGTGCCTTGGTGCTTAGATTAACATATAAGACAGTCTTTAAATTATATGTATATTAATGTGAATCTGTGCAACCATCCTCTTAAACTGAGCAGGATTTTAGGGCACACTGCACTGTGTTGCAGGCCTACCAGGAGGCACACACAGCAGGCTCAGCCACACTTAATTACATGCAACAGTAACTCACTTCATTACAACGATATTCTTTCACTCCAACCTACAGAGATTTGCCAAGCAGAGAGCAAAAAAAAAAAAAAAAAAAAGGGGAGAAACTTGGCCATCTTCAAACAGAGACTAGAAACCACTGAATGCCTCAAGTTACATTGTAGGATGCAGCCACAAACCCTGCTGAAGCCAATCAGAGCGATGAGGCGGGGCTTCGAGGCAGTGGCTTGAAAGGACGATGTAAGCATATCGATCACAGCACACATGACTGAGCACATGTTGCAACCATCCTTTCCTTGCCTCGCTCTGTCTCTCTTATAAACTGTCCACATCGCATTTACCACTCAGTGCAGTCAGAAGGCTTACAGTGGAAAAAAAAACACACACACACACACACACACACGCACACACACACACACAAAAGAAATCATAATGTGTGCCATACAAAATGAAGGAATGGCAAGTAACACAAAATAAAGGCAGATATGTCACCCATATTATCTGTGTGGGTGGGAATGCACATACACACACGTACATACACAAATTCGTAGGCATATTTAGAACAACTAGGGGAAAGAAACCTCTCCCTTTAAATATTACATAATATAGAATATATTAAAAAATCGGTCTGTCTTTTTAGAGCCAATCAATTGCTGGTTTTCTGTATCAGAAGAGAAGCAGGAAGAGGAATACAGGAAGTTAATATGCATTAATCAAATTACAGTAGAGCTATGACAGGACGTATGCTTTGTTAAGAGTTAACATTTCAATCACAGCAAGCTCATACAGGGGGCATAATGCCGATATTAGTACAATATAGTGTAATCAAATACCAAAAACTCAGCAATAAATACAACCTTTGTGAAGATTATGTAAAATTTTTGTTCAGACTGTGTAGCTCTGGATGGACTCAATTACACAATCATTTTTGAGGTTGTCGTTTGCAGTGTCCTTGTATTAGATCACATGATATTGTCAATTTAATCTGCAGTTTATAACACAATAAAACTGTCACCTCTATAAGATTATTTTTCCATTTGTGATGCAGTGCCAAGTGGAAAAAAGCAATATTCTGTTACTGGCATTTCTTTAGTGGCTAGACATAAATACCAGAGAAGGAAAAAACGTAATACCATTCAAAAAAAAAAAAGAAATCTAGCAGTCTTTTAGTTTGCCTTCAAGACCAAGCCACTCTCAATGAAACGTGAAAAAAAAACCCTTTTTGTCATAAATACTGACGTATTGCCACAAACACTGAAACAATAGTCCACAGCAGGGTATGATTGAAGTGTTAGCTTGTAATTACACTCTGACTCCTACCAAACTTAATAGCTGTTCCTGTCCTGAAGAAAATACAATAACAACAACTTGGTTTTAGTAGACCCAGAAGAATAGCAATCTTGTTGGAAAAAAAACACACATCCATATGTGTGTTATACACATACTGTTCATGCACGAGTGAGTGGCGTTTGTGTGCGCGTGTGCAATCCTTGATAAATACTGTGCCCAATTAAAGAGCTTGCACTGGAAAGATGTGGATCAACAGCATAAGATGATTTATCTTGTGAAATGAAAGCGGTGACCTCTGACCTTCCGTTGACAAATGAAAGAGAAGGCCCTGTGATTTATGGCATAAATGAGGACATTATCCTGTGCTTTTGAACAGAAACGCTTCTCCGCATCCCACCTTGCAGCTCCCCCAGCACTATCAGCCTCAGCATCAGCTTGCACAGCCGTTATTACATAAACCCACCTGGACACTCTGTAACAAACACACACACACACACGCGTGCACACACACACACACACACGCTCTCATAATGAGCATTACAACCCCCAACCACTGCACAGACCATGTATTGAGCTTTTCAGTCATTTCTAGGCATTTCTCAGAGAAGCTATGTGACTACTCCTTCGTCACCTGACCGGATGCATCACCATAAAAGGACAGTCGGCAGTGAGACAGTCTTAAAGAGGCAGCTCCAACTCAACACATACTAGGCTGCTCTACTGTAACCTTAACTAACTGTAAGAGGGGATGAAGAAGCAAGTCTTACAAGTCCCTCTCAGGCATCATTAACATCACAGCAGAATGCACTTCAACAAATATCAGATATTGAAAGGAGTAAATCGTAGAATCTACAAGAATCGTTTCACTTAATGCTGCCACTGCTCAATGAATCATAGCTTTGTGAAGTGGGGGGGGGGGGGGGGGACTACAAGACAGAAAGCCAGTCAGAAAGAGAGAAAGGAAAGATATTCATCAGTTTTGTACTGAAAGACAAAGTAACCTGTCAAGGAGCCACCACAAAGCTCTTCAAGCGATGCAAATGCAGAAAACAAAGGCTGCATGGCTAAGACCTCTGTTAAGAGGCCTCAGTGGCAGAGAACAGCTGCTCCACCACACACACCAAATACAGCACCTCCAAATGATGGAAGAATAGGAGAGACAAGAGCGCACATGGAGGAAAATGGAGGGAAATGAGGGAGACGAGGAGAGTGGGAGATTCTATCAGAGCCGCATGGAACGCTGTTTGACATAGATTTTGTACATGCATATGAAGACAGGAGCAAAAAGAAAGAGAGCTATGGAAAGGGGTGCAAGTAGGAGGTTGAAAGATGAGCTGGAAACTGACAGGAAGGTGACAGCAGTTGGTAAAATATGATGAAGGTGCTGTAGGTCCACGGCGGACGCCATAACTGAGGAGAAACGAAGCTAAGGTGCCCTGTGTGTGGGCAGAAATGCGATGACTAGAGGGGGCATTACTGAAGCATGGTGCTGAACAGAAGGGGGAGTAAAAATAGAGAGAAGAAAATAGAGAGATGCGGAGAAAACAACAGAGTGCTTATGTGCCCATGAGTGCATGGGAATGCAAAATAAACTGTGTAATTACCCATTCACCTTGCCACAGAGAGCAATGCATGTAAAACCACTGTGCTTGCTGAGTGTGCATCATCACGAATGTGCTCATTGTGTGTATGGTGTAAAAACAGAAGCGAGAAACAGAGAGAGAGAGAGAAGGAAAAAACAAAGATGCAAATTAAAAGAGGAATGAAAAAGACAGGATGAAAAACAGAGAAGCGAGGAGAGAGAGATAGATAGAGAGAGAAAGAGAGTCAGAGCAGTCTGTGGGGATGCAGGCGGGGGAGGAATGTGGTTTCCATGGCAACCCGAGGAAGGCTGAGCTCTGGGTGTCCGTTCCAGCTCTGCACTGCACCGGCCCTCGCCTCTCAGCCGCCTTGCTCTCCCTCTCTCTCTCCAGCCTCCCCCACTATATCTTTCCTTCTACACCCCCTCCTTCTCTCCCTTTCACTCCCACCCTCCAGATCCCTGCGCCTCCTCAGCTCCCTCACCTTCCTCCTTCATGTGATAGAAGGAGTCACACACACACACAGCCAGCTCCATATTATACACACCAGAGTCAACCTGTACTGTTACCATATTCTTATGAAACATTATCATACAAGCACATTGAATCTATGAGCTTACAGCCGGCATCTCCCTCTCTTTTACCCTGTCCAAGCCCCCAGATCCTCAAGCCTCCACCCCCTCCACCCACTGCACTAGTTCTGGGCTCAGCTGAAAAGCCAACGCCTGCGGCCACTGTGCTGCCATGTGCCACTGGCCGTGTTGCAATGGGGAAGGCATGTGAACACAAGGGCCTCTAACAATACTGAGGACCATGGCTAACCTATGAGACATGCTTCTATCATAAAGTATGAGGACTGTGCGTGTTGCTCATGTACGCAGCAGGCTGACCACAACCCTTAAAGAAATTGTTTTGGGAATTTTGCTTCTCTGGTTTCTTGCCAACAGTTAGATGAGAATATCAATACCACTCTCATGTCTCTAATGTAAAGCTAGAACAGGCAGGCAGATAGCTTAGCTTAGCATAAAGACTGGAAACAGGGGAACACAGATAGCCAGAGGTGACAAAACTAGACTACCAGCACCTGGGTGTCCTTGACGTGGCAAAAAGCATAAACTAATACTCTAGTTTTACAGCTGTAGGTGAAGAGAGTGATGCCAACATATTTATAAATTGGCTATGTCACATACTTACAGTCAAAGTATAAATAAAAACCTAAATACTATTAATTACTCTGATCCGTATGAGCATAATGGACATAAATTATCATTGCAGGTGCTGAAACGCCAAAGAGAAAATTAGTTTATTTTATTTTATTTTTAGCACGAAGTATTAGCACCACAATAATCAACACAGACTTTTAGGAGTCCTGGTTGAGGCAAAACTGATCAAACAAAACCCTGGAAAATAATTCCCGGACTTCTTTATGATTTAGCGGTCGTATCTCAACATTAACATAATGTTGTAAAGGTCAGTACCAAATGATTTCATGATGCTAGAGCACTATCCATGGAGAGTGCCTAATTATCATCACATAGTCAGGATTATTAGTATCTGCTTCTCTTTCTGATGCTTCAACAGTCCCTGGGGAGACGGTTGTGTAAACTCCTTTTTACTTTGCTTTACTCACCTTTGGCATGTCGACATGGGAGCGTGTCACCAAGCCAGAAACTCGCTCCACTTTGTGAGGGCTCTTCCTGCTGGTCACTCGCACTCGAGACACACCCTCCTCCTCTTGGTCCTGCAGGACACAGACAGATCAATTTTCAGACCGGGATGAAGAAAATCAGATTTAACAAAAGAAAATTAAAAAAAAACCCTGTCCAGCAATGACCAGGACACACCTGTGGAAAAGAAAGATGACAACTATCGCCAACATCTCTGAAGAAATAGCTTGACATTTTGGGAAATATGTTCATTCAGTTTCTAGCTTTCTATTTTTTATGTGGTTAGCAAACAGAATATTTTTTCTCCCAGGTGGTTATAAGAATCTTTAAGGATTCTGGAAATACCTTCTGAGCAGTGATAAGTGCTAAGCAATAAGTGTAAAATCAGCTGCTTAGCTCTGAAACTCAAATGTAATGGCACTGCAAGAGGGTTAGTTTAGCTTAGCATAAAGACTGGAATCAGAAGGAAACAGCTAGCCTGGCTCTGTCTAAAGGAATAAAAACCCACCTACCAGCGCCTCTCGAGCTCAGTAATTAGCATGTTGTATCTTGTTTGTTTAAAATGTACAAAAAAGGCTGAAGAGAGTCAGGCTAGCTGCCTTTATGCTAAGCTAACCCACTGCTATCTCTAGCTTCATATTTAGAGCACAGAAGCGAGAGCCGCATCAATCTTCTCATCCGTACGCAAGAAAGGGAAAAAAAAACGTGTATCCCAAAATACCAAACTATTAAAGTGTTGTTAACACAGAATACAGAGTAGCTGGATCAAAAAATAAAAAAAAATAAAAGAGCACAGCTACAGAAATTGGACTAGGCTGAAAACAGAAGACCTTTGCGAAATCAAAAATATTTGAGTGACAGTTTGATTTGCGCCACTGGAGCTCGGCCATTAATCACAACACGGTGGTGTTTATTGTGGAAACAGTCACCTGTGATGACAGAGCAGCAGAGAACTGGACTGAATACTTTGCTCCTTCTCATATTTTAGTCTAACATGACAAATGAAACTCAGCAGGTACGACACGGTGGCACACACGTAACTGAAATCAAAATGACTAAAGTCAGACGTATTGAGTTTCACGACAAGAGAGTAGTGACTGAAGCCTTTTACTGACTCAGAACGTGAACATGCAGAGTCTACAGTGCCTGAAATTCAGTAAGATCATTCCCACAGATTAGACCACACAGAGCCTTAACTGACAGCAGAGGGCAGCCTTTAGAGCAGACTGTCACTGGTGCAAAGTTGCCAAAAGTGTAACTGCAAAACAGGCCCAGTTATTTTCCAGACAAGCGGTGCCTTCTCTCTCAGCTGATACTTTCAAATTAAAATGAAAGCTGCCCCTTGTGCTCAAGCTGAAAAGACAATTGTTTCTATAGAATTTGCACACACACCCAAAAGTGAAGGCTGCTGTACCTGGCAACAAACAGGATGAGTTGGAAGGCTAAATAAATAAATACATTAAAAAAAAAAAAATCAAACTTTAACGTTACATTCATGTCATGTTTGCAATATTGTCAACAACTTTCTTTAGTTTTGCACTGGTGTAGATCAGATATACTGCATAATTTCAGAGATGCTAAACAAGTTTCTCTTTGACGCCTCCATTCCCACATGGCAGCACTGACAGGCAGGTCAACTGGCACTGCCTGAGCTACAGAGCTGCACCAACCCCCCCTTTGCTGGCTCGGTCTAATAGTGACAGCTAAGAGTATGCCCTTTGCACTATGCACACACACACACACACACTTAATCTCACACAAACAAAAATGTGCAGACATATTTGAAATGAGTCCATCAATTAATCATTTCAAGTCACACAATGTTTAAAATGTATGTCTCAGTTCCTTGCTGGCCATTACTCAGAGTTATTACACAACAGAATCAAGAATACGACACCAAAATGTTCTTGCATTCAAAACACAAGTTACTTTTTTCTAATTATAAATTCATTAAATCAACTAAAAGCTTCCTGTCTTCTTTCCTTTCTTTTCCAAAGAAGCCATTCTCCACTCTCACCTGCTACTCTGCACCAAATCTGGGAATTTGCAGACTCATTTAGTTTCTCTCCCATCCTCCACTCAGGTGACAGCACGGCTAGAATACTGATGAGCACCTCGCTGGGTGTCCATTAAGCAGCTCTCTCTCTCTCTCTCTCCCTCTCAAACTTCCCACTATGACTGCTGCATCCTTCCATCACCTTCTCTCACTCTCTAGGACTGTGCCTGGGCCCCACAGGCAGCTGGGATCCACAGAGGAGAGGATGGGGGAAGGATCAGGAGACATGATGCACCGAATTAGAAGCCAGACAGGGTGGATCACAGAATGCACTGAGAGGAGCTTTGGATGGCAGAATAAAGTTCAAACTACAGTCATAGTTTGTGGTTTAGTGCCTCTACTGCGGGAGTGACAGATTATGAACACACCCGATTGCATGCAGTCGTTGATCGACTCCCTCGGAGGTGACTTTTGTGGTTGCCAGGGGGTACGATGAAAGATTGTGGAGCAGCTCAGCTAAATAACGATTAGATTAAAAATAAATACATTCCTCAGTATGTCCTTTAAACAATGTTATAAATGCATGAGGTTCCTTCTTGTTTAATATAATGTCAGCTCTTACACTCAGGTTTTTTTGCTTGTGGACAAGCACTCATAAACTGGACAACACAGTCTTCTCCACTAAAGCATCCATTTAATACAGTCTAGTAAATGACAAGTTTATTGCGGCTCCCCTGTTCAGCTGACCGCACATAATCCACTTCAGACTTAGCACATGAAATTCAAAAATGTATTGCTATTAAGTGATTGACTGGACGGAGGGCCTGTTAAGCATGAAGGAATAATGTTGGATTAAAGTTTTTTTATCTTGTGAGGATTGAATTGTGTCATTTCAGTATCACCTTTATATTATAAGACTAAAAACCACTGGAACACAGCACGGTACATGACTTAAAAACATGCATTATACAGACTATGCATCCACAAGTGCACATATACAAAAATGAATTTATTGGGTATGTATAAAATCAAGTCTAGATCTCATCAACCAAACACACAGGGTGGCTCAGTCATATCCACACCTAGTGGAGACAGCTCCGCAGATCATCATGAATATTGCATTCATACTTGGTGAAGATGGACTGATTAAACCAGTGGGTAAAAGTCATGGTTTATCGGGGATCTCCATCAAAACAAGGGAGTAGTGGCAGTGCCCTCTCTAACCCAAAGCTAAGTAGAAGAAAACGTTCATAACATTCAATGGGCTGACTCATATTTGGGTTGTTCTGGCTCCACCACAAAGAGAACCACCTGGGGTGTCTTGGTGGCCCCCTGGGTCTCAGACATGTACCATATAACCATGGGGGACTGGGGCCAGGGACCAGGGAACGTCTTTTTTTCTCCCCATGTTTTCTACTGCAAATTTTAAAATAAAGACCAAACGCAGAAAATTCATCTTTAAACAAAAACGAAAAAGGACCACTTCTGCTCCACCCCAGCCCCACATTGTGATACGGGAGATTTGCCCTGCCAGGTACCGTTAGCTTCTTCTGCAGTCCATTTTACAGCCTTTATCAGCATCAGGATGTCTCTACATACATTTTGGTTCACTTGAGACCTTTTGTGACATATTAAAACAGAGAAAGGCTTTAAATTCTCAATCCCATTTCCGTGGTGCTACACTCTATTTGAAGGGAACTGCAAATATTATAGCAGGACTGCGTCACTCCAATTGTAAAAATTATATTTTCAAATGTGCTAAAATTGAAATCATGCTTTTGTTCGCAGATTCAGTATGAATTTGTGTCCCATGCACCACATGTAGACTATGGTTGAATTACTGTGAGTGCAGACAAATAACCAGAAACACACACACACACACACACACCACACACACAAACACACTAATGGGCTATAGGAGTCAACCAAAGATCAATTTCATTAACATTTCAGCACAGCCGAAAGAAAGTCATGAGGCAACATTAAATCGCACAGGCAATATGAAGTGAGGGGTTCCTACCCATCCCAAGACTATTAGGAGATGAGTGACATGAACCTATGAAAAAATGTTCCTGTTTAACAGCAGTGTCTGGATTTATTGACTTTTCACTTACTGTAACGTGGTTAGAGAGGTCTGTGACGCTCCTCAGTAAAAATCTGAATAAGGTTTAAATCCACACAAAAAGCAGCTTTCCTCCCTCCAGTTCAGTTGTTGTTTTCTGTGTCCTACACTAAAAATATTCTAAATAACCATGTGACTGCAAACACTTGTTATAATGAAAAGACTGGCTGACTTCACAAGAGCAGCCCACTGATGAGCAAATGGTAATCAGCACTCTTTTGACTGTGTCTAATTTCCTCTTCTCCTTCTACCCATGTGTCCCTGCCTCCAACTTTTTTCCTCTGCCTGACACTCACTCACCAGGTTGAAGTCATAGCCGCCATGACTCATGATAACATTTTAACCGTGTAGGAGTGTGAGGGACACAGGTAGTGACACCATGTGTTGGCTGCTGTGTAACCTTTTGTGCAGCCCGGAGGTGAAGCACGGCACACAACAGCGCGTGAGACACACCAGACACATTATAAACATGTAGTATATTTTCTCTATAATATATAATGTAAAGCAGGAAAATTACCTCCCACGCATCCTGCCTGCTGTCTTCTTTCACAACCGTTTGCTCTGTGTGCTGTTGCAAGGTCACCTCGTAACACTCTTGAATATCTGTGAGAAAAAAAAAGAACAATAATTAGCTTTTTTTTCATTACTTGGATCATCACAAACATAAGTTGTTAGGTTTTTTTGTTTACTGTGTTATCTTTATTTCTTGTTCATAACTTCTCAGTCCTCTAAAGTGTACTGCTTTAGCTGTGTTCTAGAAACCACTAATCAATCATGGGCACATTGGGAGATGTCTGTTTTCCTCAGTGGTGCGGCGGGTGAAAACATGGGGGCGGGAGTCGTCTCTTTACATGGACGTTATGTCTCCACATTTGCAAGTGCTCTTCTTCTCTTGTTGCTGAACTATATGACTCAGGTACTGACTGAGCAATTCATCTAGTCAGTGTCTTAGAGGCCCACATTACAATATTTCATACTACCTGAACAGCATGCACCAAAACATGTCTTTACTTTTTGATTCTTTTGGTTCAACATCATCATAGATCTGTTACACTGTAGGTCATTATCTTTCTCTTTCCATTGAAGCTCCATTTTAGGGTGAGAGGGTACACAAACTCCTACACATGTTGAATAAATGTAGACACTGCCCCCTAGTTGAATAGTGGGAAATTCATACCCAGTTACATGCTTTGATTTGAGTGCTGTAGAAATGGAAGCTGGTTTTATGAGAGCATTCCTTGAAAGTTCTCAAGAAGGACAAAGTCTGATGATGCTTCAATCTCAATGTGACTGTGTAAGCAGTAGAAAGGAATGTGACTTTCATATACATGTTAAATAACAAGCCACAAGGTTCTAAGGGGAAAGATGTATTTTAAAAATATATAAATATATATTTTTAAAAAATCAAAAAAACAAGACTCTATAAGCATGTTAGCAGCTCTGTGGGGCTGTCATTAAAACATGCTCACATGCTCACAAAGACAAAGCTAACATGCTTGACATTTATTTGGCAGGCGTAATGTTTACCAAGGTCACCATCTTGGTTTCGGGTGTTATTAAGCTTACAATTAATGATGAGCAGTAAACACAAAGCTGACAAACACAAACCTTCATGACAACACCTCCATTAATTGTTAAAATATTTCAGACTTGACTAAAGTGGCCCACTAACTGATGACATGGCAAATAACTCCACAAACAGTATCCACTCCTGAAGACTCCTTTGAAGGTTTTTCAAAGTGGCAGATGGCAGAGAAAACAGAATGCTGTCCCTGTAGTTCGTACGTGCTGTGAAGTGCTTTAAGTGCAGGGGTATTCAAACATGTCACTCTTTCTCAAGTACCACAAGATACCATGAGAGGAACTCAGGAATCAGTATTGACACCTCAGCATGTTCCTCAACTCCTCTTCCCGTCTTTTAAAGTTTTCCCCTTCTTTTCAGACTGAACTCCTCTGCTCTCCTCCCTTCTATACTCGTCTCCACTCATCACCTCCTGGCTCATTACACGCCCATGTCCTGTGGTCACCTACTGAGTGGCAGCCATTTGATGAGAATGCACTAGGACAATTTTGCTGATCTTACACACGGGCCTGGTTACTGCACTGCTAGCATAAAGAGGTTGATGGAGAGTTCATCAACTTTCCAAAGTTCAATGTCAGGGCAAGACAGGCCACAGGACAGGACATCTAGGACAAACCTGATACATTTAAACCATGTTCTTTCTATTGACAATGTGTATCTTTTGTTGAAACAGAAAATCCTGCACTCTATGTGTATATGTGTGTGTGTGTGTGTATATGTGAGATAAGAGTCGGTATGTCCCAACAAGGCACCGTGAGAACAAAAGTGTAAGAATGGAGCATGTGACTCATCACTGTGTCTGAATATGGAGGAGTGAAGCCATGTGTGGGCAGAGGAGTTTGCTGTCCAGCTGACTAAAGAGCAACCTCACTTACACAAACTCTTATATACATGCAGACACATACCGTTGGCCTACCTGTGCAAACACATTTACATACAGGCAAAAAACATACATACAAACACCCACCACACTAGTAAGCCTCCTTATTGTTAATATACCGAACTATGTCAGACACACAGTGAACTGTGCTGCTTATAAAATCACCACCGTGCACATTAGCAAAAAGGCACCTTCATGAGTCATTTAACCAGAAATGCATAAATCAACAAGGTTTGATGTCAAAATCCTCTGAGATGAAATGGCCGAGAATACAAGCATCATCTTCCTTTTGTATTAAATTTTAAATTATTGCTGTCATACAGAATATGAAAAGTAGGAGGGTAGAAGATGGTTTTGATTCAGCATAAAATTTGAAATTTCAACACACAAGAATGTGGTGCCTTTCCTCAAGTATTGTATTGAGTATCCGGTTGCTACCTTTATTCTGAAACCTGCATTAACTGATTATTTTGCCTTCTTATGGTCAGCAGAGCATGCTGTACACACATTAACACGACACCTTATAAAGTTGATACGGTAAATGTATTAGCGAGCAGTTTGTCTATTTACACATCAAGCAGACAAGGAGAGTCATTAGCATTATTTTTTTTATCATCATTAATTATCACTCTTCTTTTAGCTCTAGTCTGGGAAAATATCTGGTTCTCAGGCTGCTAAATGCTACACCAAGGTCACCAGCTGGTCACTAACTTTGTCTATCTGTCATTTGGTTCTGGATAGGTTGTGTTTAGTGGGTATATCAGGGCTAGCCAGCCGTCATAGCTGGAAACAAGGCTTATGAGAGCACTGAAAGTGAACCAAAACAGGAATGCTACAGGATATAAAACCAAAACGATGAGCTGAAAGACACTAAAAAGCAACATAGTGCTGAGGAGAAAAGTAGAGTCTCTCTACATTCTGTCATTTGACCCAGTGTTCATCTAAAAATACTGGTTAGTTCGGCTTCAAATAAATCTTGAAATTGTTGCATCTGTTAAGTCATGCAGGATATGCTCTTCAGCTGCATCTCGGACACCTGGCTTGCTTTCACACAACTAACACTTCTAATTACATCGTTCATCTATTCCTGGCACAAGTAACAAGACAGAGAAAAGTGCTCTATCGGGTCTTGAAGTGTTTTAAGATCAGAATTCACAGTCACACAAAGTACAGAAGTACAGAGGTTTTTTTTTTGTTTTTTTTTACATCTGTGACTTTCCAAAAAAAAAATCTCTGAACTGTTCCAACCCTCACAGACCACATAAATTCCTGGCCATGGAACAAAATACATAATCCAAGCCAGAAGTCGCTTTCACAAGACTTACTCCCAGATCTCTTTTTGATGTCGGGACTATTTTTGGGACGGCCTGGTCAAAGCGCTGAGCCTTTTTGTCACAGTCATAAGGGGGTTCCCGCACCTTCTCCCCATTCTATAAAGACTCTGCATGCAGGATCAGTGTGTCTGTGGGTGTTATAGGCCTCCTCTATTTGTCATGTACCTATTCAATTGGACTGAAGTCATCTTTGTATTGCCTGCCTGGGTGAATCATACGGGAAAACCAATGTACCCCTGGTTCTTTGCATGATGATGAGCAAGCTACAGCTCACTCGAATAACACATTCACAGAAAAATAGGCCACAATTATTTCAAGGCAGGGCAAAACAATTCACCCCCCTTGTCACTGCCTGAATAAAATATTCCCCAGACATTTAGGGTCCTCTGTAATTTAACATGTGTCTGTTTGTATGTGTGTCCCAAATCCCTGTGAGCAGCCCCCCATGCCTCTCACTGCATGTTTGTACATTGGAACAAAAGGGTGGATGCACAGTTAAGGCAACCTTTGTTCGTGACTGTGCAACCATGCAGACATCCAATCAAGTGGCCAGTACTGAACCTTCCCACACTGCATCAAACACCTCTTTACTTCCCACAGTGCATCAAAGTTAGAGAGTATCTCTGAAAGACAAATACTGTACTGTAATGCTGCCAGATCACTGTCTTCAAACTATGGAAACAGCAACTTTTCAATCAGAAAACTTTATGGTTTCGTAAATTCTCATCTAATCATGAAATGTTTAAAACACTGTCAGGTCTGCTGATTAAGCTCTCCTGTTTTCAACCCACTGCTACAGCGACAAAATGGTGAAAACAGAACCGGTTCACATGGCACCAAGCATGCAAGGCAAACAAAACAGGAGAGGATAAGAGGATGAGTAATGTTTATATTGCACTGTATTCCTATTAGCGCTGTGAACCGGCTGCTCCTCCACTCTGCCTTTTCTGATGAGAACCACATGTTGAACTGAGGGCAGAGCCTCGTCAGCCCTCCACCTGACAAGCACCGACCACAGGCCTCTTCTTCGGCTTCTACCCTCACACACTGCACAGATGATCCAGAAAGCCAGGGGAGCTGAGAAATAGCCTTGGCATGGCAGCCAAGAGCACTTTATTTTCCTGTCCACCTCAGGCTCGGCCCTGATTGAACATTCTTTGTGAGGAATTTTTGGAATCCTGATTTGGAAAGCTAATCCTCTCTGAGTCTCCCTCACTTAAACAAATAACAAGGTATATTACCTTAGTGATTGTTATTAGATAGAATTGTGCATAACATCAAG
Organism: Toxotes jaculatrix; assembly: GCF_017976425.1. Classification (NCBI taxonomy): domain Eukaryota; kingdom Metazoa; phylum Chordata; class Actinopteri; family Toxotidae; genus Toxotes; species Toxotes jaculatrix. The sequence continues at coordinate 18,134,780 of NC_054403.1, forward strand.
CTATAAACTGATAATGTTTTTGAAGGCATTCATGTGCACTGCAGAGGTATACAACTATAACTTAATGCAAATGTCTCATAAAAAGGTTGTCTCAACATATTATGCACATGAGTGCTAATACTAGAACAATTAGATGGTACTTCAGAGTGTTTTATCTGGCTTTTCCCCCTTCAGAGACAAACAAAATTCAAGTCCCCTCAGAGATGGAAGGAAACAAGTGCCTTGCTCAAGGACATTTTAGCATGACTTGTTTTTGATTGCACTCAGAATGAAACCAGGATTAAAATACTGATAAAACTAGTACAAATGGTGAGCATTGAGATGTTATATAAAGATACTTTGTCTTTGTTAAACTGTTGCTTTTAGCTGACTAATACAGTGAGTCAGCAGTATGTGACTGAGAGTCTACAGTCATGCTTGCAGCTCTGTGAGGTTGTACATTGGCACAGCTGTGCTTTGAGTTAAATGCCAACATCAGCATGCTAACATGCTCACAATGACAATGCTAACATGATGTTTAGCAGGTCCACATGTAATGTTTATCATGTTCACATACTGCAGTGCACATGAATGAGTTATGGTAGGATGCTAACATTTGCTAATTAGCACTAAAGACAGGACAGGCTGATGGGAATGAATTTAGTTTTGCAGGTACAAAGCCATCAACCGAAGTATTAGACAAATGAAAAACTCATGATGACCCTACATGAAAAGTCAGATGATCACCAAAGTCAGTGGTATTCATCCTCTGGGATTAATGAATGTATTTACAAGATTTTGTGCCAATCCATACAACAGTTGTTGAGATATTTCAGTCTGAACCAAAGCAGCGGAGTGGCTAACCTTGCCATTCCTGTAGCCGCAAACACTGCTAGCATGGCTAAAAACATCCTTGGCAAAAATTACATCACGTAGATGGTTAACACAAGTAATTCAATAACACCAGAGCTTACAGTATAAGTACATTTCATTTTAACTCATGATGGCTAACTGATAATCAGTAAACCCAGTTAGAGGTACTTAACATGTTGATGAGGATGAGCCCACTGTGGATCACAACATACTAAAGGCCCGAAAGAATACATCAGTTATGTCAAGATTAGGCAGAAAAAAAGAAAAAGACTATATCTGAAGAAGCTTTTGAAATGGTGGCCTAATTTGTTGGCCTGTTAAGACACATTTAAACTTAAATATGGACAGTTACAGCAAACAACCTCGTGCTCTATGGTTCTAAAGTGGACCTCTGACAAGAAGCAAACTCCCTTCACTACACATCACTAGTAAAAACAGCCATACTGTATATCTTTAACTGCTGCCTGAGCAGCCCTTCCCCCTCAGATACCCAGCAGTGAAGCAGCAGTAGGTCAGCAGTAGTAGCAGCAGACCCAAGGGCAAGCATCATTATAACATGGCTGTTGTAATTAGAAGGACCACTCAACCATTGATTAAACTGAAGTAATGTGCTTTATCTGCTTTAAAAGGAACAGAGTTAAAGGTTCACACTGGCTTCCCTGAGCTCTTTTCCAAAACACCAAACTTGTCATGAAGGTGTAGCTGGTTACAATGACCAGTGGTGACTCTTCAGATGAGCTGTAGTCGAAACTATGCACACTTCAGGATTAGTGACATCAGTTTAGTCACCAGCAGCTTCAGCAGATTACTTTTGCTTTCTGGTAGTGGTGAACCAACTGTTCCACTTTATATGAGAAGCGATCTGTATCTGTATATTTATGACATAAGGTCATAAATTATATGGTACAAAAGAGGCCATTATGTAAAAGTCTATGGAAGAATCATACTTTCACAGTGTGACAAGTCTAAGCTTATAAAAACTCTAGTCTATAGATAGACTGTGTTGTGTGTGGCTTTATTGGGATTTCGTTACAATCTGAGTATGTTACAGAGGGGGGGTATACAGCAAACCTTTGTGAGGCAAACTGAAAGCCCTCTTTCATAAGACCTAATTGGGAAACATTTAGACTCAGTTAACATCCCACACAAATTAATACAACCTGACCCAGTCTACATCCTGTGTCTGCCTGCAGGCAATCACACAAAAATGAAAGTGTATATGAGCTACACTAAACAAAAGACTGATATATAGTGGAATAACAACACAGTGAAGCTAAAAAAAAGGAGGGGGGGAACTTCCTTATTCAGAAAGAAAGGGGTGTGAACAGGAAAAGTTATTAAGAAAGTTCACCCTGAGAAACCTCTGATGTAATTTAAGCTAGAAGGTAGAGTTTTGAAAGATTCCTCCTCCAGGACAAACAGTTTTGCAGTGGTTTTCTTACCAAGAAGGGCTTGGAACAGCTGGCTTCCCAAGATGGCAGACACTTTACCCAAGTTGGTCTTCAAGGCCTGCTCCTCCGGACTGGTCAGGTTGTCCTGGTACTGTCTGAGCAGCCCCACTGCCCGCTCTGTGTCTGCCTCACACAATAAATACATGTCTCAGGACAACAGCAGCACACAATCGTACATGCTGACAGGTCTATAACCCAGAGCCCTTTAACTAAAGCCAACTACTTTCCTGTCGATCAGCTAATCAATTCATTATATATCTCTAAAATCTATAAAGACAGATAAGAATAATCTAATGCAGCACATAAAAATAAGTATCATGGACACACTTTGAGGTACAAATATCTTTTTTCATACAACATACCATATAATAATAATGATTTGTATTCGTCTTATAGCCAAATGCAGCACTGCTGTCTGTTATATTCCCCTGCACAGCACATTAAAGGTGTTTTTCTCTTGCAACACGACTGTACAGCTGGTTGTTGAACCCAGTGGGTGGTGAGGAACACAGCAGAGATGATGCACATAACGGAGGTAAGTCTACTACTTCACAGTTTCCTACCTGTTCCTGAACATTTTGATCGAGGAAAAAAAAAAAACAAAAAAACAAAACTCAAAAACAGTATACTGCTGCCCGGAAGTTGCACAATTTCCAGTTACAGCATTTTATCTTTTTCATTCCCCAAGGACAAAAAAAGAAAAAGAAAAGAAAAGAAAAAAATGCGTTTCTCGAGGGATTATAACTGAAGTTAGTGGGCAAGTGAAAAGCCGTGCAGTCTAATGAAGTTAATGAGCTGGCATTAACCTGAAAACCTGAACGGAGATTTCCTCTAAAACTCTGACACGTTAGGGAGCTGAACACGTAACGTTACACGGTTAACGGTTAACGTTAACGGTACTTACCGTATTTATGCACCATGCTGTGGCCAACTCGAAAAGTCATGTAAATTACAGTTTTTTAAGGGTTTTTTTTTGTACAGAAGAAAAAATAATTACAGCAACGGTTCCGGATAATTACACAACCAGAACTGGAGCTCCTTCTCCACAAACAAAGTGAGATGTTGAGTTTTAAATCCAGTCGCTGGACACTCCCAGTCTGTCTGAACTCTTACTGCAGTCAGCAGTGTGGTCCACACCCACACAGACAGAGGTTAAGTTGTGACAAGAGGAGATTGTTTACTTCATGTCAACTTTCCAGAAGTTTTGGGCTAAACGGCCCCGGAGCGTGACATGTTCCTCCCCCTCCGCCCCTCACACACATGCCTCGCCTTCATGGAAGAAACGGCCCCTTTATCGGGCCACGGTAATACCAACATAAACGCGTTTAAATTATGCCACCTGCAGTCATCTTACACTATCTGCTGCCTGGCATCATCAGCGGTGATCAGTCTGTTAGTGAAGCTGAGTTTCGCCCATGGTTACATTTTTTTCTGTGATCAGATTCAAGTCGCCTTCACGTTGTCAAGGTTTAGCGTCGCGTGCCATCTAGTGGTGCGTTCAGGTGGTGCTAGGAAATTATACATCGAACAGTTTTACACATCAATCGTTCTGCAGCTTTTGAAGAAGGTTGTAACTGAGTATGTATGTGGGGGAAAGTCGGTGTCAGTTCGGGTTGAGGACTACACATTTGTAAATGAAGGAAATGTTCATTAGATAGAAGTGAGTTTACCAAAGCTCGGTAGTCCACTCCTCATCTCTGGTTCTGGCTACTGGCTCGAGTCTACATTTAGCCGCTACTACAAAGCACACCTGAATCTCCAAACCCAATTGTCACCGGTCGAGTTGCATTGTGGGTGATGTAGGCTTCAGGTTTTGACAAGGAAGAAGGATGTGTGGAATAAAAAACAGGATATCTCTGGTTCATTATTTCATCTAGGTCTAGCTGAAATGATTTCTTGATTAGCAGACTGACAGAAAATTAACTGGCACGAAGTCTGATGATTGATTGATTGATAAGTTTTTTTTTTTTAAAGAACTTTTTTTTTTTTTTTTTTTTTTTTTTACCACCTTTACAGCCTCTACAAAGAAGTAGATTAGACCAAAGATATCACAACTGTGACATCTTTAAAACAAAATAACTTAATAATAAAAGCATATGCATTTTTTTCTAAATAAGCAATAATTACTGTTTAAAACATTTTAAGTGTTGTTTTCCATTTCTTGTCTGAAGAATTGACAAAGAATAAGAAATCACAAAGTATTTATTACAAAAACAATAGCAAACCCCCCCCCCCCCCAAAAAAACCAAACAAACAGGAATATGAAGACCAGGGTGCAAAAAATATATCTGAAAAAATACAGAGTTAATACATAAAGAAACAATGAACCACATATATGTTTTAATTTTTCTAATGTATTATTTGCTTGTTTTCACCGAATAACTGTTCTACAGAAGTCAGATTTTACTCAGTGTTTTTATACCCATTTGGAATATATAATATACTGTATAAATTACACATAACCCAATCTTCCAAAACAAACAAAAAAACAACAGTGGGTTACATACACAAGGCTCAGCTTACACCACATCCTTCCTGCAGTAATGACCTTAAAAAACTTGTTTTGAAACAAATCAAAACATCAATAACTGAAAAAAACACAATGACATAAAGTGCCAGGAGAAATTTCAGTGCACATATCACACACTGCAGTGATGCAATCAGAGAGAAGCTTCATATTTTCAATTGCAACAGACAAATGATCAACCCCCCGCGAAAGATAAACCCAGTTAACCAGCTAGACTTACACAGAAACAAAAAACTAAAACTGCCATCTAGTGGTAGAGTGCTCGTATTTGATTCTCATGTAACAATGTAAAGACAACTTTCATGGCTTCAGAATGCAGTGTATGGAAATTCACAATAGCTTGCCTTCTTCCTGATTCAGGTCCAAATCATTCCAACAGTGCAAACAGTGATGTACGTCTGTTTCAGGGCTGAAACATCCGTGGCTGGAGACGGTCAAACTAAGCAGTGAAAGAGAGGAGGGGAACGTCTTTCTCGTTGGAGGCTGAAGTATTGCTTCTTTGCTGTTCTGTTCCTGTTTGGAGTCACAACAGTTCAGCAAACAAATGAATGGACCCACTTCAGTAAAAAAAAAAAAAAAAAGTGATACCACCCTAAGAGCTGTAATTAAGTGTTTTGTTAATAGTTAATAAATCATTTTCCAGTATTTATAGATAAGTAATCAATTATTAAGAAGAAAAACATTTGGGTGGTCAGGCTGTGAAAAAAAGCTGGTGCTTGTCCTTTGTACTTTGTATTAATGATGTTTTAATGTTACTAATCCAGTAATATGTTTTCATTTGTTTCTCACCTACAAAACCATGCAAAACCATAACTTATTAATAAAGGGTTTTTAATGCATCAAGTGTGCGGTTTTAAATGTTACTAAATAAGTTATAAGTTATTGAATGAATCCTAGTTAATGGTCAGAAGTTTTTTGTTTGTTTGTTTTGTTTTTTTAACAACCTGACAACCCGAAATGTTGTTTTATAAATGGAATAACTGATCAACTTAGTAAATAATGTGTTAACTTAAGACTAATCAAAATATGAGCTGTTACCAGGAACACTGTGTGCAACAACCAAATGTTAATCATGTGTGTCAATACAGTGTCATTCACTCAGTGTAGTAGAATAAAAACAATTAGTCTGTTAATAGGTTAGTTGGTCAACAGGAAATGAATCTGCAGCTATTTTCATAATCAATTTGTCGCTTCATTTTTCAAGCACAAAAGGCCAAATGTTCCTTTTTGGATTGCAGGTCTGAAGAGGCCACCAAGGGCTTTTGGGAAATTTTGATAAACAACACAACACAGACTTAATGATTTATTGAAAACATTTTGAAAATAATCTGCAGATTAGTCAGTAGTGAAAACAGTCATTAGTTGCAACCCTATTTTTAACAATATCTAACATTACTATACCTCTTCTAGGACACAAACTGTGTTTTTTCCTGGCAGAAAACAGTGAGGTTGGTCAGTCAGTTATATACAACTTCTACAACAGAGACAAATGCAAATGCAAACATCTGCTCTGCTTACCTCTGAAAGATGTAGAGCCCAATCATTATCAGAAAAGATACAAGGTCCACTGAAATCCATATTATTTTGTATTGGAGATGTGACTGAAAGACAGAAACATGCCCACAGGCATGGCATGGTCAAGGCGTGTCATCTACTTTGGAAAACACTTGCACAAACTTGCCAGCTCTGAAGCAGAAGAGTGATTGTTTGGTATTTAATGCTTTCATGCCAGTGAATTGAGCGGAAAGAGAAGGGAAACATGTGCGTATAGCTCACCAAGGTCCAGTCAGGGCGGTCCACTTCTTTTAGGAGGTGGCAGGAGTTGGTGGTAACAGAGCTGGCCCCTGCACACCACAGCAGAGAAAACAGCCAACGCTCATTAACCACCCACAGGTTAACAGTGACGTTGTCCCTCCGAAGTTCTCTGTCAGATACAGACACGACATTTGAAAAAGTGTGTAAGACAAACAGAGCTTTGTATAGATTATACGGTAGGTAAATGAAGACGAGAAGTAGTTATATAAATTGGAAAATGGGAAGCTGTGGAAAGCGTATCTGTGTTTGTAGCTATGTGTGTACATATGTAAGTGGGTGCATTTCAATGTATGCTTCATGTTATGTCTTTTCTTCTTTGTATTCTGTATTAAGTCACTTTTGCATTTGCCTAAGTTCTAATATCAACAAAATCTATCATATCTTTACATGTAAACAGAGTTAGTTTGTGCTGCCTGGTGATGAGTTTTATGTAGAAAACACGTAGAAAGCCTGTAGCATAAAGCAAAGACAGGAGTCCATGTACAGTGAGTTTATTTAGCACTGAATGCAGCACTTCAGCAGTTCCTCAAAACATGTTGCTACACTGCTTTTCATTCTTTAGTAGGATCTTTTATGGTTGGTTTACTCGCCCATTTAACAACACTGCAGGGTTGGGGCCTTATTTGAATCACATTACCTGCAGGCCGATCCTGTGCATCTATATTCAATGCCAGCGCTGTGTCTCAACATGCTGCGCACACACTTTTAATTAGCACACTACTGTGCATGCCCCGTGGCACCACCACATATCGTATGGGTGTATTTTCCTTTCATGTTTATGTTTTTACCTGATTTCATCAGTAGTTAATTCGCTGTATTTTGCATTCAGGTGGTTTTCTCCGTGTTTACGCATTTCAGTTGTACTTTTATAGACCTGGATGAAACCTTGATCAGTCATGTTCACTGGAGGAAGCCAGAGGATCTATAAAGAGAAAAATACAACACCTTAACAAAATCAGCCTTGTCATAACATATCACAGTCAAATTCCTTCAGAGTGATTAACATTAGACTTACCAGGCTTGGGTCAATCTTAGAATCCAAGATGGCTTTAACTGTGTCCTTTGCGTCCCTTTCTGGGTTGGGACTATACAGATCAAATATCACTGAGATGCTGTGCTGCTTGGCGAGGATGAGGAGCTGATATAAGGATGGTATAGTCTGTTTCCTAGCCGTTTCCTTCTCCTCCTCTGAGAGCTGGGACACTGAATTGAAAGGATCTGTCTGGAAAGTCCAATAATGCTTTCTGTAACTGTGGCAGAACCTTTGTGAGCAAGTACGTGGACAAGCATGTATCACAGCACAGTCCTCACCTTTAGGAACCATTCACCTGCATTCAGACTCTGTAACACCTCCCATGTTAGGCTGGTGCTGTTGTTGAAGTTTGTCCTGGGAAACTTCTCCTTAACGTTTGTCGTTCTCAACAAAAAGTCAGACTCGTTGTCGTGCATCAAGAAGGGAATGCTGTCATTGCTAGATTGGAGAAACAATAAAAATCAGAGTCTGTGAAGATAAAACAATCAAAATGTCAAGACTGAGTAATTTATGAACCTCTGTGGTGCTCTACCACTTAAAAAAAAACACAATAAAACCTTTTAAAAATGCTTTGCTGTGATACTCAGCCACCAAAAAGTATCTTAACTATGAGCCCATTTTCACCGTACCTGAGCTGAACATCGGTCTCAAAGGCTGTCACGCCGCACGCGATGCTCCTGTTGAATGACATCATGGTGTTCTCTGGAGCCAGCTGAACACAGTGAGGGCAGATGGGTGAGACACACTCATGTGCTTAAACTCTCAAATTACCCTGAAGCAGTGTGAACACACACAACCCCATGCACAGTGTTAAATCGAGCTTATTGGTGACCCAGGAGCAAAGCAAATTAACAAGCACAGAGCAGCACGACATATGGGGCCCTCACATGGCTGGACATTTGTTCACACCTGAGCCACGGGTAGAGCGCTCGCTGGGATGTGTATGAAGATGCAGCACATTTTAACATAATACATCAGTGAACACAATGATATATAATATCCGTATTGTATAACAAAATTGTTTGCTTAGGTGTCTTACAAATTATAGAAACGGTTCAACATTTTGGGAAATATATTTACTTGCTTTCTTGCCAAGAGTTAGATGAGAAGATTGACACTTTCCTATCCATCTATAAAATATTAAGCTACAGCCAGGGGACGCCTAGCTCATATTAAAGACTGAAAGCAGGGGGGAAAAGCTAGTGTGATTCTACAGTAAAAAAAAAAAAAAATCTCTAAAGCTTACTAATTAACAAGTGTCTTGTTTACCCAATGTGTTCAAAAATATAAGTGTAAAAATGGCAAATTATAGTTCTACAGGGGCTTGTACTGTATATGAGACAGATTCTTAACAAGTTACTTCTCTGAGCAAGAAAATGAATCATCCCTTCAAATGATCATTAAACAACCTTCCTTTAATTAAATGCTCTGCGAGCCTTAGCATTGAGTGCTGTGCCTCAACTATGACAGCTCCTTCCAATGGTGCACTACTGGCAGCACGAGGAGAGATGCACCACGTGTGTCTTTAGCGAGTTGTCAGGTAAAACAGGACGCTCACCATTGGTGCGCCTCTGTGGCCAATGAGCTTTGGTTTGTCGGGTAATTCACTCCACTCTATCAGACAAGGAGAACGGATGAATATGGGACACAGGAAGATGGCTGCTGACACTGCCACAAAGACCACTGCAATCAGGACTTTAGACCCTGCCGAGAAATAATTAGACAATCACACAGTTAACATGATTATAACGTAGGGGCATTGCTCATTCTTCCAATAACCAAACATTTGCAAAGAAAACACAAACTCTGGTGTGTGGTAAATTACCACAACTCTGCTGAATTTCTTTTTTAGCATCCACATCCCAGTTATAAATCAATTCCTTATTAAATAGTCAGGTCAGTAATCAACAACAATACTATAATTTCTGTGTAACACAAAACTTATTATAGGTATTATAGGCATTACAGGTAATACCAATTGTGACGTCATTTAATTTTTAATTTTTATTTTTATTAACATGTCTATCTTTGTCCTATCTATGCTATTTTTTTGTCTTAGCAGCTGTTTCCTGGTTAAAGACAAATTAACCTAATTTTCCTAATTTACAAGTAAAATGTTTTTACAAAGCCGTAATAATGTTTATGTCTGGAGAAATGTGTTTTCTAAACAGTATTGCAATTTCTTGTGAGTCATGCCTGTGTGTACTCTTAAATGACGTCTAACACGTACCACATTTGACCCTGTGGAAGCAGTGGAAGACAAACGAGCTCAGCAGCGTCAGGGCTCCAACAGCACCAAACTGAAGGAAAGGAGCTGTGGCCTGCCACACGAAACACATCATAAATACAAGGTGGACACACTTCGTGGACAACTTAATACCACATACAAATACATTTACACTCTCATCACCATTCCCACAAATGGTCCTCAGTCCTTGACAAGAGATTCCTACTGCACCTCAAGTGAAAGACGAACGGCTGACCATTGCTCTCTCCTTATGTAGCTCAAGACTACGATCCCGGTAACAGTGAGCGTCCCCCCAAGACACAGGAAGATCTGTGCAGAGAAAAAAGCAGATGTGGCATTCAGCTATTTGAACAACAATAAATGATGAAAGTTGGACAGATAAATGTTTACAATACCTTGTGCAGCCAGTGTAAGTTGAGTTGTTCTCCTAAGGCAGCATGGAACAGTGCAAAGAGCTGTAATGAATGGTGTCAGTAACAGAACATGAAATTACAACAATGGCCTTTTATTCTATGGCTTAAGAATGAGGTTTCCATAAAAGGGAACAAAGATAAGCTAAGCAATGGCTATGGCATTTTTTTTAAATTTAGCTACAATTCTAAACATTAATTCCCAGATTAGGTTTAACATCCTGCACTCGCTCCATCATTACCACTCAAACTCAACACGACACCACAACATCAACACGATATCCTCACCAGCAGCAGAATGCAGTAGCTGGTTAACACTGCATAGGTGATGATCAGCACCATGGACCAGTTCACCCACTGTTTCAGTATTGTGAAGACCTTCCTGATAATAGAACAATAGACGGCAGCACTAGGTTAGCAGAAAAGAGGTCACCAACAAACAAAGGAAAAAAAGGGGAAAGAAAAGAGAGGATTCTCTCTTTTGTGCTGGATTCAACGTGGGAAGCATGCATGCATGTGTGCAAATGTTTGCAGTCACTCACCAGTTAACATCGTCTTGGTCATTATAAATAACCAGACAAATGTACATCCAGCACAGAGAAAGCAGAGAGACCAGAGTGACAACTATGTACCAGCAGCAGGCCTGCTAAAATAAAAAGAACAGGTGGAATATTATTTTTTTGGACTTGAATTTCACACCTCAGGGCATTTAGGTTATGAGCAAAATGATAATAATCTTTTGTATGCAGTGAGTGTTAGTGAAAGTATGTGCGTATGTGTGTATGGTTTCCAAAGGGAATTAGATCTGAGAAGACAACTGGAACAATTCCAACATTTTTTCATAGGTGGTTTTGCACCTTGCGCTATGCCCTGACAACTCAACACAATCAGCTCCTTCATTCTCTTTCACCGTAAACAGCATTCTCTTATTTGTGCGAAACTACAGACCGCCACCATCCTCCTCCCCCTTTACAATACTGTTCCAGATAAGTCCATGACAGGCCTGTGAGGGCCTGTGAGTTTACTTATTTTTCTTGGCACACAAATGCATATTCAGCATTTTAATCATCACTTGATTTACTCTGCTTTTATTTTCTAAAAGTATGTGAATAGCTTTCTCTAAACATAGTTATCCACTTCAATTCAAAATGCATTTAAAGAACAGGATACATATGACAGAACTGTTCATTGGCAATATATTTCTGAATTCAGTCTGGTGAAAAGGTAATCCCTCCTTACAGGGATCTGCAAAGGTTCAGTGGAAGTACAGGGAACCTGAAAACTGCAATTGATGAATCAATGCGGACCAGATTATTTCATAAGCATCACACACTACAGTACAACATAGATCAGTGCTGAAGAAAATCAGAACATCTAAGACTCATGTGAACGCACTAATGGTCATTTAAAAATATATTTATATTGTAAACTAAAATATACAAACAACTAAGGCTGCAAAAAAAACTCACTTTGCTCTTATTTTCATGCGAGCTCCTCCACTGGCAAGCATACAAGCCCCTGCAGCAAGCTCTGCAGCAGCTATTTTCTCGAGCCATCACTTCTCCTCCTCAGTCACAGTGTGGAAAACGCAGATCCTGTTCTGTGCAGGTCCTGGACACCTGACACACACACACAGCCTGAAGAAGGATGGAGAGAGCACAGATAACACTTTTTTCTGGATACAGAGGAGAGGCCCCGATTTCATTCACCTCTCTAAACCTATGTGGTGTTGAAAAGAAAACATAAAAGATGGCTGTGACAGAAAGCAAATGAGAGTGGGGAGGGGGGGGGTTGGGGGTGGATTTTCTTTGGGTATTAAGGCAATCCCTGTTGAATGGCCTCTTCAGCAGAGCCTGTGTGCAAAGGGGGTATAGCCGCTGGAAGCACTTACAATGGCAAGCACCATGGGGTACTGAGAGTGGTGCACAGACCAGCCTGAGAAAGAAGTCACTCTGTTCTAGCCCTTGCAGCACAAACAGCCACAGTGACAGGCACATCCACGCACAGAGAGGGGGTGGGGGAAATAAACTGAGCGCAAGTATGGACCAAACAGTTTAAACACTATCAGAGTGAGCAGTGCTCTCAGGACATGCATAATCACTGGACTTCATAAGGAGTGAGAATAGCGAGACATTTCCATGTCAGTGTGCAGTACTCTATTAAAGGGTCACAGCAACAACGTGTTGGGGCATATCGTTCTGCAGCTATGCCAGGTTTCGGCCCCCTCAAACAGAACGGGCATGGGAAATTACACATTTTGTTTGTCACCCACCAAGGCATTGAGCAATAAGGGTTTCTGTTGTGAAAGGCTGTAGACTTAACTGTTTCTTGTTTGACTAGATCTGAATTGGGATTTTGCCAGCTCCCTTTTCTTACCTGTTGAGTTTCTATAGTAGAAGCCTTCAGGGGAATAAGCAAGTTGAAGGTGAGGGTATAAAGGCTTTGAATAGATTAAGCAAGGTTAAGCCAATATTAAACTCTAACTTTAAGTCATAGAACAAAAAGACATCCTACCGTTAAGTTAACATTCTTTGTAAAAAAGAATAAGGACATTGTCATGGAATAAGGGCATGCTTGGGCAGATCAACGGGTCTAAGTGTCACAGAAATGAAACATAAGACGCTTTGTTTCAGTGCACAAAATAAGCATCAACCAGGAACCTTTATGTCTGAACTGAAGGTTGAGCAATAACCGTAATTTGTGTGAATAACCACATTGTCAAAGTGTGACAAGATGACAAAAGAAAGTGAAGTAGAAATGTCACCATTTCAATTAAAGAACAATTAAACACTTCTTTAGGATTGAGGACATTACAGTGGCTTTGTCTAACACATGATCTAACACATATTTAAAGTTGCTTTAATTGCCACCTTCTATTCCCGCCTCATACATTAGCACACTTAATGTATGCTTCAAAGCATAAGGATTTAATTTCCCACAGTGAATAACCTTACATAAAATACAGGAACAGCCCAGTGCAGCAGCAGTGATACCTGCAGATTAAAAGATACACACACATGGACTTTTCTAATTTGTACATCACTTAACACTGGCTGGCAATGTAAACTGTAATTAGGCACAAAAATGTAGTGGGTGTACAGCTGTAATAAAAAGCGATGAGAGATAAAATTTCCAATCAAATTTTCTGAAATGATTAATGCTCACGCAGCGATAAATAAAAGGAGGAAAGAGTGAGAACAAAACACTGTCATTTATCACTCTCACACTCTCTCAGATGCATAACTTCAAGCAGAATTTCCTCTTGGCACAGGTGGAAAAACCCACATGAAGCGTCTTAGTGAGGTGTTGGGCCATCATGTGCGGCCAGAACAGCTTCACTGCTCCTTGGAATTGATTCACATCATTCTTATACTCATCCAACCATTCAGCCTCATACCCTGTGGGATGGGGGCACTGTCAAACTATTTCTCTCCTCATGTCTCCGGTTTTTCCCTTTGTCACTGTATGTATGTTTTTTTTAATCTATCTTGTGATTTTATCTTGATTCCTGTTACAGCATGAAAAGTAATAAACATTTTTTTAAAACTTACCTAAAGTGCTTTAATACTATTGGTTTTATTCCAAAAATTTTTCTGTTTTACTTCCAGGATTGGGAACAGCATTGGATGCATTTTTTCCTCTTCTTTTCCTTTATCTCCCTCCTTTCTTGCTTCGTATCATGTTTAGTGGCAATGAACGCGCCTTAATACCACAAATAATCTTAGAATAAAGCACTTAAAATATTTTAAATCTTTTTTTTTTCAGTTAAATAATGCCCATGGAGCCTTATGTTAAACAAAAAAATAATTATGATATGAAGACACGTTTAATCGAAAACTTTTTTTGTGTGATTTCCATGTGACTAGACCGACACAAGACCATTTCGCTTCAACCTGTCAGCTTTCAGTCAAAATTCCCCAGCGGGGAAAAGCAGTTGTCCATGTCCACTGTGATGTCTTCATTAATTGTTTAATGCTTTGCATCTAGGGAACAAAACCCATCATGCACTTTATCACTTAACAGTGTGTCGTAGAGGCTGAGGTGCACGAAACAAGGCGCTTATCGTTTTTCAAAACATTCTTGAAAACAAATAAGAATATTAACAAAAGGGAATCCGGCTTAACTGAATAAACCATACGTTTTGCACCTATAGAGCTGAAACTTTTATCGATCAAACAAACCAAAAGTGATTTACCGTAACTCACAGTGTCGTTGAATTCCCCGTGAGGTTACACGCGCTCACGCCGAGGAAGGACACACTCGTGGGGAAAAACGTTCTGCTCTGCCTCCTCTCTCCGGCGCTCGCATCCTTTTTACTGTCTGTGTCCGTGATCTGAATCTGAATTGTCCCACATGAATGAATGGGTGGGGGAGAGAGAGAGAAAGAGAGAGAGAGAAAGAGAGAGAGAGAGAGAGAGAGAGAGAGAGAGAGAGGATCCAATGAGTTCACCTCAGGTGGGAAAGTTTGTGAGCGTATCTTCTGCAAGAAGAAAACTGAACCCGTGGCTATACTGGCAGGTCCTCCGCGTCACGTTTAAACCATAAAACCCATAAAAAATGTCGAGCAACATGTATTTTAAGATGGCTCAATGACAGTGACGGTAAATTGAACCATTGACACACTTTGTCAAATATTACTTTGTCCAGTAGGTTCTATTTATAAATAGCTTTCCATATGTTCTGATTTTTTTCCCCCCACATTTCCAATAATTTCCCAAACACCAAGGGTGTTTTTCCAAAACCGGAAGCACCTGTGATGATTATTCCTGTCACCTGTGCTGTGGCCGTTGGGTGAGTGTACAGAAAAAACAGGTTCACGTTTGCGTCACCCATTGACTGTAACGGCTAGAGGCCAAGTCTGTCTGGGAACACGGTTGGACGATCACAGAGAGGCCATGAAGCAAACAAGGTGAATTTGCATTTTGCTTTTTAAATGGACCACAGTTAGGGCTCGTGCCTTTTTTTGTGGCGCGTGAGCCGGTTTAGTGTGGCGGCCCCCACCTCTGACAGGTGAGTTGATCATGATCCCTTCACTAAAGTAAACTGTAAAGTGATAGTAAACGGTGGTTGACGGTGACAAAGTAAATTTACACAAGTAGCTGCTCTATAATTTCTTTCGTGGTGTCGGGTTTCAGTCTGCTCATTCGTCCTTTCATTCATTCAGTCGGGTTGTTTGCTCATAAATATTCTAATATTCTGTTTTTTTTTTCAGACCCTGACACTCCCTCCTGCCTGCATTAGGATATACTTAAAGATATAAGATATACTTAAAGTGTACTTTGTACTTTTAGTCAAGAAACATTTTTGAATGCAGGACATTTACTTTTAACAGAGTGCATATGCTTTGTGATATTTCTACTTTCATTTAAATAAAAGATCTGAGGGGTTCTCCCATAGCAGGACTATAGAACTCCTGAAAGTGGTTTTGGAAGAGGGAAAAATGGAAATTCATATTGTTCATTTAGTACAAAATGCCATTCCATTACTGCTCCATTAGAGTTTCAGATTTGTTCATGTGCCAGGTGTGTGTTTTTCATACCTGTCAGTCAGTGTTTTCATGTCAGTTAATTGCAGGATAAAACTTGCAGAGACTTGAAACCTGCTTGATAAAGCTCTGTCACAGTTTCTGCCCTGGTCCTGATCATTTTTCTCAGTCTGTCCCTCTGTCCCTCTCACCCATGTTCTCTCTTCCTCAGACCCCTTGTGGACCCTTTCCGACCTGCTGTTCTCCAACTGTCCACCAGTTGCCCTCAGATTGTCCCACCTGTTTCAGTCACCTGACTCCCCATATCCACCTGCTCAGCTGTTTCCCATTCCCTAATTAATTCACAATAAATATATACCAGCACACAGTCATTTGCCAGGCTGATGAGTTTTTAGTGTTGGGGACTCTTCTTGTCACCATGTCCTGTTCTCATTTCTGTACCTGCCTGCCCATTTGTTTGTTTTCCTGTAAGTCTTGGTCACCGTTGTTTCAATTAAAGCTTCCTCATTGCATCTGTCTGCCTGGGTTTACCCTGCCTTTGCTACGATAGCATCAGCTGAGATACTGCCACAGCAATGCGTCTGATTTACTTTTGTCAAAGTGATTACTGAGTGGTGCGGCACTGTGGACCTGACGCATCAGTCAATCTGCTCTTCTAAAACTGAACTAAATCCAACTATAATGTAACTTAAAGAATAATAAACGCAGACATACACTGTGAAGCGCTGATGTGATTAACTTCAGGAGTCATTCAAATGAGCCAGATGGGTATATTTGACCATAGGCTACACATTATTTTCAAATGAAAACTGGAGCTGTCTTAAAGTTGTCAGCTGAAGTTGGAAAGAAATGTGTAAATGAGAGATTGTAGCAGACACGACACTAACACAAGAGTTAGATATTTGGAATTGAGTGATCTTCATTTTAGTTCTGGATTAAATCTCCTCCTTGAAGAATTGTGACAACTACAGCTAGTGGATCAGCTGTACAAACTAATCTGAAGAAATCTGATATTCAAAGGAGCTGTGAGACTATTGATTTCTGCCATTTTAGTCATGAGCATGTACCGCAACTTTCTACAATGTCTTAGTCTCACTAATGTGGAATTCTAACAGGTTTAGGCTTGCTGTGTGTTCGGAAATGATTTGTTGATGCCCTTGCTGACAAATAAGGAATGTCCCATGTCATTTCAAATCAGAGTCAAGTTTCTAGTTAGATAAAGGAAATAACACACTGACTAGTCCTGCTTTAGAAAAAGGGAGCTGGAGGAGAATGGCTCAAAGGCAGCAGAATTGCTTAATGTTGTGATAGGGTTAGAGGGAGCAAAGTAAGTAAATCCACTAAAGCTAACAAAAGTAATTAGAGGGTAAATTAGAGAAGCAGTGGAGCGAAAATGATTAATGTGTTGGAAAAGTGGTAATAACAGGGGAGCACAGGGTCAGCCGGCTAGATGGGGGTGATTTCTGGAGAACAGCTCAGTGTTGATATGAGAGAAATAGTTGAGAACTTGGGAGTGCAGAATATTTCACTTACAAGTAAATGAAATGAAAGGAAAAGACTTGCACACATTTTCAGCAAACTGCAGCACGATCTGAGACAGGTGTGGATGGAGAAGAGGAACTTGGTGACCTTTTGTAGCAGGAGTGATGGATGCAACATCGGACATTAAATCTAAAACTGAATTGATTCTTGTTAAAGCAGCTGTGCATCACTTGAATATGGCAAGCTTGAAATGGGAATAAGTAAGCAATGAGTTCATCAAGCAGTTGAGTCACTACTAAACATCTGCCCACATACAAGGCTGGAATTAAACAAGCTGAAAACAGATCCACTCTTGACGCAATAGAAATAATGTTGTAGGGTGCATGTATGTATTTCAAAGCGCAGTCCATACTATGAGGGAGCGAGACAACAGATAATAGTGGTCAGGTGATGAAAGATTTGTTCTTCAGAAAAGAATTCAATGTGCTTTAGTGTTGGAGATAAAAAAAAAACAAGCATAGATGTTAGTAAGGAACCTGTATTTGATCCTGCGCTGGTTTACAACATTGTGTGTGTAGGTGTAGGGTGGAGGAAGTGGAAACCATGGGGAGTGACCATTATCCAGGCTTGTGCAGAGTAAATATTTCCACATTACCAGCCACTGAAGACAGGTGGGTGTGAAGTGGGTATTAGAGTATTCTAACTGGGAGAAATTTCAGAAAGACAGTGATAGATACAGTACCCGAGTCAGACTGATTATGATATGAACATAAAACATTTGACAGTGAAATAAGAGAAGGCATAATATCAGCTGTGTTAGAGTCCAGTCCAGTTTATAGAGAACTAATGAAAGCCCTGACTATAACAGAGATGCCAGCACCAAGGAGAGGTGAAATATATCATGCTGAAACATTTAAATATGGAGGGACTAAGAAGTTGTTGGTATTTTGTAATACCCCAGATTAGTAAGGAACAAGTAATAAGAATAAGAAACCCATATGACACATTATAAAGAGAGGGGCTGCCGATCAAGTTGCTTTTAGTGGGAGTCAGGGGGACGGTTTTCAGTTGGTTGATGGACCTTCTATATAGAAGAACTAATAAGGTTAAAACAGGGTCAGAATGGTCAAATAAACTAGTTGTAGGAAATGGGATACCTCAGGGGAGTGTTGTAAGTTCCACTTTATTTTCTGTTATGATGATAAATGATGTTTTTGCACATCTGTCAGTGGATATGGGAAGATCAGTGTCTGCAGATGGCAGAGCTTTGTGGAAAATAAGACAAAATGTATAGCATAAAGTTAAGAATATACAAGATGAAACTGAAGTTGGAACTTTTTTTCAGAGTTTTGACTCAAGCTTAACATGGAGAGAGTATTTTATACATGTAGTAGACGAAAGTAAAAAAAAAAAAAAGAAGAAGAAAAAGAAAGAAATTTCATGAGGCTTCCTGCAGGATGGGTGTGTAAAGCTGATATTCTGCCAAGGAATTATACATTAATTACATGCAACCATAACCAGATCAAACCTAGATGTTGGAATATTGTATCTGGATCAGGAATGAAATCTGTGCTTGCAAAGGTCAAAATGACTCAGACAGCTCTGTGCGTCCAGGGGCAATGAGAACTTTGTCAGTGTGCGCGCTTCAAGTTGAGACAAGAGAAACGGCATTGGCTTTTCATGGAAAACCACTGCACGTCAACTACTGGATAAATCGGAGGTGGCATGGAGACCGTCATCCAACAAAAAGGGAACTGCAAAAATGCAGCGAGATGGAGAGATTCCAAAAGAACAGCTTTTGGTTTGACAGGGGATCAAATAGCAAGAGATGTGGGAGTGCAAAAAAAAATATTTTTGTAACCATGGGATGGTGTATTGAACCTGTCTATTAGAGCAAAAAGGGCTGACGGAGCTTCACAGTAACAAAAGCAGTGAAGTGTATAGTTGTCCGTAGTTATAAGCAGTTCAAAACTGTGACTCCCAGCTACAAGATGGAAATTTGCAGAAGACAATTAGGTTAGGTTTAATTATTTAATGAATGTGTAGCCTAATGTGAACTATTTGCAGTGCTAATGCTGCTAAAACTGGCTGAACAGGTGAGGGATTAACCAAAAAAAAACAAAAAAAAAAACAAAAAACAAATCACTCATAGGTAGTGTCTCAGTGTCAGTACTTCCAAGCACACAGTCACGTACAGCCAGTAACCATCAGGATCTGCTTCATGAAGTTTTCTTCACCAGTTAAATGTGAAGGAATTTTTCCTTCTTTCAGTCTTTAGATTGTATCAGGCAACGTTTCCACAGGTTGGTTAGAAGTAGGACCTAAAGGCAGTAGTTCACTGTCTGTCCCTAAACATAGCTGTGAAGACATCCAAGCCTCTGGATGAGAGAGTAAACAGCCATAACACAGGTGCCCCTCAGGGTCACAAGGCACACAGTCTTCCCTTTGGAAAAGACACAAGTATTCCACAGAATATACAACGTGATTTAGGATGACGTGGATTAGTGATTAGGATTTGGTGCCCAATAGAATCTTCACACATGCATGGATAGCTGCTGTGGTCCAATGAGGACTATCCTTATTTAGACATGAATGTTATATGTTTTGTATGGGTTTAAACATGCTCTGCGGGGAAGATGACCTTCTGAATTATTATTAATAAACGCTTCTCTTTAAGACATCTGGATCTCCTGAAATATTTTCCATGATGAGTTAACCATTTCACATATTTCCATTACATTCAAGAAAGTAAGAATATCACATTTACGTGACAGCACATGCAGAAACAAAAAAAAAAAAAAAAGGTTTTAAAAAGCGATCAAAGAGATTGTTGAAATTATTATTATTAGACTTTCACAATCAGAAGGGAAAAGCACAATGTGGAGGAAAATAAATTAATAAATGAAGAAAAAATCCAAACCAATCAATCTACACTCAATCAAAAATACAGACAAAACAGATAAGTAGTAATAATACACAGATACAGCAATGTAAAACATACTTTTTTCTTTATGGGGAAACATCCAACAGATAATGGTGATCATTTTTTTTTAGAGCTTTATGAGAAACACTGGGGAAGACTAAATCCAGACGGAAACAGTAAAGCTATGTCAAGGACACCAAAACCTCAAAAGCAGCAATTGTGTCCACTCTTTGGATTGATTATTAAGAGAGCTGTAATAATAGGTGCAATATACCTTTACAATACGTCCAGGGTCCACACCGCTACACGGCAGAAGTATTTCCCCCTCCGAGACAGTAGGAGGCGGTAATGCTCTAGATGCTAGTCATTGCTCGACACAGAGGAAGTGCTTGTTGCTAGCGGTTTCAGAGAAGCCTGCGGTGAGATTATTTGTTGTTTTGTGGCATTCACTGTGCATTTTTTCCATTCAGAAGTTGTGTGGTATCTTCGTCGTTAGAGTTCAGATGACAGTAATAGTAAAAGCTAGTAAAATGAGCTGTAAACAAAGCAACGTACGCTCGTTTAGAAGTTAGCTGGTAAGCTAAGTGTAGCGTTAGCTAGAATCTCGTTTGTTCAGCGTTAAGTTTCCCACTTTCGGCTAAAGCACGATTTAAATTCTGCACATTTGTATCATATGATACAGATGTACATAATTATATTCACAGTCACGCCAGAAATTGTACCGTGCCACCAGGCTTAGTCTTTAGAAACGTTGTTTTCGTACAACTCAGTATCTAGAGGAGAGTATGTGATCTGAACGCAGCTGAGATAGTGACATAGTGATAGTGATAGTGTTATGTTTTGATGTCTGCTGGTTTTTGTGCTGTAAGACCTTTGTGGCAGACCCATTTGTCAACAGTACATTTCAATAGAGTACTAAACGTTAGGGAGCAAATGTTCATAACAATGTACTTCTCATTTTTTAGGCGTTTTCATTTATAATGGATCAGAAAATTCCTTATGATGACTACCAGCTCCCGGTGGTATTCCTGCCTTCTTATGAGAACCCACCAGCATGGATACCTCCACAGGAGGTATGTCACTTATATAGAACTACACGCTGAATGAAACATGTATATGAAGGAGAGTTTGTACACTGTTGTTTGACTTCACCGGCTGCCCACTGACTCATGGTCAATGGCTCTGACCCCTTTTCTAGTTGACGTTTTGGTATTCACATGTAGTCTGCTTCCCCTCTGCTCTTGTTCCTGGTCAAGAGACTTTATCAACACTGGAAACACACAACATCAATTGTTCCCATTTCCACTACATCAGCTAGAAAGGGGTCAGAGTCATTCAGTGGACTGCATGTGATGTCCTGTAACATAATTTTCTGCAGGCTGTTAAATCTGATCTGATTGCTCTTAGTAAGACAAGGTTTGTGTACATTTGTAGCGCGTTCATCATCCTGACTACAACAATGAGCTCACCCAGTTCCTACCTCGCACCATCATATTGAAGAAACCTCCCGGAGCACAGCTGGGCTTTAACATCCGTGGCGGCAAGGCGTCACAGTTAGGAATCTTTATATCCAAGGTGTGTGTGTATAACTCTGGTGTTTGGTATGGCCTTTACTGGCATTCATACTTGTTGTGCTTGTGTTTGCTTTTCAGAAATGTCCACATTGTGATTACTAATTTTTGCATGCTTGTGTGGTGGGTTGGCAGGTGGTCCCAGACTCAGATGCCCACAGAGCAGGGCTACAAGAGGGAGACCAGGTTCTTTCTGTGAATGAGGTTGATTTCCAAGACATAGAGCACTCAAGAGTAAGTCAGAGCAGTAATTTCAAGCTTAGATCCAAACAGGTTTGAATCAACACGTTATGCAGGTTATATATCACATTACCTGGTTGGTCGATATCATTTTCATTGCATGTGTATAACAATGTCAGACAACTTCACAAATAGGACGCTTGGTGCTCTTCATGTAGTTTGAACATGTCTGTGGTTTTTATTGTGCTGCATTCAGCAAATTTCTTCCTCCTCCTTAGGCTGTAGAGATTCTGAAGACTGCACGAGAAATATTGATGAGGGTTCGCTTCTTTCCTTACAGTAAGTCTTACTGCATTAAGTAATTTAGAGTGTGGACTCCAGATTTCATCTGCTATTTATGTAGTCATAACTTTAAGTTTTTCAGTAATTAATTTATTTGTAAAATTAACCGTTTGTGTGGATCTTCATCTATCATAATTAAACATATAGGCCTGCTTTCTTGCTTTGTTTACAAACATTATTGTTGTGAACAAACCTTTTTCACAGCATCAGAAAACATAAATAGGTTAGTTGCTGTCTAGAGTTACTGTTGAGATAAGATAAAATAGATCTTTATTCATCCTAAATTGTTATGCTTAGTATGGGCACGATAGCAGATTCCAATCTGTTTCAGATTGTGCCTTTTATCATAGTATGCTAATATTACAGTATATGTTACATGTGCTATCAAAATGACAGTTAAAAGTTCATTTGTGAGGAAAGCTTCCATAACAAACTCACTTTTTGAAATCTTTTTCTTATGGAGCAAACATGAAGAATTTGTACAGATGCCAGTATGTTTCAGTACCCACATACATACATCTGGCTCATATCACTGCCTGTTGTCAACAGAAAAAAAAATGGCTTCGGAGTCACTGAATTATATCATGCTGGTATGAGATTATATAAAGACATCGCTTACAGTATCATAATGTTCTACTCTGTGTTCTTTTTTAAGACTACCAAAGGCAGAAGGAGAGGACTGTACACTAGGTGGCAGCAGAGAGAGAGAGAGAGAGAGAGAGAGAGAGAGAGAGAGAGAGAGAGAGAGAGAGAGAGAGAGGTTGGCAGACACGTCATGGCTCGTCATCACTCTCCTCCCACAGACTCTGGCCTCCATTCTGTCTCAGCCTCAGGATGACTGATGTATGACTTGCAGACTCACTTAAAGCCCTCCATGTAAGAACAACACCAGCCCTGTTAAATGCTCACTTTCCTTTCTCACCCAGATAGTTGAGAAATCTACTGAGAAATATGAAATATACTCAAGCCCTAATTAGATGTTTTTACCACAGCCTAGGAATTTTAACTTAAATCAAGTTCATAGTAGCACTCGTGTGTACTGTACACATTTGCATTAATGACTTAAAGTAGAGACAGATATATCAGTATCTGTAAGTGCACCTAATAAACTGGCAAGTGAGTGAATATCATGTAAGAAAAATGTATATATGACTTGGATTTCAGTACACACCGACACATCTGGTACAGAGACAGTATGTCCTCACATCTTTTAAGAGAAAATTATGTTGAGTGCACAACATCTAGTAGATTTTTAAACATCACTGTGAATGCACTGTACATCAATTTTTTATTTAACAAATATTTGTAATCGTGTAGGAAATATCACCTTGTGTAAATATATGTAATTGATTGCTATTGGGAACCCAGCATTTATTTAATACTGTCAAGTATTAATTTTGTTCATGTTTTGTACATGAAACGTTTTACATACACTGCTCCTGGGCTGAATGATATTGCAGTTATTTAATGTATAAACTGTTCATTTGAGGTGCCAGACTGTCGACAGGTATAACTTTTAACTTCTTGCTGTTGAAGTACATGTTATTGTGCCCTGTATTTTAGTATACTGGTAAAACCAATAATCGGGTGTTTATCTGTGTGTGACAGAGATCCAGAGGATTGCAGGTTTTCATGCCGACTGAAAACTCTGTCATGCACTTTCTTTATTTTCGCCTCTTTGGTTCAGCGTGTATTAATCAGTAAAATCAGCAGACGCATGCTCCGGGCGTGAAGTAAATCTACACACATTCGAACATTTATAGAAAACAGCTCGGTACCTCTGGTTGTTACTGCAGTATGCTAGAATACAGTTAGCTCATGTATTTTATACATTTGCAAAAGAGATGTGTATATACCTGCCTGTTTCATTTCAACACTCTTATTCTTTTGTACACTAACAATTTTCATAAAGGAATAACTTTTGGTATTCCATCTGATTTTTTTTTTTTTTATGATCTAGAGCTCATTATGAAACTGTTTTTTGTTTTTTTTTAATTGTGTTTCATAACATTGACAAGTAAAATAAATAACAGGTTTTGAACTCATCTTTGTTCTTGTGTACTTGAACAACCTGTAACAGAACTGGACACGGACGGGTTTGCTCTGGAAAAGTAACCAGACTTGTTCTACTTCGTATGTTGGTTTCTCTTGAAACTGACTGTCACCTTAAGAGGAATGCAGTCAATGACAGTGAACAAGAACGCATGTTAACAGTGTGAGGTTTTCTTTTTTTTTTTTTTTTTTTAAGTGAAGACCATGTAACATTGTTCATATCACAAATCAAAAACCTGACAAGAAGAAAAACCTGACAATCTCGGCCTGCGGGGTTCATTCCAGTGTAATTTCTCCATCATGACTTCATCTGAGGTTACAGCAACTTCGAATAAATAAAATAAAAGAGGTCTTTCTGATCCTTTGGGTAAAGTGAAAATCGACAGGCAAAATGCCAAAATTTGTTATCTACATTTTACACGTTAATACAACCAAACTAGATTTTCATTCTCAGTGACACAGCTGATTGTCTCCCTGAGTGCCAATGCAAGTCTGTATAACTCATATAAGAATTACCATGCATACACTATGATTGCACAACTTCTTAATAAATACCATGAACCTTCAAAACAGTCTTCCTGTATTACACATAGAAGACAGAAATACAGCATAGCTGTTCATTAATCATGACTAAATAAAATGAACTGAAGTGTAGCCATAAAATTCACATTTAAAAACAAAATCAGTCGCAAACATAGTGACAGTGGGGTGTTGTGTCTAAAAAAGAAAAAGCTAAAAAATTTTGGATTTCTGAAAAACAGAGTCAAGGTTGGTGCACAGAGCTGCTGCACAAACCCAGAACCTTTCACTGTGTTTCATGTTATCTTATTAACATGAAACCTGTTGTGTAACAGTGTAACTAACCATATTAATGTGATTTAAAAAATCAAAAGTGGCTATTTTTAGTGTGTTCATCTTGATCAGACATTCAACAAAAAAAAGGTTAAGCTAAAATAGTTTCTATAATGTTTAAAGGAGAAATTGTGGGGTCGGAATTTCCACATCACTGCTTTCACCACTGACAATGCCTAATCTTATTTCTGTTCAGTCCCTTATGAAGAGCCTCTAGTGGACAATGACACTTAGTTTCCTCTCATTTAAAAATGTGTTCATGCAACTAAACAAGGCCTGACAGAGGAGCCATTGTAAATGTAGTGCTATAACGATGCCACATTCAAACCCCAACACCTCTAACCCTGTACATTGTAAAGAAGTTACAATATGGCCAACACTGGAGAGATTTTTTTTTTTTAGCTTACTTCAGCATAGACTGAGGTGAATGGCAACTTGATCTGTGCTCATTTCCATCTGATAAGACAGCTGTAAACACTTCATACTCTTGCTCATCCCAGAAGGCACTGATTTGGAGGGTTGGGGCGATTTCACAGAGTCGGAGGTGTCAAGTCTTATTGTATTTGTGAGTATATACAGTCCATCCCCCAGTCTCTCCGTCTTGCACACCCTTCCTCTCATCACTTCAGTGTGATTTAACTACTGTCCTCGCTGTCCTGAGCATCCACCTTGGAACTCTCATCCACGTTTTCTAGCGAGTCTGCCCTCTGTATGGACAGTTCAGCGGGGTCCATCATGGGCAGGGTGTTCTGCTCTGGGTACAGCCACGGCTTCTGGTCGGGAGAGTTCTGCTGTTTCCACTCTGGGTAGTTCTGTCCCGCCTTGTGTACACTCTTCATCACCTGGAAGGAGCGGGCGAAGAGAGGACACAATGAGGATCAAACCACACCTTCATTCTCAGTCAACAAAGCTGAAGATAAAGCTGGTCACAAAACACGTGTAACTGATTATATGGCAGTAACACAAGCTGAAGTGATTGTGAAAAGCTATTTACAGCTCTGACACAATGTACTCAAAAGCTAAATGCAACACAAATGCAAACCACAATACAATAATAGGAGTTGTATTTAGGCTACGTACGTTTTAACATGCATTCCATGAAGTCTAAGATGGTGATCTTTCCTTTGCTATGTGTTCTTGCCTTATAATATTTTATTCACAGAAAAGAATGGTTTCAAGGTACAGAAGGTCAATGTTTCCGTTTAGTTAAAAGCACAAGTTTCTCAATGGAAGTTTCTCTCTCTCTCTCTCACACTCTCACACACACACACACACGCACACAGATACACATACACAGATACACTTTGGTCTAAATAGTTTCAATCTGCGAAGGATATGAAACCTGGGGAACGAGTTCTGCCAGGAGAGAGAGAGCAACAGCTCAAGCTGAGATACTCCTTTGTCAGCAACCTTACTGGGACAGGCCCTTAAATCTGGTTTCTATGGTTACCATTGTCCTTTTAAGGCACATGAAACCCTCACTCCCTTACGCGTGCACACACCTCTTGCACACTTTCACCTCCTGGACACACATGGTCGCAGTGTAAGACATACTGATGCACAGTTCATGTATTTTAGCCGTATCAGTGTTAAGAAGAAGGAAATAAAACTTTTGCTGCAAAGAGTTTGGAACAACAGTTGTGTAATGTTACATACCCGAGGAGCGAGAACCTGAGATGCTTTGTTCACCACCCACTTTGGAAGAGAACCTAGAGCAAAGAGACCAGGGCGAAGTTTAAAAACTTCAGCAAGAATTCTCAGTTGGAACAGAACGATGTTGGTTATGGTCTTACCTTTGGGGTCGGCTTGTGAAAGGTATATGAAAGTACAGCTATTTGGTCCCGTGGGCTTGATGAAATAGCCAGTGAGGATGGAAATGGCCCTCACCAGGTCGCTGCGAGGAGGGTATTTCTGTAATTGGATCAAAACAGTCAAACAGCAGAATAATGAGGAAAAAAACCTCTTTCAGATCTTTGGATCTTTGGACAAGTTATGCAATGTGAAACTCTCATTATGAATAAGATGTGTTTCTAGATGGAAAAAAAGGCCAATCAGCATACACAAAACATTAGAACAGAGAAGGTGGCGTACCGGGTGTTTGACGGAGAAGTTAATGATAATGTACTCGTCATCCATCACCTGCCATGAACGGAGCGTCACCACATCCCTGTTCTTTATAGGCTTTGGACAAAGCCCTGCAGAAGAAAAAAAAAAAACAGACATAAAAATCTTGTTATATTGTGTTAGACCTACTTCATTAGTTCAGTTTTCCACCGTCACAACCTTGGTCTCAACAAATGCAGCCCTGTTATGGCAATAAATACACCGGTGGAACAAGACGCTGCTCACTTTTCAGCCCTGAGGGCTGCAGGAGCTTAGGAAAGGGGCAACAGAAGCAACAGGCTCTGATACATTAGAAATGGAAGCTAGAAGCAATGACACAAACAGATGTACCACGGAAGGATGATGGAAGAAAAAACAAACAATATATATATATATATATATTTACACATGTAAATATAGCTGCAAGCGCTTGCCGATGGGAAAAACCTTACTTTTGTAAAGAACACAATGTTTAAAGAAGTCACTGGGGTGTTATACAATTTAACAATTACAATTTGTATTTATTGTACTGAGAATGTGGTTGGATTAATGAATAGCACTGTTTCATTCTTGACAGTACTATTCTTCGATTTTAAACATACCAAATATTAATTAAACAATAAAATACACTCTTTTCCTTTTCCCGTGTTTCTTGTGTGTAACAGGTGAAACTGAGTCAGGCCTACACTGAGCACTAACATGTTGCTGGTGGGTGACTTTTAGAGCCACAAACACACACAGGAATGTGATAAGACACAACGGATAGGAGTCCTCACATGAGTAGTAGCCCACATCAGCATTAGCAGAGAGCCGGGCAATGTCAAAACTGTCCAACATGGCGGGGTCCCACTTCTTACGGTACTGGCCATCGTGAAGGACGTCGAACATAGTGGCTGCTGATACATCTTTGATGGTCAATTTACACTGAAACACACACACACACACACACACACACACACACACACACACACACACACACACACACACACACACAAACAATTAAAACAGGGTAAGTTCACAATGGAGCACCCACAGAGTCAGGTATGAGGTCCAGATTGTGCAGATAGTGTGAAGTTAGTGTTTAACTGAACTTACCTTGATCTTATGGATTTTAGGTACGTGGTTTCCTTTATTTGCAGGAGGATGTTCGACCCACACTTGCATGCCATTATTGTCATACTTGTTCAACCAATTCTCCGTTGACAAACACTGCTTTTTGAAGTCGGCAAAGGCCGTTTCATCGGGTAAAATACTCGAAAGAGACATTTTTTTAAAAACTATCTTCTTTAAAAATAAACACACAAAAAGATCCACAAAAAAATGTGCCAAGCAAAGACAAAGCAACCTGCTCGATCCGGAGTGTGTGAGTGTGTGTTTGCCCCAGTCGACTGACGAAATTTAAGGCTTCTGTTGTTGTGTACCTCTGGTGACACGAATATATCTGAGCTGATCGCCGATCAGGTCGAGCAGGATTGTTTCGTTGAATTCCTGAGCCATGCCTTCGAACACCTCTCCCGCTGACGTCACAGCACTTCCTGAGTGCAGGTGTGCCGGACAGGTGAGCCCCGCCCTCACAGAAACGACCAGAAACAGCACTGTCCACAGATAATATCATGCAGCAGCCATAGGTCGAAACTGATACCGGACGAAACGAGGGGTTCGGTAAAAGAGCGCTTCTGTGGTGTTTTATTGTCAGAGTGTGGAAGATACAATCAGGGCTACACACACACACACACACACACACACACACACACACACATGCACACACACAGTAGTGGGCTGAACACTGTGGGCTGCTCAGGGGAGTGGGTAGGTGTGAATTGCTCAGTGTTGATGACTCGAGACTAAAATCACGACTTTTAAATGTTAATAAAAGTACACAATGGCTAAACCATGAGAGAAATATTAATAAAATGTAAACCTGAGTGCACCCTCTGGATCTGGATCTGAATCTGAATTTTTATTTATTTATTTTTGAATGACCAATCGTGATAAAATCCTATTCTATCTAGATTATCAGAAGGGCAAATATTTAAAAAGACAAAACAACCATAAATAACTAAACTAAGTAAAATAAAATAAAATAAAATAAAACAGATACTGTGCTGAAAATGTGGATTTTTAACAACGACATATTCGAAAATATATATTAATTCTACTCTTTTCTCTCCATATAAAGGAAACTCATGGACATACACACTGACGTTTGCCTTTCTATACTTGTGAGGACCCTCACTGAAACTGGCCATCAAAAACTCAACAATACAAGCCCCTTCTCTCTCTCTACTCAATTCTATGAGTAGAATGTCAGAAATAAAATGAAACTCCAGTTAATACGTTCAGTTTTGCATCACGTGCTTTCAATGGCCGAAGACGTAGCAGCGAGGTAGCAGTGTACGCGCGTGTAACGAAACCTCGTGTACAAACTCGGCCACACCTTTCTGTTGTAACACATCATGCCAATGATGTCTTTCCCAATGAGTAGTTTGTCTGTGACACAGACACACACCTGCATATGAAAAGTTTCACACCTTCAGTTCAAGTGCTGGATGTTATTATTTGCTGTACTGACAAACACGACATATGAGCGTTTGTTAATCCATAGCATTTTAAATGAGAGAATTAGGAATGCGCCATTAAGACTGATACCAAATGATCTGTAATGGCATCTTTTCATACTACAGTACTTTATAAAGGGATCACAGACGTTGATATTTTGGTGAAATATTTTTATTTTATTCCACGTGATAGGCCTACACTTGTGTTTCATTAACTCTTCTCCTTTTTATACATCAGATAGTAATAGTACATTATTCACACGAACGTTGCTAAACACGAGTAGACAGCATATTTCAAATGGACAGACACAATTCAGAATAGCACAAAGCTGAGTATTTAGTCAGTGACAATAGAAGAGCTGCTCATGTTAAAATGGTTGTTTGATGTAATTAAATACTCAAATTTTTAAATCCATTTTTTAAACGCTGACATTTTAAAACAAGCTACAGCAAATGACCAGTGTCTTTTGTTGTGCTATGGCTAGTTAGTTGGTTTGTGTTACACTGTGTATGTGTGTGTGTGTCTAGAGATGGTGCAGCCTTTACCTGCGACTGTAAACCAAACTACCGACTATTCACGCTGCAAAAAGTTATTTCTTGCAGTGTGACAGGAAACAACATTACCAGGCCTCAATGTCGCCTTTAGGTGGAGCCCCAGCAGACACGCAAACAATAAATAAAATAAATTTTCAACATGCGTGTCAGCATCTGTACTTTTGGTCAAGCGTACAATGTCATCTGAATGTCCAAGTTACAAAATAAATAAACACATAAAACCAACAGTCCTACACGGGCAATAAGCAATACAGCAAAAGGATACTGCAACTAACTTCTCTGCACTTTTTACAGCAAGGGTGTTAGTAAGCGCTAGCTGTATCTGAGGACAAACTCTTATCTACCAGCTCTACAAAACAACGAGTGAAGCCATGAACCAGTCAGCAGGCTTCTTTTGTATTTTACAATATTGTGGCTTGATTCAGTGCACAACGTTGGTGAACAAACAAGCAAGGCATCTGTGTTCTTATCCATATAAATCCTGCATGGTGAGCATGCTGCAATGTTCTTGCAATAGTGTAATCAACACAACACAAATTATCGATGAGATGGTGGGTATGTCATAGCGACCAAAAGTGACAACTTTCCATCGGCATGGAAAAACTAAACACTGGCTCTTTTTTATTTCATACACCGGGGGGGCATCTAATAACCCAAAACTCCTCCTCAGACGTGTTAGTATGCGTGCAGCTAATTTAACATTGGAAAGACAGTTGCTATAGTTTTAATGCAGACAAAGTTTCAAGTTAGTAGCCATTCTAATGGATTTGGGATGGCTTCCCTTTGAAATGAAAATAGATGTTATTACTTGGTTACACATCCCTTTTGCAGCAATGTTTTAAATAAGGTCTCAAATGATATAAATTTGGTGTACTACCATGCTGTTGTATTGGGCAGTTGAAGCCTACAGATGTGTTAGGTGTAAATTATACCTAATGAATGGACCCTTGACCCTCTTGAGTAAAAAGGGTTCCTTTGAGCCTAATGTGGTAATATGACCGTTAGCAATGATGTAGTTTCACTGGTAAGATCCTGTCTCTTCTTCCTCAAAATAAGACAAAGTCCAAACATGATCAGTTCTCTGAGAAAGACAACAGTATCTCAGATAATAACGAAAAAAAAAAAGTAAAATACAATGGATTGATAACTCAACCTTGCAGAGTCATTTAAATAATCCCAAGCAGTTTTACTTTACAACAATGACAAGAGTAACAGCACTAAGATTCTGAACTGTGCAATAACTCATGAGCGGTTAGCTAGGTCAGTCGGCAATCCTATATAATGCCATGCAACTGGATGAAAATCTCAACATATCATTTAACTTATTCCTTGTTTTAAATGTTTACTTTTGAACCATTTTTTTCCCCAGATAATCTGTTTCAATACAGTAATGCACATCCACACGGATACTCTGAAAAGTCACTGAGTTGAAAAGGGGAAAAAAAAAAAAGAAAAAAAAAAAAAAAGAGGACAGGTCCTCCATCCCAATGGCAGTGCGCCAAGGGTGGAGAGAGTGGCCACTGAGAGACAAGCTGTTGGTGGGGAGGAGACAGGCTGGGTGGGGGTGAGGTGTACTAGCATGAGCAGCTGCTCTCGGTGACAGTCATCTCTGGTTGTTTCTCCAGTTTGATGTCGATCACTGAAAGGACTTGGTTAAGCAACATCACCGATGACTTTGCAAATTTCACTTCACTATTTTCTGCAAAGCTAGCTGGCTGCAATCTTAACAGAGAACATTCATTCTTCTCTGCTTAGAAAACTTACAGGCACTTGTTACTGGGTTTCCAAATTTCCTACCATAAAAGTAACGGCAATTGTAACAACACTTGACAATGGTGTGACAATACTTGTTGAAAGCAACTTTAAAAAGGATACTGTCCTCTTTGCTTTTCTCTGGTGTGCTATCCATCCCTGGCAATGCAGCAGCAACACGACGGAACAGCTACAGAACAAAGTGAGAATTTAACACATTTGAAAAAAGGACTTGGGTTGAATGGGATATAAAGTAAAATGCTTTGACATGGGGTGGATGATATGGATAAAATCTTTACATTCATTACAGTAAATGTAAAGTCATCATTTTGATACTGAAATATCTTGATAATTTATTTCTGGAAATTCAACACTACAGCTGGTACATAAAATAACATGTCTGAAAAATTAAGGTACTTAATTTTACCAGTACCTTAAAACTTAGGGTACTGATGCAAAAATCCTGTAATCATCAAATACTGAGGTGATGTGGTCAGTCCACAATGGTCAAATACACCAAGAGACATTGAGGGAATAGTGAGTTTGGTGTAAATTTAAATAAAATCTACGACTTTTCACTATTTTATTTTGTTTAATGGTATGCATCATCATATCACCCAGCCCTACTGTCAAATGGGCTAAATTATATACAGTACAGACAGAAAGTGGTCATTCCTAAACAATATATTTTATTGAATGACAGGCAAACACAAGAAGCAGTTAAAGCAGTGATGTGTACTGCAAATGTGACTGTAATTGCCGAGCATGAAAGCAAAGGCTGCCGTGCTAACTTTCCTCCAATGAGCCGATCCATTATATTCACATTTTGAAAGTTGCAGTTTTAGTAAATCATACAAAAAGTACTTGATCAAAAAGGAACACGGTAACAGTAAACTTGTGCCCAACAAGTGAACCGAATAGCCTGTGGAGGGAAAACACAACTGATACAGTATGTACTAAGACAATGATGAGCCACAAAAGGGGAAAAGAAGGCGGAAGGAGGTAAGTGTACACTTTTGAGGGCAGAATGAGCTCAACTACCCTGAGAGAGCAGGATCTCTACCTGTTTGACATTGTAGCCAGTCTTTGCGCTGGTTTCAATGAACATGACATTCAGTTCCTTAGCTCTCTGCTCGCCCTCCTCCGTGGTGATCTGTCTGCTCAGGTAAAAGCAGAAGAGGGGGAGATGGACGAACAGACAGATATGGAAACAAACATCGCGAAGAGGACAGGCCAAAAGGAGAGGGACGAGATGGAGAGAGAAACAGAGAGAGCTCAGCACAGAATCTTGTTTTGGGTGAAAAAGAGAAAGAGGTTAGTTTGGTTATCACACAAACAGACAGAGAGGAAGACAAAGGGGAGAGAAGCTGTTGTGCTGAGTAAAGATGAGGCAGCAAGAAATCGACTCCTGACGTCATTTATTCATTGATTCAACAGCCACACTCTGATCCATTTAATGAACACATGGAGTTGTCCTCACAGGTGGGCCTCCCTGACCTACAGGACGTTATGACCTGTGCTGGAAACGTTGGGATCATTTGTCAGTATAACACCTGCTGTTGCTAGACACCAACCTGTTTGACGTTATAGCCAGCCTTGGCACTGGTCTCTATGTACATCACATTGAGCTCTCGAGCTTTCCTCTCTGCCGCCTCAACAGAAACTTGCCTGCCATGGTCCCGGGAAGGGAGGGGGAGGGAGTGGTGTTCAGTGTGGTGTTGAGGGAAACACAAAAAAATGACATGGAGAGAACAGACCAGAAAAAGGGAACAAAAAAGTAAAGCAAAGGAAAACGCAGAACAGAAATATGATCAAATCATAAGAAATAAAAATATATAAATAAAAGTACTTAAATCACTAATAAAAAAGGCTGGAGTATGCAAAATACTGAGGGATGATAAGAGTCAAAATTGGATGAGATGCACTGAAGGGAAGAAAAGTGGGATTCCAGGCTTTGGCAGAGTTTATATACTGTAATACTTAATGCTACCTATTTTCTAATCACTTGTAGAACTATAATATTAAATTCTATTTATCAGTTTTTGAAAACTGAATAAGAAGATGGTAACCATTCACACATCTCACACAACCATGTACCTTTTATCCGCCAAGTCTGTTTTGTTGCCAACAAGCATGATAATGACATCACTTCCTCTCTCTGTTCTAACATCATCAATCCACTTTGAGGTTTGCTGGAATGAATTAAGATCTGTGGATGTAAAAACACAAAATTATTGTACACATCAGCCGTGTGTGGTCTCAAAAAAACATAAAACATTTGGTATGTTAGCGATAGTGTGCACAAGCAGGTATTACTCCTCGTTAAAACAGTAGAGAATCTTATGTAAGAAAAACTCGTAGAGTAGTCATACGTTAATAAGCAAAAGTATTAAGACAAGAAGCTTGAAAAAGGAAAAAGTACTTAAAAGAGATGCTGAAGGTTATTAGCAGAAATACATAAAGTAGCAATTATGCCAAAGTAGTTTCCGTCCAATTGCTAAAGACCCCTACTGAAAGGTTAGAGTACAGCCCTAACTCACTGGTGATGTCATAAACAACCACAGCAATGGTAGAGTCACGGATGTAGCTGGGAATTAGGCTACGAAAACGCTCCTGTCCAGCAGTGTCCCAAAGCTGGAGCCGGACCTGAGGATTGGAACGGAGGAGAAGAAAAGGACAAGGAGGTGGAGATAAAGAGAGGAAAGGCAGAACGAGAAAACAGAGAACAGGACAGACATAAAAGAGTTGCAAGCCAAGCAGCAGAGATGAGAATGGCCTTTTGTGGCAGAATGGGGAGAATCATTCGAATGCAGCAGGGGTCAGAGGTGACCAGTGTTATGCAAATAAGATGCAAATAAGACATGCGTCGTGCGGAATCATTACTGAGGCTGTTTCTGTGGGTCTCTGCCCATGAGGTGAGATTTGAAAACATTTTCCGTTATTCCTTCCATCAGCCTCATATGTAACAGCATTTAGGAGGCAGAGACCCCCCTGGACACTCCTGGAGAAATGCTTTAGCATCACCGCGGCTAATGCAAAGAGTCTGGAAGAGACCCTCATCATGCTGTCCAGTGGGGATTGCCAGGCTAGTAAATGCTCTTTTGCGCCCTTGCACATATTAAGCGAAGGACAAGGAGGTGAGGCAAGGCCATGATACCTACTGGCTATGTCATAAACCACCACAGCAGCGGCTGAGTCGCGGATGTAACTGGGGATGAGGCTGCGGAAGCGTTCCTGTCCGGCTGTATCCCAGAGCTGCAGCCGAATCTGTGGCCAGCCGCAAAATGAATGTGGGCATTTGGGTGGGGGTGGGGGTGGGGGTGGGGGTGGAGGATGGCCATTTCATGACCCAGCCAGGGGATGGAAGGAAAACAAAAACTTGAAATAACAATGGGAACTAAAAACATGATCACCTGTCTAACAAAATGAATGGTAAAAACTACGATAATGTAAAAACACAACGTGAAATGATGAAAGGGAAATAAATGGTGGCTACTGCATATAAGGCAGATGCATGCTTTAAGCTTTTCTAGTAATTTTAAAACTACAGCAATGGAAATGATGAAAATTACAATAAAATATACAGGGCTTACCGTGCGATCTTCTAGGTACATGGTTTTTGACAAAAAGTCAATGCCAATTGTTGCCTGTAAAACAATCGTTCATTAAAACATTGTTATAAGTTCAATACTTCAGTATAACATCTAAGAAGAATTATTAGACAAGTATTCATGGAAAAGTCATAATTAAATAATGTTAATTACTAGGGCTGGATATACTGATTTTTAAAACCTCAAAGTCAATCTTTGTATTTGACCCTTTACTCAGTAAACATGCATATCTGCTAACCCTAGCCCTACAGATTAAAGATAGGCAGTGGTTACTTGTTGTAAGTGGTTCAGTTTATGCTACATGATGTGTAAAATATCTACTTTGTGGAAATTTAGTTAATGTGCACATCATAAAAGATTATTTTAAGCTAAAAAGAAACACTGATGATAG
Source organism: Toxotes jaculatrix (assembly GCF_017976425.1). Taxonomy (NCBI): domain Eukaryota; kingdom Metazoa; phylum Chordata; class Actinopteri; family Toxotidae; genus Toxotes; species Toxotes jaculatrix. The sequence goes on from NC_054403.1 coordinate 18,170,973, forward strand.
CTGGCTATATGAGCCGCCTTGAATCATAATAGTTGCGTAAACTGCTACATGAAAAATTACAGTCTAAGTGAATCCGCTGCAGTTTACAGGACTGACGTGATACAGGATGGTTAGCTAACACTGGCTCTCTCTTGATGAATATAGAGATCGCATCAGTGAGAGGGATAACCTGAAAGACTAAAGACTGCACACTGATCTGAGA